>NC_031981.2:24807364-25407678 GCF_001858045.2 Oreochromis niloticus | reverse complement strand
CCCTACTTCAACTACAACCACTGCCCCAACTACAACTACAACCACTGTTCCAACTACAATTACAACTACCGCCCCAAGTACATCCACCGCCCCAACTACAGTTACAACCACTGCTCCAACTACAACTACAACCACCACCCCAATTACAACTACAACCACCGCCCAACTACAACCACCGCCACAACTACAACCACAACCACTGCCCCAACTACAACCACCACCCCTACTACAACTACAACCACTGCTCCATCTATAACTACAACCACCGCCCCAACTACAACTACCGCCGCAACTACAACCACAACCACTGCCCCCACTACAACTACAACCGCTGCCCCAACTACATCCACCACCCCAACTACAACAACAACCACTCCCCCACTACAACTACAACCACTGCCCCAACTACAACCACCACCGCAACTACAACTACAACCACAACCACAGCTCCAACTACAACCACTGTTCCAACTACAATTACAACTACCGCCCCAAGTACATCCACCGCCCCAACTACAATTACAACCACTGCTCCAACTACAACTACAACCACCACCCCAATTACAACTACAACCACCACCCCAACTACAACCACCGCCGCAACTACAACCACAACCACTGCCCCAACTACAAGCACCACCCCTACTACAACTACAACCACTGCTCCATCTATAACTACAACCGCCGCCCAACTACAACTACCGCCGCAACTACAACCACAACCACTGCCTCCACTACATCTACAACCGCTGCCCCAACTACATCCACCACCCCAACTACAACAACAACCACTGCCCCCACTACAACTACAACCACTGCCCCAACTACAACCACCACCCCAACTACAACTACAACCACAGCTCCAACTACAACCACTGTTCCAACTACAACTACAACTACCGCCCCAAGTACATCCACCGCCCCAACTACAATTACAACCACTGCTCCAACTACAACCACAACCACTGCTACAACTACAACTACAACCACCGCCCGAACTACAACCACCGCCGCAACTACAACCACTGCACCTACTACAACTACAAACGCTGCTCCATCTACAACTACAACCACTTCCCCCACTACAACTACAACTGCTACCCCAATTACAACTACAACCACCACCCAATTACAACTACAACCACTGCCCCAACTACAACCACCGCCGCAACTACAACCACAACCACTGCCCCACTACAACTACAACCACTGTCCCAACTACAATCACCACCCAAACTACAACTACAACCACCGCCCCAACCACAACCACAACCACTGCCCCCACTACAACTACACCCGCCGCCCCGACTACAGCTACAACCACTACCCCAAGTACAACTACAACCACCACCCCAACTACAACCACCACCCAACTACAATTACAACCACTGCCACAACTACAACCACCACCCCAACTACAACCACCGCCACAACTACAACCACAGCCACAACTACAACCACCACCCCAACTACAACCACCACCCAACTACAACTACAACCACCACCCCAACTACAACTACAACCACCGCCCCAACTACAACTACAACCACAACCACAACCACCACCCCAACTACAACCACAACCACTACAACTGCTGCCTCAACTACAACCACTGTCTCTACAACCAGAAGTGATGCTTCTTCTATCAGACTGGGAATGATCCATCTGCTGCTTGGACTCCTTCTCTTTATCTTCCTTTAAAGTCTAAATAAAGCAAATACAAAGAAAAGAACATATGATGCTATAACAAGACTGAAAAACGTTTTGGACATTTACATTGTGTTTACAAATTACTGTTAAACTGAAGTCTGTGAAAAAAGGTGATAGATTCTTGTTCAAGCTGACTTGGGATAAGTATGTAAGACTTCTTTGTTTGTTGTCATGATGGACAATTATGTCAATTATGTCTAAAATAATGGACATTATTTATTATATTTATTTGACATATATAATATATACTTGTATATTCCTCCATGTATGCAAATATATCCAATTTATTTAATACTAAATGGGTGATACAAATGAATCCTTATAGTTATAACAAAGCATACTTCGGAAATAAAAGAAAGAAGCACAATTTCTATTTCTTATTTATTCATTTATTTTGCTTTGTGCTTTTTATTTTCTGCATTTCTCTCTCTCTAATCTGATCTATAATACTAGTGATTGGATCTACAAAGGTGCAATGGCGTTTCAAGTGCCACCCTAAAATAATCTCTTTCCACCGCTAGTGGCACCCAAGTGTTGCATTTGACAGTATTGTTTATTAAAATAAGGTAGCATTAACACTTTGATCCTAGCTACAGTTAACACTGTGGTATTTTCCTCTTGTGGTGGACAAAGTATTTCTTGAACTTGCACAAATAATTTGTGTGGCATCTTATTGTGACACCTGATTGTTGTCTAATTTTAGTTTTAAATGGATGTACAAAAACACCAGATGCACTGGCTGCACTTTTTGGCTAAATAGTTGTATAGAACTTTATTGTTTACAAAATTTGAGTATAAGTCTTTAGAATTTACAATTTATATTTTCCTTAGGAAATTTCTCTAGATCTACCCGTGCTACTGGTAAAGATACAATGAAGCCCTTGTCCTATAGCCTTCTGTGTTTCAGTGTTAAACGGGGAACATTTCAGACATCTACTGATATAGGTTTATTTGGTGGTGTGGAGGCTGCTGCTTACAATCCTCTGTGTAGTTTTCACAAGCACTGGCAGAGTCATCTACTTTGCCATAGAGCAGATTCCATGCCACACTGTGATGCAGGAGCACAGGGAAGTCTCTACCACACATCTGTAGAATAGTTTCAGGACTCGGCTTCCAAGTCCAGCGTTCCTTCACCTCCTGAGAAAGTAGAGTGTGCTGGTGCACCTTGTTAACTTTTTGATTTAGTTTAGTTTCAGTTTGTTTCCACAGTGGATTTTCTTTGGTTTCAGTTTAGGTTTTATGGTTTGAAAATATTTAGCTTTATTTTTTTTGGTTTCATTGTTGATCTTAGACTTTTTCATTATTATTATATCACTGGCATGTGTCAGGGGCAGAATTTTGTAAAACCAGCACAAGCATTGCTATAGAAACACAAAAGCTTTTGAAAGCAGTCAGTTTACAGTCTTTTAGGCACTCTCATTAAATATCAAATCGGGCAAGTTGTAATAACATTTTTACCAAACTGACACTAAAACTAATATTTCCTGTATGTTTCTATTTCAAGTTCACAAAATCATTTCAGTTAGTTAAATGTTTATATTTTTACTTGAGTTAAAAAAATTTCATGTCTGATTTTTATTTTTAGTTGAGTTTAGTTAACTACAATAACATTGCTACATACAGTACATGTTGTTAAAGTAAGATAGTCAAATGTCGTCCTATATAAAGGTCTTCCTGTTTTATCGTGAGGATCATGCAGATACAACATTTAAACACTTTGGAACAAAAATTTAAATATGCTATATCTGCAGCTTTGGAACTCTAATGCATGTGAAAGAGTAAACAATGATGATGCCAAGTTTGAGAAAAAACAAACATCTGATGGTACTTTCAAACCCAAATGGCTCAAGGTTCAAGAATTTATAGATGATGTGGGAATCCTGATAGTTCTGGATTCATCATAGCAAAAACATTTGCTCACAAGGAATGACTAATTCTAAGTATTACAGATGCATTCTTCAAACACTATCATTTTAGGAGAGACACCTGTACCTCTACCAGTTCATTTGCAAAGAGTCTAAGCCTTTTATATTTGCCATACTTAGATGGAAATCTCTTAGATTCAGAAGTGTGAGGCCATAATGCCTGTAAGAGTTTCTGAAACTGTCCTTGTTTATTGTGTAACTAAAATGCGATCTAATCTTAAACTACTTTACACGGTTTGTTTGTGACCGAGCCGTATATCCACAAATATTAGTATGGGATATACAGGGTGGGCCATTTATATGGATACACCGTAATAAAATGGGAATGGTTGGTGATATTAAAACAAAACAAAAACAAAACAAAAATTGGAGCAGGACCCTCAGTTCACGCAGAAGATTTTGTTCAGTTATGAGGCAAACGTTTATGTGAATGGTGAAGTTAACAAACAAAACCACCGCTATTGGTCTGACACTAACCCACATTGGATGGATCCCTCCAAGACTGTTGGAACAACAAAAGTGATGGTTTGGTGTGGTATATGGGGTACAACGATAGTGGGTCCATTCTTCATCAATGGAAACCTCAAGGCCACTGGATATTTGAAATTGCTACATGATGATGTGTTTCCCTCTTTATGCACTGAAGCTGGCACGTTCCCTGAGATTTTCCAGCAAGATGGTGCACCACCACATTATGGGTGCCAGGTCCGAGCATTCCTAGATGAACAGTTTCCTGGAAAGTGGATTGGTCGTCGTGGGCCAGTTGAATGGCCCCCAAGGTCTCCCGATCTGTGACATTACCAATAAGTTTGATGTGTCACATGGCCCTCTTCCTATTGAAAAAACAAAAGTTGTATCTGATCAAGACAATTCAACTACACAGCAAAAAGCATTGAACACCAAGCAGAGCTCTCTATGATTCTCGTATACGAGGGAGACCAACTGGACAAACGCCGTTCCTTCGCTTGACCCCAGTTGCTCTCGTCCGCTTCCTCGTAACACTGATCTTTTATTGAGGTCACATGAATATGCATAGGTTCATTAACATATGACATCTACATACACACAAAGAGTACCTCGCCTGTGCGTTGTGTAAGTATGTGTGTGAGTGTGTGTGTGCGTTGGGTCTGAGTGTGACCCCATAAACGACTTCCCTAAACCTGCTGGTCTTGAAGTCCAGCAGTTCATCTAAACAAAAGGCACTTAGAGTAAAACAGATATACGTGTGTATGCTATACCATATATCAGTAAGAAAAGATACAACCTCTTCCCATGACCCTAAGATTGTGAGTGTGTGGCACACGAAGTCTTTGCAGACTCCTAAGGATCACACATCCTATCACTACACAATTGATTATACACCTCTAAGCATATATGGTTAAATATTTCTAAGCATAAATGACAATCAACAATATAAACCTGACATTTCCCCCCTTTTGACATTTATGCCAGAAAAGTTCCACAGTTATGATCACCTCTTGTCTGACAGCGTCAGGTCAGCACTCCTGTTTTATGGCCTCTATCAACCCCCATCACCTCACTTCAGGCCTTTATCCTGTGGGGGATACTTATGACTCTTCTACTGTCCATTCATCTCTGCAGAAAAACCCCTCTGTGGAAAGGGTGTTGGATCCAGTTATCTTACTGCTGTTATGATCCCAGCAGTCTTCAGAGTGTCATCGTATGCATAGTACAGTGACACAGCATTAGGTGATGTTCATTGGAAACTGCTGCCATCACCACCATAGCTTCTGGTTCCTGTGCTTTTCACAGAATCATGATGCCATCCTTGGACTCCCTCTGCGCTGTCGATGGAGCGTGGCATGCTCCCCTCATCCTTCAGGTGCCCGTCTGTCGTCCACAATCTCCTCTGTTGGCCTCTGGAAAGCCCCCTTGGCACAGCTCTCATTCCAACGCAGCTTCATGGTCCTTGCTCTTTAAAACCTGTTAAAGTTGAGCGCTTCTTCCTGGATGAGGATGTTGATTGTTGTTGTTGTGCACTTTACAAAAGTCATTATGAAGGTGTGGTCGGAGATCAGAATTAGTGCACTTGTTCCAGGGTGTTTCCCATATATGGCTGGGTGTGTTAATATGCTCGGCATGTGCGAGCAGACGTAACAGTCTTTCTCTGTGGTCCTGTTAAACACGTATCTGTATCAGGCATTTTTCATCCAAGGATAGATGTAGTCTTGTGTCATGTCCATTAGGTGGAAGTTGTCGTGCGTTCATCTTCTCAGTCTCCCTCGTGGCTCAGCTGCTGTTGGCATCAGCTGGGGTCCTGTAAGGGTGAGCTTTGTAGTCAAGGTAACCAGGAGGGTTCCCCTTCCCATGGTTGCACATAGGTCCATCACACCTGCACTTGGCTGCCCTAAAGTTGATCGGATGGAGATTGGAGTGCGGGCTTACCCAACGGGGGCCCAATCAGCACTTCCCCCCATCACCCCCGAAGCAACCAAGCGTAGGTGAGGCTTCCCTAATGTGCTTCCTCCTTGGTGTCGGGGCTTCCCAGGACCTCAACCTTTTTGCAGTGGCTCTGATGTATCCAGGAGGGTCTCTCTGCAATTTTACATGCTGTGGGTGTGGTCAATAACACTTGGTATGGGCCCTCCCAGCGAGGCAAGCTCCAATTTTTCCTCTGGAGCACCCGTATTAGGACCCAATCGCCTGGTTTCAACCTGCAAGAGACTGGAGAAGAGTCCTACGGCAGTTTATTGTTCAAAACAATATCTTTATTTTCTAGTAGTTTTGCCATCCATTCTGCCAGAGTTGTTTCTCTGACAGATTTGTCTAGAGGTTCACTTGTCACTGGTAGTGGGAAAGGTCTCCCATGAACAACCTTAAATGGTGTAAGCTTTTGAGAGCCTTGTGTTAATCTCATCCACATTTTTACTAGGCCAGGGGTCGGCAACCCGCGGCTCCGGAGCCGCATGCGGCTCTTTAGTCCTTATACTGCGGCTCCGCGTGGTTTGGGAAAATAAATTAGAAGTATTTAGCTGAAGTGCATTTTATTTGTGTTTAGTTCTTTTTAAAAAAACAAAACAAACTTGTAGTTCTATATTGGAAGATTGTTGTGATTTTGAAACATAAAAATAAAATTATATTTTATTATTTTTTTCATCGCTCAAAATAAGCGTCACACTCGGGGAAGCCGGTGTACCCGCCGAAACGCCGTGCATTTATCGAGACTTTCAACCCCAGATAGGCCAATTATGGATCTTCGGATCCACATTATGTCGGCAGCTGTTCTCAACCGTGAACTATGTTAAAAACAAACACCGCTCACCTCACAGATGACAGCTTACAGTCCTGTGTAAAGATGAAAGCCCCGATTTGCAGACGCTGTGCGCCGAGGTTCGGGACCAGAAGTCTCATTGTAAACATATCACGGCAGACCCGACGATGTTTACATGGATATGCTTTTCAGCATCTCTTTATTGACCACTTTTCACACACGGTTGCTGTACGCATACAGCTGGTTGTAGCTTTTCAGCTCACAGTCCGACATATACCAACAACAGCAGAGAGAGCACAGGCTTTAAGGCGGCAAGGCGTGATTGCGGGTGCCGCTCAGGTGCGTCCGACTCCCATTCAGCTGCACTGCAGACCACGCCCCGCCACACACATTAACAAGGTAAAATAGATATTTAGGCAGAATTTTGCAAATATCTATTTTTTTAGCGGCATAGTGCTTTTTTTCCAATTACTTTTTAAAAGAGTGGCGGCTCACAACAGTTTTTGTTTGCTACATGGATCATTTTAGTTCAGGTTGGTGTCTTTCCTTTTGTTATATTTCTTTAAGAGTTCAAAATGTGTTCATTACATAAATAAAATGTAATTTTCTCTGTAGCACTTCATGGATTTTATAAGCAACACACCTTAGTTGCTCTGTGGATTCTTTTAAAAAGCAGTTAAAAACTTTTCTGTTCAAACAAGCCTATTGTTGATCTACGTATTTTATATTCTTTACACTATTTACATTTGATCTTTTACATTGTGTATAATGTCTATTGATTGTATTGTTTATTTTAATATTTGTGTACAGCACTTTGTGACTGCCTGTCTATGAAAAGCGCTTAATAAATAAACTTTACTTACTTACTTTAGTTGTTCACACAAAGCACAAAGGTAAAAAAACAATATATACAGTGTTATCTTCATTTTAGATGCCAAAAAGTATTTGCGGCTCCCAGTGTTTTCTTTTGCGTGGAAACCGGGTCCAAGTGGCTCTTTGAGTGTTAAAGGTTGCTGACCCCTGTACTAGGCCTATGCAATCAGGCCATGGTCTTCCTGTTTCTTCCATGCATTTTCTGAGTCTCTGTTTTATGGTGCCATTAGTTCTCTCCACTAACCCTGCACTTTGTGGGTGATAAGCACAGTGGTTTCTTATGCTGAATCCTAGTGCTTCAGAGACTTTGCTGATCACATCATTGACAAAATGTGTCCCATTATCTGATCTTATCAGAGTAGGGATGCCATATGTTGGGATGAAATGATTACATAGACATTTTGCAACTGAGATTGCATCTGCTTTTTTCACTGGATAAATCTCTGGCCATTTTGAGAATACGTCTATAATCACTAGAGCGTATTTTGAGCCTTGACTTTCACTTAATTCAATAAATTCCATATGAATGGTTACAAATGGATGAGGTCGTGTGGGGAAATGTCCTCTCTTTGTCCTCAGATTGCCCTGTGAATTGTGTTTTTGACAGATCATGCATGTCCTCACAAATTCCTTTGCTGAAGTTTCAAAATTTAGACTATAAAAGTGTGTCTTTATGACCTGGACCATCCCTCCTGATGACACATGGGTCATCCCATGGGTCACTAACGCTGCTGTTCTGTGTAGGGACTTAGGACGTATTGGTTTACCTTCACAAGTCATTAGATCATCTTCTAGCTATGCTCCACACTTTAACCATTTCTTCTGTTCTGTAGTTGGTGCTGCTTTTTGTTCATCTTTAAGTACATCAAGTGGTATTTGCATGGTGGATGCAGACATTAATGTGTCTACAGTTTGTTGTGCGGCTAACTTAGCTGCTTGATCTGCAAAGTTATTGCCTTTAGTTATTTCAGATTTATCTTTCTGATGTGCAGCACATTTGCATATTGCTAACTTTTTTGGCAATGTTATTACTTCTAATATTGTCTTCAGAAGATTTCCATGCTGTGCTGGGTGTCCAGTAGATGTAATCATTCCTCTGTTCTGCCAAATTTTGCAAAATGATGTACTGCTGAAAAAACATGCTGGCTGTCAGTGTATATATTTATATCTCGGCCTGCGAGTATGAGGATGTCAACGGTTTCGCTTCTACAACTCTGTCTGTTGTAGTTATCGCATACCCTGGGCCATTTTTAGACACTGAACCGTCTACAAAAAGTCAGTGAAACCAGCTTGTGGTGTGCTGTGAATGTTACCACATGGCTTTGTCTCCTCATCTAATTTTTGCATACAGCAGTGTGAATGACCTTCTTCGGGTGAGGCCAGAAGTGTGCTCGGGTTCAACTGACTACACTTCTCGACTCTAATGTGTGATTGCGACAATAAGATTCCAACATATGAAAGCTGTCTCGCATGTATCAGGTAAGACAAATTGGCTTAGATTAAAATTGAAGTCACTGCATGGGGTACTCTGATGATCAAAGTGTGCCCTAAAACAATGTCAGCTGACTTTTTTACTGCCTCTGCTGCGGCTGCACAGGCCTGCACATGCAGGCAGGCCTGACACAACAGAGTCTAATTTGCAACAGAGTAAAATGCAAGCAGGCGTTTATTTTTTCTCCAAATGCCTGTGTTAAAACTGCTTTAATGTAACATGCTCCTCCATCTACATGTAAGTAGAAAGGCTATTTTCAAGTTACTGAATGCTTCTTCTGCTCTTTTTTTTTCTTTGTAGATGCAACACTACATTTTTACTTAAGGCATTTTAGGCAATTTCTATTTTTTAAAAGAATTCATACATCTGACACATCTTACATATTTCGGTACCACTTTACAATAAGAGTCCCCTTATAGATGGCTAATAAATAGTTTATAGCTATATTATTAATTAGTCTGTAAATGCTTTATAAACCATTATTAATGGTTTATTATGCATTAGTTAAGGGTGAGAAAGAGAAAAACCCTTTTGTCACCAGTACGTGAGCCTCAAGCAAAGAAAACAATAAAAAACAATGGAAGTAGTTCAGCAGCGTATTGTGCTGTAAAATCACCTTACTCCCAAACACACATATACAGTACATACACACAGATAGACATTTGCGCGCTAATTTGTCATGAAGTATTTCATGGCCACTTCTAAAACCAATCTAAACACAGTTTCTTTTTGGCGAACTTAAACCTATTTTGTTACGAGGTATTTGACGGCTACCTCTAGAACCAATCTAAACACAGTTCCTTTCGGCGAACTCAACCTATTTCACATGTTTTATGAAGTAATTGCGGCTACTTCTAACCCATTTTGCGCATTTCACGAAGTAATTCCGGCTACAGCTAACCTATTTTGCGCATTTCACGAAGTAATTCCGGCTACAGCTAACCTATTTTGCGCATTCTTCTAAACCCTTCTGGTGGTTTAAGACCAAACAGTGTTTTCTCACCCTCAGTCGTCTTTTGCTGGTTATCAGGTCGTCTGGCTGAATCCCAGCATCGTGGACCAGAACTAAACCACTGGCCTGGACCCGAATTTCACGTCCCAGGTCTTTCACCTCTACCTGGAGAGGGCTGTCGACAGACTTCGGTGCTGGCTTCCCACGACGTCAGGATACAGCAGTCAGACCTTACATTGGAGTCACAGAAACGTGTCTGTTGTTTCCATCGCTAAGCTCGAAGGACAAATTTAAATGACAGGGGATTTCTAAAAATCACCCCGCAGTTCTTCAGCTGAGACACCTGAGTTAGAAAACACAAACACTGCAGTTGTCTTTCACTCGCGAAGGCAGGCATGGACGCACGACCTGCGTCTCATCACTGTCTGCGTGCTTTATTTATACTTTTCTGTGTGTGTGTGTGTGTGTGTGTGTGTACAAAGATAACAGAGTTATTCTAAGAACTCAGAACTGAGGTTCCCCTTTTCTAAGTCTGCATGTTCTTACAGAAAGAGGAAGCTGTTAGTTGGTAAATGAGTTCATCACAAAAGTTAATAGGTGAGAAGTCACATAGACATGTGGTTTGCTTAGTGATCCATAAAAAGAGCACATTTCATGTAGCTAATCACATTATGTACAATTTTCTTTTAACAAAGAATGATCAACTAATTTGCATATCAGCTATTAACCCACCAAGTTGACAGGAGAAAAGAAATGCATGTTCAAAATATTATCACAAAAATAGAATTTCCCTCATACAGTAAATTACTTGTGCTGCGTCAATCAAGCAGAAAGCACCTCCCAATTTACTATATTAACAACTAAGTTTATTGTCTGATCACTGGTCGGTCAAACCAGAATCTTTTTTTTTTCCCCACAAAAGTTAAACTGTTGTCCTGTAACCTAGAGAGTTAATTGTCAGCATTTGATAACAAGTGTCTGTTAAATTGACACTATTTTAACACTGATGAGAGATAACAAGCTGATCTCCATTGCATGTGTGTTTGTGCTATTAGGCAGGTTTAATGGATGTCTGTGGAGCTGCATCTCCAGCAGGGCATGTCCTTAAAGCTGCCTTTCCTACACATTTCTCTGCTATTATTTGATCATTTTGTAACTAATGTGCTATGAGTCCACTGGTCTTTGCATCACTTTTCATCACACTAAGTGACTTGGACAAGATGATAAACAGACTCACATACTCAAGATGTTGTCTAATCTTCACGAGCTCTCTTGTGTTTGTGTTAGTAGGGTTAATACATGTTCTGCTTGTGTGTGTGATTTTGTATATGTTTCTCTTTGCAGTGTTTCAGACTCCTTCACAATTTTCCCACTTAAGCAGTCAGTTTTCTTTTTCCCAGGTTTGCTAACCCATATTTTGATTTCCCACTAGGGCTGGGTATCGTCACTGATTTCTAGAATCGATTCGTTTCCGATTCACAAGGTCCCGAATAGATTCGATCCACGATTCGATTCACTTCGATTCGATTCGATTCAATTAAATTCGATTTAAATCTGGGAAATTTTGACAGTCAGAAATATTATAATTCAGATCAGTACATTTACATATTTTTGTATCTATAAAAAGGAAGCTGACACACGCAAGACTTTATCAAAGGTGTGAGCGTCACATCAGATGCCTTTGTGTCAAAGTAGCTGAAGATAAAACACAGAAAAACATGAAGGTGGTTTTCCTGGCCTGGGATTTTATAAAAATATTCTGCAGTACATCAAAAACGAACGAAAACCATTAATCAACATATGAACGTTACCTCTGACGTTACAGCGGTGTTAATAGAGACACGGCTAAGCGTTTTGCATTTTGCATAATTTTAAAAAGTTTAAATTTGTTCAGTATTGAACGGCAGAAATTAGGTTTTCTTTTCGGAAGTATGTAAAAGGAAAAAAAGGAAAAAACAGTGGCCGTCAGCGCTGTAAACAACGGTAGACTTGTGCGTAACAAGCAAGCGAATAATGCAGAAAACAGATTTTTAGACGGGAAACTGTTCTTGAAGTACAGAGAGAGAGAGAGAGAGAGAGAGAGAGCTGTGCATGAAGTGTGATTTTTATCGTGGTGGAAGCAAAACAGTAAAAGTCAGAGTGATTTCATGACGATGTTTATGTTTAGCGTAGTTTGGATCTTCTTTTGCTGCTGGTTCGGTCAATATTGTTTGGAGAGAGATAAAACTAACAGCTTTAGAATCAGCGCAAAAAGGGCATGAACACAAAGCGCGAACCCGCCGAAAAATCAGAATCAGCGAGCTGTCGGCTTTCAGCCCTGACCGTGTCCGTGCAGTTGTTGTGCCAAAAAGTGATTGTCTGCCAGAAAGTGACTGCCGTCCGCGGGAGCGCGCGCAGCCGCTTAAAGCTGCAGCGCCCGTCGGGTGAGAAAGGCGACATCTCACTGATTCTGATCCGCGGTCCGTGCTGTGTGTTTACGTCCTTGTGCAGAATCCGTGTACCTGCTCTCATTTACTGTTTTGGCTGTTTGGTGGTTGTTGAAATTTTGTGAGGTTTCACCTGAGATTCTGGCGTTTCGGGCAAATTAAATTTATATTAAAAAATCGATTCAGGATTTTAATGAATCGATTTCACGTTATCCAAGCCAGAATCGATTTTAATCGATGAATCGATTATTAAAACCCACCCCTATTTCCCACATTAAACAACAGCATTCCTCTGTGTTCTCACCTACTGCTCTCACTCTGTTGTCCTCTCCCACTTCAACAGTCCAATAGCACACAGTCCTCTTTCAGCTTTGACCTGTGTTCCACTGTCTCTTCTTGCCATTTACTCCAAAAGTGGCAAATGTCAAACTCCAACAGTCTCCTCAAAAGTCCTCTTCACACACCGTGAAGTTGCAGCTTACTGGAAACACAGTGCCATTCATCCAATCAGTCAGAATGATGGGTTTGCTCTTCTTCTCCGATGTGGTTTGTCCACACTGCTGCTGCTTGCTGGGACTCTTTGCTCAGGACTTTGCTGCTGTCTCTTTATCTGCCATGTTATTGCTCTTTGGAACTGCATTCCTTGTCTTCAGGGAGGAGTGAGAGCTCGCTTGTTAGGTTGAGGGACACATGGCGCTGTAAACAATTCAGCCAGAAACTTGGCCTGAACGTTTCCAATGATGTTAACCTATAACTTTCTTCCGAGCGCTGCATGTGGAAAAATTGATTCAGGTCTGCTTTTCCTCTGAAAGTGACAAACTAAGACTTTTTTTATTATTGTCATCACTGCTTAACCCTTGTATGGTGTTCGGGTCTGTGAGACCCATGCCAATTAGAGGCCGTTGCCCATTTAGGCAGTACATCACCTCAAAACCTGCAAAATATGGTATAAAGATATGTACACTTGATTATAACTGATTTTATTTTTTTTATAACATTTTATTAAAAAAAAACGAGAAGCACATTAATTCATAAATGTGATCGAACAAAGGTAAAGGGGAAAAAATTAACCATGTTTGCTGTTCACATGGCTCGTAATTGGGATGAAGTAAACATCTGTTGAGTAATTTAACATAAAATTGTTTGATAGTGTTAATTGGAAAGCCAAAACTCTAGCGGGTCCACCAGACCCATGAACACTGGCTGAGTAACAAAAATACAAACACCATACAAGGGTTAACCAACACCCCTCTCTCTCTCTCTGTTTTTGAACTCTCCTTTCTTAAAGGCAGAAAATGAGATTGTAGTTGTTCTTAGCTGATAAACACAAACCCTTTTTCCTATTATTATTTTGCATCTACAATGTAAATTTCGTCTCTTTTTTTGTTGTTTTTTTTTGTCCCTTTACAATAGCTGGTGACCTGCAGAATCACCGCTCTCACAATTGGAGGCAATTACTTTTACACAGCACACACACACACTGTGACGTCAGGCACATTCACACTCACTTTTTTCATCGGCATAAATAAATCATATGGCCAATGGCATGTGCCATGGTGATCCATAAGTATGATTGTTTTCATAGGTGTGCTCTCTATATAACAATGGCTCATAATAAGATGACAGTTTTTCAAACAGGTCAAGTGCCTCTATACACTTCATTAGTTTAAATATTTACCTATTTTACTTCAGCTCATATGTCATTGTACTGAATTTGAGCAACCCTAAGCTTAATGCAGATTACTTTTAACAACTGGTTAAATTAATGGTCTGGAGCACATGCTGTTGTTGATCAGGGCAATCTAAAGAATCACCTAACCATTTTGTTTCAGCAAGAAGTGGGGGAAAGCCATTCACCAGAGCATATCTTAAGTGCTGCTGATGTGGGCTGGCCTTCTCCACACACTCTTTAAGGCTGCTGTGTTTTCTGAAAACTTCTAACATTTTCCAGCAAGCAGTTTACACCCAAAATCATATTTTTTGTGCCAATATTCTAAATACTTTGCGCTGCCGGGAGTGAATTCCATTATAAACTTCTTGTCACCCTCTGACGCACTCTTGGTTGCTTGGGAACCCATGATAACAACAAGAGCTGGCGTCACAGACCACGTGTTCTACTCCACACTCACTCACACAAACACTACGAACAACAACAAAGAATAGGCCTATTGTCCAGCACGTCTGGACCCCGCGGAACTTCTCAACGCCCCACAAAGCGGCGGAGAACTCACTCAATGCCCCACAAAGCGGCGGTGAACTCACTCATCGCTCCACAAAGCAGCAAAAAACTCACTTATTCCCACAAAGCGGCTAAGGAACTACACACTCACGGTTATAGAGTCGGACTCTTTGAAACTTACTTGGTGTTGCTTATTGCGTGTAGCATTAGCCTCGAATCCCGTCGATCGTCATTCATCGAGGAGAAAAGACAGACAGCTAATCCACCGGCCCGATGACAAATTCTCACATCTCGGAACTTTACTGCAGAACGCTGACGTCAGTCTTTCAGCGTGTCTCTTCTCCCCTCGGTGAATGTCGACTCCAGGGATCCAGCTCAAGAAGGACCAATTAGTGATAGGTTTGTAGCTTAAACCTATTCGCTGGAACGTTCAAGACAATTCAACTACACAGCAAAAAGCATTGAACACCAAGCAGAGCTCTTATGATTCTCCTATACGAGGGAGACCAACTGGACAAACGCCGTTCCTTTGCTTGACCCCAGTTGCTCTCGTCCGCTCCCTCGTAACACTGATCTTTTATTGAGGTCACATGAATGTGCATAGGTTCATTAACATATGACGTCTACATACACACAAAGAGTACCTCGCCTGTGCGTTGTGTAAGTATGTATGTGTGTATGTGTGTGTGTGCGGGGGGGGGGGTGTCAGAGTGTGACCCCATAAACGACTTCCCTAAACCTGCTAGTCTGGAAGTCCAGCAGTTCATCTAAACAAAAGGCACTTAGAGTAAAACAGATATACGTGTGTTTGCTATACCATATATCAGTAAGAAAAGATACAATCTCTTCCCATGACCCTAAGATTGTGAGTGTGCATGCCAGAACACTCCGGCATGCACACGAAGTCTTTGTAGACTCCTAAGGATCACACAGCCTATCACTACACAATCGATTATACACCTCTAAGCATATATGGTTAAATATTTCTAAGCATAAATGACAATCAACAATATAAGCCTGACAGTATCCAAGATGGCCGACTTCTAAATGGCCACCATGGTCACCACCTATCTTGAAGAGTTTGCCCCCCTCACATATATTAATTTGCCACAAACAGGACTTTTAATATCACCGACCATTCCTGTTTTATTACAGTGTATCCATATAAATGGCCCACCCTGTACATGTTAGCAGTTTAAGAGCAACTTTGAGCAAGGAGGAACCTAAGACCTTTTACCTGAGTGAGGAGGTTTGGTGGACCTCTATGATAGATATGACACATTCTTTCAAATTACATATATGTTTGATCCAAATCATCGATACATGTAACAGAAATAAATCAATCTTACAAATGCATAAAATAGATAACTATAGACATACAGTACCCTGGATATAGTGTCATTATGAATACTATAATATAATAAATATAAATAAATATAAAGCCATATTCTAAGTAACAGACCTGGCTGTGCAACAGCAACACCAGGAAGATCTTTATGTGTGTGAAGTGTTTTGTAACATATGAAAAATAAAGCAAGTCATCATGTTGGGTCTGCGCTTCCACAGGCCCCGCTGGTTTAGAAACTTATTCTCGTTAATGAAAGAAACAAGACAGAACATCTTTTATTTGCTAGCAAGGGAGGTCCCGGTCAGTGTCTCAGAAAAGCACTCTGAATCCTACCACAGACTGACCTCAACTCAGGCCTCCGCTCGCTGACTTTTATTGAATAACAGTTACAACACACACAATAGTTTACACAAGCACCTCCCTTCGTAAACCCCCTGTATGGTTCTAAAAGATAAGGCACTGTGTGTGTATGTGTGTGCACGTATAAGCACCTGTATGCATGTGTATGCATGTGCAAGAATGTGTGTGTGTGTGTGTGTGTGTGTGTGTGTGTGTGTGTGTGTGTGTGTGTGTGTGAGAATGTGTGAGAATGTGTGAGAATGTGTGTGTCATGGGGGTGCGTTTGTGTGACCTCCTGCTCACCAAAAGGATCATAAAAGCAGGAAGCTTACCACACAACAAACAGATCTTTCAGATAGGATGTGCTTACAATAAAACCTCCCCCAGCACCAGAGTGGCTGGAGAGGTGGTCAGAGACAAAGGAATGTCTTTGATCCTATAGTTTGAACTGAGACTTTACAAATTTAAGAAACACAATGACAACATTTAACAATTTGACTCCAACACATCACAATAGTAAAAGTGCTGTAGTGTTTATGTGCTAATGTTAAACTGCCTCAGTTCATCACTGCTATGTTGTTGGATTTTTCAAGTTATGAGATATTTTCATGTTTTGATGCTGACTTTACTGGCTTGACAGATGTAAGCTAATCTTTTGGGATTTTGAGCACAAACATCATCCCTGCACAGTCCAACCTGCAGGATTGGAGGACCCAGTGTGCAGACTCCAGGAGGTGAAAAGTGCACTCAAAGTAGCTTAACTGCTGAACATCAAAATAACTAAACTGAAAATTAAAAGAAGGCAGGCAGAAAACAGTGTAGAATGAGGGAGATCACAACACAGACCAAGGAAAACACAGATCCTATATACACAGAGGGATAACGCGGGGATGAGGCACAGGAGGAGAGCACAGCTGGGAGTAATGAAACATGACTAGACCAAGGAGAAGCAAAACTGCAGACATCAACATCGGACGCAGACTGTCAAAGAAAAACAGGAAACATAACACAGCAAAGCGGATCTGACACTGAGACATGAAAAAAGGCATTACACTGAACACAGGGAAGGCATATAAGCAAAAACCTAAGACTGGAAATCAGGAGATACTAAAGAACATACAACACAGAAACAAAATAATAGAATAATAGAAACACTAAGTAACAGGATATAAACAAACAAAATCAAAACCTTTGGGTTAACCAAAACACATCCATTTAAATAATAGCAAGAGGTTGGCTGTGCCTTCACTTATGTATCTATGTTTGAGAAAATGCCAGAACAAACAAGTTCCAAATATACTGCTTCTAAGACATCTGCCATTTCTTCTGGCTGTGGCATTTGTATTTGGAATCCAAAGCGACAGGTATTTCCAGCATTTGGAACAAGGTAAACTGAGATGAGACTAAAATGAGACTTCTTGTGAAGAGCTAGCTGTTTGTGAAATCGGATATCAGCAGTTGACACCCTATCTATTTTCTTTGCAACTCCTCCCTTCCTACCTTTGTGTATTATGACTTCTAATGTGTCAGTGGGATTTAAAACAAACTGCCCTACGTACTGTACATTTTAATGACATGATTGGATTGTTTTGCAATCTATGTGAGGAAGAACAGTAACAACCATTTAGGTTTTCTTTATCAAGAAAAAACACACACAATAAAACACTTATAAATCATTGTCATTTTCAGAATTTTAATTTTTTTCCTGTTTTCATTTTGATGCAAGATTTTTTTTTCAGTTTTAAACAAAAACTAATAAAATTCCAGAATAAACAAGTTCCAAAGATACTGTTTCTAAGACATCTGCCATTTCTTCTGGGTGTGGGATTTGTGGTTGGAACCCAAAGCAACAGGTATTTTCGGCATTTGGAACAAGGTAATCTGAGATGGGACTAAAATGAGACTTTTCATGAAGAGCTAGCTGTCTGTGAAATCAGATATCAGCAGTGGACTCCTTATCTATTACATACCTAGTATTTAATATTAAAAAAATGCAAAACCTTGTAACACAATTGGTTCTGAAATGTCATTTGTGCTATATCACATATCTATGGTCTGCTTGGTTAAGTAATCACTTGCGCCATATACAAAACGCTATGTAGTAGTAGTTTTTACTTTACTATACAGTGAAGTAACATCAGAGGTGGTTCTGTTTTCAGTTTGAA
This sequence comes from Oreochromis niloticus, assembly GCF_001858045.2. Taxonomy (NCBI): domain Eukaryota; kingdom Metazoa; phylum Chordata; class Actinopteri; order Cichliformes; family Cichlidae; genus Oreochromis; species Oreochromis niloticus. The sequence continues at coordinate 25,389,037 of NC_031981.2, read as the reverse complement.
TATATTTTTCTCTTTTCTGATGCAAGTTTGATTAAAGTATAAAAGCATTTGGTGTCTAAGTATTAAACCTTACATGCTGTTCATAAATAGATATTCTCTTCAAAATCTAATCTTGTACTTGAGTCTAACTGTTGGAGTCAAATTGCTAAATGTTGTCATTGTGTTACTTAAATTTGTAAGTCTTGGTTTAAACTGATCAAAGACATTCCTTTGTCTCTGACCACCTCCCCAGCCTGTTGTAATGGTGGGGGAGGCTGTAGTGTTTTATTATAGGGAAATCCTATATGAGGGTTCTGTTTTTCTTGTTTAGTAAACTTCCTGCCTTTATGACCCTTTTGTGGGCAGGAGGTCACACAAACGCACGGCCAAACAAAAACACACACACACACACATACAGATGCTCGCACATACATGCACACACACACACACACACACACACACACACACACACACATAGTGTTTAACCTTTTGTGATCATAGGGTTTTTTTTTTTTTTACAATGGGTGGTGCTTGTGGTGGTGCGGGGCAAGAAAATAAAGAGTGATTATCATCATTGTTTTATATTTTATTCAGACAGTTACCTCCCAGTCACAATCGTTAGTTGTTGAATCAAGGAAAATCTGATGTTTTTCTTTCAACCTACACATAAAATAAAACAGATACCACACCACACTGTGTGTACTGTGTTAATGAGTAAATCAAGGATTTATTTAAAAACGTTGAACATATTGTTACGAAATAAATAGATATTTTTAAGGCTTATCTGCTCATTAGATTGTTTTATGAGAGGCCCAGACTTGACTATGTCACAGGCCGACCATAAACTGCATATTTTTGCAGAATATGAGCAACAGACAGAGTGAAACTAGGTTCAGGCAGGTTGCCCTGGCAACGGACGTCAGAAAGGGGAAGTTATTGCAAGCTGCACAGGAAGTTTTAGTGCACAGGCATATTAATAAATCAGACACAGAAAAGAGGAACTGAATAGAAGGAGTTTTGTTTGTAATGAAACTGTGTGTGACATGTGTGACGTCTGAAGTACCGAAATAACACCATATAAGACACATGTTGAGCTTGTAATGTTAGAGATCCTGCAACTGGCGTTTCGGCTGTGCAGGGGTCTCTCTCTTCCAGAAGATGATTGAATAAAAAGAAATATAAAATGTTTTGACCACTATGAGTCGGGTTTTCTCTGTTCTATCATGGGGACAAAAGAACCGGGGTTATGTGTGGTAATGTTTAAACATGTATTTCTCTTGTCACGGCAACTTCTTGAGAGATGACTCAGTATGCAAATTAGTTGGATGACTGGCGACAGGAAAAGAAAAAGAGGAACTTGGGTTTCCTGTCTGACTGTAGGAGTGAAGCTTGCACTTGAAGAGACACTGTGACTGTGTGGCGTTTGACAAGATTTTCTGTGTATTGAGCAGGTGAAAGTATGTCAGTTGACCTCAGAGTCTCAGGATGCTGAAGAACTTGTGGCAAAACTTTTCTGTGTTTAAGATTTTTGGGGTTGTTGTTGTAGTGATGGGTTGATTGTGTCGGTTAGGTTTGGGTTGTCTTCTTATTTTGATAGAGAGAGTTTTATTAAACATGGACATGTATTAGAGGGGCCCATTATTTTTGTAACAGTGCACTTAGAAAACCTGGCAGGTGATTTTGTTTTGTGCTTTGATGAGCTAATAATCAGCTCTCTTTTTTCTCATTTTTGTTCTAAGCAGGCCTGCAAGAGAGTGAATTAACAGCGCTGTAAAAAAAATTCCGGGAAAACAGATATAAGGTGAACTTTTCCAGATTACAATGGGCTAAGGGAAAGGCTACCGTTGGGGATCTGATCAGGTTGTATCTAAAAGGATTGCAGTCAATCCAGTAAAAGAGCATAAAGAACTCTTTTCCTAAAAAACAAAAAACAAAAATAAAACAAATGAATGAGCTCATGTTGCTGCGGGTGGAGAATCTGATTATTTGCGCTGGAGTCTCCACCGTGCCAGAAAGAGAAAGAGGATGCTTTGCTTTGCTTTATTTTGCTTTTGCCATGAGCAGGAGGAGTGAAAGACTTAATTTTGGGGATGCTGATTTTGGGTTGCTGATGTTTGCTTTGAGAAAATTTCTGTTTTATTGACTGGGGTTAGATTATGGTATTATATTATATTGTTGGGAAAATGCCAAATGCTAAATGGGAGAAACTTTTTGATATCTCATGTTACTATTAACTGAGGAAACACATGACTGTGTTGTTTAGCATAATCACTTATGTTATACCCTAGGCTTTTAACATGTAAGTAAACTTAATGAGATAAATAAGGAATTAGTTCATTTTTCAAGAGTGAAATGAAAAAGGGGGAATGTTACGAAATAAATAGATATTTTTAAGGCTTATCTGCTCATTAGATTGTTTTATGAGAGGCCCAGACTTGACTAGGTCACAGGCCGACCATAAACTGCATATTTTTGCAGAATATGAGCAACAGACAGAGTGAAACTAAGTTCAGACAAGTTGCCCTGGCAACGGACGTCAGAAAGGGGACGTTATTGCAAGCTGCACAGGAAGTTTTAGTGCACAGGCATATTAATAAATCAGACACAGAAAAGAGGAACTGAATAGAAGGAGTTTTGTTTGTAATGAAACTGTGTGTGACGTGTGTGACGTCTGAAGTACCGAAATAACACCATATAAGACACATGTCGAGCTTGTAATGTTAGAGATCCTGCAACTGGCGTTTGGGCGGTGCAGGGGTCTCTCTCTTCCAGAAGATGATTGAATAAAAAGAAATATAAAATGTTTTGACCACTATGAGTCGGGTTTTCTCTGTTCTATCATGGGGACAAAAGAATCGGGGTTAATAATATGTATTAAAGAAAACTTTTATACCGTATAAGTTGGTTAAATAGACATTTACAACGATCACTCAATTTTTGGCATAGCGTTACAATGATTTTGGGAATAAAAATAGAATTTTAGCAATTTCATGGTTATTTTTTGGACTTCTTTTGTTTTATTTTTGCCTTTGTAGCAACTCAGACTCTTTTGGCCCTCCCTTTGACAAACAACCCCTAAGCTACTTTATGATAAATAACTGTATGATTTCTACAATTTCTCGGTCTTCAGAGGAACCTGTTAGAGTAGCTTTATAAAACTACAATATTCTATAGCAACAGTGAAACTTTGTTTGCAAATGAGGCATCCAGGTACAGCATTTCTAAAAGTATGCACAATAAATACATATGTATCAGCTCCACAAACTAAAGAACTGTGTCCATCATTAGCTTGACAGCTTCACAAATGTGAAGCCTAAAATATTCCAGTCTCCCTCTAGTGGCTTGCTCAAGTACAGGTAATGTGAGTCTGTTATTTTATGAGAGCATCTGGCCCTCATAGTTTCTGCTGATAAAATTCTGGTCCTTGGACAAATGTAGTTGATTACCCCTGATCTATTTAGACAGGATTTATCATTAGTAGTATAGTATAAGTATAGTATGTAGTGGACAATACTTAATGTAAAGCATTTAGGCTTGATCTTTATTAGTTGCAGAAAAGTCATTACATTTCTCTTTCATAACATTTGATCCTGATTTTATTTGGAAGTGTAGAATGGTATAAACAAACTGAATTGTATGAAAAAAAGTCAAACTTCAAAATTAAAGATGAAGAATGAATGACACAAGGTCATTCTGATTATTTAAAAGGTTAAGAATGTAAAAACAATTCCTCTGTTTGTTTTGATGCATGAATACTTGTTGTTGTTGAAGTGAAAAAGAAAGATGTGGCAAGGTGCTCTGACATAATGATTTGACGAAAGAAGAGTTGAATGTATGAATGATCATGCTGTAAAAATGTAAACACACCTGACTCTGAGGTCACCTGTTCAGTATATAAAGTGCAGTTTAGTGATGGTAAATTCGATTCTTTTTACTGAATCGAGTTTTAATGAGTCACTCACCAAAGTGAATCGGGTTTCTTGAGTCATTTGAGTCACTGAGTCAGTTGACCAGAGAGTGCAAAAATGTCTATTTTCACTCAAACTTAATTTGTTTCTCTTTTAATGTAAATCCTACTGCTAAGATGAATGATTGTAAAAGAAAACAACTATTTTTCTAGGGCAAAAAAGAGCAAAAAAAAATTCTAAAGGGAACATTTATTTATTTATTTTTATTTTATTGGTATTTTCCTTAAACGTGTCAAATATATCTCATCTAAATGTCCACTGAGCTGTGAGCGAGGGGGCGGTAAAGCGCCTTAACATTGGTTGCCAACCAAGAAGAAGAAGAAGCTGTTTGCCAGGAGGGTGGGGGTGAGTGAGTGAGTGAGTGAGTGAGTGAGTGAGTGAGTGATTCGTAACAGGAAGGGAGGGGGTGAGTGAGTCAGTGATTCGTTCAACTCGTTTGAGCTGTGAGCCAGGAGGGAGGGGGTGAGTGAGTGAGTGATTCGCCTTATGCTATGATTCAGCACAGCAAGGGAGGGGGTGAGTAACTCAAATGTGCTGTTAGCATGCTAGCTGAGCGATGCTACTGTGAACCGAGGAGCTATTGTCTTGATGTGAGCTTCTACTCAGGGTTTTTTCTTCCAGTTCAGAGCAGAAATGTTTTTGTTAAGAAACTGGCTGTTGTTTTTTTCCCCACAATTTTAATTATGAGCTAGATATATTTCTACTAATGGAATTAGCTTGCTAAAAGCAACCGGGATGAGTCAGTGAGTCAGTTGCGCTTGTGAATCATGATTCACGAGTCAGTAAAGTGATTCTCGAGTATTGAACGATTCGGTCACGAATCGAACATCACTATTCTCGAGTATTGAACGATTCGGTCACGAATCGAACATCACTAGTGCAGTGACGCTCCTCAGGTTTAGTATCACAGTCCAGGGATTCCAGTAATCTGCAGAACTGATCTGTTCATCACAATGAAGCTGCCGTTTTCTCTGATTCTCCTCTGGGCACTCTCCACCACAGGTAACTACACTCATTTTACCTGCAGGTAGAAAAGAGTCTAATTTAAAGCTTTGAAGCTTTTTTTTAAATCTTACATTGTAATGTTTTTTCCAAAGTTAGTGAGTAGTATTGACTCGACTGTAACCTGCTGTAACCCAATATGAACTTTCAAAACATCTCATATTTGCTATATATTTAAATTGTGATCGTCATTTCTGTGTTTCTCTCCTGATTGCAGCTGGAGCCCTTCTATGCCAAACCTGCACAGATTCGACGTGTTCAACCACAGTAGCAAATACATGTTCATCGGAAACAATGTGTGTTACAGCTACCATTCTAGGTAATGTTTTCTCATATCATATTTCATATTTTCACCAAATTACAACGGCTGTGAAGCTATTTGTGTTTCATCAACATTAACAAACTGCACTTTGAATTTGCAGCTACTTCATCTGGAACTATGACAACACAAATCTACAAGGCATGTGCATCTTCCTCCCTGTGTCCAGCCGTAACCTCTCAGACAGTTTCAGTCGACCTGGGTTTTCAAAGTGCTCTGGCTTCTGCTCAATGCTGCGACACAGATAACTGCAACTCAGCAACTCTGCCAAGTAAGTTAAATACTACGTTGGTCATTGAAGACAAAAGAATAATATAAAGCAATAAAAAAAATCTGATGTTAAGGGTCTCTGTTCTGAAATGAAATGATGTTCTTTTCTGTTTCAGATCCTGCTTCTCAGTCAAAAAATGGTGGGGTATGCAACGTTTGTGACCCTTCCACTGGTCAGTGCTCCTCCACATTACAGTGTCAGGGAGTGGAGAACCAATGCTTCCAATCAACTAGTGAGTCTTTATGTTGTATCAGTTGTGTCACTGGTTTTCTATCAAAGATGAGTTCAAATTCTTTTGTGAGACATCTGACATATGAAAGAGTGGAAACATTTACCCTAATTTATACTAAATGTTACCAACAGGTGTGAAAGTTACTGTGATAGGATTTAAAGTCAGATAAACCAACATTTTAAAAAGCCGTTTAGTTGTTCTTTGTGTGAAATATATTGAGCTTCCCTGAAAGTAGCCAATTTAAAACATATCCTGAAATTCTTCTTTTTGATCTGCAGTCAACAGCGGCACCAAAACGTTTACAGCTTACGGCTGTGCATCTTCAAACCTGTGTGCAGCTGCTTCAAGCCTGGGATCTCTACCTTTCATGCAGAGCGTTGGTACCATAGCCAGTGGACCAACCTGTTTTGCTGCCCCAACTACAACCGCTGCCCCAACTACAACCACCGTCCCAACTACAACTACAACAGCTAAAACTACAACCACTGCCCCTACTACAACTACATCTACAACCACTACAAGTACAACTACAACAGCTACAACTACAACCACTGCCCCAACTACAACTACAACAGCTACAACTACAACCACTGCCCCTACTACATCTCCAACGATTAAAACTACAACCACCGCACCAACTACAACTACAACCATGGGTGATACAAATGAATCGTTATAGTTATAACAAAACTTGCTTAGGAAATAAAAGAAAGAAGCACAATTTCTATTTCCTATTTATTGATTTATTTTGCTTTGTGCTTTTTATTTTCTGCATTTCTCTCTCTCTAATCTGATCTATAATACTAGTGATTGGATCTACAAAGGTGCAATGGCGTGTCATGTGCCACCCTAAAATAATCTCTTTCCACCGCTAGTGGCACCCAAGTGTTGCATTTGACAGTATTGTTTATTAAAATAAGCTAGCATTAACACTTTGATCCTAGCTACAGTTAACACTGTGGTATTTTCCTCTTGTGGTTGCGAAAGTATTTTTTGAACTTGCACAAATAATTTGTGTGGCATCTTATTGTGACACCTGATTGTTGTCTAATTTTAGTTTTAAACGCATGTACAAAAACACCAGATGCATTGGCTGCACTTTTTGGCTAAATAGTTGTATAGAACTTTATTGTTTACAAAATTTGGGTGTAGGTCTTTAGAATTTAGGAAATTTAGGAAATTTCTGTAGCCCCTGCTGATGATAAAGATACAATAAAGCCCTTGTCCTATAACCTTCTGTGTTTCAGTGTTAAACGGGGAACATTTCAGACATCTACTGATATAGGTTTATTTGGTGGTGTGGAGGCTGCTGCTTACAATCCTCTGTGTAGTTTTCACAAGCGCTGGCAGAGTCATCTACTTTGCCATAGAGCAGATTCCATGCCACACTGTGATGCAGGAGCACAGGGAAGTCTCTACCACACATCTGTAGAATAGTTTCAGGACTCAGCTTCCAAGTCCAGCGTTCCTTCACCTCCTGAGAAAGTAGAGTGTGCTGGTGCACCTTGTTAACCACAAAGAAAAAGTTGTGGCTCCAGGTAAGGTCCTCAGAGGGATGTTCAACAAGGTACTTAAAGCTGAACACCTTTTCAGCTACTCCTCAATGTGTAGGGGTAGAAGGGAGTTTCTACCCTTCTTGAAATGCAGAGATTGTTATCCTTGCACCATCTCTTCAGCCTTTTTACCTCCTGCCTGTATTCAGATTCATCATTCCACCCCATCTATCCCACACGTAATATCTTAACTGTAAAAGTTAATTACAGTACAAGAAAAAAAACTGGACAGCCATCTGCAGTTGATATGGTACATAATGATGTGCTATATGGTGGCTAGCTACACAGCTATGTTTAGCATAATATAAAAATAGTAAAGCTGGAGGATGAACGCCATCTTTTTTCCACTCGACAAAAGTTATTGTGAGGGTTCCCGATGGTTAGCGAGAAATGCAATCGCATGCCAGGTAGCATTGGGAAGGTTACTTTTAAAATGTATTCCACTACAGATTACAGAATACATGCCCCCAAATGTATTTTGTATTGTGTTCCATTACGTAACTCAATGAGAGTAATGTATTCTGAATACTTTGGATTAGTTAATATATTATCAAGATTTTTACAACTACATGAATGTACTATTGCTGTGTGATTTATTACTATTACTAACTACTACTCACAGCAGTGGTTATTATATTTACATGCTTCCACCTCCCACTTCTGGTTGGTGACAACTCGTACTTTTTGACTCTCCTTTTTCTCCCTTCCTCATGCTCACAGACAGATAACAGGTATGGCAGTCCATTCCCCCTGCAGCACGGACTACACTGCCCATGAGGCTACATTCTTTAGGGCTGTGCCTATAACACTCTGCCTATTGCCTTCATATTAAACCAATTTATGAATAATAATTTTTAAAAATATTTCTTCACATCATTATGCAGGTCGCAAGTAGGGGTGACATGGACCGCGAGATTAAGACACAGGTATTAGAGCCTCTAAATGCGTGTTTTGTTTGGGTTTGCACCGCCGTGGAATTACCAAAAATAGAGAGGGCATAGCCTAACATATGAAACAGGAAAAGACCGCCATGTAATCCATTTATTTCAACAAAGTAACTGTATTCTGAATATCAGCTTTCTAAAAGGTAACTGTAACGGAATATAGATACTCATATTTTATATTTTAAATACGTAACGGCGGTACACGTATTCCATTACTCCTCAACACTGATGGCAGGATGCTGTAAACGGACCAAACTTCAGACAAGAGAACAACTGAGAGGTTAGTCATTAATATTCTGCTGCATGGGCTGAGCTGTAGTTACATCATAATGTTTTTAAAAACTGAGCTTTAAAATGAATTGTGGTAATAAAAACTGAGAAAGGACGACAATGACTGCTTTTAGGGGCTTGTTCGGATTAAACAGAACAAAATACAAAGCCTTAAAACATATTAAAAACACAACAGCCTCAATAAACACAGAGTCATTTTGACCATGAAGCAGGTTTCATACTTCATCCCTTAAAGACCGGGTATCCCACCTGCTATGAATGTTTTCATGCAGTACAGTTGTTATTATTATCACTTGTCTGGTGTACCACAAGGCTGTGTGATGAGCCCTTTCCTTTACTCCCTCTTCACCCATGACTGCAGACCTGCTGATGGTTCCAACACCATCATTAAGTTTGCAGATGACACCACGGTGATTGGCCTCATCAGTGACAACGATGAGGCCGCCTACAGGGAGGAGGTGGATAGTCTGGCTGAGTGGTGCAACAGAAACAACCTGCTGCTTAACACTGAGAAGACTAAGGAGCTCATCGTGGACTACAGGAGGAATGCTGACCCACATCCACCCATCTACATTAAAGGGATGGCTGTGGAGCGTGTGAGCAGCTTCAAGTTCCTGGGTGTCCACATCTCCGAGGATCTCATCTGGACGACCAACTGCTCCAAGCTGGTCAAGAAGAATCACCAGCGCCTCTTCTTCTTGAGGACTCTGAGGAAGAACCACCTGTCCTCAGACATCCTGGTGAACTTCTACCACTGCACTGTCGAGAGCATCCTGACCAACTGTATAACAGTCTGGTACAGGAACTGCTCTGCCTCGGACCGGAAGGCGTTGCAGAGGGTTGTGAAAACTGCCCAGCGCATCGCCGGAGCACCACTTCCTTCCATAAAGGACATCTACAGGAAGCGGTGTCTGAAAAGGGCTGGGAAAATCATCAAAGACCCCAGTCACCCATCACATAGACTCTTCACCCTCCTGCCCTCTGGGAGGCACTACAGGAGCCTCCGGACTAAGACCACCAGGTACCGGAACAGCTTCTTTCCTACAGCTGTCAGACTCCTGAACTCTTCCTCCTGACATCTGACCCACGTTAAACTCATGGACTGAACATACACACACCCACAACCACCTACACACACACACACACACACACACACACACACACACACACACACACAAAAAATGGACAACTGTACCCTCAAACACACAATAATAACATGGACTGAACCACCGTTCAGTCCATGTGTAAAGCGATGTGTGTAAAGCGCTTTGGGGTCCTTAGGGACTAGAAAAGCGCTATATAAATACAGGCCATTTACAGGCCATATCTATATTATTGCTAATATATATTGTAATATATCTATATCACGGCTAAAGCACTTCTGGATGGATGCAAACTGCATTTCGTTGCCCTGTGCATGTGCAATGACAATAAAGTTGAATTCTATTCTATTCTATTCTATTCTGTTTATGACAGTTAAAATAAATAACATTCATATAAAAATATTATTCATAAAAGAATAAGAAATAAAATTAACAATTTACTCGTGTAAACTGTTAAATAGGCCTATACTACTGTACTTTAATGTCGGTCATAAGGGTGGTACTTTAAGAGCCACATATTTCGTGAGGTGGTAGTCATTTTGAAAAGTTTGAGAACCACTGTGGTACGCTATTATGCAGGTGGGGTTTGTGGCTGGACAGTGTAGTTGGCATTTTCAGCATTTAGACTGAACCTGTCAAAAAGCTTTTTTTCTCTCTTTGCACTGTTTAACTTTGTATTTAAATCCTCTTATGTGTTGTTTGACTTGGATGAAAAAACTGTCCCACATACCAGAGTTGTTAGTTTTGAATTTTCTTATTAGGTTTTAGTTTTTATTTCATTTTGACTTTTTGATCTAGTTTAGTTTCAGTTTGTTTCCATTGTGGATTTTTTTGGTTTCAGTTTAGGTTTTATGGTTTGAAAATATTTAGCTTTATTTTTTTTTGTTTCATCGTTGACTTTTTCATCATTATTATATCACTGGCATATGTCAGGGGCACAATTTTGAAAAAACCAGCACAAGCATTGCTATAGAAACACAAAAGATTTTGAAAGCAGTCAGTTTACAGTCTTTTAGTCATTCTCATTAAATATCAAATCTGGCAAGTTGTAATAACATTTTTACCAAACTGAGAGGGGTCGTAGATAATTTAAATTAGATAATTAATTAATTCCAATTTTAATTAATTATTGCCACATTTAATTAATTAATTATTTAATGGTGTATTTAATTATTTCATTATGGCAGTCCTGGCGTTCCATACGTAGATGATTTTGGTTGCCTGTCTAAGGGCCTAAGGACAATTGTACTACAATGGCAAAAAGCATTGGACACCAGGCAGAGCTCTTTGTGTGATCTCGTGCACAAGGGAGAGAGCTGTGACGAGCGCTGCTCCTGACGCTCGAACCCCAGTCACTCTCAGTTAGCTCCCCTGTAGCACTGCTCTTTATTGTGGTTACATGAATATGTATAGGTTCATTAACATATGACGTCTCACATACGCATACATGTAAACAAAGAGTACCAGTCTGTGTGTATGTGTAGGTATGCGTGTGTGTGTGTGTGTGTGTGTGTGTCAAGATGTGACCCTGTGAACGACTCCCCAAAGCTGGTGTAGGAGCCCAGCGGTCCACCAAAACAAAGGGCTCTTATACTTAAACAGATATAGGTGTGTTTGCTATACCATATATCAGAAAGAGAAGGTACAACCTCTCTCATGACCCTAGGACAGGGGTCTGCAACCTTTTACACCCAAAGAGCCATTTGGACCCGGTTTCCACGCAAAAGAAAACACTGGGACCCGGAAATACTTTTTGACATCTAAAATGAAGATAACACTGTATTTATTGTGTTTTACCTTTATGCTTTGTGTGAACAATTAAGGTGTGCTGCTTATGAAATCCATGAAGTGCTACAGAGAAAATTACATTTTATTTATGTAATTAACACATTTTGAACTCTTAAAGAAATATAACAAAAGCAAAGACACCCAGCTGCCTTTGCTTCAGCTGCACCCAACCTTTGGAATAGCCTCCCCGCTTCTATTCGAGCCTTGGACTCTATCCAGTCCTTCAAATCAAGATTAAAAGCATATCTATTTGACTTGGCTTTCCTGACCACTTAATACCCTTTTAATCTTTTAAATTTTAAACTTTTAAATCTTTTATTAGATTTTATTAAATTTATTATTTTTTTATTAATTTTACTGCTGTTTTTGCCTTGGCAGATTTTGTATTCATCTAACTCTCCTGGTCTGTTAGTGCCTCTATCCTGTCTGTGCTAGTGCCCGATTTGTACCCTGTTATTGACTTATGTTGACTCTCTATATTACTGTGAAGCACTTTGGTGTGCTTTCGGGTTTTTAAATGTGCTATATAAATAAAATTGTATTGTATTGTATTGTAAAATGATCCATGTAGCAAACAAAAACTCTTGTGAGCCGCCTCCCTTATATCGCCTTTGGGCTTTTGGAGCCTTGACCTGACTTTTAAAAAATAATTGGAAAAAAGCACTATGCTGCTAAAAAATGAAAAATAGATATTTGCAAAATTCTGCCTAAATATGTATTTTACCTGGTTAATGTGTGTGGCGGGGCGTGGTCTGCACCGCTGCTGCAGTGGAGGCGGACGCACCTGAGCAGCACCCGCAATCACGCCTTGCTGCCTTAATGTCTGTGCTATCTATGCTGTTGTGTTCGTATGTGTCAGGCTGTGAGCTGAAAAGCTACAACCGGCTGTATGCGTACAGCAACTGTGTGTAAAAAGTGGTCAATAAAGAGATGCTGAAAAGCATGCTCATGGAAACATCGTCGGGTCTGCCGTGGCAATGTTTACAATGGGACTTCTGCTCCTGAACCTCTGTGCACAGCGTCTGCAAATCGGGCCTGTACTAAGTCACTTTCATCTTTACGCAGTAAGCTGTCATCTGTGAGGCATGAGCGGTGTTTGTCTTTAACATAGTTCACGGTGGAGAACAGCTGCTGACATAATGTGGATCCGAAGATCCATAATTGACCTACCTAGGGTTGAAAGTCTCGATAAATGCACGGCGTTTTGGCGGATATACCGGCTTCCGCGAGTCTGACGCTTATTTTGGGCGATGAAAAAATAATAGAATATAATTTTATTTTTAAATTTCAATATCACAATAATCTTCCAATTTAGAACTACAAGTTAAAAAAGAACTAACATAAATAAAATACACTTCAGCTAAATACTTATAATTTATTTTCCCAAACCACGCGGAGCCGCAGTATAAGGACTAAAGAGCCGCATGTGGCTCCGGAGCCGCAGGTTGCCGACCCCTGCCCTAGGAGGTGTGTGACTTATGCCAGAACACTCTGGAAGAGGAGAGAACGTACTCCCCTTTTCACGGTAGACAGGGTTGTTGCAGACCTCCTAGGATAAGACATTCCTTCAATCTACAAACGATTATATACTTCTAAGCATATATGAGTATATATTTCTAAGCATAAATGACAATCCAACAATATAAACCTAACAATAACTCTCACCTTCTCTGCTACAGGCTTGTCTCCTTTTGAAGCATCCAAAACTCAGCTCTTTAATTTCTCTGTGGGATGCTTTTCCTCAGTGGTCTGGAAGAACAAAATGCTCAGACATCTTACCTGGCTGCTCTTCTGCTCAGCCAGATCACTGCAACAGGAAGAAAATGTCGGACATCTTGGCTCATTCATTTCGCCTCTCACTTCGATACTCACCTGGTTGCATCTCCCTTGGAGCACATTACTCCTCACTTTCCAAGTAAGCATGATTTCTAGTAAAGACTCGTCTTGCTTCCGGTATTCTCTGCCTGACAATAATCCGCCTCTCCTTCTGTTGCAGTAGGCTCCACACCTGTGACTCTCACTCCCTGCCGAGCCCTTGTGGGTAGAATTACTGAGTTAAAAACAGACTTGTGGGTCAACTTCACGTACCAGCCAACTGGCCTTCCGACAAAACTGAGTGGGGAAATGTTTATTATTATTATTTTTTGCTCAAGGTGATATTGATATGAAGTAACAACCAATCCAACCCACACATGCAAAGAAATCAAACCATAGATCTCTCAGTATAGTGCTGTCCAGGACCCAGAGCTCATAAATTTTTGTACCTGTTTATTTTCTTTCTGTGTGTAGAGTTTTGTTGTTTTCTCTCTTTTTTCGCTCCCGTCTCTCAGTGTGTGCTCCCAGGTGTTTTGGGTCACCTGAGGAATCGCGACCCAGAAGTCTTCCTGCGCTGGAGGATGCCTCACCTGCTGCTCGTTATCTGCGGGCAGCTGCAGCAGATCAGGCTCATCAGGGGAGCCATATTTAAGAGTGTGGCTGAGCTCTGGTCAGCGCTGGATCCTAGTGTAAAAACCGTTAAGTACAGACTTCTGTGTGAATTAGTGAAGACCTCGCTGCTGTGGATTTCATGCTGAGCTGTGTGTGTTATGTGTCACCAGGAGTTGGGAGTGGCGAGTCAGTCACAGAGAGAAGTCACGGATGGGTCTGGGGGTTTTTTGGAGTCGTCACCATTCACTTCCACAGACACTTGCACTGTGTGGGATTCGCGGAGGAATCGCCACGGGAGCTACAGTGCTTGGAATCTGTACTTGGACTTGTTGTTTTGCACGCACTACTCATTACAAAACTCGCTAAGGGGGTCTGAAAACTCGCTAAATATAGCGATAAGATCGCTAAGTTGGCAACACCGCGTGGTGATGAAGGAAATGCTGGGCATTTATTCCTCCAGGACCTGAAGCTCCGTAAAGCACCCCTCCAACAGCCAAACCCATCTGTTCTCTGATTGGATTGTTAAATTTGTGATTGACATGACATTGACCAAGCAGCTGACAGGGTCAAAATTTGTACATGTAAGTTGAAATCCACACCCAGCCAGGGAACCTGAGTGCAGAGTTTTGCACTTAGTTTTTTGCTTTATATCTGTAACCAGACCTTAACAAAAAAACTTATAACTCGTGTAAATATTTTTTACAAACACAAATCCTTTTTACACACAAATTCTCATCTATAGATGCACAAAGATAACATTTTAATATATTTTGGTTTACAAGGTTACAAAGCTCAGTACACAAATACACATTTGATTTACAAGTACAAAATATTTATGACCACAATTTGAGCCCATACTATTCCAGCAAAGTTTCTCAAAAAAATCTTGTCATAATCTGTATAAAAAATAAAAAATAAAAAAAAATTCCAGGACATGACAAATAGAACAGAGGGATTATAATAGTGGCCACAAGGGAAAAACATTATCTGGACATCTTGAGAATTTTTAGAAAATGAGATTTATCTGTTTTTAGATATTTTAGTTTCTATTTGAAACTGAATTTTTTAAGTACTTATTGTAAATATATGTTTTATAATTGTTGAAAACCTTGGAAATTTAACTAAAGCTTTCACTAGCATGTGTAAAAACAACATGGGTGATTTTATGTCCAAAATATCTGTGTTCTGTTCAAGTGTTTTTAGTCTAACGTAATAACACTTTGTACCACAAGATGGTATGCTGAATCAATATAACCCATTAAGAACGTGTTTGTATTCACCAGGTTGGCCTGGGAAAAGGCACTTGACGAAATAAGGAAGCTATTTCAGCTAGGCTGCTACGTCAAAAAACACCTACACACCCACTGGTAAAACACACCCTGCTGGTTAAAGCATCTTTAAATACTTCTTTCTGAGTTTGCAAAATGAGAAAAAAGATAATTTCTATAAAGATTAAATTCTGAAATGATGATTTTTATCTACAGTGCCATCAGGTATCAGCGCTTCAGTTCCAGTCAAGGGCTGCGTGTCTGAAAACATCTGTACAGCAGTGTCCAACCTTTTAAGTCTCCCTGTCTTGAGTCTTGGGAACGTCAGCTGTTGTGATAACAATTTGTGTAATACTGCTCTAACAACAACAACATTCATCTATCTTCTATTTGGACTCATATATATTATCTATTAGAAGAAAATAAAAAGGCATGAAACACCGTTGAAGCATCAGAAAGGCTCAGAAAACCCCTTTTTCAAGACCTGATTTGGCTTACGAAATCCAAATTTAGATAAGAGGCTGGAGTCTGTCTGAAGCTGAGGTTCAATAAAAAGGCATCAATATAAAACAAATAAAAAAACTGCATACACACCAATATTTACTCGATATATCATACTTTCTGCATGTTTTTTTTTTCTTTTAATTATCAAGGAAATTGGGCATTTTAAGGCTTGTGTGAAATGTGGAACTCGAGCATTCCCTGTAGTAGGAAAAATAGTATCAATATCTGAAAATAATGAAGATTTAACTGAAACAATACTAAAGCCTTTACAGGCATGAATAATCTACTGCATAAGGGATTCTTCATAAATGGCTCTCAATGTAAAACCATGAACAAAATAAATAAAATAAAATTTATAAAGCAAAGATATATAAATAAAAACAAGGAAAAAAATCTGTTTGAAACTGATATGAAATTTTATTTATTGTTTTGTTTTTTCATGTTATGCTGGTGGTCATACTTAGGCCAAACAAAATACAATAAAAAAATGAAGAAATAAAAAGAGAAACATTTACATGGTGTCCAACCTGTGTTTGGTAAAGACAGTGTGCCTTGACATATCCCGTAATGGCACAAACATTCACACACTTATGGTACAAAATGTAGCTGTAAGAGCTATGAGTAAGAGTAATGACAAGAGTTGTGAAAGCTCTCTGAATCATATATTATCTTTAAGCAATGTCACTCAGAAACAGCCTATATATGATGAATTCAGCTCAGATGGCTAGATGGAAGTAACCTTCCATGAAGGTTCTTCTTGTTCCTTTTCTTTCTCCAGTTTCTGCTGCTTGAGGTATTCACTGAGGCATTCAAGCACCTGGTGTACTCATGGATTTTTTGTGTTTCATCCTGGGCAGTGGTTCTTACACGCACTAGTCCCTGGTCACCTTCCTGTCACTTAGCGTACACCTCAGGGTGCTGGACTCTGAGTGAAACCCCTCATGCATAGTAAAGCATTT
Organism: Oreochromis niloticus; assembly: GCF_001858045.2. NCBI lineage: Eukaryota > Metazoa > Chordata > Actinopteri > Cichliformes > Cichlidae > Oreochromis > Oreochromis niloticus. Next base: position 25,372,429 of record NC_031981.2, on the reverse strand, counting down.
CCTTGTCTTGATGTCAGTGGCTTCTGTCTCCTCCTTTGGCCAACTTATTATCCCAGCAGGGTATCTAAAGACCAATATGTGTTGGTTGGCCAGATTTTGTACTTCCCCTTTAGCTGACCCCTCAGGCCTTATTCTCTGTAGGTATATTTGTTGTGGCTTTCCTAGCAGCCTCGTCATGGGTCCCATTTACCTGTGGGATTCCAAGGTACTTGTAGCTTTTCTTGATGTATGCAATGTTGTCTTCTGGTAGTGCAATCCCCTCAGTTCTGAATACCTTCTCCCGTCCAAATGACATTCTCATGTCATTGCTGTAGATCTTAGTGGTGTGGATCAATGAACTGGTATCTCGTTCACTTCTGGCAGCTTTATGACATCTATTTAGAGGAGGTGGCTAACAATTCCTCCTTTCTGTAGTCAGCATCCACAGCCAGTTTTGTTAATGTTAATGGCTGAGAAGGTTCAGTTCTACGCAGCAGTGAGAACAGAGCATATCCTTGGTAGATCCCACACTTATGCTGACTTGTGCTTGAAGTTGGCCTCTAGTGTTATTCTCCACATTCCCATCCAATTCCTGATGAAGGGGCAGAGAGTCCAAGGCTTTTTTGTGGTCAATCCAGGCAGTGCACAGGTTGGTTCGTCTGCTGTAGTTACAGTGTAGAGGAATGGCCAAAGAGAGCAGCTGCTTTGTGAGTGAAGTTTCTGCGCTCACAGATGGGACAGAGCGCGCAGAAGCGCGCCTGATGATGTTTAAAAGATGCCAAAGCGCAAGTGCAGCCTTTCAGACAAACTGCAAAAGAAATTTCCCTCGTACCGTCCCGGTACTGGAAATTTTTCTCATACAGATGAGGCCTTATTTCTGTACCCTTATTTAATTCCAGACGTTTTTAAGGGTTTTTTTGCCCTTGTTGACATGTAAGAGCCTATATGACATTTTTATTTCACCATTGGTTAACCGCACAGAGAAGGCATTGTTTAAATATGTTAAAATTTTCTTTAAGCAAAAAGTATTATTAAAGTTATTCATGACTGGGCCAATATGGTCAGCCTACGCTACGTGCTTCCAAACCGAGAAAGGCAACCCTATTAGTTTTTTCCGCTAAGTACTTTTTAAAATACCAGAGTAGGAAGGATGGTGTAGGTTGACATTTTGGGTGCAGTATATTTTTTGCATACAGGTATAATAGAATAGCTTTAATTTTGTTTTGTTATATTACACTTGAGTATGAACGTATACAAAATGCAGCAAGATATTTGAGAAAAATAACGTTTTAGTGATTATAAAATATGTTATATCGGATTTATATCTGTATCGGCAGATATCCAAATTTATGATATCGGTATCTGACATAAGAAAGTGGTATCGTGCCATCTCTAGTTTGTACAGCCCCCATGTGCTTGTATGCACGCCTGTAATGTTAAGGCATGCTTGGTCCACGGAATCACTGAGATCCTGCGTGAGGCTAATAATAATGATGAGGCTGGGTGTTGTCGGGCACCAGGAGGAACCCAGGATGCACAGCAACAGAGCAGGGTCTGACAATGGGCCCAAGGATTTCTCGCTGATAATAGCAGTCAGGCTGCCGTTGCCTAGTTTGTAGAGGTCCCTCCATGGATATGCTTCCCCAGACCATCACTGACTCTTTAGCAAACCAGTCATGCTGAAGGTATGAATTGGTTTGGTTTAGCTAACAGGGCTCTATGGTGCTGAGCAGAGCACAGGACCCACTAGAAGACGAGAAGTTCTCACCACATCAAAGACTGCCTTCTATTTTCCCCTAATGGTTTCCCACTTTTGCTGTAAAAAAATTGTAAGGGTGCATAAATCTATTAACATTCAGTCATTTATATTGTACTTTACATCATCTAAAATATTAAGGCATTCGTTGTAAGTGTCCATTTCAAGCTGGACTTAAAAACTGTGATTTGCCCCTGCAGTTTCAGTCAAAGTCTTCCTTTTATAGTTCATGTTTGTCACACAGTAGTGTTTCAGATGTTTCATCTAAGACATGAAAACAGAAAGGAGTAAAGAAATAGTAAAGAGAAGCATATATTTAAAAGATAACTCGGCTGTGGGGTGTAGGTAGGTGACATACCAGGGCATTAGCTGAAGAATTACTTTAATGGCCAAACCCTTAATTAAGTACATCACAAACAACCTGCGTTATTTCTGCGTTAGTCCATAATAGAACAAAAAGAAGTGCTACGTAAGTCAGGTGTGTGTGACACATGATCATACTTGATAAATAACATGCTGTATGTTTGATTTGAATAGTGCTATTATTACATTACAAAAAGAGTGTGGCAATGACATCCATTTAACAACAGCAGGTGTGGTAAATTCAGAGAGTAACACAACACTATGACAGAGTTACAGCGTCAGTTGTGCTTCATGATGGTTCTTGAGATGAAACATTTGAGATGGTAGATCATGAGGTTTAGATGATTTCTTGGTTGTTTGAGCCGTGTAAGAGCAAACTGTACAAAGCATAAAAGCATAAAACAGATAGTCAATGTTTGAGCTAAAAGACATTTCAGTACAGTAGCTGAGTAAAAGTAAAGTTACTTCACTGTTCAAGTATTGATCTGTATCAGGTAAGGCAGCTTCCACACCTGCAGCAGGTTTTACACCATTGATCACAAAGCCTTCAGTTTCTCAACAAACCAGTTGTACAGGAAAAAATGAAGCAGGTGTGGGGCAAGAAAATAAAGAGTGATTGACATGTTTTATATTTTATTCAGACAGTTACCTCCCAGTGATGATTGTTAGTTCTTGCATCAAGGAACATCTGATGATTTTCTTTCAACTTACACATAAAACCAAACAGATACTGCACCACACTGTGTGTACTGTGTTAATGAGTAAAATCTAGTTTTTATATTGAAATGGTCAACAACTGGCATTCAAGTAGAAATGAAAACTGTTATGTAGTATAAGCTGATTAAATAGACATGTACAGTGATTACTATTTTTTTCAGATATATTGATTTTGAGATTAAAAACACAAAATCTTTAGCAATTTAATAGTTCCTTTTGGACTTCTTTCTTTTGTTTTATTTTGACCTCTGTAAGATCTCTGAGTTTTTGTCCCTCTCTTAGGCAAACAAACTCGAAGCTACATTATGACAAAAACTGTATGATTTCTATGATTTCTCTGTCTTCAGAGGAACTTGTTAGCCTATCTTTATAAACTACATTATTATTTAGCAACAGTGACTCTTTGTTTGCAAATGAGGCACCCAGGTACAGCATTTCTAAAGGTTTGCACTATGAGTACATACGTATCAGTCCATTCTTCATTAAAGCTATGGTTTTCTGCATTAACTTTCTACTTAACCTGTTAAACACTTCTGCCTGTTTCCACAGAATCGCCAGAGTTGACTCTGGAAGCACAGATTCCAGAACTGCAAGTTTCTCCAGGCTCCAAGCAAAATTTACCAAACAGCAGCAAAAGACCAAAATTATTCTTCAAGTTCGAAAAACATTAGCATGAATTTTGTTTTATCTTTGCTCTCTTCCAAAAGTCCACCTGAACCAACGCTTCCCGCACAGCTCCATCTTCCAGTGTGCTATTTTCCATCACAATTTTCAGCCTTATTTGCTTGTTATGCATAGATGCTTTATGCACCAGTCTATTGTATGTACAGTGTGGCTGTCCCCTTTTTAAAATTGATTTTGTTTTGCAACAATGACCTCTCACAAGAAAACCCAATTTCTGCTGTTTAATACCTAAGAAACTTCAGCTTTTGTATGAAATTGTATCAAATTGCACAACACTTAAGGCTCTTGAAGAGTGACATTTTTTTCATGCATGTAATATATTCAGGCCAACTCCACAAACTAAAGCACTGCGTGCAATATTAGCCTCACAAATATGAAGCCTAAAATATTGCATTCGCTCTCTAGCGGCTTACTGCAGTACAGGTCATGTGAGTTACTTTATGTTGTGTTTATGTTACTTTAGTTACTTTATGGTCCTCACAGTGTGTGCTGATAAAATTCTGGTCCTTGGACAAATGTAGTTGATAACTCCTGATCTATTTAGACATCATTTATCATTAGTAGTATATGTAGTGGACAATACTTAATGTAAAGCATTTAGGCTTAATCTTCATCAGTTGTAGAAAAGTTATTCCAGGGCTGTTTCATAACATTTGGTACTGATTTTATTCGGAAGTGTCAGCTGTTATAAACAAATTGAATTGTATGAACAAAAACTCAATTATGGTTTCAACGTCAAAATTAAAGATGATGGCTTAATGACACAAGATGCAAGGTCATTCTCATTTGTTAAAAACTTAATAATGTAAAAACGAATTCCTGTGTTTTTTGTGATGCACGAATACTTGTTGTTGAATTGAAGAGGAAAGGTGTGGTAAGGTGCTCTGACATAATGATTTGACAAAAGAAGAGTTAATTGTATGAATGGTCATGCTGTAAAAATGTGAACACATACAATTGTGAGGTCACCTGTTCAGTATATAAAGTGCAGTGATGCTCCTCAGCTTTAGTATCACAGTCCAGGCAAACTAATCTGCAGAACTGACCTGTTCATCACAATGAAGCTGCCGTTTTCTCTGATTCTTCTCTGCGCACTCTCCACCACAGGTAACTACACTCATTTTACCTGCAGGTAGAAAAGAGTCTAATTTAAAGCTTTAAATCTTCTTTTTTAAATCTTACATCGTAATTTTTTTCCAAAGTTAGTGAGTAGTATTGACTCAACTGTAACCTGCTGTAACCCAATATGAACTTTCAAAACATCTCATATTTGCTATATATTTAAATTGTGATGATCATTTTTCTGTTTTTCTCCTGATTGCAGCTGGAGCCCTTCAGTGTCAAACCTGCACAGATTCGACGTGTTCAACCACAGTAGCAAATACATGTTCATCGGAAACAATGTGTGTTACAGCTACCATTCTAGGTAATGTTTTCTCATATCATATTTCATATTTTCACAAAATTACAACTGCTGTGAAGCTATTTGTGTTTCATCAACATTAACAAACTGCACTTTGAATTTGTAGCAACTTCATCTGGAACTACGACAACACAAATCTACAAGGGATGTGCATCTTCCTCCCTGTGTCCAGCCGTAACCTCTCAGACATTTTCAGTCGACCTGGGTTTTCAAAGTGCTCTGGCTTCTGCTCAATGCTGCAACACAGATAACTGCAACTCAGCAACTCTACCAAGTAAGTTAAATACTATGTTGCTCATTGAAGACAAAAGAATAATATAAAGAAATAAAAACAATAATCTGATGTTGTAAGAGTCTCTGTTCTGAAATGAAATGTCCTCCTTTTCTGTTTCAGATCCTGCTTCTCAGTCAAATAATGGTGGAGTATGCAACTTTTGTGACCCTTCCACTGGTCAGTGCTCCTCCACATTACAGTGTCAGGGAGTGGAGAACCAATGCTTCCAATCAACCAGTAAGTCTTTATGTTGTATCAGTTGTGTCATCGGTTTTCTATCAAAGATGATTTCAAATTCTTTTGTGATACATCTGACATATAAAAGAGCAAAAACTTTTACCCTAATTTATACTAAATGTTATCCTTGGGTGTGAAAGTTACTGTGATAAGATTTTAAATTTCAAGCCTGGAAGTCAGACAAACACATAAACATTTTAAAAAGCTGTTAAATTGTTCTTTGTGTGAAATATATTAAGCTACCCTTAAATTAGGCAATTTAAAAGAAATCCTGAAATTCTTCTTTTTGATCTGCAGTCAAAAGCAGCACCAGCACGTATCCAGGTTACGGCTGCGCATCTGAAAACCTGTGTGCAGCTGCTTCGAGCCTGGGATCTCTACCTTTCATGCAGAGCGTTGGTACCGTATCAGGTGTTGCCTGTTCTGCAGCACCAACTACAACTGCTGCCCCAACTACAACCATCCCCCCAACTACAACTACAACCACCACCCCAACTACAACCACTGCCACAACTACAACTACCACCCCAACTACAACTACAACCACTACTCCAACTACAACTACAACCACTACTCCAACTACAACTACAACCACCACCCCAACTACAACCACCACCCCAACTACAACTACAACCACTGCCACAACTACAACCACCACCCCAACTACAACTACAACCACAGCCACAACTACAACCACCACCCCAACTACAACTACCGCCACAACTACAACCACCACCCCAACTACAACTACAACCACCGCCACAACTACAACCACCACCCCAACTACAACTACAACCACCGCCCCAACTACAACTACAACCACCGCCACAACTACAACCACCGCCTCAACTACAACCACCGCCTCAACTACAAGCTCTACAGCTACAACTGCTACATCAACTGCAACAACTGCCTCTACAACCAAAAGTGATGCTTGTTCTATCAGACTGGGAATGATCCATATGCTGCTTGGACTCCTTCTCTTTACCTTTCATTAAAGTCCCGAATAACACAAAAACAAACAAAAGAACATATGATGCTGTAACAAGACTCAAAAACCTTTTGGATATTAACCTTGTGTTTACAAACCACTGTTAAAGTGAAGTCCATGAAAAAAGGCGATAGAGTCTTGTTGAAGCTGACTTGGAATATGTAAGACTTCTTTGTTTGTTGTCATGATGGACAATTATGTCCATTATGTCCAAAATAAATGACATTATTCATTACATTTATTTGACATATATACATGTATATTCCTCCATGTATGCAAATGTATGCAATTTATTTAATACTAAATGGGTGACACAACTGAATCCTTATAGCAATAACAAAGCATGCTTTGGAAATAGAAGAAAGAAGGAGAATTTCCATTTCTTATTTATTCATTTATTTTGCTTTGTGCTTTTTATTTTCTGCATGTCTCTCTTTCTAATCTGATCTATATTACTAGTGATCAATGGTGGATCTGCAAGGGTGGATCTACAAGGGTGGCATGTGCCCAGCTAAAAATAATCTCTTGCCATCCCTAGTGGCACCCAAGTTTTGCAGTGTTGTTTATTAAAATAAGCTAGCATTAACCCTTTGAGCCTAGCTACAGTTACAGTTAACAATGACAGAGTGGGAAATACAGTAAGTTTGCACCTCCTTTTGTCAGACCTGCAGGGTTTAAGCTTGTGGTGTTCTCCTCTGTCTTATGGCAGACAAACTATTTTTTTGCACTGGCACAAATAATTTGTGTGGCATCTTACTGTGACACCTGATTCTTGTCTAATTTTAGTTTTACTAGTTTTAAATGGCAAAAAACTCCAGTTACATTGGCTGCATTTTTAGGTAAAGAGTTGTATAGAACTTTATTGTTTACAAAATTTGGGTGTAGGTCTTTAGAATTTAGGAAATTTCTGTAGTTCTGCCCCTGCTGATGATAAAGATACAATAAAGCCCTTGTCCTATATCCTTCTGTGTTTCAGTGTTAAACTGGGAACATTTCTGACATATGCTGGTATACAGGGCTCTAGACTAACTTTTTGACATGGGCGCACCGGTACGCCTAACTTAAAAAATTTAGGCGTACCGGCACAAAAGTTAGGCGCACTCAAATTTTTCAACCGCTTCGCTTAACACCGCAGTTTTACATGTGCACCTTCTTTGGGGGAGGAAGTCCATACAGACAATATTCATTTCTAAATTATTAACTAACAATCTTGTGCTTAAAGTGCTTTGTCAATATTGTAGAAAATGTTAAACTTAATCATCATCTTGGCCTCCTCTGACGACCTGTTTGCTGTTGCATGCTGCTGAAAGGCAGTGGGGAGAGGGGACACTTGGGCAGTGCATTTATTGCAGCATAAAGTGTGTTTTCTGGATACACTGCTGCTTTTTCAGCATTCAAAGATTGATGGCACCATGTCAGAGCTGGCTATGAATTTCAGACGGATCAGTCCTTAACTTAACACAAAAGTTATCAATAGTTCTTTTCATCTTTTCTTATTACCCACAGCTACATCCACTTCTCTCAGGCCTAGGCTGCTCACTAGGGCTGGATATCATCACTGATTTCTATAATCCATTCGATTCCGGTTCTCAAAGTCCTGATTCGATTCAGTTTAGCCTCAGACAGTCAGAAATATTATAATTCTGATCATTTATCAGTACTGACACTTGTGAGACTTCATCAGAATTGTGAACATCACAGCAGATGCCTTTGTGTGAAAGTAACTGAGAATAAAACACAGAAAAACATGAAGGAGATTTTCCTGGTCTGGCTTTTTATAGCAGATAACCTTAAAAATATTCTGCAATTTTGCATAATTTTAAGAAGTTTAAATTTCTTCAGTATTGAACAGCAGAAATTAGGCTTTCTTGTCGGACGTCATTTACATGAAAAAAGAAAAAGACAGCGCTGTAAACAACGGTAGACTGGTGGGTAATAAGCGAATGAATAATCCAGAAAACAGAGATTTGAGACGGGAAACTGTTCTTGAAGTACACACAAGGAGCTGTGTAGGAAGTGTAATTTTTATCGTGGTGGAAGCAAAACAGCAAAAGTCAGAGGGAATTCATGACGACATTGATCAAATGTGAAGCGCAGTTTGCTGCTTCTTTTTGGCTCGGCGAATTTTGGTTGGAGAGACAAAACCTGCAGCTCAGAATCAGCGCAAAAAGACGGAAACACAGCGCGGACCCGACGCATCAGAATCGCTAAGCTCCGACAGCGTGTCCGTCTGCGGGCCGTCCGGTGAGAAAGCCGAGAAAGACAAAGCTGATTCTGATGCGTCGGGTCGCTCTGTGTTTACGTCTTTGTGTGGAATCCGTTAATGAATTGATATCGCCTTATTAAAGCTACTCACCTCCCTCTTCTACCTGCACTTTCCACTGGACCACGGCCAATCAGAGAGGTCCCGCCCCTGACTATCTCTGATTGGTTTAGTCCACGATAGGGGCATAATGTGTGTCTGTTGTTGACCACATGGAGAGTTGCAGAGATTTTTTTTTGTTACCCAAACAAGTGCGACCAAATGTTGGTAACAGTTGGTCGCACCGGTGCGACCAAATGTTTTTTTTTAGTCGCACCACGGAAAAATTTGGTCGCATTTGCGACCAAATTGGTCGCACTCTAGAGCCCTGGGTATAGATTAATTTGGTGGTGTGGAGGCTGCTGCTTACAATCCTCTGTGTAGTTTTCACAACCGCTGGCAGAGTCATCTTCTTTGCCATAGAGCAGATTCCATGCCACACAGTGATGCAGGAGCACAGGGAACTCTCTACCACACATCTGTAGAATAGTTTCAGGACTGAGTTTCTAAGTCCAGTGTTCCTTCAGTTCCTGAGAAAGTAGAGTGCGCTGGTGCACCTTGTTAACCACAAAGAAAAAGTTGTGGTTCCAGATCAGGTCCACAGAGGGATGTTCAACAAGGTACTTAAAGCTGAACACCTTTTCAACTGCTCCTCAATGTATAGGGATGGATGGGAGTTTCTGTCCTTCATGAAATGCTTAGACTGGTATCCCTGCACCATCTTTTCAGCCTTTTTACCTCCTGCCTGTATTCAGATTCATCATTCCGCCCCATCTATCACACACTTAATATCTTAAATGTAAAAGTTAATTACAGTACAATTAGAAAAATCTCAAACAACCATCTGAAACGGATACGGTTGAACAGTACGATTATTCCTCAAATTCCAGTATTGAATAAAAGCTGTATGCCAAGAGTGAATGAGACGAGACATCGATTCACTGATCTACACTACTAGGATAGAAATGTCATTTAGACTGGAGAAGTGTAGTAGGTTGGTAACAAAAAGAGGAAAGCTAGTCAGAACTGAGGGTACTGCACTACCAGAAGGGAAAATTGCAGAAATAAAGGATTCCGGGTAGCAAATGGGAACAATGAGGAGTAAATGGTAAATGGACTGGTTCTTATTTAGCACATATCTACTCTAACTGAGCATTCAAAGTCGTTTACACAACACTCCTCATTCACCCATTTACACAAGCACCTTTTTTTCTACATAAATGCTTTCTATCTAACATTCGCACAAATTCAATGGATGCATTTGAAAACAACTTGGGGTTAGTACCTATCTATCTATCTATCTATCTATCTATCTATCTATCTATCTATCTATCTACCTATCTACCTATCTATCTGTCTAGTCATGTGAGAAAATTAGGACACACTATGAAAGCTTGTATATTTTAAAATATATTTATAGTGGAATTAAAGAAATTGTTTTACTGCTACAATATATCTCATAGCATTAGCATCGCATTAATAATATCACATATAGCTTTAAGACGGCAGGGAGACATTTAACACACTGACACCATATTAACCTTTATTACAGGTGCAGTTATAATCATTTTTATATTGTTATATCTCTATACACACATTGCAGTTCTGTGCTCATAGAAGAGTTGAAGCTCCCCCAGGTAATTAAAGGTTAAAAGCTTCGTTCGGCGTTAGGTCCGGACGATCCATTGGATAAGAGGCTGGGAGCTGAAGAAAGATCGCACACATGCTTACAAAACACATATATACCACATATAACCTAGAAACAGATCTGAGCAGAGGCCTGAATGCATTCAGCAAACCTGTAGCACTAGAGTCTACTCGACAACAGGTGACAAGAAGGAGAGGACCAGCCCATGGGGACCTCAGAGGCCTGAGACCATTGCCTTATTTGGAAGAAGATGCAAGAAAGAGGAACTCCTGTGTCTGCATTTAGCTCTTAAAATACATGATTCTCTGTACAAGGGGCAAATAATGTTCTTAAGATGCAAATTATGTGCTTGTGAACGCATGAGGGGGCGTCATAATACCCTGATATTATAAAAGCAATCTGAAGTGTATTTTGGGTGAAGATCCTTGCTGATGTTGTGCAGTAACTATCTTCCCGTGCGTGTGTTCAATAAAATCATTGTTTTGACCCAACCCTTCTGGACTATTCTGGTTTTGTATCTTCCCTCAATTTCGAACCCGTAACATTTGGTGCATTGGCCGGTGGTTGAGGTGAGGAGATTTGTTGGAGGTTTGGACGTCCGAGGGGGGTCACACGGACAGACCCGGTGATCGAACTGAGTGGACAAAGGGCAGCCCATCTAAAAGGTAGGCACTACCTGTTGAATTATTCCAAAGTGTGCCGAATTGGATGTTGAAATTAAAGTCTACTCATTAGATTACTGGTAAATGTTTGTGTTGTGATGATTTGACAAATTGCAAAGTCGGATATGATATGTTGACAATAATAGTAGTGTTATAAAAGTAATGAATACATGAGAAAAGATTTAACAGAATATAAGATAATAGGTAATTGGTCATTTATTGTGATACTGTGGTGTCAATTGACTATAAAGCTGGGCTTGGACAACAACATAATTGTCGGTGTGATGTTATGGGTTGTCTTGAAAGTAATTAAATTTCTGTAGAACGGAACTTTGGAAGTTCTAAGAAGTGCATTGTTCGGAGGTGACGCTCCAAATTTCCTGACGACGGTGTGAGATTATTCTGTTATCATATGTTACCTTATATATGTAATCAAAGTAGTTGAATTATGATACCGCTGTAGATCATATTATACCCCTTAATATAGAGTGTGTGATCAGTATGTAGTTTTAGTTTGCATTATACTTCTGACTTAAAAGAGTGTGAAAATCATTAGATCTATTGGATTGACCTGTATTATTCGACACTGTTGAATGTGTAATACTGTTTCTTGACATATTATACTGCTGAATCATGAAGAGAATGTTGGGGGCAGAGGACCTTGTTCTGATAGTAGAAGAGACAGACCACATTCCATACCCCCACCTTTACAGAGAGCAGAAAAACAAGGAGCCGAGGTCATAACTTAGGCGCCGTAAGAGAGAAAGAATGTGAATGTTTAGGCTTTTACGACTAGGTGGGGGCCACTAGAGGCTATAAGAAGCTGAGTAACCCGTCACCATTTTGAGACTTGCTGTGACCCTCTGCAGGCAGGTCTCCTCATCATGATGGTTCTTATGCTCTTAAGTGTTGAATTGTATGGAAATAAAATATTGTTGATTGAGCATTTATACACCAAGTATTGTCCTTCCTTCAGCCCAAAGATTAAAAGAATTGGGAGATTTTAACAACTTGGTGCCTGGTGACCTGGATCTTTGGTGTGCTGAGGAGGGGCAGATTTGGCCTGTGGTGAGATCGTGGGGCGAGGCGAACAGAGGACCGGTCCAAAACAAAAGGTAAGCACAGCCTGTTGTATTATAAATACCAAATGTGCATATTGGGCTTTCCAAATTAATCTGTTCGCTGAGTTACACGCATTTTCACATTAAATTTGTCGGTGTCTGGTTTTTGGCATGAGATACTAACAACATAAGTTGAGGCTGAATTCCAGTGTGTTAGATAAACTGCTTCTACCAAGAAACTAATAATACACTACGTTGAGCTAGTTGCAGTTGAACTGCTTCTACCAAGAAACTAATAATATACTACGTTGAGCTAGTTGCAGCCCACTTTACCTTCCACATTTAACTTTGTCTAAGTTCTGTGTAAATTTCCGCTGGTGAAAAGCGCTCTCTGTGGGTCTCACTGTTGGTGAAACGCGCTGTGTGTGTGAGGCGCGCTCTGGGTGCTGTTCTGTGTGTGTGAGGCGCACTCTGGGTGTGTTTCTGTGCGAAGCGTGAACACAGTGACAGTGACGGTTGGTGTGTGAATAGGAGGACATTAGTGCGAAGAGAATGCTTTAAGATCAAAGGTTGACGCCTAGTGTACCTGTGTAAATTAAGTTTGTTCATGGTGTGGCAACCCCCCTGTCTGTGGACGCACAGGCCGGTCCAGCGGCGTCTGGGTGCCGAGGTGGCGACTTGGGAACTTAGGACTCCCACATAGCTACAGAATAACACTGGAACGGCCGTGTAATCACGGGTTCACATTTATTCTGGAATAGAACAAGAGAATGCTTTCACATCTAAGGTTGAGTTCTATATTAGTAAAAGAAAAAGGTTGAATTCCTCGTTTCAGTGGTTGAAATTGTTGTGTGCCTGTCCCCTGACGAGTGTGAAATTAAATAAAGAGGGAATTTGGAGCCACATAGAGATAGACAGGCATAATTGGGTGTATTACTCTGTGGTGTAATAATTATTGAGAAGCAGAGAGAGGAATGTGTTGGGAGACTGGCGTACAGTTTACGCTGTCAAGGTGGGCGTGTTGCCTGCTTATCTGTTTAACAGTGATGAAAATGATATTAAATAAATCTCTTAGTGTGTTAATACAGGAAGCTATGGACCTGGACCAACTGCCCCCACAAGCACAGCGGCCGAAGCAAAATTATAGTAATGGGAACCACACCCAGCACGAATCAGCAGCTGTGAAACAGACAGCAGCGAGGAGAGAATTAGAGGAGAAATTAAGAGAAGTTTTAACACAAAATTGGGGCCAACGGACTTGTGGAGGTTGGGAAGGCTTCCGGAGCATCACAACAAAAGGTGAAACAAAAACACACACAAGCAGAGAAATGTGAGAGAAAGTGTGGGGGAATAGAAATATTTTCCTGCTATTATTTGCTGCTATTTTGATAATCATCATTACCGTTTCATGTTAATAGGGATGTTGCATTCAGATGCATTCAGATGTTCAAATATATTGGTATTATATTAGCCTTTATTGCAGGTCCAAGAAGAACCACTTTAAACGGTTGAGTTGAATCTATAATTTAAATGTTATTAATGCTTCTATGATCTCAGTGTAGAGGGCAGAGACAGGGAAATACACTCTGTGCCAAAATGAGACAGGAAACGCGTCTGCAGAGCATGTTTTTTGCAGAAGTGAAACTGAAGCCAGAGTTTAAGTGCAAGCCAAAGAGCAGGGTGTTATTATGCATGTATCGTTGATTAACACACACACTTAGTTAGAGGGATCACTGATAGGGGAAAGTTCAAATTGTTTTGCTTGGGGTGGCTTTTAGACTATATTAGGAGGAGCAAACATATTGGTAGATCTGAGAAGAGAGAACTTTTGTTATGAAAATGATTTTAATCTTTTACACATGATTGCATTTGAGCTTATTAAAGAGCTGTGGCTCCTGGTCACGTGAAGGTCAGAAACTCTTGGCAGGCGTTAAGGATCAGCCAATATAAGGTGAGAAGAACAGGAGCTCTGAAAGGAATTGCAACACACCTGCTTACATGTCAGATGCCTGGAGTTATATCCTTATATCCTTATATCCTTGAGAGCTAAGAGTTAAGTTTGTATCATTTATCATTTATATCCTTTTAAGTAAGTTTAAGTTTCATTTATGTTCAGTTTAAGTAAGTTTCCTTTATGGTTTGAGTATCATCATTCGAGTGTGACCTTTAGTCTAGGAGTCACTCATAGTTTAGCTGTGTAAAAGCTCAGGCCTTATGTCTGGCTATGACAGAGGTGTGAGGTGAAGCTGGGGTGCAGACCAGGTCATGACACATACTTAGCATACACTGCAGACACACATACACACCATAACAGATCTATTTTGGTAGGGCAGAAGTGAAGATGTATTTTTGCTGCAATTGCAGAATTGTGCCGAAGTACTTAGAGGAAGTGCAACTGATGTCGAGACAAGAGACGTAATGTTCTTTAAACTATGTTAAAGTTCACGGAACATTTTGTGGTTTAAGTGACGTAAGCTGTACTTTGTCTATTTTTGTAAAAGAGGGGGGCTTTGTTATTGTACCCATATAAAACCTTTGTCTAATTGTTGTAAGTTCAGTTCGATTGCTGACTTTGCCCAGCTTCGGACTCCACGCGTGTAAACAATAAATCTTCGCTTTGATCACATCTTCCGGACCAGAGTTGTTATTTGCTTGTGAGCCCTCCGTACTCCTTTTCTCCAACTTTGAACCTTAACATTTGGGGGCTCGTTCCGGTGGTTGGAGAGGGAGAAAGACCTGAGGAGGTGCTGGACAGGGTCCGAGGTGGTCGGGCGGGCAGACGGTAATCAGTGGTGAAAGTGAGCAGGCATTCCCCGGGGCATTTAAAGGTAAGACACTGCCTGTTGAAATATATTTCCAAAAGGTGTCACATTGGGCATGTCAAATTAAAAGCCTGGTCACTGTAATTACTGGTGAATGTCTGTTTTGAGTTTGATGGGAATTTCATGAGCATGCTGGTTGAAGTAATGATAAGTGATAAGTAAAAGTACTGGGTTCAAGTCCCAAAGAAAAGGAAAAGAGTTAAAGTGAGTTCAAGTCTCACGTAGAAAGTAGGGAAATTGGTCATTTCTGTGGGTTCAAGTCCCGCTGGACATTGGGTCTATCTTGTGATGGTCATCTCGTGGGTTCAAGTCCCCTATGTCCACAAAGGTAGATCTGCCTCAATCTTAATCCTGTTTTGGGCTTAGATTGTTGTTTCAAATTATTGTAAATTTTTCTAGGACGACAGCGGCGTCTGTTAAGAAGCGCATTTTTCTCCTTGGTAACGCTTGCGCCTGGGCAGGACGCTGACCCTTGACCTACCGCTGAGTAGGGATAGTACCGTCGACAGCGGGGGAGAACTTGGGAACCTCCAAAATTGCTAGGGGTTCAAGTCCCCTATTCTTGCGCTTATTTGGCTACCTGTAAATTAAGTTAGGACTAGATATTTGGACAGGCCAGTTCGAGTCTGGTCTGCTGAATTGGTCGCAAAAAACCTGAGGTTTGCCCATTCGAGTCGGTTATGTTAAATTTTTCGAAATTGGTAGGAGCTAAGAGGCCTAAAAAATCTGTGCAGTTGTAAAAATAAGGACGTCTCTGTAATATAATAATAAGAATAAGAAATCCTCGGCTGAAGGGAGTCTCTGTATCAGAAGCACTGCCTGCTGACTTCTATTTTTAGATGGTGTGTGTTCATGTAAATGAGGAGCAGTGACGCTCATAGTGACTATCGCTTTCGGTTTCGAGTGGAGTGAATGTGTAACTATTGTTTGAAAAATTTTGCTAAAATGCCTGTATATAAGAGGTTGGTTTTGCTTATTATGAGAGTGTAAATACAGTTTGAATATATTAGTGTGGATGTATAGTAAATGACTGAATTTTGATAGATGTATATTTCGTGAGCCATAAATGTTGGTGTGTTTTATTTTTAGTTATGTGTGTGTGGTGAGAAGCTGTGAGGATGATGAGAGGTTTCAGTTTTTTCTTTTCTTTTGACTTGCTCTTTCTGATCATGGAAGGCATGTCCAAAATACTCGTATGAAAGCGTATTTCGAGTGATTTTAACCGTGTGAATGCTGTCAGTATTTGATTTGAGTGACTCTGCATGATTTGTCTGAGTGAGTGGAAAATGGAAGTTTGAGAGAGAAAAGGCAGTGCGTGTGAGACGATTTATGGCGTCTGAAAGAGGTTAGAGCATTTAAAAGGGGTGTATGAAATAAAGGAGTGTGAAATATATTTCTTTTGTGATGTAAAATAGGATGTTTAAAGTTTGCAAGTGCTTTTAATTCAAGGAACGCCTGAGTGAGGTTATGAGAAATTGAGTTTATTTTTTCTGATGGAAAACATATAAGTGTATACGCTACAAACTGATCTAAAGAAGGGTGAAGGGTGATGTGCGTGGAGAAGTGTTAGTTGTTCTGATGTTTGAAAGAGCTCTAGTTAAATGTGTGTGAATGAAATGAAAGTGTATTGTTTTTGGATCAAGATTTAGTAGAATTACTGATTGTTTGTAGATTGTGAAATTTAAGGGGAGACAGAGTCTGACTGTTGCCTGCAGAAACAGGAAGTATGTGTGTGTGTCGGGGACAGGAACTCTGCATGCCCATAAAAGGAACTGAGTGTGTACAGAAAGAACACAGAGAGACAGATGAGGCCCATGAAGCAAATGAAGCCTTTAAGAAAAAATGAATATAATACTAATTGTATGCTTTAGTGTGTCAATACAGGTGGACGTCTTTCAACTTTGGAACCTTGAGTGCAGCACCAGAACAATAGATTAATAGAATTGGGAGAAAATAAGCCAGGCTTTGGCTCGAAATTGTGCGGCTTGATCTCTCACTTTGTCCCTGAAACTGAGAAGAAACTCAAAGGACAGTCAAGGACAGTCAATCGCCTGATGAAGACCGACAGAACATCGTGGACTTGAATACAGCAGGCAAACGACAGTGCCACTGATCCATTAACACTGATGACGACTGACGACCAGCAGCAGCATGTAAGAGTAATGCAACATGTACTGTGAAAATACAGGCTGGGCAGTTGAACAGTGGGATAAAGAATTGTGGAAGAGCACTGGACATTGAGTGATATTTTGCCATGCTGGGACTTAATCTAAAAGAAAGACTGTAAAGAAACAGAGAAGAAGACAACAGCTGAGTTGAGACTGTGTTTGCTGGAGCTTTGAAGCACGAACAGGACACTGTGAATGAAAAAGAGACCGGTGAGAGATGAAGCTGGACGAGTTTGACTGCGAGAATATAGGATATAATTGGATTGAAAGTTGAAGCCTGAACTTATGAATTGTTTAGGGATGTCCACCACAGCATAACAAAGAGGTAAACATTAGAAAAGGTGAGAATAATGAAAGAAAATAATTGTTATTACCTTAATGAATAGAAAACACACATACAAATTGTTACATTTGAGATTATTTTTGAAATGAATCAGAAGGGAGATAGTTTGAATCTAAAGCTCAGTGGTGAAATGCATAAATTAAATATGAATATATAGGATGCAAGGAAGAACACGCTTACATGCATGGCATAATTGGTGTTTCTGATCAGAGATAGAGAAATGGGTCATTTAAGCACTTGTGATAATAATGAAAATGTCTTAGTTTTGTTATTTTCAGGAGTAAAGCAGACCTGGACCAACTCTCCAGACGCACCAGTCGGAAGGAAATTGTAGGTTAACATCAATGGATAAGTTAAGGCAAGTTTCTGGTTGAATTGTTCACAGAATGATGTGTCCAGGAACCTGAAAAGCAAGCCCTAGCTCCTGGCTGAAGACCAGGAGGGATTTTATTTAAGGTGGGAAATCAAAAGTTTCGGTTAGTAATTCGGGGAAAGAGAAAACTGACTGGATAACTGGAGAATTGGGAAGGAGTCTGGGAGACTGTGAAGCCATAGATGCAAAATAACACATACCCATACACACACAGACAGAAAATGCATTAACCTTATAAAGACAAGCTCTTGAAGTTTAATGCATAGAGACATGGATTAAAACCTGGCTAAGAATATAAGCATATGCAATGAAGATCTGCTTGCTGCTTGTATGAGTGAGAGAATGGTGTGAATGTTTCATAAAATAGATGGAAAAAACAAAAGAAAAGGGTTTATAAGAGTGACTCAGGAGTGCTCTTGCACTGATTGATCAAAGTAAGTGAGTAGTATAGAAAGAAAATGAAAATAATTCAATAATGTGTTAAGGTTTAAACATGTATTTTTCTTGTCAAGTTGGCTGTTGAGCTGTGTGTCTATGCAAATTAGCTGGAGCAGAGACACTTCCTGTGTGCGTGTGTGTCGGAGGCTTTCAGTTCAAGAGAGAGCGGTGGCTGTTGAAGAGTATTTGGCGAAATATATAATGGTAAAGTATCAGGATATTTGATTACGGTGGTCAGGTCTGTTCAGAGGGGCAGATTTGGACAGGAAATTTATAATTTAAGGATGATACGTTGTTGAAATTGGTTTAGATCTTATGCTGAATGAACACATGGTAAAGTGAGGAAGGGAGACATTGTGCAAACGGTCTTTGATCTTTTGACGAGA
Organism: Oreochromis niloticus; assembly: GCF_001858045.2. Lineage (NCBI taxonomy): Eukaryota > Metazoa > Chordata > Actinopteri > Cichliformes > Cichlidae > Oreochromis > Oreochromis niloticus. The sequence continues at coordinate 25,353,802 of NC_031981.2, read as the reverse complement.
TTTTCGGTGTGTTGAACGGGTGAAATTTAAGATTGTTTCAGATTTTTGAGGCTGTTGTTTTATTTCGAGAGAGGGAGTTTGATTGGACCTGGATAGGTCTGAGAGGGGCCCAGAGAAAAAAATTTTTGTAGTAGTAAGTGCACTCAGGAAAAAACCTGTCAGGTGATTTTGTTTTGTACTTTGATGAGCTAATAATCAGCTCTCTTTTTTCATTTTTGTTCTAAGCAGGCCTGGAAGACAGTGAACGGACGGCGTTGACAAAATTACCAAGTACGAAAATCAGGTGGGCTTTACAGAATTATAGTTGATTACAATCAGAGACTGATTGGCGGCAAGTCTCTGTCTAAAATGGATTGTATCGATTCAATCCAGTCAAAAGTATAGAGAACTATTTTCCTAAAAAGGAAAACGAAATAAAACAAATGATTGAGCTCATTTTGCTGATGTGGAGCATCTGATGACGTGCGCAGAAGGCTGCAGTATCAGCAAAAATATCATGTGTGAATGCATGTGAGTGAATGTGAGTGACTAGAATAAGGTGGGGATGAATAGATGTGGACAAATTTATCATGTGAGGAAAAGAAAGGGGATGTTGATTTTGGGTTGCTGATGTATGGTTGGAGAAAATTTCTTTTTACTGGGGTTAGATTATGGGATTACATTATATTGTTGGAAGAATGCAAAATGCTAAAAGGGAAACATTGTTTGAGGTAACTCAAGTTACCATTAACTGAGGTAACACATGATTAATAACTGTTCTGTTTAAGTTTATTTTGTGTTATAACACAGACTGGATCATAAAGGGGGAGAGTTAAGTACAGGTTTTGTTTCCAGGAAATTCCAAGGATCCAGAGTTCGATGGAGCAACGAGTTTGAGAAGATTTGACATGATGATTAAATTGATTTTGTTCCTTAAACACAGGTTTTCAGGGCTGGAGCAAAATACCGGAGAGGAGGATGGCTGAAGTGTTCTGAGAAATGATATGATATGACTAACCTTTTTTCCCTTGTTAATTTCCTAAGCTTGGGTGAAGCATTTTGAGTTTTTTGCCACATGAGATGTGTCAAAAAAAGAGAGGGATTTAAGATTTAATTTGTTTAATTTGAAATGGGTTTTAGTATGATTTTATAACTATTGGGGTTGTTTGATAATCTAGATATAGTAAAACTGAGGATTTGTTAAAAGAAAGGATTAAAATGAACTGAATTAGGTTTAGAAGATAAAATGCGGTGTTCATAAGAAGTTGTACACCAAACGTAAAGGGAAATGGTGGGAATAAAGGATATGCTTTGGGGAAAATAGTGAACATTTTATGAGTAGAAAATGTAGGATTTCTTTTTGATTTTTAGGATAAGTTGTCACAGTGACATAATGTTAGAATGTTGTTATAATGTAGGCTTTAGAAACAGATAGTAAATAGATTTATTTCTAGGGCAGAGGAGAGCTTTTATGAGGATGTTAAAAGTCTCGCTGACTCAAATGAATAATATTGGAGATTATATATGTAGAAATGATTTTTTCATACACATTGCATTTTTGTGCCTTTAACGGAGTTGTGGCTCAGAGAGTCGTCTCTTGAGGGTCACAAACTTTTGGTTAACGTTATGATTAGCCAATCTACTGTGAGAATGACCTGAGTTTTGAAGGATTGCACACGCTTACAGACATATAGAGCTCATTAAGACACATGACAGTATTGATTCCAGGCAAAAGGCCTGAAATCCATTTAGCACTTAACTGAATAGGAGTTTCGCTGGTAACTAAACTGTGTGACATGTAAAATATTGAGATAACACATGCAGCTCTAACTTAGTCCTCTTATATAAAATGCAGTTACAGAATAACAAATGCTTGTTGAAGTGACCAAGTTTTTGTTTAAAACAGAAGCAAAGGGAGAAAGCTTATATATTTTGGTTAAGTCTGATGAAGTATAAGTTAGAAGGAGTCATTACATTAAGAGCAGCAAAATGAAATAAAATGGTATACCAAAACAGGTTATAACACAGGAAATGTGAGTTTTAAAATGAAGTTAGTGTCAACACACAGAAGTTGTTCTTAGGGAGCTTTTAGCTATGATGAAATTTATTTATACTTAGTTGATTAAAATGGTTGTTTTTTCTTTGATCCTTTAAGTAGAATAAGCAGTATAATGATTTTCTTGAGACATTTTCTTGTAATAGGTGACTTTAGATGAGAGGTAGGCCACTGCAGCAGTGACAGTTTGTGTATAGGATGTTGGTGATCAGATAAGGAACCAACAGGAAGCCTGCAGAGACGTGCAAGCAGTGCTTTAAGAGTTTTACAAAGGCTGAGTAATGTTATGAATACGAATACACAATTAGGTTCATGTTTCGAGTAATATTAGCTTGAATCAGGTTTGAATGAAGAGAACAAGAGAGGGTCAGAGTGGGAGAAGTGATCCTAAAGTTTATGACGTCAGGGGTGGACAGGGAAGCAGCTGAATGGGCCAAGGAGTGACCCAACATAATATATTGCGACCTCTGGTGGTCCAGAGGTCGAGAGAAAGTGTGGGGGAATAGAAATATTTTCCTGCTATTATTTGCTGCTATTTTGATAATCATCATTACCGTTTCATGTTAAAAGGGATGTTGCATTCAGATGCATTCAGATGTTCAAATATATTGGTATTATATTAGCCTTTATTGCAGGTCCAAGAAGAACCACTTTAAACGGTTGAGTTGAATCTATAATTTAAATGTTATTAATGCTTCTATGATCTCAGTGTAGAGGGCAGAGACAGGGAAATACACTCTGTGCCAAAATGAGACAGGAAACGCGTCTGCAGAGCATGTTTTTTGCAGAAGTGAAACTGAAGCCAGAGTTTAAGTGCAAGCCAAAGAGCAGGGTGTTATTATGCATGTATCGTTGATTAACACACACACTTAGTTAGAGGGATCACTGATAGGGGAAAGTTCAAATTGTTTTGCTTGGGGTGGCTTTTAGACTATATTAGGAGGAGCAAACATATTGGTAGATCTGAGAAGAGAGAACTTTTGTTATGAAAATGATTTTAATCTTTTACACATGATTGCATTTGAGCTTATTAAAGAGCTGTGGCTCCTGGTCACGTGAAGGTCAGAAACTCTTGGCAGGCGTTAAGGATCAGCCAATATAAGGTGAGAAGAACAGGAGCTCTGAAAGGAATTGCAACACACCTGCTTACATGTCAGATGCCTGGAGTTATATCCTTATATCCTTATATCCTTGAGAGCTAAGAGTTAAGTTTGTATCATTTATCATTTATATCCTTTTAAGTAAGTTTAAGTTTCATTTATGTTCAGTTTAAGTAAGTTTCCTTTATGGTTTGAGTATCATCATTCGAGTGTGACCTTTAGTCTAGGAGTCACTCATAGTTTAGCTGTGTAAAAGCTCAGGCCTTATGTCTGGCTATGACAGAGGTGTGAGGTGAAGCTGGGGTGCAGACCAGGTCATGACACATACTTAGCATACACTGCAGACACACATACACACCATAACAGATCTATTTTGGTAGGGCAGAAGTGAAGATGTATTTTTGCTGCAATTGCAGAATTGTGCCGAAGTACTTAGAGGAAGTGCAACTGATGTCGAGACAAGAGACGTAATGTTCTTTAAACTATGTTAAAGTTCACGGAACATTTTGTGGTTTAAGTGACGTAAGCTGTACTTTGTCTATTTTTGTAAAAGAGGGGGGCTTTGTTATTGTACCCATATAAAACCTTTGTCTAATTGTTGTAAGTTCAGTTCGATTGCTGACTTTGCCCAGCTTCGGACTCCACGCGTGTAAACAATAAATCTTCGCTTTGATCACATCTTCCGGACCAGAGTTGTTATTTGCTTGTGAGCCCTCCGTACTCCTTTTCTCCAACTTTGAACCTTAACAAAAGGCACCTTTAAGGAAACGCCTTGTTGGAGAAAAAGTTAAAATTAACCTGCCTGCCTACAAATGCACACACATGCAATGAAAAAACACAGCTTACACTCATGAACATGTGAAGATTTTCCAGCAAGGTTAAAGCAGCAAAAATTAACATACACCTGTTGTTTTTAATGATGAAGTTTATCCATTACTAACAAATAAACCCTCTAGGTTGCAGGACAACAATTTAACTTCAAAGAAAAATGAAAATAAAGAGACTGGTATGACCAACTAGTGATGAAATAACAAATTTAGTGGTTAAGAGTCAAATTGTGAGATGTTTTCTGATGATTGAACAACACAAGTGATTACTGACGGAAAGAAAATTTCTCTTTTGTGAGTTTAAAAATCTGAACATGTGCATGTTGTCCTGTCAACTTGGTGGGTTATCAGTTGATTATAGTATGGGGAAAAGAAAAAAAAAAAAGAAAAAAAACCAAAAGGGGGAGAGAAGGCTGACACAGGGCCTGGCCCGGTGTTTCTCCCCTCTCTTTGTAACACAGCCAACACAACATCATTTTCCTGTTCGTACACTTCTGTTTGTTTTTGTTTTGTTTTGTTTTTGTTTTTTGTTTTTCTCTTTATGTTTAATTACAGGCTGCTTTGCCGGCCCTGAAAGCCGAGGCTGACCTGGACTCCTGCTCTCCCCTCTACGTGACCCTGACCAAATGCTGCAACAGCTGGACCCACAACAACGACCTGAAAATGTCAACAGTGCTGCAGGAATGCGATCTCATGCAGCAGAGACGGAGAGCACTAAACCTAAGGCCCGTTTCACTACACGGGGGAAAATTCCCAGACTGCGTCAGCTGACAGAGCTGTGACGAGACGCCTGCCAAGCCTGAATGAAAAGTAAGGCCGAGCAAAAGAATGCTGACCTTGATAACTCTGCATTCACACTGTGCAGGACAGTGATGGACCAACACGGCAGCAAAAATGGCGTGACCGAGACAGGAGGAGCAAGTGAGGTCAGAAGGCACCTCAGAATGGACAAAAATACAGGAGAAGAAGATGCAGGTTTCACCTACGGTGAGCATGGACATTGGAGAAAGGACTGCCCCAATTGGGGTCAGAACCAGGATGGACAGAACTTCGAGCAGCAGCAGCAATGGTCGCAAACAGACTGAAAAGGAGGAGGGCAGGACCCCAGGGCACGCTTCAGGCTGTGGTTTACCCAAGACACCAGAACAGGAAGGTGATGAACACACACACAAACATACACATCTACATACACTGATGCAGAATGAAAAGAAACACACACATGAACAGATGTGCACTCGTTGATTGAGTGAAAAATGACACACACACACACACACACATCGAAATGCTGATTCATTGAGAAGTGATCCACACATACAAATGCACACGCTTGTGCAATGAAGAGTGATGTGCACACACACACACACACGCTGATGCAATGAAGAATGCTTTGCTAACAAATGCTTATGCTGATATGCAAAATGCTGCACACAAACATCCAAAAATAATTTTTATGAGGAGCCATTGATTATCGTTGATTATTTAGAATGTGTTTTATGTCACCCAAAGGGCATTTATGTGGATTTAAGGAATAAGGTCTAAAACAGTTTGGTTACGAAAACAATGTCTGTGCGTGATATCTGTTTATGGCTCAAGGCCTTGACTGAATTCTTTGCTGTGCTCCACACAGCCCTGATGAGGAACAGTGGCACAGAGTGAAAATGATGAATTAATAGTGTAAGTTTCAGGTCGGAGTACGGCATTTTCTGTGATTGAAATTTAATTCAAGGAGGAACAAAGGTGCTATGGTACCTGAGGTTCTCATTCCTACACAATATTGTCCCGGCAGGAAGCAAAACTTTCCTGTGAATTTCTGGTTGATTTTTTGGTTTTGCTTAGCGCTAGCTTGATTTTATCAGTGAGCTTTGGCTTGTGTTCTTTCTCTAACTGAGAGAGAGATGATTTTATGTTTGGACATGTCTGCAACGGGCCCTAGTTTGTGTTATTTTTTTGTTGGTTACATCTGTTTTCGTTTTTGTTACAGTGCACTGAGATAAGAAAATCTGAGAGGTGTGATCCACCGGTGGTGATATTTTGTGAGTTCATGATTTAACAATCAGCTCTTTAAACCAGGCCTAAGAGATTGAAATTTAAAGCGCTATAAAATATTATTACTGTAAACAGTTGCAAAGTGTGCTTCTCCATGATTGTAATTGGCTTGAGAGAAATTCACTTATAGGGGACACTGATCACGTGAGAAGTCCTGAGTCTAAAAGGATTGCAGCGAGTCAATCCAGTCCAAAAAACAAGGAATTGTTTTTCTTTTAAAATGATGACGTCATCTTGCTGGTGATGGATGCTCGAATAGGTCGCACGTGAGACTCCATTATCAGCAACATCTGGTATGAATGTGTGTGAATGAATGCATGTGACTGGACTGTGATGGACTGACTTGATACTGAGACAAAGACTGCACGAACTTTAGGATTAGTAAATGCTGACAAACAATTCACCCAGCCGGCAAGAGAAGGGTGGATGCTTCGCTTTGTTTTGTTTTTGCAGGAGCAGGAGGATAAGAGAGACCGGAGGAGGAGACGGTAGCTTCACATGAGAGTGTGGAGCTGCAGATTTAACCCGTGGGTTGCTAATGCTAATTTTGAGTTCTGAGATATGATGTCACTAACCTTCTCTTTTAATTTTCTAGCTCCGATGGATTGACACATGGGAGTGTGTCAAAAAGGGGGGAGTTGAGTCTGAAAAGCAAACAATGGTTTTATGAACATTTTATGACCTTATTTGTGTGTTTAATAATTTAGGTATGGTAAAACTTAAGCTTATTATGTGTTAGACTTAGAAATGGTTCATTAATTTTTGATTTCTTTTACACACACATAGATTATGATTAGAATAAGTTCCTTGGTCAGAGAGTCCTGAACATGATATTTTAAACCAAATTTGCATCACCGGAAGAACAATGGATAACAACATTAGATTATCAAGGCTAGGGAGAGAGGTGTTTTGGTTTTCTGCTTTGCAGGGAAGTGAGCGGACACCAGATGAGATCACGGAGATATGAGGACCCTTCACAGCAGAGACAGACGTAGGGACTCCCGAGACAGTAACTGGGGTCAAATGTCATGGCGTTTGGGCTCCTCGAGAAGATGGATCCCATAAACACAGCAATAACCATGAAGGGGTTGGCAAAAATCTAGGAACACCAGACCAACGAGGTTCGAGAGGCTCTTGGCAAAAAGGGGGACACGGCGGGGACCCCAAAATACGCAGATCTTTGTTTGAAATCGGGGCAGAATAATCCCCTGATCTGTGCAACGACTGAAGGGTGGTCTAACCCCAGAGGTCGAAGAAAGAAGCTGAGAATCACCCCACTGGAAGACACTGGTAGCTGGAGCAATAAAATAAAGGTTAAAAGCTCCTTAGACAGAGGTTCTAGTCTGAGTATATTTGAATGGTATAATGTGGCACCAAAATGGGGGTGGGACACTGGAGCACCAAAATAAAGCTGTGGGGAAACTGGAGAGTGATGGGAGTGTCATCTGTAACTACTGTTATTGTTGTAAATTTAGTTTTCTCGCATCTGAACTGCGCAAACATAGAGGTCATCCCACATATGGTCGACCCGTTAAAGGGGGACAGAGGGCCTCAGGACCAAGAAGAACTGGACCTTCAACGCTGGAGTGTATGTTGTAAGTGATCTCTTTTTTAAGAGATCAAAAGGGGGAATTGTGAGATTATTCTGTTATCATATGTTACCTTATATATGTAATCAAAGTAGTTGAATTATGATACCGCTGTAGATCATATTATACCCCTTAATATAGAGTGTGTGATCAGTATGTAGTTTTAGTTTGCATTATACTTCTGACTTAAAAGAGTGTGAAAATCATTAGATCTATTGGATTGACCTGTATTATTCGACACTGTTGAATGTGTAATACTGTTTCTTGACATATTATACTGCTGAATCATGAAGAGAATGTTGGGGGCAGAGGACCTTGTTCTGATAGTAGAAGAGACAGACCACATTCCATACCCCCACCTTTACAGAGAGCAGAAAAACAAAGGAGCCGAGGTCATAACTTAGGCGCCGCAAGAGAGAAAGAATGTGAATGTTTAGGCTTTTACGACTAGGTGGGGGCCACTAGAGGCTATAAGAAGCTGAGTAACCCGTCACCATTTTGAGACTTGCTGTGACCCTCTGCAGGCAGGTCTCCCCATCATGATGGTTCTTATGCTCTTAAGTGTTGAATTGTATGGAAATAAATAATGGTTGATTGAGCATTTATACACCGAGTATTGTCCTTCCTTCAGCCCAAAGATTAAAAGAATTGGGAGATTTTAACAACGGTCAGGATTTTCCTTGGGAAGGGATAGTCCGATTGGCACTCGTGGACAACTGAGGACGGTCCAAAACAGCAAGCTCCAAGCTTTACTGCCCAAAAAAGTGCAAATACCGTTCCAAACGGTAAACTGATCCAATCAGTAGCGCTTGGGCGTTAGACGCTTTTAAATTGTGTTAGGGACCTTAGGGATTCGACCAGTAGTCCACCTGGAAGGCCGAAGAAAGAAGAACAGCCAAGGAGGAGATCGCCACGTCAACACAAAGGAGTGGTAACGAATTAAGGAGAAAGAAAGGAGCAAAGGTTTATGCTAGAGGAGCAAAATTGTATGCTAAAAGTAAAAATTTCACACAACACAATGCACCCACACGAATCAGAGACACGTAATGGGACATGTGAAGAGAAGAAATTGATAAAAATGCTTCTCACAACCACATGCTTGCTAGATCAGATAATATTAGTTATGGCCGTGTGTTTTCTCGTGTATTTTTTGCAGACCGCCCCACGTGACCTGCCTGAGCACGGAGGCCAGTCCAGCCCAACACCCACTGAAAAACCGAATACTGAAATGCGGCCGTTGAAAAGACCCAAACGTGAGGTACTAGGTAAAAGGGATGGTTGTCTCAGCGCATATAATGGCATAGAACTGGACTACGTTAAAGGGTCCACAAGCTCATACACGTTTGATTTGTGTGAAGTGATTAATTGCAAAGGAGCAAACAGCAGCTGGAGGGGATATGATGTGTGGGTTTGCAGTCACCCTGATATTTGTACCCGGGGAGGGAACCCTCACTCAAGCCGGGGAATCCGCCCTGTGCTGGCGTCATACACAGCAGGACAGTGGTGCGCTCCTGGCTGGGGGAACGTGGTAAGTTGGACCGGAGTAGGGTGGCAGCCACATGTGCCTGAGGGATTGAAGGGAATAGCAATTCAGAGGGATTTTTCTGCTGCCCAAAACCCTGTTACACTTTCTCTGGGCCCCTGGGACACTCTGCCCAGGTCAGATAGCCCAGGAAACGTGTTCTACCTGGTAATAGGGGTAGACGTGTCAGGTACGGATCCAATAGGGGTAATTAGAATAAACTTAGTACACATGACTAACAATGTAACAAACTCTGTCACGAACATTACAGGAAAAGGAGGGGATGGGTCACCAACCGCCACACCAGAGGAACATGAACCAAAAGGCAGACGAGTGCTGACGGTCGATTATACTAGGTTGAAGCCTCAGGATTTAATTGAGCGCGCCACCGGTTTCAGTGACAGTAACCTCTGGCTGGACTGGGTGGCCCAAAATGCTAAAGAACAACAGGTATCTAACTGTGTTGCTTGTGCTTCAGCTAGGCCGCGGTTGTTTACAGAGCCCGCACCAATGTATCCAGAGGACAAGTGGGGCTACGACTGCATGCTGCGACTTACTAGAGAAGCGGTGAGTACTGGCAATTGTTCAATCTTGGCCAGCCTCTTCCCGCCAATTGACAAGCAGACACAGGTAGGACCATTCACAAGTAAAAAAGATAACTATACGTGCTTTAAGTTCTCTACAGATAACATGAGATACAAGCTGGGAGAGATTGACCCTAGCTGGTGCTCTGTGACACTCACAGGGAGGACCACTAATATTAGAAATGATTCGAGCACGGTAATTGGCACATGGGCAAGAAGTGGGTTATATTATTACTGTGGGCAGAAAACTATTTTGGTTCGTGTTCCTATGGGAAGTGTCGGGACATGCGCTATGGTGAGATTGGGAGCTCCACTGATGCTAATTGGAAACAGTAAAAGTCATACCACAAAGAAATACACGCACATTGGTAGCTAGACGTAAGAGACACATGTTGAGAAAGAGAGGGACTCAGGGGACACATGTATACGACCCTAGAATGGATTCACCCACCTGGATTGACTCCATAGGAGTGCCCAGGGGGGTTCCAAACGAATATAAATTAGTGGATCAGATAGCTGCTGGCTTTGAAAACTTACCAATAATTTCTGCTCTTTTCCCAGTGACCCCAAACAAGAATGTGGACAGAATAAACTATGTTCATTATAATGTGCTGAGACTCTCAAACCTAACCAGAGACGCCGTGGAGGGATTAGTGGAGCAATTGGGCCCGACCTCATTGATGGGGGTCCAAAATCGCATGGCCCTGGACATGTTGTTGGCAGAAAGGGGAGGGGTCTGTGCCATGTTCGGCGATCAGTGCTGCACCTTCATCCCCAACAACACTGCCCCAGACGGCTCAGTTACCGGAGCTCTGGAGGGCCTTAAAACTCTGTCCAGAACCATGCACGAAGATTCAGGGATTGAAAATCCCCTAGAGGGCTGGATGACATCCGTGTTCTTGCAGTGGAAGGGGTTTGTGATTTCTGCAATGCTTTCTATCGCTGCTTTTCTAGGGATTTTGGTCACCTGTGGGTGCTGCCTCATTCCTTGTGTCAGAAGATTGTTGGAAAAGGTAATCACGAGGGCAGTGGGTCCCGGGGAAGTGACCCCGGTGTCCATGATGCCATTGATAGACATGGAAGCAGCTGAGGAGGCTGAGGAGTGACACAGCACACGGTATGGTGACCTCTTGTGGTCAAGAGGTCAAAAGGAGGAATTGTGGAATTAAAGAAATTGTTTTACTGCTACAATATATCTCATAGCATTAGCATCGCATTAATAATATCACATATAGCTTTAAGACGGCAGGGAGACATTTAACACACTGACACCATATTAACCTTTATTACAGGTGCAGTTATAATCATTTTTATATTGTTATATCTCTATACACACATTGCAGTTCTGTGCTCATAGAAGAGTTGAAGCTCCCCCAGGTAATTAAAGGTTAAAAGCTTCGTTCGGCATTAGGTCCGGACGATCCATTGGATAAGAGGCTGGGAGCTGAAGAAAGATCGCACACATGCTTACAAAACACATATATACCACATATAACCTAGAAACAGATCTGAGCAGAGGCCTGAATGCATTCAGCAAACCTGTAGCACTAGAGTCTACTCGACAACAGGTGACAAGAAGGAGAGAACCAGCCCATGGGGACCTCAGAGGCCTGAGACCATTGCCTTATTTGGAAGAAGATGCAAGAAAGAGGAACTCCTGTGTCTGCATTTAGCTCTTAAAATACATGATTCTCTGTACAAGGGGCAAATAATGTTCTTAAGATGCAAATTATGTGCTTGTGAACGCATGAGGGGGCGTCATAATACCCTGATATTATAAAAGCAATCTGAAGTGTATTTTGGGTGAAGATCCTTGCTGATGTTGTGCAGTAACTATCTTCCCGTGCGTGTGTTCAATAAAATCATTGTTTTGACCCAACCCTTCTGGACTATTCTGGTTTTGTATCTTCCCTCAATTTCGAACCCGTAACACTATCTACCTACCTACCTATCTGTCTACCTACCTACCTATCTATCTGTCTAGTCATGTGAGAAAATTAGGACACACTATGAAAGCTTGTATATTTTAAAATATATTTGGACATGTGGATATTTAGTATCAATTTTAATGATACTGAGGTATCCAAATAATATAATTAAACGTTTAAAAAAACAAGAAAAGCCTTTTTAAAACTTTATGTGAAATGTAATTTAAAAAGAACGCAATTTCTGGTGAGGAATAAATTAGGATCTAAAAAAATTTTTTCCCTCTAACCCCTGCGGGCGGTCTGTCCTTCAAGCTCGGGTCCTCTACCAGAGGCCTGGGAGCTTGAGAGTCCTGACAGTGATCTCAGATGTTGTTCCTGGGATCTGCTGGAACCACTCGCCTAGCTTGGGAGTCACTTTTTACCTCTTAAGCTACAGCCATCACAGGTCCTAGCACCCAACCCAGTAGGCCCCTAGGAAAGCTGCAACAGCCAAATATCTGCAGAGAGTAAGGCAAATCCTGAGGAGTCAACTGAATGGAAAGAACAACAATTGGGCAATGTTACGTTCCCCCCGAAGGGGTCTAGGTGTGCGAGTGAGGGGACCAGTAACAAATGAGTCCAGAACGGGGACGTAAAAGGCAATCAATACCTACCCCCTGCTGGTGATCACATACCTTGCTGGAATTATCAGCTGCCCAAAGGAGGAGATAGAAGCCACTAACAAGGAACCTCCTCACCATGCATGGAGGGATTCATCCCAAGTTCAGTATCCTGAGACTGTAGGGTAGGTTAAGCAGATAAGAGTGAGTGTCAGAACCATTACCCACAGTGAAACAAAGAAATCCATAAATAAATCAGGGAGGTGACCACAACTGATATTTTGCTTAGTGATTATCTCAGATGCCAGAAACCAGAGAAAGAAGAGGCACAAGAGGTAGTGTAGAATTACAGGGATTATTTCACATAACCATCATCTTTATTATTGCATTAATTATCATTTCATCCAAGCATTTATTGAAGTTGCTGGCATTATGTTATAATTTGTATTACAGGGGTTATCATAATCACATATTAACATGTTTATTACAGGTGCAGTTATAACCACTTTAAATCGTTGAGTTAAATCTATAATCTTAAAAGCTTATATGCTGAGTATATTGTTACAGTAAAATAGTAGCTGAGCAAAGGCCTGAATGTATTCAGCTTCTTGTTGCATTTGAGTTTGCCTAGCAACAGGTGCCGGAAGGAGGACAAGTCCATGGGGACCTCAAAGGCCTGAGATCATGTTTGGAAGAGGATGCCAGAAAGGGGAACTCCTGTCTCTGCATTTATCTCTTAAAATTGGTTATTGTCTGTAGAAGAGGCAAAGAATGTTCTTAAGATGCAAATTATGTGCTTGTAAACGCAAGAGGGGGCGTTATAATACCCTGATGTTATAAAAGCAATCTGAAGTGTATTTTTGGATGGGGATTTACAACTGATGTTTTACAGTTTACATCTCCCCACGCTGCGTGTATTCATTAAAATCAATTGTTTGACCGACCTCTTCTGGACCATCATTGTTTTACTCTCGTCCTCAATTTCGGACCCGTAACAGTAGGAACTATCATGGAAGGACAGACCCCTGCATAGCATGTACCACTGGCTGTTAGAAGAAGTGGCAGAAAAATCCTACCAGTGCCTGGACAAAGCTGGACTGAAAGACAGCACAGAGGCACTACAAATGGTAGTACAGAAACAAGCTCTAAGCATAGGCTTGGTTCTACCGCTCCAAGCAAGTCCCAAGGTGCACGCTGTGCAAAGATGGCCCTGAGACAATCCAGCACATAACAGCAGGGTCATAGTAGGCAGTGCATACATGGAGCACTATAACCAACTGGCCTGCATAATATACAGTAACATCTATGCCGACTATGGCCTGGAAGTTGCAGGTTTAAAATGCGATATGTCCTCTAGGGTGATCGAGCATGACTGAGCGAAGATTGTGTGAGACTCAGATAAAGACAGACAAACTGGTGATGGCTAAGCAACCAGACAAAGTAGTGGTGGACAAGCAGAAGAAGTTGGCCATAGTAACAGATGTAGCTATATTAACAGATAACAGCATCAGGAAAAAGAAATGTGAGAAGCTCCAGAAGTACCAAGGGCTGAGGGGGGAGCTCAAGAAGATGTGGAGTTTGAAGGCAACACTGGTTTCTGAGGTAACCGGAGGACCTTCAAAGTGGGCAAGTGGCTTTAACAGGTCCCAGGAACAACATCTGAGACCTCCAAAGGAGGGCAGTCCTAAGGCACAGCATTAGCATCCAAAACTCACCTCCTTAATTTCTCTGCAGGATGCTTTTCCTCAGTGGTCTGGAAGAACACAATGCTCAGACATCTTACCTGGCTGCCCTTCTGCTCAGCCAGATCACTGCAACAGGAAGAAAATGTCGGACATCTTGGCTCATTCACTTTGCCTCTCACCTCCATACTCACCTGGTTGCATCCCCCTTGGAGCACATTACTCATCACTTTCCAAGTAAGGATGATTTCTAGTAAAGACTCATCTTGCTTCCAGTATTCTCTGCCTTTCAAGAATCCGCCTCTCCTTCTGTTGCAGTAGGCTCCACGCCTGTGACTCTCACTCCCTGCTGAGCCCTTGTGGGTAGAATTATTGAGTTAAAAAAAGACTTGTGGGTCCACTTCACGTACAAGCCAACTGGCCTTCTGACAAAACTGAGAGGGGAATTAATTTTTTGATTTTTGATTTTTTTTGCTCAAGGTGATATTGATATGAAGTAACAACCAATCCAACCCAGACATGCAAAGGATTTAAACCATAGATGTTCAAAAATTAAGTTATGTCTCAGTATAGTGCAGTATAGGGAAGTGAAAGTGTGGCAGTACAAGGTGCAAGACCAACACTGAGTTTATACTCTATGGCTTATGTTGGATACAGTTTGAATCCACAGTCTTAGGCTTAGTTTTCCCGAGATGGATAAGGTCTCAAACTAAAATGTTTTTCAGTGGAGAGCTTGACTGAAGTTTTCTTCTAGTTCAGTACTTGGCTTAACGGATGTCTGGGAAACCAGCTGTATTCTTTTTTAATATTATGAATATATTTGAAATTCTCTGGCACTGTTTTTTTCCCCCTTTCTGTTAGACTCCATTCTGCTCAACGGGCTACAGTGTGTTTTTACTGTCACTTTACAATATTTGACTTGCAGGGCTCACATCCTCATTTTATGTTTGACAGCTTTTTAGTAGGTAAAAGCGAATAGCTTGGACATGAATTGATGAATTGCCTTACCTCAGTGAGATAAATCCAACTGGTGTACCTAAAATAATGCTTTACACACTAACATTTGCTCATTATTCTCTTGCTCTTGGCGAAGGCGGTCGCACTTTTTTTTCCCTCCTCCTCTCCTCTCCCTTAGCTTCCCTGCTTAGCCTCTTGTGTCCTTGTCTAGTCTCGTGTTTTTTGTATTACTTTTCCCTAGAACACTCTCTCACAGTCTGTTCTCTAAAACCTAAAAGAGGAATTATGGATTTGATCAACTGGTCTCTGAATGCGATTGACACCCCTTCAATGAGAACTCTGGGCTCGGGTGAGCCTGAGTGCTGAAGATATCTACTTATTCGGAACCATGATAACAGGGTTCTTGCTGATCGGAGCAGGCTTGACCCTGGCTTATTGAAGAATTAAGGAAGCGGAACCGGCTGTTCAAACCCCCACAAGGCTGCCCGCTGGGACTGAAACGATGGGACGAGGCGTGAGTTTCTCGAAATGGGTCATTGAGTGCAGCACGGATGAGATCTTGGAGAACCGCACGTCTGCCGTGAATACTCAGAACAAGACCTCTGAGTACGAACTGATTACATCTGGAGGGGCTCGCTCGGAATAACACCTCTGGGCGCAAATTGATCACATCTTGGGAAACGCACCGCGGTCGTGAGTTCTCAGAATTGGCTCTTTGACCACAAGAATGACAACACCACGGAACGTAAGTTTGGATAACATCATAGAATGCTCACGGCTCTCCAACAGGAGATTGAGAGACCAGTGTTGGACTGTTAGAACAGCTCTTACAACAACTCTTATGAGTTGTTCGCACTAAAGTAAAAACCATCATCATTTCATGCGGAGACCCCTTCGGCGCCAGCTGCGGTCTCAAGGCTGGAGCTGTACAACAACACCCTGATTACGGACTGTGTTTAGACTGTTCTTCCCATTCTATGCAAGGCCACCTGGGTTGGCTGGAAGACTGTTTACTCAGCCTGGCAGGGCGAAGGACACTGTCTCAGCTGAACTCTGGACGTACACACACACATGCACACAGACATATACACATGCAGATATACACTCATCTCCCCTCCCCCTCCAAATGCCTTCGACGCTTATTCCCTTCCGATGCTGACGGTGGATCATGGAGACCAGCGCATAGGCTGCAGGCCCGGATGTACTGTCTACATTGGATGTCTCTTACCCTTTACCCATCCCTGTTGCTTGTCATGTGTTTCTTTGGTGTATTAAGAGTTTTTTTCATGTGCTATGTGCAGACGTGTTTTTTTCTGTTCTCAAACTGATCTCCCTGTTGGAGCTCAGTCTGGGGGGAGTTATTTTTTTCTCCTTATCTTTCTCCTTATCTTTCCTTATCCTTATCTCTCCTTTATCTTTCCTCATGTTGTGCTTTTCCATGTTATACCCCTCTGACCTGTCTTCCCCATGTGATGTTTGTGTAATGGCTCCCCGTGTGCTTCAGGATCGATTTTAAAGTTCTTCTATTGGTTTTTAAATGTCTTAATGGTCTTGGGCCTTCTTATCTTTCAGATCTGCTTTTACCATACGAACCCTCGCGGACCCTGAGGTCCTCTGGTACTGGCCTTTTGATTGTCCCTAAAGTCAGGACACATACTCACGGAGAGGCAGCTTTTCAGTGGTATGGTCCTCGACTGTGGAACAGCCTGCCGGAGGAGCTCAGGGCCGCAGAGAACGTACATGTTTTTATAAACAGGCTCAAGACCCACCTTTTTAATTTAGCTTTTACCTAACATTTATTTATTTAATGCTTATTTATTCTATCCTGTTATTCTATTTATATTATTCATTTAGTTTTACCTAATACCTATTGATTGTATTCTTATTCATTTTTTATCTTCTTACTCTGTTTATACTTATATTTATATTATATCCCACTCTTATTTATTTTATCTTTTTATCCTGTTTATATTCTTATTAGGTCATATCTCCAGTGTTTCCTCGGAGGGGGCTCTCTGCACCGGGGCTGTGATCGACCGTGGCTGCTGGGGCCCTGTGGGTCCTCTGAGCCTGGCTGGGGGGCTTCTTTGCCTCCCTCCTGCTGTGTGCCCAGCCTGGAGGCTGCGGTCTGTGATCGGCTCCCGGTGCAGACAGCTCCCTGCGATAGTGTTTCCTCACTTGGCTAATGCGTACCCAGCCCAATTTTACTCTTTAGGTGTGTGTGTGTGTATGTGTGTGTGTGTGTGTGGGGGGGGGGGGGGGGGGTGTATCATGACCGCTTCTGTTAATGACAGTGCGGGGAATGAGTGGGAGGGTGGGGTGGGCTGCTTTTAACCATGTAAAGCACTTTGTGCTACAGTTTGTATGAAAAGTGCTTTATAAATAAAGATTGATTGATTGATTGATTGATTGATTGATTGATTGATTGATTGAATGTATGTATGGTCGGATGGGTAAGACGGCACTGGCACGGCTGGCAGCCTTAACCCAATTTCCCTCGGGATGAATAAAGTATAATCAATCAATCAGTCAATCAATCAAAGTTTCTCACAAAATTCTTGTTAAAATCAGTAAAAAAAAAAAAAAAAAGTTCCAAGAAGATGACAAATAGAACAGATGGATTAGAATAGTGGCCACAAGGGAAAAACATTATCTGGACATCTTGAGAATTTTTACAAAATGAGACTGCTGTTAGAATGAAGAAGTGTATTTATCTATTTTTAGATACTTTAGTTTCTATTTTGAAACTGATTTTTGTAAGTACTTATTGTAAATATATGTTTTATAATTGTTGAAAACCTTGGAAATTTAACTAAAGCTTTCACCAGCATGTGTAAAACCAACATGTGTGATTTTATGTCCAAAATATCTGTGTTCTGTTCAAGTGGTTTTAGTTTAATGTAATACCAATTTGTACCACAAGATGGTATGCTGAGTCAATACAACCCATTAAGAACGTGTTTGTATTTACCAGGTTGGCCTGGGAAAAGGCTCTTGACGAAGTAAGGAAGCTATTTCAGCTAGGCTGCTACGTCATGAAACACTTTACACACCCACTGGTAAAACACACCCCGCTGGTTAATGTTGCAATTACATACTGGAGAGGGTTTTTGCTTAAAGCACCTTTAGATACTGTAATGGAATTTCTTTCACTTATGTACTAATCACATTATTTTATTGTATAATGCCTTGGTGCCACTGATTTTAACATGTCTGACACCCATACAGTAAGACAAATGGTGGGGGTCTATTTAGGAAGTTGGGGGAAGCAGACAACTCCACAGGAGGGAGAGTCTTTTGTCTCTTCAAGGACTCTGGGAGGTAGAAAGGTATTTAACTGAGAGCCACACTAGGCTCAGTGAGACTCTGCTGACCCTGCCCCGTGGTCATGCAGGCTCTCCACCAAGCTTGGTTTTCTGTTCTGAGTGTTTTGATTAAAGAATGTTAGCTACCGCTCACCGCTCATCTGCAGGCTTTATTTAAGTGGAAAACTTCCACAACAGAATGGCGCTGCGAGCAGGGTGGTCCGTGTGGTCGCTGAACAACGGTTCCGTGGACGGGCTGATCACCCCTGAGGGAAAAGGTACCTTTGTCCTACCGGCTGTTGAAGCAAAGGAAATGGAGGAGTCACGGAGCCGTGTGTTTCAGCGGCCACCGAGACCATCGATTTTGAGGGGACTCCCGCAGATGGGTGAGTGATAGCTAACTTGTAACAAGTCACGAGAGTTTTGTGTCTGGCCAGAAGTGAGCGTGTTGCAGCCTTCGGGGAGCCCAAGAAGGTGTGTTACGACCTTCCAGGGCAAGAGCTCCGAGGGAGTCTTCGTGTAGAATCACGGAGAGTCTTCGTGTAGAATCACGGAGTGACATCTCTAGCGTCTTCTAAAAGATCCTAACTTCTTCAAAGGAGACTGGGGGTGGCGGTGTTCGTTCCTTGGTCCGTAGAAGGCAAGGAACCTCACGGGGGACGCCTCGTGTAGTAGGAAGAGAATCTAGATTCCAGGGGCAGTCAGCGGAGCCGGATTAGTGGCTCGAGAGGCGACTGCGGCAGACGTTCCACCAGGCGGCCAGGGACAAAACTCAATGTTTGACTGTATGTTAAGAACTGTGGGTAAAAGTATGTTGTGAGATGAAAGAGAATGGTTGTGTGGGAAAAGTTGATGTGTGTGTAAAAAAAAAAAAAAAAACAGTGAAAAATGGGGTTCAAAATGTTGAAAATAGGGAACAAAAACAAGAAAAGGGAAACAAAAAGAGAGGAGTGTAGAAATGTGCGTAAAAGTTGTTTCCAACTAGCGGGAGAGGGTGATACTGCAGGCTACCAGCTCCCCTAGTGTGGACACACAAAAATTTCTTTTTTAGCAAAATTGTTGATAAAAATAAGCAATAAAAATAGGAAGAGGGTTTGGTGGTTTTTAACGTAGAACAACTACAATCTTTCTGGGTTTTTAAGGAAGGGGAGTTCAGAACCAGAGAGGGGAGATGTGTTGTTTTAAGCAATGAGAAGAATGATCAAAATGTCTCAGTGTGTCACTTGCAGGTGAAGAGCAGACCCTGATCAATTTTTCACGTGCAGCAGTCGGAAGAAATTATAGGTTAACATCATTAGAAACACTCAAGCCAAGTTTTGGCTGAATTGTTTTACAGCTTAACTTCCATGTGTTTGTCACCCTGAGAACACAAGCTCCAAGAATCTCTCCCTGAAGACAAGAAAAGCAGTTCCAGAACAACGAGATGGATCTCAAGAGCTCACAGCAGTGTCCTGAGCAGTGAAGAAAAGGTCCAGCAGCAGCAGCAGCTATGCAAGACAGCGACAGCAAGGAGAAAAATGGCATCATCATGAATGGATGGATGTGCATTTCCAACGAGCTGCAACTTCACTGTGTATAAATGGACCTTTATAAAAGACTGCCTGAGTTGGACATTTGCCACATTTGGAGCAAAATGGCAAGATGAGACAGTGGAAAACACAGGACAAAGCTGAAAGACAACTGACTCTCACTGGACTGCTGCAAGGGAGGAGAGATGAGATGAGACCACAGTGGAAGGAGCAGGGGAGAACATGGCTGTTTTAGTGTGGGAACTGAAATTTGGGTTTAGGAAACTGGGAAGAAAAAACGACTGCCTTGCGTGGAGAATTGAAAAGTGTCTGGAGCACCGCAAAGAGGAGAGGTACACAAAAATTACACAAACAGAAAAATGCATTAATCCTACTAACACAAACACACATGCAATGAAGCTCATGAAGACCAAATAGCATTTTAAGCATGCATTGCTGTTACCATCATCTTGTCCGGTTCACTTAGTGGGTTAAGAAGTGATACATAGACTAGTGAACTAATATTATTTTGGGGAAGGATGATTGAATTATTGCAGGGGTGAACAGAATGCTGCAGGGGGGTCAGATGAGTGGAGACTAATAGATTATTGAGTTTCTTGTTTCTGATGTGTGGGGAAGGTCTTATCATAACACACATCTGGGTACATGGGGGAAAACAAAACTCATTATCTAATAGAATATTGTTGTGTGAGGTGTGTGACTGGTGGATGAACGTTTTGGGGATTTTGCATTTTCTTTTGGTACCACTTTGAAACTGCCAATTAGTTTTGTTTGGATCTATAATTCTAAGAGAGCATGCTTAGACAACTTCTAAAAAGAGGCCTGATTTTTAACAGTGCACTGAGATTTTTGTTTGGCAATTTTCTCTTTTGAAGCAGGCCTGCAAGATCGGGATTGAAAGCGCTACACAACATGTTGAACAATCGCAAGTGAGTTTCTCCAAAAAATTAAAATGGGCTCGGGAGAAAGCCACTTATTTGGGACAATCAGAAAACAAGTCCCTGCCAAAAAGGATTCGGCGAGGTAATCCAGTCTAAATTCTTTTTTTCTTTTTTTGAAATGACGTCATTGCTGGCAGTAGAAACTTATTGCGTCACGAGGTTCTACTGTCAGCAAATAAAAATGGGTACTGACTGGACTGACAAAAGCTTTGGCTGACTTGACACCAGTATGCAAGATTGCACCTCCACCTTGACCTGACAAAAGGGTGGATGTATGTATGTATGTTTCTTTTACAGGAGCAGAAAGGTGACAGCAACAGGTTGCATGGGCTTTTGGGCCGTGCTGACTTAACCTTTTAATTGTCACTTTCTGTGTCTTTGAATTTACCAGCGGTGTGTTATTCATGACCTTGTATTGTTTACAGTGCAGAGGTCACTGTGAGAAAGTGTGCATACAGATGCGCTGCGCTAACATCTATTTTTCCACAGCAGAGGGCTAATCATATGATCCAATCACATGATTTGCAGCAGGACACATCGCTGGCTAATGTTTTACCTTTTCTTAAGACAGGGCCTGGAGTGAAGCTACTCCAGGGGAGAATCCCTGTGAATTTTTAAGAGACAATGCACAACTTCATTGTGCATGTCTAATTGTGCTAAGCTGACATAGGGCAAAAGAGGGTTTTCCGTGGAAGCTTTCATTTTTAAATTGCAGAGACCGTGACATGAGGGATATGGAAGGATTGACGCAGATACAGACCACGACCGGGAGAGAACGCTTCAACAGGACCACTGAGAAGCACGGACCATCTGCAGGACAGCAGACAAACAACAGTGGGCTGCACCACTGGGCTTCCAAAGGATTGTCACAAAATCTTAAAATGAAAGAATTTCGCCGTTGACGTTGAGGAAGACAACTAAGGTGTACGACGTGCTCTGCCTTAAATCTACAGCCGCGTTGGAACAGAGATCGAGGGATGAAGAGAGCGTGCCAAGCTCCAAAAGTGACAGCGCAGAGGGAGATCAGCGTTGGAATTATGACTCTGTAAACGGCACAGACACCAGGAGCCATGACCGGGGACTGAGAATGACCACCTAATGCTGTTTCACTTTGCCATGCAAAGTACTTTGACACTCTGGAGAAGACCTTTCCTCTGTATCATTGTTGTTGCCATTTGCATGTGAGAGCTTAGATTGTGGGGAGGATTAAAGATGAACAAAGGGTGGTGAGAGAACAGTAAAGTTAGGATACACAGTGTGAAACTCCTTTAAGTGTAAAATAATGTTGATGTGATATACAGAATGTCAGGAAAGAAATTCTGGTATTAATGTGATTCTTGATTTAAGAATCAAAGGGTGGGATTGTAATGGAATTTCTTTCACTTATGTACTAATCACATTATTTTATTGTGTAATGCCTTGGTGCCACTGATTTTAACATGTCTGACACCCATACAGTAAGACAAATGGTGGGGGTCTATTTAGGAAGTTGGGGGAAGCAGACAACTCCACAGGAGGGAGAGTCTTTTGTCTCTTCAAGGACTCTGGGAGGTAGAAAGGGGGTGTAAACCTTAAGGTGTGAAACAACTGTGTACTGCCTTTTGTTCCTGGAGAAGGTATTTAACTGAGAGCCACACTAGGCTCAGTGAGACTCTGCTGACCCTGCCCCGTGGTCATGCAGGCTCTCCACCAAGCTTGGTTTTCTGTTCTGAGTGTTTTGATTAAAGAATGTTAGCTACCGCTCACCGCTCATCTGCAGGCTTTATTTAAGTGGAAAACTTCCACAACAATACTTTCTTCTGATTTGAGCAAAATGAGAAAAAAAATTATTTCTATAAAGATTAAATTCTGAAATGATGATTTGTATCTACAGTGCCATCCGGTATCAGCACTTCAGTTCCAGTCAAGGGCTGCATGTCTGAAAACATCTGTACAGCAGTGTCCAGCCATTTAAGTCCCCCTGTCTTGAGTCTTGGGAACGTCAGCTGTTGTGATAACAATTTGTGTAATACTGCTCCAACAACTACAACATTCATCTCTCTTCAATCTGGACTCATATATATTATCTGTTAGAAGAAAATAAAAAAGCACGAAACACCTTTGAAGCATCAGAAAGACTCAGAAATCACCTTTTTCAAGACCTGATTTGGCTTAGGAAATCCAAATTAATATATATATATATATACATATATCCATCCATCCATCCATCCATCTTCATCCGCTTTATCCGAGGCCGGGTCGCGGGGGCAGCAGCCTAAGCAGAGAAGCCCAGACCTCCCTCTCCCCAGCCACCTCCTCCAGCTTATCCGGGGGAATACCAAGGCGTTCCCAGGCCAGCCGAGAGATATAATCTCTCCAGCGTGTCCTGGGTCTGCCCCGGGGCCTCCTCCCGGTGGGACATGCCCGGAACACCTCACCCAGGAGGCGCCCAGGAAGCATCCTTGTCAGATGCCCGAACCACCTCAACTGGCTCCTTTCGATGTGGAGGAGCAGCGACTCTACTCTGAGCCCCTCCCGGATGGCCGAACTTCTCACCCTATCTCTAAGGGAGAGGCCAGCCACCCTTCGGAGGAAGCTCATTTCTGCCGCTTGTATCCGCGATCTCGTTCTTTCGGTCACTACCCACAGCTCGTGGCCATAGGTGAGGGTAGGGACGTAGATCGACCGGTAAATTGAGAGCTTCGCTTTTACACTCAGCTCCCTCTTCACCACGACGGACCGGTGCAGTGTCCGCATCACTGCAGCCGCAGCACCAATCCGTCTGTCGATCTCCGGCTCCCTTCTCCCATCACTCGCGAACAAGACCCCGAGATACTTGAACTCCTCCACTTGGGGCAGGAACTCATCCCCGACCTGGAGTGGGCACTCCACCCTTTTCCGGCTGAGAACCATGGCCTCAGATTTGGAGGTGCTGATCCTCATTCCCGCTGCTTCACACTCGGCTGCGAACCGCTCCAGTGCGAGCTGGAGGCCTTCACCTGATGAAGCCAACAGAACCACATCATCCGCAAAAAGCAGAGATGAGATTCTGAGGCCACCGAAGTGAAAGCCCTCCGCCACTTGGCTGCGCCTAGAAATCCTGTCCATAAAAATTATGAACAGAACCGGTGGCGCACACACACACACACAGGGGCGTGCTGGGTGTTTATATATATATATATATATATATATATATATATATATATATATATATATATATATATATATACATATATGTGTGTGTATATATGTATATGTGTATATATGTACATATATATATATATAAAAAAACACCCAGCACGCCCCTGCGGGCAGTTTATCCTTCAAGCTCGGGTCCTCTACCAGAGGCCTGGGAGCTTGAGGGTCCTGCACAGTATCTTAGCTGTTCCCAGGACTGCGCTCTTCTGGACAGAGATGTCCGATGTTGTTCCCAGGATCTGCTGGAGCCACTCGCCTAGCTTGGGAGTCACCGCACCTAGTGCTCCGATTACCACGGGGACCACCGTTACCTTCACCCTCCACATCCTCTCGAGCTCTTCTCTGAGCCCTTGGTATTTCTCCAGCTTCTCGTGTTCCTTCTTCCTGATATTGCTGTCATTCGGAACCGCTACATCGATCACTACGGCCGTCATCTTCTGTTTGTCTACCACCACTATGTCCGGTTGGTTAGCCACCACCATTTTGTCCGTCTGTATCTGGAAGTCCCACAGGATCTTAGCTCGGTCATTCTCCACCACCCTTGGGGGCATCTCCCATTTTGACCTTGGGACTTCCAGGTTATACTCGGCACAGATGTTCCTGTACACTATGCCGGCCACTTGGTTATGGCGTTCCATGTATGCCTTGCCTGCTAGCATCTTGCACCCTGCTGTTATGTGCTGGATTGTCTCTGGGGCATCTTTACACAGCCTGCACCTGGGGTCTTGCCTGGTGTGATAGACCCCAGCCTCTATGGATCTTGTACTCAGAGCTTGTTCTTGTGCTGCCATGATTAGTGCCTCTGTGCTGTCTTTCAGTCCAGCTTTGTCCAGCCACTGGTAGGATTTCTGGATATCAGCCACCTCCTCTATCTGCCGGTGGTACATACCGTGCAGGGGCCTGTCCTTCCATGATGGTTCCTCGTCTCTCTCCTCTTTCTTGGGTTTCTGCTGCCTGAGGTATTCACTGAGCACTCGGTCAGTTGGGGCCATCTTCCCAATGTATTCTTGGATGTTCATTGTCTCATCCTGGACTGTGGTGCTGACACTCAGCAGTCCCCGGCCCCCTTCCTTCCGCTTAGCGTACAGCCTCAGGGTGCTGGACTTGGGGTGAAACCCTCCATGCATGGTAAGGAGCTTTCTTGTCTTGATGTCAGTGGCTTCTAGCTCCTCCTTTGGCCAGCCTATTACCCCAGCAGGGTACCTGATCACGGGCAGGGCGTAGGTGTTGATGGCCCGGATCTTGTTCTTACCGTTCAGCTGACTCCTCAGGACTTGCCTGACCCTCTGCAGGTATTTGGTGGTTGCAGTCTTTCTAGTCTTTCGGCCTCTTCATGGTTAACATTCGCCTACGGGATCCCCAGGTACTTGTAACTGTCCTCTATGTCTGCAATGTTGCCTTCTGGTAGTTCAATCCCCTCAGTTCTGACTACCTTCCCTCTCTGCGTTATCATCCGATTACGCTTCTCCAGTCCGAACGACATTCCAATGTCATTGCTGTATAGCCTGGTAGTGTGGATCAGTGAATCGATGTCTCGTTCACTCTTGGCATACAGTTTGATGTCATCCATGTACAGGAGGTGGCTGACAACTGCTCCGTTCCGTAGTCAGTATCCGTAGCCAGTCTTGTTAATGATCTCACTGAGGGGGTTCAGGCCTATGCAGAACAGCAGAGGGGACAGAGCATCTCCTTGGTAGATCCCGCACTTGATGGTGACTTGTGCTATGGGCTTGGAGTTGGCCTATAGTGTTGTACGCCACATCCCCATTGAGTTCCTGATGAAGGCTCTTAGGGTCCTGTTGATCTTGTACAATTCTAGGCATTCCAGTATCCAGCTGTGGGGCATTGAGTCATAGGCCTGCTTGTAATCAATCCAGGCAGTGCACAGGTTGGTCAGTCTGTTCTTGCAGTCTCAGCTGACTGTTCTGTCTACCAGTAGCTGGTGTTTTGCGCCTCTGGTATTCTTGCCAATCCCTTTCTGTGCCCCACTCATGTATTGACCCATGTGCCTGTTCATCTTAGCCGATATGATGCCTGACAGGAGCTTCCATGTAGTACTGAGGCAGGTAATTGGTCGGTAGTTGGATGGGACCGGTCCGTTCTTGGGGTCCTTGGGGATCAGGACCGTCCGACCTTCGGTTAGCCATTCTGGGTGTCTCTCGTTAACTAGCAGCTGGTTCATTTGTGCTGCCAGACGCTCGTGGAATGCAGTCAGCTTCTTCAGCCAGTAGGCGTGAACCATGTCGGGCCCTGGTGCTGTCCAATTCTTCATACTGGAGACCCTTTCTTGGATATCTGCCACTGTGATGGTTACTGGACCCTGTTCAGGGAGGTCGCTATGGTCTGCCCTCAGATCCACTAGCCACTGAGCATTGCTGTTATGGGTTGCGTCCTTCTCCCATATGCTCTTCCAGTATTGCTCTGTCTCCAGCCTTGGTGGTGCTGTTCTCTTATTGTTCCCTTGCCACTGAGAGTACACCTTTGCTGGTTGTGTGGAGAACAGCTGGTTTATTCTCCTGCCTTCTATCTCTCTGGTGTACCTCCTCAAGCGGCTGGCCAAGGGTGTGAGTCTTTGCTTGGCAGTTTCCAATGCCTTAGGTATGGACAGCTTGCTGTATTTCTTATGCACCTTCTTTGTCGCACCTTTCTGCAACTCCGTTAGTTGGCTAACCTCCCTCCGTGCTACTTTGATCTTGCCCTCTAGATCAGTGGTTAGACAAGGGGCAGCACCCTCCATGGAGAAGGCTCCATGGAGGGTACTGCCCCTTGTCTAACCACTACGCTATCCAGCTGCTTAGACTACACGCCTTTGGAGCAGAGGATCGCAAGTTCGATTCCCGCCTGGGGCGTCTGTATCCAGTAAGTAACCCTGGCGGAAGGGGCTACATGAATATCGGAGCACTAGGTGCGGTGACTCCCAAGCTAGGAGAGTGGCTCCAGCAGATCCCGGGAACAACATCGGAGATCTCTGTCCAGAAGAGCGCAGTCCTGGGAACAGCTAAGATACTGCGCAGGACCCTCAAGCTCCCAGGCCTCTGGTAGAGGACCCGAGCTTGAAGGATAAACCGCCCGCAGGGGTGAGATGTGTATTTTTTTATTTTTTTTATATATACATATATACACATATATAAATATATATATATACATACATATACATATATATATATATACACAAATACATACATATATATTGTTGGGAAGCATTCATGTAACAGAGTGTTTTGCAGGTTACCTCTGTGGTGGCCATCTTGTTTTCCCAGTAAAAAGGTGGCCTGCCTCAATTGCAGCTCTTTTATAGGCCAGTCTGAATTGAGAAGGCGTGGTCTTTAGAGTATTTAAAGGGAGCAGGAAATGGATTGGGGGCCATTTTGAGATGTTGCTGTCTGTATGTGCATGATAGTGGCATGAGATAATAAAGCAATTACTTCAGTTAAGACAGTGTAAAGTCTAATGTTTCCCTCACCGCGCATCCCGACGTAACAGTGGTGTCAGGAGTGGGATTCTGTGAATGAGGGAGAGAAAACGCTGAATGAGGGGTGTAGGACGTGGAAGAAACCGTGGGACAAGGAAAAAAACCCTTGCTGACATGGAGGAAAGAGAAGGTGGACAAACAACTGAGCCAGATCCACCACCTGAAGGAGCAATGGCTGATGAGGATGATTTTGAACCAGTAGTACGACCTAAGCAGACTGCAGTTGGTGTCTTGAGTAAAGAACTTTCTGAACCGGATATCTTTGATGAAATTAGAGAATTTATGCGGCATTCCAGAAGAACAGAAGCAATACTGTTTGAACAGATTAAACAACTGAGTGACAATATACCAAGGCTGCAACATGATGTACATTCTGAACTTCAGCCTTCTGTCCAGAGTGACATTTCTACAGCAGCTGTTTTCCCAAAGCAAGAGACTGGGCAATTGCCTCCACTATCAGCTCTGCAGCCACCTCACGGAGTCACTGAGCACCAAGCTGAGCTGCTCCCTCCATCTCAACCACTGCATGCACAGCCTCAAATGCATGTTGTTCAACCTGCTCCAGTGCAGAGAGCAGAAATGCACCGTGGTGCTGAGCCAAGAATGCCTGACTTCAGGGAAGGTGAGGATCCTGAAAGTTTCTTTGTACGATTCGAACGTATAGCTAAAACGTGGGGATGGCCACAAGTTGAATGGGCAGCTAGAGTGGTCACGTTATTGACTGGAAAAGCCCTTGAAGTGTATGCTGGCATGGATGAAGAACAGTCTGACTCTTATGATGCCATTAAAGCTGCAGTGTTATCCAAGTTTAATGTAACAGAGGAGACCTACAGATACCGGTTCCGGAGCACCAGTGTACCAGTGGGAGAGAGTGTGCGTGAAACCTACAATCGGATAAAGGGACTCTATAAGCGATGGATGCGTCCTGACAGTCGGAGCAAAGAAGACATTGGTGAAACCATTATTTTGGAACAGTTTCTTCGTGTGCTGCAGCCAGACATCCGCACATGGGTGAAGGAGAACAACCCAAAGACAGGAGGGGAAGCTGCAGATCTGGCTGAACGTTACCTAGCTGCTCATCGTGAACATTCTAAGTCAAAGATGACTGTGGGGAGGTAAAACCTCCAGCGGTGACTAGTGTTGAAAGCTTGGACACTAGGGGTGGTAAGAAGCCTATACATTGCAGTCAAAGGTACAACCTCATTTGCTATTACTGTCAGCAGCCTGGTCATAAAGCTTCTTTATGTCCCCTAAGAAAACCAAAGTCAGTAGAGTTGTGTGTAGTTCCCTCCACAGGTCTTGAGGGTGAACTAACTGGTGATGGTTTAGTGCCACATAAGCATGTGGTAGATGTTTCAATAAATGGCCAAACAGTAAAGGCTCTTGCTGACACTGGTAGCTCACAAACCTTGGTTAAATCTTCTATGTTGAGCAATGTATTACCTGACTTTAACAAACCTGTAAATATTACTTGTGTTCATGGGTGTCAAAAAGATTATCCAACAGCAGATGTCACTATTGAAGTTGAAGGCCAAGCATTTATGTTAACTGTAGGGGTGTTGGATCAGTTAGCATATGATGTCATTCTGGGAGAAGACTTACCAATCTTAGACAGTTTGGTTCACAATAACTCTGAAGCTTATTCCTGTGCTGTTGTCACTCGTTCAATGAAAAGGGGTTTAGAACCACTGCCAGATGTAGATGAAGACTTATTTGAAGGAGGGAGTAAGATCAGGAAAACAAAACGACAACATAGGCAGGAGAAAAATAAAAACAGTGGTAGGGCAAAACTTCCGGAACCAACCTTACCAATGTCTCCACCTAATGATCTTCAGTGGGAGTTTCCCAATAATTTTAGAGAAAGACAGGAAAATGATCCATCTTTAAAACCTCTCTTTAAGAAAGCATGCAACGTGGATGATGGAAAAGAAAATGCGGTAGGGCTTAAAAGTGTAACTGGAGAACCTTTCATAATAAAGGATAAACTTCTGTATCTAGCAGACATGGAGAAACCCAGACTTGTTGTGCCAAAAGAGTACCGATCAGTAATTCTGCATTTGGGCCACACTGTACCATGGTCAGGACATTTGGGACAAGCAAAGACTTATAATCGTGTTGCTCAACGTTTTTACTGGCCAGGATTGTACAAAGATGTGGTTGACTACTGCAAAACATGTCATGAATGTCAGAAAGTGGCTCCCACTAAACTTTCAGACCGAGCCCAGTTGCAAACATTACCAATAATGGATGTACCTTATGAGAGAATAGCTATGGATATCATAGGTCCTTTACCTAAGAGCAGTAATGGTCATAAATATGCATTAGTCATTTGTGATTATGCTACAAGATATCCCGATGTTTATCCACTGCGTTCTCTGCAGGTCAAACACATTGTTTGATGCTTAGTAGACCTTTTTTCCAGAGTTGGCATTCCAAAGGAGATCCTGACAGATCAGGGTACCAGTTTTATGTCACATTTGGTAAAGTCTCTTTATGACCAACTTGGTGTAAAAGGTATTCGAACTACTCCCTACCATCCAGAAACGGACGGTTTGGTGGAACGATTTAATGGTACATTGAAGCAAATGTTGACAAAGTTTATTGATGATACTGGCAAAGATTGGGATAAATGGTTGCCTTTTCTATTGTTTGCATACAGAGAAGTGCCACAGGCTTCAACTGGTTTCTCCCCTTTTGAGCTGCTCTATGGAAGGCAGGTTAGAGGCCCTCTGGATATGCTGAAAGAGAACTGGGTGGCTGGAGTGGCACCGGGGTCTACTGAAGTGGCTTCGACGACCAACATCGTTTCCTACATATTGCAGATGAGAGACAAACTGGAAACATAAAGAGAAAAGGTTAGAGACCATATGCAGGAGGCGCAGCAAAAGCAAAAGGTATGGTATGACAAGCATGCCTGTGAGAGAGAACTAAAGACTGGTCAAAAAGTTTTAGTACTTTTGCCTACTGGACCAAGTAAACTGCTGGCTAAGTGGCAAGGACCTTATACTGTGGCCAGAAAAACCGGCCCAGTGACATATGAGGTCGTTTGTCCAGACAGACACAAATCAAAGCAACTGCTACATGTTTTTTTGTTTTTGTGCACTTTATGTTTAATATATGTATTTTGTTGTGCCTGAAATGAACAAATTAAAAAAAAAAAAAAAAAAAAAAAAAAAAAACTTGTTAAAAGAGTATCATGAAAGAAATGCCCCAGAACCAGGTGTGAAGCGAATCCTGATGGTACGGGATGTTCAGCCTGAAGACAGTGGCATTTTGGAGGTTGGAGAAGTTGAGATGAGTCCATTCAGAGACATGCCCAAATCTGAAGACCCTCCTGAACATCTGACTGAAGAGCAGTGGCATCAGTTGAATGAGGTGAGGCAATCTTTTCCATCTTTGTTCTCAGACACACCGGGCCGAACAGATGCCATAACACACAACATCATCTTGAAAGACACAAAACCTGTTCGTCTTAAGCCTTACAGGATACCAGAACGGATGATGGGACCGTTGAGGAAGGAGGTTCAGATGATGCTGGAACTCGGAGTATATATATACACATACATACACACACATATATATATATATATATACTTTAATATATATATGAAAATTTTTGGGAGATTAACATATGAAAAACAAAGTAAGTCACAGTAGTGAAAGTCCTGCACCGTTTATGTGCTCAATCTGCCGATGAATGTTAAACTGGCTCAGTTCATCACTACTATGCTGTTGGATTTTTTAAGTTATGAGATATTTTTGTGTTTTGATGCTGACTTTACTGCCTTGGCAGATGTAAGCAAATCTTTTGTGAGTTTGAGCACAAACATCATCCCTGCACAGTCTACCTTGCAGGATTTGGTAACCAGCCGACAGTATAGCAGTAATGCTAAGGACAGAGAAAATAAAAAGTGGACAGGATTGGATTGGGCAGACTCCAGGAGGCAAAAAGTGCACTCAAAACAGCTTTATTGCTGAACACCAAAACAACTAAACTGAAAACACAAAGCACACAGGATAAACACAAAGTGTAGAATGAGGGACAGCACAACACAGATCAAGGAAAAACACAGGGCTTATATACACAGAGGGATAATGGGGGGAATGAGACTAGTGATGCGCGAATCATGAGCGAATCGTTCAATACTCGAGAATCACTTTACTGACTCATGAATCACGATTCACAAGCCCAACTGACTCACTGACTCATCCCTGTTGCTGTTAGCAGCAATAAATCTAGCTTATAATTAAAATTGTGGAGAAAAACACAACATCCAGTATCTTAACAAAAACATTTCTGCTCTGAACTGGAAGAAAAAACCCTGAGTAGAAGCTCACATCAAGACAATAGCTCCTTGGTTCACAGTAGCATCGCTCTGCTAACATGCTAACAACACATTTGAGCTACTCACCCCCTCCTTTCCTGTGCTGAATCGTAGGGTAAGCAAATCACTCAGGACTCGCTCACCCCCTCCCTCCTGTGCTGAATCGTAGAGCGAACGAATCACTGGCTGTTTCTCAATTCTCAAGTACGCGAGTACGTACTCGCGTTCTCGGTGAGTACGTACCCGCCGAGAACGCGAGCACGGACTCGCGATATGTACAATTGGAACACCTGCGTACGTGATGATGTCACAGGTCCGGAGTTTTTACTGCCGTCCCCTCTTAATTTAACTGTAAGTAACATGTTATGAAGCTTAACTTTAATCACAGGAACAAATAAAACACTGAAATAAACCAAACATTAACATTTAGAAGTGATCTAAGTGACTTATATATCATTTTTAACCTCAGTAGTGAAATCTCTATTAATAAAAATAGTGTACATGTAGAGCTGGGCGATATAAGATTTTTTCATATCACGATATGTTTTTTTAATTTCAGGCGATAACGATATATATCACGATATAAGCAAAATAACTATATTTGTAAGATTTAAATGTGCCATTGCTCACAAGTAAAATGTGAAATAATCAGCAGCTTGTTTTGATTTAAATATTTATTTCCCATAATAAGTTCAACAGGGTAGATGTAGTTAAGGAACATGAGACTTCAGTTTCAGATAAATAAAGGCAAATATTGCAAACTACACAAAACGCAGCCGCTAAAGCGTTTAAGTTTCAAAATAGAACAAACAAAACAGACTACTAAATTGTCAATTCCACTTAGAAACAAAGTTTTAATTCTAAAAATAAATCTTAGGTCGTTTTACAGAAGAACAGACAAAATTGACTAACTTTTGTCAATATCAAATAAACTGAGAACTAAAAGGAAATTCTCAGTCTCTCCTTGTTGTATAGCTTAGCTTTTCAAACAGTTTTAACAGTTACTTTAGTCTGACAAAAGCCGAATGATGAATTAGCGCTTTCAGCCAGAGTTTGAGCATGCACTGCTTTATTGTATTTCCAGACTTGCTTTCGGCACAATTTACAGTGCGCGCTACTCTGTTTTTTGTCAGACTTGAAATAGCCGAAATACCTTCACACTACGGAACTTCTGTGGCCCTTCCGTTCGACAAGCTCTCCAGCATTGGAACCATCATCTGTTTTTTCTTTGGTAACCTTCGCTCACGCTCTCGGTTGATTTTTCTCTAGTCGGCGCACTCATTTCCTTCATTACCTGGGCAGCCCGACTGGCTGCTTCCCAAACAAATACACATGTGCGCCTTGGCACTTGTGCTGTACGTAACAAGTCACGTGACGTGACGCTGCGGCTGTGATTGGTTCGGCTCTGTGCTACTTAATTTTGATTGGCTGTTCTTTTTTCTGTTTTTTTTAAGCGGACAAGAGAGATGAGGCCTTTCGCAATAGTTTAATTTTTCTATCGAGAAAAGGTTATTTCGCAATACATATTGTTATCGTTCTATCGCCCAGCTCTATGTACATGTACATACGTGTACATACCTTAATAAAAACAAGCAGGTGAGATGTTAGAACGCTTTTATTTCTATTTTAGTGGACACTCAATACTATAGACAGCTGCTGAGTTTCTTTAACCTGAGTAGTGAGAAGACCGCGAGCGGGGGGGGGTTGAAAATGATGTGCCGGGAGTCCGCTGTTGAGTTTTGGACGAAATGCATTCTGGGATATTTAGCTGTACCAAGTCCACACCGATGCATGCTCGATAAAACGGGCGGAGCGAGAACACATCCGGGACTTTTTCGCGTTCTCGGCTTGATGTGTACTTCGAATTGGAACAGTACTTGGTCTCCGACTGATGACGTATCACGAGTACACGAGAACACAAGTACGCACAAGTACGCATATTGAGAAACGCCCAATCACTCACTCACTCACCCCCTCCCTCCTGGCTCACAGCTTCTTCTTCTTCTTGGTTGGCAACCAATGTTAAGGCGCATTACCGCCCCCTGGCTCACAGCTCAGTGGACATTTAGATGAGAAAATATATATTTGACACATTTAAGGAAAATACTAATAAAATAAAAATAAACAAAATAAATGTTCCCTTTAGAAATTTTTTTGCTCTTTTTTGCTCTATAAAATAGTTGTTTTCTTTTAGAATCACTCATCTTAGCAGTAGGATTTACATGAAAAGAGAAAAGAAATTAAGTTTGAGTGAAAATATACATTTTTTGCACTCTCTGGTCAACTGACTCAGTGAATCAAATGACTCAAAAAACCTGATTCACTTTGGTGAGTGACTCATTAAAACTCGATTCAGTAAAAAGAATCAAATTTACCATCACTAAATGAGACACAGGAGGAAAGCACAGCTGGGAGTAATGAAACTTGACTAGACCAAGGAGAAGCAAAACCGCAGACATTAACACGGGACGTAGACTGTCAAAGTAAAACAGGAAACATAACACAGAATTGCGGACCTGACAGTGAGAATGAAAAAAGACATAACACAGGGAAGGCATATAAACAAAACCCAAGATTTGAAATCAGGAGATACTAAAGAGCTTAGGAAGCTAGAAATACAGAAACAAAAAATAGAAACACTAAGTCACAGAATGTAAACAAAAAAAATCATAGCCATTGGGTTACCCTAACAAATCAATTTAAATCATAGCAAGAGGTTGACTGTGCCTTCACTTATGGATCAAAGTTTTTTAAGCTTTAAACAAAAACTGATAAAATGCCAGAACAAACAAGTTCCAACGATACTGTTTCTAAGACACCTGGCATTTCTTCTGGGGGTGGGATTTGTTGTTAGAACCCAAAGCGACAGGTATTTCCGGGATTTGGAGCAAGGTAATCTGAGATGAGACTAAAATGAGATTTCTCATGAAGAGTTACCTGTTTGTGAAATCCGATATCAGCAGTTGACACCCTGTTTCCTTTGCAACTCCTTCCTTCTTACCTTTGTGTATTATGACTTCTAATGTGTCAGTCTGATTTAAAACAAACTCCCCTACATACTGTACATTTTATTCACATAATTGGATTGTTTTGCAATTTATGTGAGGAAGAACAATATAAAACATTTAGGTTTTCTTTATCAAGAAAAAACCCACACAATAAAACACTAAAATAAATCATTGTCACTTTCAGAAAATTAAAAATATTTTTCATTTGATGCAAGTTTTTTTTTTCTCCAGCTTTTAACAAAAAAAAGATAAAATGCCAGAATAAGCAACAAGGGTATGAAGTTCATTTTTTGGTTTGTTAAGGTTTTACAGTAACTAAGCCAGGCAGAGAATCTAAAATTGGGAGCTGGTTTATTGAAAAAAGAACTTAGTGCAACCAATAAAACCTGGAAGAGGAAAAAAATATCTGAGGAAGAACAATAAAAAAAACATTTAGGCTTTCTTTATCAAGAAAAAAAAATAACACCTGCCATTTCTTCTGGGTGTGGGATTTGTGGTTGGAACCCACAGCAAAAGATATTTTCGGTATTTGGAACAAGGTAGGGCAGCACGGTGGCACGGTGGTTAGCACTGTTGCCGCACAGCAAGAAGGTCCTGAGTTCAATTCCCCCATCAGGCCAGGGTCTTTCTGTGTGGAGTTTGCATGTTCTCCCCGTGTTTGCGTGGGTTCCCTCCGGGCACTCCGGCTTCCTCCCACCGTCCAAAGACATGCAGCTTGTGGGGATAGGTTAATTGGATAATCGAAATTGTCACTAGGTGTGAATGTGCGAGTGAATGTGAGTGTGAATGATTGTCTGTCCCTGTGTGTTGGCCCTGCGACAGACTGGCGACCTGTCCAGGGTGTACCCCGCCTCTTGCCCTATGACAGCTGGGATAGGCTCCAGCACCCTCCGCGACCCTGAAAAGGATAAGCGGAAGCGAATGGATGGATGGAACAAGGTAATCTGAGACGAGACTAAAATGAGACTTCTCATGAAGCGTTAGCTGTTTGTGAAATCAGATATCAGCAGTTGACACCTTATCTATTTTTCTTTGCAACTCCTCCCTTCTTATCTTTGTGCATTATGAGTTCTAATGTGTGGTGTCTGATGTAAAACAAAAACTGACCTACATACAGTACATTTTAATTTTCAGAAAATGTAAAATGTTTTTCCTGTTTTCATTTTGATGCAAGTTTTCGTTTTGAGCTTGAAACAAAAACTGATAAAATGCCAGAACAAACAAGTTACAAAGATACTGTTTCTAAGACACTTGCCATTTCTTCTGAGTTCTAGGTATATCAGGATCCATGTGTGGGGCACAGAGTCATAGGCTTTCTTGTAGTAAATCCAGACAGTGCACAGGTTGGTTCGTCTGCTGTATACAGTAGTTACAGTATAGACATATAGGAAAGTGTACTTCTACCTGGAATGTAATATGCTATTTAAATAAAGATTTGTTTGCCGTCTTGCATCTTTTGGGGCATTCCTTTAATGTCCTATATAAATAGATATAATACATTACAAATCTAGCTGAATAAAACAAGACTACAAATTGTACATGTCATTTAAATAAAGTAGAAATAAAGGCCATTCAACCGACTTGCATTTCGGAAGGACCAGAGATTGACCCTTGACACTCATGATAACTTCTTCATGTACATGATGTAGAGACCCATCTCTTTTGTGTAGCAACACGGTCCCTAATATTACTAACAGTAAGTATAAATGTTATATTTGTATGTGTAACGTAATGCGATGTGTTCTATTTGCCTTGTTTTTGATAGATACAAGCCACCTGGAAGAGAAGGTAAAATAAGTGGGGCCATTATTGTACTCTCAGTGATAAGTCCATGTTTTGTTTTTGTTTGTTTTTTGTTTGTTTGTTTTTTTTAACTTAAGGATATAGAGGCACATTTGGACCCATCAAACACTTGTTTATCCCCAAAAGGGGGTGCAGATGGTCTGACTACTAGGTGCCGACATTTGACCTTTCTCATCTGTTTTCTGTTAATGTGCTGAAATGTTATAATTCTTAATATTAGAGAAGAGCCAGCATTTAATGGTGTGTAGTAGGGATGGACCAATCTGATATACAGTATCGGTATCGGTCCGATCCTGACCTAAATCACCGGATCAGATAACAGGGAGAAATAAAAAATGTAACGCGATCCATTAAATATTACAAAAGCACCTCACAAAACCTGACGGCTGTCTGGAATTACTTCACACTGAAAGCATCTGGATTCTTGCTACATGCTGCCAAACTGGCATTTCATCTCCGAGCAAGCTATCCCAGAGAAGTAAAGCAAGTGTGTAAGTTCATCTCTCAATGTTTGTAAAGCATTCCTACATTATATGGAGCTCGGACGTCTGTGCGTTTTCATTGTTAAGTCTGACTGTACAATGAACAGACTCAAGTTTTGCTTTGAAAAAAAAAAACTGTGTGCAGGCTAAACAGTGCAGTTTGAACGTTATTATCAGTGAAAACAAATCAATGCAAAACATTCCAATTGGAGTTGGACTGATAAAGTTTATCAAAAGTATGTAAATACATTTATGTATATTCATCACAAATGCACTTAGAGAGTTTTGAATCTGAACTCTGTAAATATACATCCTAAAGTACATGGTAATGTTACTTTTTGAGTGAATGAGGTGAAAACCCGGGATGCATTACTTTGGATGCAGTATGGCAAACTGCTCAAACTGAAACCCAGTGGCAGTGGCCAGAAACCACCAACTCCCAAACAGATCTGGATATTAAAAAATTTTGATTTCTTGACATGTGGTCCATAGACATATGGAGTCCACTCTGAGAGTAAGTTCATAACCAAGTTGTTTAAACACACACACACACCTTATGAAAGGATATTTGTGGGGAAATGATGAGAATGATGTCAATTCTACAACGAGAACTGGAGTCCAATGAAATTCTCAGATGAAAATGTTTTTAGTCAAACAAACGCCACAAAGTGTACAGTGTGAAATTAGTATCTGAACTAACCAATACTGTTAAGATCTTCAATTCTGTGTAATCACTTTCCCACTGTCTACTTTCTGTACTGTTGGCACAGAGTCAACGACATAGGTGCAATAGAAAAGGGAGATGAGGATCAGTCCACTGTGGAAATTGAAGCAGATGTCCTTAGTTCTTCCAGTATCCCATTTTCAGTGAATCAGGAAGAGGAAAACACCTCAAACAGTCCACTGGTCAGCCTGTTAAAAGCCTACACCAAAAGCAGCAGAACACAGCACTGAGATGGCCAAATTTTCCCTGCTTCAGCAGGTCTAGAACACACTATCAGGATCTAATGCAGATTCTGAGGAGCTGTTTGGCCAACAAGTAGCCTAGGAGTTGAGAAACAAAGGACAGAGCTCAAGAGTTGCAGCTCAGGAGAAACATAATGAACATGACGGTTGTGTCCAAATTCATGGGCTGCGTCCTCCTGAGGACCCGGCCTTCGTGGTCTACATGGGCCGGGTCCTAAGAAGGTCAGGTAGGCCGAAAGTAAACAGCTGTGAAATTGGACAGTCTAGCCTTCAGATTTGCGTCACCGCTGTCTCGACCATCTCACATTTCTCTTTAATCAGTTTTCTGTTTGACGTTTATTCAGCTGTGTGAAAACCACCCGGGGGATTAATAAAGTTTTATTTTATCTAATCTAATCTTATAGCTTTAATGTCAGCCAAACCGATTTACTCACGAACAAATAAAACACTGAAAAAGCCAAACGATAACATTTTTAGGTTTTAAGTGACTTATATATTACGTTTACCTGAGTATCCGAAAATGATGTGCCGGGAGTTGTGCCGTTCTCGGCGGCTCTAGTGACCCTCGAGCTCCCGGCTAGCTATTGAGCTGGTGGATAACAGACGTCTTCGAAAACGTCGGAGCA
This sequence comes from Oreochromis niloticus, assembly GCF_001858045.2. Taxonomy (NCBI): domain Eukaryota; kingdom Metazoa; phylum Chordata; class Actinopteri; order Cichliformes; family Cichlidae; genus Oreochromis; species Oreochromis niloticus. Next base: position 25,315,299 of record NC_031981.2, on the reverse strand, counting down.
CTTTTGCAAATATGTGATATCTTGATAAACCAAGCAGATGTCTGAAGTGTACACAGCTACATTCTCGCCTGAAAAATATGTTAAAAGTTTATTTTGTGACCCAGAAAGAGTAATAAGAGTAATATTAAAACTTAGTAGCGGCCGCCATTGTTGAAAACTGAAATTGGCTGGGCCGCGCTATGAATTCTGGGATATGGTGGCCCATGAAGGACACACCCGACCCATCTTTCAAATTCGGGGAAAAGGAGGACACATTTGTCGGCTGCATTCGGAGAAGTCTACGAATTTGGACAGCCTTCGTCACGTCACTGTGACGTAATCGGCCTACAAATGCGGCCTCAGGAGGATGCAGCCCATGAATTTGGACACCCCCGATTTATGACACACAGGAGGCTGAGCAGGGCAGCCATTCTCAAGTTGCAGGTTAGGCCACCTTGGCATCCCATCCATCACATTCACCCTTATCACGTGCTAAACACATTCCATTATGAATTCCAACAGTATTATAATTCCATCAGTAATATAAATATCAGTATTTTTGAGTTTACTAATTACACTTTACTAGTTTCTACTGTTAACACAGTGCAATGAAACTACAGCGTCATTCAAATGCTTTAAATTTTCTTTGTGATACTTCATTCAAATGTTCATTTAAATGTTCTTTGCGACACTATGACTATAATAATTTGACTTTCCTACCTCATTGTCGTGGTGTGTTGCAGAACTGTATGTATAATTTGATGCAAGATATTTTCGGGGGGGGGAGTTTACGAAGCAAACCATTTTGGTAATTTCCCAGGGGTAGATTCATTTTTGTTTGTACTTACAAAGGGAATTTGTTATTTATTTACTACTTTAGTTTAAGTAAATTTAAAAAAAAAATAAAACAAAAATCTTTGGTCTACCTACACCATGTCTTCTTGCCATGAAACATTCCCTTCCGGTGAGACAAAGTACTTGCGAATGATGTCCCGTTGCTTCTTCGTTTCCACTGAGGGGTTCCGTGCACGGCCCATTGAAACAGACTGAAGTTCTCCCTCCCTTCTCCATGCACCTTCGACCAGCTGATGGTTGGCATCCTCAGAATCCACATAGCCAGGTGGCACTTTAGATCTGTGGTGCCAGAGAAAGTTGTGCAGACAAAGACATGCAAAAATAATGGTGACAACCTTGTCTGGGTCCAGGCAAATTGTTGTTCAGAAAATTCTGCCAAAATTCTGAAAGCGTTCTCCACAACGTGGCATGCTCTGGACTGTAGTTTTATATTCTCTGATTGGTGTTGAGGTTTCAAAATGGGTACAGTTTCATGAGATCTGGTTGAAGGGGATAAGCATCATCTCCCTGCGTGGCAGGGTATCAGCAGGGGTAAAGTTCAGCATGCCTCTGTCCATTGCTTCTCTCAGGTCAGAATGGGGAAAACCCCCGCATCAGACACCCTACCCTGTGTCCCTGCGCTTGCATATACAAACTTGTAATTGGCGTCAACTACAGCCATAAGGATGATGGAAAACCTGGACTTGTAGTTAAAATACCACTCTTGGGAGGGGGTCGGATGAAGATGTGTTTCCCATCTATAGCTCCCAGGCAGTGTGGAAGCTGCCACTTGTTTGCAAAGTCTTGGCAATGGCCTTCCACTCAGAGTCAGTTGAGTGTGTCTGTGAAACACAAGTAGAAAGTGATGAATGTGAATGAATCTCTGGTGACTTAATGACTTCCTTTCTTAAACACACATTCAAAACCACTGTCAGACTCAGAGTTCACTTTACTTTTTTAAATACACATTTAACAAAGACTGAAGAAATACATCTGGGACTCAGAGAATTGTTTTTGGTGAAAATTCATTGTATTAACTGATGGGATGTTTTTGACAGTGTGCAAGTCAATCTTTCAATAGTATGAGCATGGATAATGTATTTCCAGTCAAAATTGCCTTCAAGTAATCTTCATGCATTACACAGGTAAAAGCTGTGCATGTTTCCATGACAATCAGTGTGCTTCCAATCCAGTACTGGAAATTTAATGAGCTGAAGGTTTCCCCTGTCAAAGGGAACAAAGTGTCTTCAATAGCGTTAGGTACATTTTAGGGCTGTCAAAGTTGACGCGATAACAATGCGTTAATGCAATTTTTTAATGCCTTTAATTTTTTTGACGTGGAATTAACACACTCACACACTCCCGGCTTGTGACCTTTGGCCCGCCCCTATTTTTCAGAAATCAGGAAGCGACGCATGCAGCAGTTGTAGATGTGAGCAGAAATGCATAAAGAAAAAGGTCTCAAAGTCAATTTTAAAGCAATGCCAGATTTAGAATAGATAGAATAGAACAAAAAGAACTTCTTGTACGTAAGTGAGGCGTGTGTGACACATGATCATACTTGATGAACAGTGTGCTGTATGTTTAATTTGTGACGTCCTATCATTACGTTACAAAGAGAGGGTGGCAATGGCATAGGTTTAACAACAGCAGGTATGGTAAATTCAGAGAGTAACACAACATTGTGTGACAGCATTTCAGCGTCAGTTGTGCTTGATGGTCATTGTTAAAACACTTGAAATGGTAACTTATGAGGTTTAGATGATTTGTTGGCTGTTTGCGGTGTGTAACAATCATAATAAGAGCAAACTGTACAAAGCATAGAACCGTAAAACTGAAAATCAATGTTTGAGCTAAAAGACATTTCAGTAAAGTAGCTGAGTAAAAGTACAGTTACTTCACTGTTCAAGTACTGATCTGACTCACAAAGTAAGGCAGCTGCCACACCTGCAGCAGGTTTTAGACCGTTTATCACAAGCTGCCAGTTTCTCAACAAACCAGTTCTATGGGAAAAAATGAAGGAGGTTCGGGGCAAGAAAATAAAGAGTGATTAACATTATTGTTTTATATTTTATTCAGACAGTTACTTCCCAGTCATGACTGCAAGTTCTTGCATCAAGGAACATCTGACGTTTAATTATACACATAAAATCAAACAGATACTACATCACACTGTTTGCACTGTGTCAATGAGTAAACTCAAGGTTTTATTTGAAAATGTCGTAAAGAAAACTTTCATATAGTATAAGTTAATTAAATATGCAATAAAATTTACAATGATCACTCATTTTTACATAGTGTTATATTGATTTTGAGATTAAAAATAAAAAATTTTATGGCAATTTAATAGTTATGTTTTGGACTTCTCTCTTTTGTTTTAGTTTTACCTCTGTAGCATCTTTTGTTTCTCTCTCTTTGGTAACCAAACCCTAAGCTACATTATGATAAATAACTATGATTTCCGTGTCTTCAGAGGAACCTGTTAGCCTATCTTTATCAACTACATTATGCTAAAGCAACTGTGAAACTTTGTTTGCAAATGAGGCACCCAGGTACAGCATTTCTAAAAGTTTGCACTATGAATACATACGTATCAGTCAATTCTTCTTTAAAGCTATGGTTTTCTGTATTAACTTTCTGCTTAACCTGTTAACACTTCTGCACATTTCCATAGAAACGCCTGAGTCACAGCGAACGCAGCAAATAATTCAGGAGTCGGTAAACAGATTCTGTGAAAGGATGTAAATCGGGGCGATCGTGGCTCAAGACTTGGGAGTTCGCCTTGTAATCGGAAGGTTACCGGTTCGAGCCCCGGCTCGGACAGTCTCGGTTGTTGTGTCCTTGGGCAAGACACTTCACCCGTTGCCTACTGGTGGTGGTCAGAGGGCCCGGTGGCGCCAGTGTCCGGCAGCCTCGCCTCTGTCAGTGCGCCCCAGGGTGGCTGTGGCTACAACGTAGCTTGCCATCACCAGTGTGTGAATGTGTGTGTGAATGGGTGGATGACTGGATATGTAAAGCGCTTTGGGGTCCTTAGGGACTAGAAAGCGCTATATAAATACAGGCCATTTAAATACAGGCCAAATACAGGCCATTTACCAATTGCTGATTCCCCCGTTCGGCCGACAGCATTCATGGACAAACAATTAGTCTGAAAGCACAGATTCCAAAACTGCAAGTTTCATCAGGCTCTAACCAAAATATACCAAACAGCAGAAGGAATTCAGGAGAAATCTCTGTAGCTTAAAAAGATTTAATTTACTTTAGCAGTTGAAATTACAAGTTTACAGCACCGGACCCCAGTGTAATACAACAGCCTGCCTCACACCAAGTATAACCCTGAAACTGGCTGTACATGGGCTTATATACTGTGACAATAACTGAACATTATGATGGCTCTCTTCTCCCAGCACCCCAATGTGATGCTCCATTCAAATCTTCCTTGTCCATTCCACCCTCCTATCTGCTCACATTCCTGGAATCAAAAATACAGATATAAAAACACGCTGGGTGGTCTTGATTATCTAATGTTATCCTTCAGCTGTCCCAGTTCAGGACATCTTGTTTGGACTTCCTGACCCGGACTCTTTTCTACCCATTTTCATGTGTATGTAAGCATGCTGCAAAACCATCTGCACTCTACGTCACTAACAATTTTTCAAATCCAGACAGTAGCGATAAATGAAACTCTTAACCCTCAAAACACGGAGTGCCAACTCGTTTATGAGCACATTTGCATTGTGTATATATTAAAATAATAAAACAACTTTATCTAATAATTTTATGAACAATCAATATTTTTTTCCCACACTAACACTTTCCAAGGGTGATGTCCATATGGTGATTTGTGGGTTTCTTCATTTTATGGTCCACTGCATCATATTTTCAAAAGGGTGTTATGATAGAACAGACACAAGAAAATATTTTTCTGTGTTCCATCCTCAGTTACCAGCCCTCCCGAGGGATTAATAAAGATAAATTTATATTTAATCTAATCTAATAACTTTATTCTCAGCCAAACCGATTTACTCACGAACAAATAAAACACTGAAAAAGCCAAACAATAACATTTTTAAGTGACTTATATATCATGTTTAACCCGAGTAGTGAAAGACCGCGGGGGTTTGAAGACGATGTGTCAGTCGGCTCAGATATTTGAAGTTTACACAGCTACATTCTCACCTGAAAATATGTTAAAAGCTTTTTTGCGACCCAGAAAGAGAAATAAGAGTAATATTAAAACTAAGTAGCTGCCGCCATTGTTGGAAACTGGAATTGGCTGGGCCGCGCTATGAATTCTGCGATATGGTTTTTCAATTTTGTTGTCCAGGTGGAAAATCGGGAGAAATTCGGGAGAATGGCTCTGGGAGATTTTCGGGAGGGGCGCTGAAATTCGGGATTCTCCCGGAAAAATCGGGAGGGTTGGCATGTATGGTTGTGGCAACATCACTAACCTTGTCAAACACCTCAGAGTAAATCATATCACAGAATATGACGAGCGTATGTTGAGACAAACTGAAGAGGAGGAGAGGGACAGGTGCTGCTAGGGCGAGACAGACGTCTCTCACGGAGTCCTTTAGTGCTGCAGGCAGGCAAGGTGTTCAAATAGCGCACAACTTCAGTTTTTTTATTTCTATATGATGAACTCTGCATTATTAAGTGATAAGAACAAGAAATCTGATGTCCTGTAATCATTATGAAGTTATAATTTGAGATACAATAAATTAAATAAGTTTTTGTACAAAGTATCAGTATCAGATCAGTATCGTCGATACCACCCTGAATATTACTTGGTATCGGATCGGAAAGGAAATCAGTGGTATCGCACATCACTAATATCTGCTGTTTGTGTGACACACTAATAAAAAAAAAAAAGCATACAGTACTTGGTTGAGACGTAATATTTTAACAACAAAAGTATAGATATCCCCAACCCCCCCAAATGGTTTGTTCCAGCTCGTCTCTCCCCTGCTCTGGCTCTAGCGCCCTTTCTGCCAGAGCGATAGTGGCTGAGACGCAGCGGAGCAGAGGTGTGAGTGCCTGGCTTAAAACAGGACATGTTAACTGCATTTAACCTTCAGTTACTCTTTATGTAGTTAGGTAGGAGTCAGACCATGTTTCCTTTTAGCTGAAAAACATTACACCCAGGTAACCTGCAGTGTTGAAAACGTGTTTTCCAACGATGTTTGCTACCCTACAATCCGTCCTACTCTGTAGTAAAATCAGCTACATTTGACAGTCCTGTTGCTCCCATTGAAATTTATATAGCCTATTTAAAATCTAAAACTTAATATTGTAGCCTAGTGTTGTTACCACTGTCCTGTTTGAAATGGAATGAGAGAAGCTGCTTATTTTGTCATATGTGCATGTGCCGATATTAAACCCAAGGTACTAACTGACTGGATGCCCATTAACCTTATAACCTTTGTTGTGTGTGTGTGTGTGTGTGTGTGTGTGTGTGTGTGTTTGTGTACAAAGAGACAGCCAGGTTCATAATGGATATAAGGAAGTTTTTTCAAAAAAAGGAGCCACATTCAGGTAAAAATGTAAGATCAAATGATCCATCAGTCAAGAATAATTTTGGATCAGTGTTTCAATATTTATATCTTTTCAAAGGAGCTTGCAAAGAAAAGCGCCTGGACTTCTTTAAGTTGCTTGAAGACGTTTCACCTCTCATCCGAGAAGCTTCTAGACGACACCTGGGTCAAAATCAAGACACAAGAAGTGGAATCCTTCACTGCGCACATTAACGCTGTGGATAAAAACATCAAGTTCACCAGGGAAGACACAAAGGATAACTGTTTGCCTTTCCTGGACTGCGCGGTGCACATTGAAGAGAATGGCAACCTCAACATCGAAGTTTACCGGAAGCCCACACACACGGACCAGTACCTCCTCTTTGACTCCCATCACCCTCTGGAACACAAACTTAGAGTAATTAGGACCCTACACCACCGGGCAGAACATGTTCCCTCTAAGGCTGAGGGAAAAAAGAAGGAACACACACATGTAAAGGAAGCACTCAAAACATGCGGTTATCCTAATTGGGCGTTTATAAAGTCAGCAAAGAGGCACAGAAAAGAAGATCAGACACCAGCGAGGGAGGATAAGAAAAACAGACGCAACAACATTGTCATCCCCTATGTAGCCGGTGTATCAGAAAAACTCAGGAGAGTTTTCTCCAAGCACGACATCCCAGTGTACTTCAGACCCAGCAACACACTCAGACAAAAATTGGTTCACCCGAAAGGCAAACCTCCAAAACACAGACTTAACAACGCTGTACAGTGCAGCGAGGAATGCCCAGACCTCTACATTGGAGAGACCAAACAGCCACTTCACAAGTGCATGGCACAACATAGAAGAGCCACCTCCACAGGACAAGACTCAGCAGTCCATCTGCATCTAAAGGATAAAGGACACTCTTTCGAGGATGCCAATGTTCACATTTTGGACAGAGAGGACAGATGGTTTGAAAGAGGAGTGAAAGAAGCCATCTATGTCCACTGTGAGCGACCATCTTTGAACAGAGGCGGTGGTTTACGACACCAACTGTCTGCCATCTATAATCCAGTTTTGAGTTCCCTTCCCGCCTTAACGCCCACTCACATCCTGGGCCATCTGAACTCAGGAAATTGAATGATAAGGTGGGGCCAGGTTTCACAATGAGCTCACCCGAAACCCTGGCTGATTGGGACCCACACCCACTTTCACACCTTGGCTCAGGTGATTAGAGGATCATCAGGGGGTCCTTTTGTACCTCTTTGGGGGGATACTCCCACTGGGTTTTAAATCTGGGACTCTCTGCCATTTGACCTTAGAACTGAAGAAGCTTCTTGGATGAGAGGTGAAACATCTTCAAGCAACTTAAAGAAGTCCAGATGCTTTTCTTTGCAAGCTCCTTTGACTACAATGACCTGGATGACTGAGAACCTTCACAGACATTTATATCTTTTATTACGTGTACACGTGGTTTGGTTATTTGCCTTCTGCTTGAAAGTACACTAAGAGAGGACTTTTTTATTAGTGATCTTAATAGTATTTTTTTCATATTAATGTAATTTTTTTCATCTAATTGAATACAATCTATTTGTGTATGATTGTCAGTCCAAAGAAGGAGAGAGGAAAGAGGGGAACGTGAGGAGAAAGTACAAGATCAGGAAGAACCAGGTAAGAAAGCAGACAGGGACTAGTGACAGGCAAAACAGAAACTGTTAAACTGCTTGAGAGAGTTGACCACCAAAAGTGATTTGCCTCAAGGTGAGGCGACGCAGGTTAAAGTAATAGAAAAAATCTGCCATAGAGCCATAGTAGTAGCTGCAGTAAAGATCTTTTTATACATAGTATACATTGTACCCTAGGCAAAGTTGCCTCATTTTTTAAAATAATTTTTTTAATTAATATTTTGTACATTTGTACATCATAAGGACTCTTCTATTTTTGGAGTGTATTTTTTATGTATCTGTATTATATTATACATACACAATAAAAGTGAATCTCTGTCGAAAAAATGCAGTCAGTTTTACTTTTTACTCACTATGAGCATCATGCATTATTCTCCCCCAATAATTAAGGTTAGGATATGTTTTTTTTTATTCCAATCCATTCTTCTTTTACAGCATTTAAATAACCTTTATCAGATTTGATGGCTTTGTTACAAACTTTTCAAAAGAGTGTTTTGCTTTTCTTTCACAAATGTGGGGATTAAATTATGTTAAAATGTACAAAACAGTGATGTCGTGTTTTGTGACGGGGACCCAGGCACAGAGAGACTTGATGAATTTAAGAATCTTATGATTTAATAAAGAAATTTGCAGACGAGCACAGAGATGGTAAAATTATGATGACTGATAACGGAGACGAAGACAGGGAAGAAGTCTCATCGTGACGAGTAGTTTATCTTGCTTGGCTGTACAGCTCTCTGGGTGCTCAGCACCCCCAAAGCTCTGATCCTAGAATCACCCCTGCATTTGATCCTGATTTTGTTTGAATGTGTCAGCTGTTATAAACAAATTGAATTTTATCAACAAAAACTCGATCATGGTTTCACAATAAAACTGAAAGATGACAGTTTAATGATGCTAGGCACGAGGTCATTCTCATTTATTAAAAGGTTAAAAATAAAAACAAAATTCTTTGCAAATTCCTTTGACTACGATGACCTGGATGACTGAGAACCTTCACAGACACTGAATACTTGTTGATTTGAAGAAAACAGGTGTGGTAAGGTGCTCTGACATAGTGATTTGACGAAAGAAGACTTGAAAGTATGAATGATCATGCTGTAAAGATGTAAGCACACCCAAACCTGATGTCACCTGTTCAGTATATAAAGTGCAGTTGTGCTCCTCAGCTTCAGCATCACAGCCCAGGCAAACTAATCTGCAGAACTGACCTGTTCATCACAATGAAGCTGCTGTTTTCTCTGATTCTTCTCTGGGCACTCTCCACCACAGGTAACTACATTCATTTCACCTGCAGGTAGAAGAGAGTCTAATTTAAAGTTTTAAATCTTTTTTTTCCAAAGTTAGTGAGTAGTATTGACTCAACTGTAACCTGCTGTAACCTAATATGAACTTTCAAAACATCTCATATTTGCTATATATTTAAATTGTGATCATCATTTCTGTATTTCTCTCCTGGTTGCAGCTGGAGCCCTTCAGTGTCAAACCTGCACAGATTTGACGTGTTCAAACACAATAGCAAATACATGTTCATCGAAAACAATGTGTGTTACAGCTACCATTCTAGGTAATGTTTTCTCATTTCATATTTAATATTTTCACTAAATTACATCCCCTGTGAAGCTATTTGTGTTCCATCAACATTAACCAGCTGCACTTTGCCTTTGTAGCTACTTCATCTGGAACTACGACAACACAAATCTACAAGGCATGTGCATCTTCCTCCCTGTGTCCAGCCGTAACCTCTCAGACATTTTCAGTCGACCTGGGTTTTCAAAGTGCTCTGGCTTCTGCTCAATGCTGCGACACAGATAACTGCAAGTAAGTTAAATACTACGTTGCTCATTGAAGACAAAAGAATAATATAAAGAAATAAAGACAACAATCTGATGTTCTAAGGGTCTCTGTTCTGAAATGAAATCATCTTCTTTTCTGTTTTAGATCCTGCTTCTCAGTCAAATAATGGTGGAGTATGCAACTTTTGTGACCCTTCCACCAGTCAGTGCTCCTCCACATTACAGTGTCAGGGAGTGGAGAACCAATGCTTCCTATCAATCAGTAAGTCTCTATGTTGTATCAGTTGTGTCATCGATTTTCAATCAAAGATGAGTTCAAATTCTTTTGTGATACATCTGACATATAAAAGAGCGGAAACTTTTACCCTAGTTTATACTAAATGTTATCCTTGGGTGTGAAAGTTACTGTGATAAGATTTAAAATTTCAAGACTGGAAGTCAGACAAACAAATAAACTTTTTAAAAAGCTGTTAAATTGTTTTTTGCATGAAATATATTAAGCTTCCCTGAAATTAGGCAATTTAAAAGAAATCCTGAAATTCTTCTTTTTGATCTGCAGTCAAAAGCAGCACCAGCACGTATCCAGCTCAGGGCTGCGCATCTGCAAACCTGTGTGCAGCTGCTTCGAGCCTGGGATCTCTACCTTTCATGCAGAGCGTTGGTACCGTATCAGGTGTTGCCTGTTCTGCAGCACCAACTACAACTGCTGCCCCGACTACAACCACCGCCCCAACTACAACTACAACCACCACCCCAACTACAACTACAACCACCGCCCCAACAACAACTACAACCTCCGCCGCAACAACAACCACCACACCAACTACCACCCCAACTACAACCACAACCACCGCCGCAACAACAACCACCGTCCCAGCTACAACTACAACCACCGCCGCAACAACAACCACCGCCGCAACCACAACCACCGCTGCAACCACCACCGCAACTACAACCACCGCCCCAACTACAACCACTGTACCAACTACAACCACCGTCCCAACTACAACTACAACCACCGTACCAACTACAACCACTGCCGCAACTACAACCACTGCCGCAACTACAACCACCGCCCCAACTACAACCACCGCCACATCTGCAACCACCACCCCAACAACAACTACAACTACCGCCACAACTACAACTACCGTCCCAACTACAACTACAACCACCACAGCAAGTACAACCACAACCACCGCTGCAACTACAACTACCACCCCAACAACATCTACAACCACCTCCACAACTACAACCCCCACTACAACTACAACCCCCACTACAACTACAACCCCCACAACTACAACCCCCACTACAACCCCCACTACAACCACCGTCCCAACTACAACCAGTACAACTACACCCACAACCACTCCCCCAACTACAACCACCGCCACAACTACCACCACCGCCACAACTATGACTACATCCACCGTCCCAACTATGACTACAACCACTACCCCAACTACGACTACAACCACTACCCCAACTCCAACCTCATCCGCCATTACAGCTATAACTGCTACATCAACTGCAACCACTGCCTCTACAACCAAAAGTGACGCTTGTTCTATCAGACTGGGAATGATCCATCTGCTGCTTGGACTCCTTCTCTTTACTTGTCATTAAAGTCCCAAATAAAACAAAAATAAACAAGAACATATTATGCTTCAAGAAGACCCAATAACTTTTTGGAGATTTACATTGTGTTAACAAATCACTGGTAAACTGAAGTCCATAAAAAAAGGCAATAGAGTCTTGTTGAAGCTGACTTGGGACAAGTATGTAAGCCTTCTTTGTTTGTTGACATGATGGACAATTATGTCAATTTTGTCCCAAACATTGAACATTATTTATTTTACAGATATAATATATACATTTACATATATCCAAATACATGGCATTTATTTAATACTAAGTAGGTGATTAAAACGAATCCTTGTAATAATAACAAAGCATGCTTTGGAAATAAAATAAAGAAGCACAATTTCTTTTAGTTATATGTTCATTTATTTCCGTTTGTGCTTTTTTTTCCTGCATTTCTCTCTCTCTAATCTGATCTATGTTACCTAGTGATCAGGGGTGGATCTTATTTCTTGTTTTCTTTAGCAACCGATGCTTATGATTGTGCCAGAGCACACTCCAGAAATGGAATGAAGGTGACTGTTATTAACCCTCAGCTGCAGCCATGAGTCTCCATTTCAACTTGTTTTAAAAGTTTGGACTTAAAACTGTATGCCATTTTTTACATTTTATTGATAGGCCATGTCACAGTCTGCACTGGCAGATGGTGTGGAGAGTAGTATAACAAATGCAGACAAATGAAACGTGGACACAACAGGAATCTTAACGAGAAGAACCGTTTATTGTGGCTGATGAAGAATATAAAACAAAGAGTGAGGCAAAAGAATCTGACACTAAACTGAACCTAAACTGGGAAAACTAGATAATAAACGTGACAACTTTAAACATGAAAACCGGTGTGGAAACCTGGAGACATGGTGTGAACATAACCAATGACCAGAAACACATGGGGAACACAGCTGATACAAATGAACTTGACACCACAGAGGAAGCAAAACTAAAAACATTGAACATGGAACGCAAGAGTGTCAAAATAAAAAAGGAAACATAAAGATGCCGACCTAAGACACGCAGAGGGGCGAGAGAGAAACGCATACACATGGGAAGGTGAACGTAAACACAGAAGACACTACAGCAGGGGTCGGCAACCCTGGGCACGCGTGCCAGCTGGGTTAACTGATGGCACAACCATAGCTGGACTGGCCATCGGGCATACCAGGCATTTGCCCAGTGGGCCGATGATGATTTTTCGTGTTTATGGGCCGATGATTTTTTTTTTTTCAGTAACGGTATAAACAATGAAAAGTGGTGGATTGGCCAGATGATGGCAGATGTGTAAAAATAACCCAGTTGTTTGGTGGTGGCTATGGCGGAGCTTCCACAGAGGCCAGCAGGTGGATGAGGGAAAGGGGAGGCAGGAGGAGGAGAGACCCGAGGCGGCCGCCGGTCCGAGTGTGAACTGAACTTCAGGTTAGAAGTTATGACCCGCAGTCTATCTGGGTCAGATATAAACCAAGTTTATGTGTAGTTTATTTTCGTTGTGCTGCCTTTTTACAGTCAGTTACTAACTCGCACTGCGTACTAGCTAGCATGACGGAGTTTCTATACAGCTTGGTGGGTGCTATGATGTTACTGATAGTGAACTTTATTTTATTCATAAGGTTAGTTAGTAGAGTTGCCAACCGTCCCTTAAAAAATGGAATCATCCCGTATTCAGAGAAAATATTACATATTGAGCTGAAAAGGAACAGTTTGTCCCGTACTTCAGCTAGAATGGAAAACGACACAAGCTGGAGTTATTCAGCTTGATCAGCTGTTGTTAGAATTTATTTAATATTAATTTCTAGTATCAGCTGATGTTTGCTGGAGCCACAGCCGTAAAAGCTGCTGGTCATGATATCGGTTTGGTTATCTGGTGAGAGGGAAACATGAAGATGAAACCAGATGTCCTCACTGAATCATCAGAGCTGAACAGGTGATGGAGAAACAGGTTTACCTTTAAGGTGGCATGAATGAGTTGAAGGGAAGTTATGAACTGTTTCTGAGAAATAACACCAGGATCCTTTTGTAAGTAGCTGACAGCTGGTAACTGTGCAGGGGCGGGTCTAACAAAGTTTTGCCATTTTGTCAGGGAACAGAAACTGTTTTTCACATGTTTCTTGAATGTAAATACCTTGAACCACTGTTTGTTATGTTAGAGCATGTCTTTTAAAAATGTGGATGGGGTTGGTCTCCATTGGCATTTCTGTTTGGTGCTGGCTATACAAAAGAAGAGGCTTCAAAATGGAATTAAGCTGCTAAATTTTGTGGTGGGTCAAGCAAAATTTTCTATATATAAAAGCAGAAAGGATGAGATTGATAATATTTCAGAGAAAAGGGTTGATACTACTTTCATTTTGCTGGTTAAATATAGAGTTAAAGCAGAGTTTCAGTTTTACTCATTGATGAATAATTTAACAGATTTTTCTTCTCAGTAATGTTTTAAGAATGTGGCCTGTTCTGTTATAGATGGCCATTTGTACTTCAGCCCTATGTTCATGTGACAGTTTTGTTTTTTGTTTTCTTCCCTTTGTGACAAAACGTGTGATGTCTTAATGTTTATTTATTGAGAATAAATGTGTTGTTAAAAATCAAATCTTTCTTTCTTTCTTTCTTAGCCCAGAGTTATGTCTGTCTAGTCTGTAATAAAGAAATAAAATAAATAAATAATAACAAAGGTCAATCAAGTAGACCAATAAGGCAAAGCCATAATGACCCACTTGGTAAAATAAATCTGTTGGGCATCTTTCTTGGCCTTCAGACAATAATTCTGATTGATAAAGTACCAATCAGGACAGGCAAAAAAAAATTAAATAAATGAAAATTGATCTTCAACTAGAACAAAAAAAGAAAACTCACCTTCCTTTGCAGAGTTGCAGCTCCTTAAGACAGAAGAAGACAAATTTGAGTCGCATGACGCAGCATTTTAGCCATGCTAAGTCTCCCCATAACTCCAGCAAGCAGCGTGCCATGTTACATGTGCAACTCTTTCACACCCCAATAATCTGATAAACAAGACTGATCTTGAGACACAAAAGCAAGAAGTTGTGGACCTCAGTTCAGCTTAACAGTATTGTCAAAAACCAAAACAACCTAAGCAGCAGAATGCGAGATCCGTCCTGCCGTGTGCAACACCTGAAATCCATGGTGTGAAACCAAAAGTACCCAGTCAGCATCCCTCCACATTTAAACCCAACAGCAACATTACTGTTTCCAGTGTGGGGAGGATGTCTCAATTTGTGATAAATGCCAAATCCTTCCCTTGTAGCAGCTAAGAAAAATAGGGTGTTTGGGAAGCCTCTAATGCTTCTTGAAGTGAGACACATTTAAACTAAAGTGTACTCCCATGAAGAGACATATGGGAGTGAAGTCTCACAATGTCAGTCCCAAAATCATGAAATCTGTCATTAAAAATGTTAAAATAGATCAAAATTTCAGCCTTTGTTGAATTGGTATCAAGTGGTTCTCAAAAATACTCAAGATACGACAAAGAAACTTTCAATCTAATAGTCTTGTTTGCGCAAAACTGGTAGGTAAGATGCCTACAGTTGTTTCTGCAGGACAGACAGTTGTCCTGGAGGCCTCTCTCAATGTAAATCCTGTGAACATATAAAGAGATGTTGTCCTTGAACATCAAATCGGGCTCTTCACTACCAAATCTCTTACTGGTTTCAGCAATTGCAGTCACTTTACCACGCAAAAGCCCGTGTCTTCTCCCTGTCGTTGAAAGAAATGAAACCAATTATGGCAGACATTAATGCTATAGTACAAGAGCTACACAAAGAGCAAACTGTCACAGAACCAGATTGCTCTAAATTTCAAGCTAAGTCTTCCTCAGAACTAAGCTTTGATTTTGTAGATTTACTGATACCCACTGAATGAAAGGAGTGAATTACAAACATGTTAAACGACATGCCAAAGGTCTCAGAATGACCTGGATTTTGGGCATGCTGACAAAGTCAAACACCATATCAAACTGATCAGACACCCTTTAAACAGAGAGCGCGTCCCATACACCCCAATGTCTTCATCTCAAGATGGAAGAAGCAGACAAGCATAAGACAGCATTTGTTTGCCCACTCAGATTTCGGGAATTGAACAGGATGCCCCAGGGGATTACAAATGCACCTTTGACCTGATGGAGAAGTGTGTGGGCGATATGAATCTAAAAGAGGTTCGGTGTTCATTGATGACCTGATTGTCTTCTCATCATCTCTGGAGTAACATGAACCGTGCTGGGAGCGTGTACTGCAATAACTGATGTCATATGGCTTGAAACTGGCACCAGAGAAGTGCATATTCTTTCAAACATAGGTAAAATACTTTGGTCACATTGTTTCTGCAAGAGGGGTGGAGACTGACCCTGACAAAGTTGAGGCCCTGAAGACCTGGCTGATCCCCACAAATCTTAAAGAGCTTCAGTCCTTTTTAGGATTCCCTAGATATTACTGAAGGTTTATTCAGGAATACTCCATCATTGTCCGACCACTTAACAAACTAACCTCTGGCTATCCACCAATTAGGAAGTGGAACAACAAACCGAGGACAAATGCAAACACGGAGTATCGCCTTTATTTTACCAGTTGCTGTACACACACACTCCTTGTTACTCAAAGAGTTGAATCATTAAGTGGAAAGATGGTCTTAACATCTCATATCAGCTTATGCTCCCTGAGGAGCTAAGAACCACTGCATTTAGAAGCCTTCATCATGATACGTGCCACCTTGGAGTCGAACGAACAGTAGATCTGGCAAGGGCCAGATTTTATTGGGCGAAAATGTACATAACCATAGAAAATAAGTTAAAGCCTTTGAGTGATGTATCTGTTGGCTCCAGAGGAGGCTGCTCCATCAACAAAAATTAAGACCCCCAGACCTCTTGAACTAGTCTGCATAGACTTTTTATCAATACAGCCAGATCTCTCAAATAGTGATGGGAATTCTGGCTCTTTTTAGAGAACTGGCTGTTCAGGTTGTTTTGTTGCTTTAATTAATTTATTATCAACGACAATATAAAGTTATGCACAAAATGAGTTACTAATGTAAAAAATTGTGTTTTTTAGTTATATATGTTTATTACATAAATATGCTTTTATTTTTAAATAAATTTAGAGTGAAACAACACAAAACACTGCAAACCACAGCACAGTAAAATATAGATTAAAATATGAAAAACAAAAAGAAGATGCACGTTCTCTGTCATATAGACCAGGGATTATTTTTGGGAGAGTGTTTTCCTTGCTGGGGTCACAGACTTCTGCAAAAAACTGTCTAATAGAGCTCTGGGTTGGTTTAGGTGGTTGTGGTATATATATATATATATATGTATTTGTGTGTGCGTGTGTGTGTGTGTGTGTGTGTGTCCAGCAGCAGCAGCAACAGTTGCAGTACGCACACTGTCACCTTCATTAATATCACACTCAACTGACTGTTTTATCTTCCCATTGCACTGATGGGTGGACAGTTCTCAGGTGAGGTTTTGCTTCTTTTCTTGGTGTCACTCATTTTCTTTACTATACCTTTCTGATGTGTCAATGTTGTCTCTTGTTGTTGCCCCTGGATTTCTTTCTCTCTCTCCCTCTGTTCGTGTGTTACTGCTGCTGCGAGTGTAACTACCGCCCCTCCCCCCTCTGCTCAGCAAACACAAGGCTAACGTGTGGCGTGACGTGAAAAAACTGAGAGAGAGAGAAAAAAAAGGAAAAACTGAGAGAGAGAGGGTGAGCAAAAGAAAAAGAAATGGCTCCCATCGTCGTTCACTTCAAAGAGCCGGTGTTCTGGGAATCCATCCTACCTGACAAACCATCCTACCTGTTATGCGCACAACACGAAATTAAGTGGCGAACTGTACTGCCTTTGTGAATATTAGCTAGAAACATACTCTGACGGGTAAAATGAAGTGCCAAACCATCCTGCCTTTGTGAATGTGACCTACAAGCATACTTAATGAAGATAAAACAGGGGTGGGCATTTCAGGGAGTAAATGATCGCAAACACACAGCCAAGGAAACTCTCAAGTGATTTAAGAGAAAGTGCATTTAAGTACATAATATGCAGTGCACTTATTTCTATATCTGTATTATACCCCTGTACTGGCAGATTTTTTTTGCCAGTACAGGGGTACAACCATACAGATTAATATCTGTATGGTTAAAAGATATTAATCACATCTGTTAACCATACCACATTAGTAATAGTAATATTACTTTCTCACTTAGTAGTCTGCATGAATGTGCGCCCCATGTTTATTGCACTTTTCACAGAGGGCCTGTTGTTTAGTTGAAGATATCCAGACATCCTGCTCAAGGAAGGTGACAGGTGGTTGTAACTTTTCTTAGAGTGGTAAAGGGGTGAAGGATGAGCTGGACTGAAGGTATAGGGATATATGATCTGCTGTGGAATGTTCTTTGTTTGAGAGTGTTTGGGAAGCTATAAAAGAGTCCAGGTCGTTGTCCTTCCTCAGAAAACCATTTTGGTGTTTGACCTGAATGTTTTCTCCACTGCAGTGTTTCTCTTTTTTTTTAATAAACCTCACTTTAAAAGACACACTCACCTGGTGGTTGCAGTTTTATTTAAGATTTTCCACAACACCCCCTAGCTGTGAATGTGTGTGAATATCAAGGTATTCTTTGTAAGTGTCCATTTCAAATTGGAGATAAAAACAGTTCAGGTTGTTTCCCCTTGCAGTTTCATCCTCAGCAGCCAAATGGTTCCTTTTATAGTTCATATTTGTCATACAATAGTGTTTCAGATGTTTCATCCAAAACATGGAAACAGAACAGAGTAAAGCAGTCCTGCTTTACTCTGTTTGGAATAGTAATAAAGAAGAATATATCTGAAAGATAACTAGGCCGTGGGGTGTAGGTGACATAGCTGAAGAATTACTGTAATGGCCAAACCCTTAAGTACATCATAAACAACCTGCATTATTTCTACTTCACAGAAAGGCCATAATAGAACAAAAAGAACTTCTTGTACGTAAGTCAGGTGTGTGTGACACATGATCAAACTTGATAAACAACATGCGGTATATTTTTACTTTGCAGCACCCCATCATTAAGTTATAAATAGAGGGTGGCAATGGCATCAATTTAACAACAGCAGGTGTGGCAAATTCAGAGAGAGACAACACTGTGTGACAGATTTTCAGCATCAGTTGTATGGTAATGGCTTAGATGATTTGTTGTCTGTTTGAGCTGTGTAACAATCACATTAAGAGCAAAATGTATAGAACTGTAATACAGAAAATCAGTGTTTGAGCTTAAAGACACTTCAGTACAGTAGCTGAGTAAAAGTACAGTTACTTCACTGTTCAAGTATTGCTGACCTGCAAGGTAAGGCAGGTGGCACACCTGCAGCAGGTTTTACACTGTTTATCACAAGCTGCCAGTTTCTCAACAAACCAGTTGTACAGGAAAACTGAAGCAGGTGCGGCGCAAGAAAATAATGAGTGATTAACATCATTATTTTATATTCCATTCAGACAGTTACTGCCAAGTCATAATTGCTAGTTCTTGCATCAAGGAACATCTAATGATTTTTTTTTTTATCTTACACATAAAATCAAACAGATACCACACCACACTGTTTGAACTGTGTTAATGAATAAATCAAGGGTTTTTTTGAAATGTTGAACAAATGACATTCATGTATTAAAGAAAACTTTTATATAGTATTAGTTAATTAAATAGACATCTACAATGATCACTCATTTTTTGGCAGTGTAATGTCCTCTGCCTCTAACGCCTTGTTAGAGTCGACATTCAGACTAAACTCCTCTTCAAAATGACCATGCAGACAAGAGGGTTTGACTTCACTCCCTTTACTTAGGCCAACTGAAGTAGGGTAAAACTGAGAAAACAACATGAAATGCTCTTGGAAATCATAGACAAGTACAAATACACAATAACACTACAAATGACTTGTTTAGCCAAAGGCGTTAGCGAATCCTCTCTTTACAAACATTTCTATTAAAGCAAACACTGCAATCGCATTTCTTCAAGTAGATTTTGTTCATTAGTAAGGATGGAACAGAATTACATACCGACAATGCCCTTAAAGACCATCTTAAGGGAGACAATTGTCACTACAACAGAGAACAGGAGAACAGGAGAAGTCTTTTCCCCAAACAATAGCATGCACTTTCTGATGACATCATAGAACAGAGACAGATTTGCGCACGTTAGGTCATGCCAGAAGGAGGCACTAAAGAGCAACTTTCTCAGGGAAAATCTATTTAAACAGAACACGGTTACATGGTGACAGAACAGTCAGATAGTGTTATATTGATTTTGATATTAAAAATACATCTTTTAACAATTGAATAGTTACTCTTTAGACTTTTTTCCTTTTTTTTTTCTTTTTTATGTCTGATGTATCTCATATTATTGGTCCCTCTGTTTGATAAACAGAGGAACTTGTTGACCTATCTCCATAAACTACATTATTTGGTATCATTTGTACTTTGGATAAAATAGCCATTGCTTTTTCTGGTTGTAGCCCCTGTCATTATTTATAGATTTTTGAAAGTGGCACATCAACAATAAGAAATTAACATCAAGAATTGAAATAACAGTAATAATCAATTTTAGGTTATGTTGTGTTCAAAATTTTTCAGAAAGAATTTCAGGAGAAGCTCTGTCATTTAGAAAGATTTAATTTGCTTTGGCAGTTAAAATTACAAGTTTACACAGTGCTGTGGACCTCTATGTGAAATCAAGCATCTGGTTCACAAAAAGGATGACCCTCAAGCGACTGTACAATATTATATAGTGCGACAAAAACAAAGATTATCGTAGCTATCTTTCTCCCACACGGACATGGCAGTCTTGCTGTCTGCTGCGAATCTGTCACGGGTTGCCAGGGCAAGCCGTGTGAGAATGATTTAGGACCCAGGAAGCGGCAGCTCTGGTGCAAGTGAGTTTAATAAACAAAAGTAGATACAAACAGAAATGGCGAGGGTGAACATGAAACTCAGAAAACCTAAACTGGGCAAAACTAACCGGAAACAGTGATGCAGGGAGGCACAGGGAAATACACGGGATGACGGACGGAGAGACGCAGATGAACCAGCAACTACTAAGACAGAAGACATGACTTAAAAACACTCAGAGAAACACAGGGAGATTACACACAGGTGGGGGACAAAGCTGGGAGTGATTAACGTGACGAGACAAGGGAGGCAAACTGAAAGCACTCACATAAGACGCAGACCTTCACAATAAAACAGGAACTTACACATGCACGTAATGACAGACTCAGAAACGCGGACTAACACAGAGACCCTACTACACTAAAGGGGATACACAAGCAGGGATGACACCAAACAGAGGGAACACAACTAAACCCTGGTAAACCAAAACACAGTCATAATACATAAAACTATCAGAAGTAAAAGTACAACAACCAAAAACACTGGGTCACTGACCCAGGACCATGACAGAATCATCCTCATACCTCCGTGACCTCGTCTGGTATCTGCTCCCTCCTCTGTAAGAGACAGAAAAGGAAAACACCTCTCTGCCTAGCCTTGATGTAATGTTAATCTAATGTTGATGTTAATCAACCGTCTGCACTCTACGTCAATCTCACGCCGAACAAAGCTTTTGACCAAAGAAAGAGTGCCAACACATATGAGCACATTTGCAGCAAATCAAAAATTTTCAACCCTAACAGTTAAGAGCTCAATAAATTAGTTAAATATTTAAAGTTAAAGAGTTAAATATTGATATAAATATGTTAACGTGTAGGCTAAAGCCTCAGCTCACTTATTATATAAGATATTCATTTAGTTTAACTTTTCACTACTGGGTTTCAACAAAACCCAGTAGTGAAACCGCTGTTGACAACCTGTTTATTCTCATTTCGTCATTGTAATCTATTAAAAAATGCAAAAGACAACTCAGCCTTCCATTTTCAGAGGAATGTTTGTCAAATGAATCAGTCAACCATAAAAAGCCAAGGAATGAGATCATGAGAACTTTATGAGGAATGAGAACTTAGCAAAGAAAGAATTAATTAATTAATTTTATGTAGTGACTTCATCACTAGACGCCAGTCACAAAAACACAAACTTGTTCTTTTTTATTTAAAGGATTTTCTTTAATTTCTTTTAATCTATAAAAAATGCAAAAGATAACAGTTTGAAAGGCATAAAAAAGTATGTTTGCGCCAAAAAGGGGATTGCCCAAAAACTGAGATAGGCCAACTTGGTATGTCTTAATATTGGGGTGCAATATGTCCTTAAAAGACATAAAGAAACTAGATAAGTGAAACAAAAGAACTAATAGGCCTAAAAACTGTCTAGACTATCTAGAGCAGATGAATAGTATCTGAAGCTTATGTCATCTAACTAAGATAGTAAGGATTCTCAGGGTTCCTGAATGTACCATCTACCTACACAGTATTTATCATTAGTAGTAATTACATATGCAGTGGACAATACTTAATGTTAAGCATTTAGACTTGACCGTCGTTATGTGTACAACAGCCATTCCAGTTCTGTTTCATAAGATTTAATCATATTTCTATTTGGCAGTGTAAGTGGTTATTCCAGTTGGTTCTTTGGTGTTGCACTGGATAATGGCAGTATGAGATTGTTGTTTTAAGATTTTACAATATATACAGCTTGAGGAGGATTCTTTCAGTTCTTTACAACGAGTTGTTATTTGTTTGAATTTATGAATAAAAACGTGCTGTTTTTTTAATTAATGTTTTGATGCATGAATACTTGTTGTTGAATTGCAAAACCCGCTGTGGAAAGGTCTCTGACATAATGATTTGATGAAAGAAGAGTTGAATGTATGAATGATCATGCTATAAAAATGTAAACACACCCAAACCTGAGGTCACCTGTTCAGTATATAAAGTCCAGTGGTGCTCCTCAGCTTTAGTATCACAGTCCAGGGAAACTAATTTGCAGAACCTATCTGGTCATCACAATGAAGCTGCTGTTTTCTCTGATTCTCCTCTGGACACTCTCAGGTAACTACACTCATTTCACCTGCAGGTAGAAGAGAGTCTAATTGAAAACTTTAAATCATTTTATATTTCTATATATATATCTAAATTTATTTTATCTTTTTATCTCCAATTATAATTTTTTTTTTAGTTAGTAGATGGTAAATGGTAAATGGCCTGTATTTATATAGCGCTTTTCTAGTTCCTAAGGACCCCAAAGCGCTTTACACATCCAGTCATTCACCCATTCACACACACATTCACACACTGGTGATGGCAAGCTACGTTGTGGCCACAGCCACCCTGGGGCGCACTGACAGAGGCGAGGCTGCCGGACACTGGCGCCACCGGGCCCTCTGACCACCACCAGTAGGCAACTGGTGGTGGTCAGAGGCAACAGTAGAGTAGTATTGACTCAACTATAACCTTCTGTAACCTAATATGAGGTTTCAAAACACTCATATTTGGTATATATTTAAATTGTGATCATCATTTCTGTATTTCTGTCCTGGTTGCAGCTGGAGCCCTTCAGTGTCAAACCTGCACAGATTCGATGTGTTCAAGCACAACAGCAAATACATGTTCTTCAGAGACGATGTGTGTTACAGCTAGGGATGGGTACCGATATCCGGTGCCATTATTCTGACATAAACGGTAGTAACCAGACCGAAAAGCAGCGCACATTTCAGTGCTTTATTTCGGTGCTTTTTTTTTCCTGCGATGTCATACACTTTGGATTCTAGCCAATCATTTTACCTTTCCAAGGATAGTAGGTGGGCCCAGGTACATACGTTTTTTTAGAGCAGAGCTACAGATTAAAAATGCCCAAGGCGAAGCGGTCAAAAGTCTGGCTGTACTTCACAGCAAAAGATGCAAACTCAGCAGCCTGCAACAAGTGCTTTAAGGTGATACTGTGCAAAGGAGGTAACACCTCGAATCTGATGAAACACCTGGTGACGCATAGCGTTTTTTTAAAAGCCGAGAAATGCACAGTATTTGATAGCTTGCTGCAAGATCTCACACCGAGCACATCTACTGCGGGTGTGGTGCCTTTTATCGGACCCGGAGTTAGCAACATCCCCCAAGAACCCGAAGAGTAGAGTCCTGGCCCCAAGCCCTGCCAGTGTAGCAGAAATGATGACGGATGATGATGGCAGCAGCAGCCGTTCTTCTCTGGGTTTAGTAGCTTAATGTTGGTCGTGTGTAATTTACGTTAAGTAGGCTATCCACATTATTAAATTAATGCACGTAAGGTGAACTAGCAAACACCGTCGTAGTTACATGCGGCTGTCTTCCTGTTTGATAGAGTGATACCATATATGCCCTATAGCTGCAGAAAAGGCTAACATTGTTATCTTTGTACAAAACAAACTGCTAAACATGAGAAGTTTTAGGACAAAGTTTGTGTTTTTCATTGTTTAAGCACCGGTTCCAACCAAAGCAGGTATGTTGTATCAACAGAAAAGGCTAACTTGGTTATCGTTTTGCAGAAAAAAAGATACTGCTAAAAATAAAAACATAAGAGGTTTTTGGACTAAGTTTGTGTTCTCCATTCTTTAAGCACCGGTTCGAGCACCGTTTAAGCACCAGCACCATTTCAAAAGTACCAGTTTGGCACCGGTATCGGATAAAACCTAAACGATAAACATCCCTAGTTACAGCTAGCTTCTAGGTAATGTGTTCTTCATTTCATATTTTCACTAAATTACAACTGCTGTGAAGCTATTTGTGGACAGGGACAGGGAACTCTCCACCATACATCTATAGAATAATTTCAGGCCTGAGCTCCCAAGTCAAGTGTTCCTTCACCTCCTGAGCAAGTAGAGTGTGCTGATGTGCTTTCTCTGTATGACTAGAGAAAATTAAATTTTTTTAAATGAGCTACTGCTACTACAAATATTTTTTTTCAAACCACATTAAATTGTATTTAAAGAAATATTTTTATTATCAATCTTTTAATTAAAATATATTCCATTATTACTTAGCTTGTCTAAAATATATATTTTTTTTTTATCTTTCATTAAACATGACTTATCACTGGATGTCATCACTCAGAGCACTATCCCATTGATGCTGGAGAATCTGGATCCTTATTTTTTTCTGTGAGTTTCTCACCATGGGCTGACAGATCAAATGCTCCTTATAATCTACATATTTTGTTCTTTTTCTAGTAGTTTTTTTTTTCATATCAAAACATGCAACTCTAAAAATAAACTAGTAAAACACACAGAATAAAACATTAAAATTACTTCCTTCCAGTGACATGTGAAGCTGAGTTCTGCAGTAGCTATGTAAATGCTCTCTGTGCATCGAGGGTTTCATCCCAAGTCCAGTAGTGTAGACTGTAGGTGGGGTAGGCAAAGCAGATGGAAGCTGTTATGGCCTAGGCTTTTGGAATGTATGAGACAACATGTTTTCCTCCAGGTAAATCCAAGTGTGTCAGCCCTCACAGGTGATTGGCCGGCTAGAACCCTGTGAAACACCGGGAAGCAACGAGTGGCCGATTGAGCCGCTCACCTGTGTCTATAAAAGACTGATGATCTATCATTTGGCGCGGCTGCTTAGACTGAGAGCGCAGTCTGCCTCTTCAGCCCGCTTTGTGAATGCTAGCTAAACTGTGTGTGTAAAGTCGAGCACTGTCCAGTCCCACTTGTTTGTTCTCGGGAGGTTAGCTGAGTAGGGTTTATTGTATTAAGTTATTTTTCCTCCCTTCCTCAAGTCTTGTTTAGTTGTCTACAGTGCCCTTGTGTCTTATTTCCTTTGTGTGTGTATGTAACATGGCCAGTGGCTTGCTTTGTGCAGCCCTGACAGTTTTCTGTTGTAAAATTGGTAATAAAATCCCTGTTTCTGTTAGATTCCTGTGTAAGGGCTCGTTTATGTTACTCTCGCCCTGGCCCCTAGCAGAGGGGTCGTAACAAAGCAACAAAGAATTTTTGCATGATGTATTTAATAAATTTCAAGAAGCGGTTCAATACTTTTTCCCTGGATCATTTCTCATTAATATGCAAAGCTTTATTTATGGAGATCTATGGTTTGATCTCTCTGCATGTGTGGATTTGATGAGTTGTTACTGAGATCTGATCAGAATTTCAGTATTACCTGTCAATAACACCTTTAGACAAATGAATAAATAAATAAATGTATTTAGCAAACTGGCAACATATTTAATACTCATGTTACCTGTTGTATATGGTTCTATATGTGTATAACTAAATCACAGCATTTAGGAGGAAAAGGATTATTATTAGTAATATTGCTATTGGATTTATTTTGTCTGACCCTTTATTTGATTACTAAGGGAAGGAGGTTAAAAATAAAAGTTAAAAATACAAGATTTTTTAAGCTCATTATATGCAGTGCACTTATTCTTATATCTGTATTATACCCCTTAGCTGTGAATGTGTTCCTAACTGTGTTGTTAAAGAAAAAAATATAACAGTGCATAAATTTGTCGTGTTATTTTTATTGTACTTTACATTGTCCGAGATATCAAGGTATTCCTTGAAAGTGTCTATTTCCAATTGGACATAATAACAGTTCAGGTTGTTTGCCCTTGCAGTTTCATCCTCAGCAGCCAAAGGCTTCCTTTTATAGTTCATATTTGTCAGACAGTGGTTCAGGTGTTTCATCTAAGACATGGAAACAGAAAAGAGTAAAGCAGTAAAGAAAAAGCAAAGAAGAAGTATATATTTTGAAGATAACTAGGTCGTGGGGTGTAGGTTACATACCAGGAAAATAGCTGAAGAATTACTGTAATGCCCAAAGCCTTAATTAACTAAGTACATCAGAAACAACCTGCGTTATTTCCACTTCACAGAAAGTCCATAATAGAACAAAAACAACTTCTACGTAAGTCAGGTGTGTGTGACACATGATTATACTTGATAAACAGCATGCCGTATGTTTGATTTGAAGAGTGCTATTATTACGTTTCAAAGAGAGGGTGGCAATGGCATAGGTTTAACAACAGCAGGTGTGGCAAATTTAGAGAATGACATAACACTGTGTGACAGATTTTCAGTGTCAGTTATGCTTGATGATCATTCTTGAAAACACTTGAAATGGTAGATCAGGAGGTTTAGATGATTTCTTGGCTGTTTGAGGCATGTAACAATCATATTAAGACAAAATGTCCCTCTGTTTGACAAACAAACTCTAAACTAGATTATGATAATTTACTGGATAATTTCTCTGGCTTCAGAGGAACTTATTTGGCTATCTTTATAAAGTACATTATTTGCTATTTTTTTTGACTACTTTGCCTTACACTACTGTGCAAAAGTATTAAGTCACCCATCATTTCTTATATTGCTTCCAAGGAGACAGATTTTCAGACATTCTTGTCATTTTTAAATGGGTCCTGAGCAATAGTTCTCCAGGCTTTCTGAAGGTCTTTCAGAGTTGCGGCTGCTTTCCCCCCCACTTTCAGTCCAGCCCTTGTACCTAACCATTATCAGAGGAATGTTTGTCTGTTAATCCACTTAACACTGACAGATGAATCAGGAAAAGCATAAAAAGCCAAGGAATGAGATAACTTAGCAAAGAAAGAATTAATTAATTAATTGTATATAGAGACTTCATCACTAGCAGCCAGTCTCTAAAACACATAATTTTTCTTTAATTTCTTTTCATCTATAAAAAATGAGAAAGATAACTGGCCTAAAAACTATCTATACTATCTAGAGCAGATGAATAGTATCTGAAACTTATGTCATCTAACTAAGATAATAAGGATTCTCAGGGTTCCTGAATGTACTATATAGGCAGTATTTATCATTAACAGTAATTAAATATGTGGTGGACAATAATGAATGTTAAGCATTTAGGAGACTCAGGTCGTTTGGAGTGGAGGGCCCACTTCTAAAGACCTTCTATGACTCTGTGGTGGCCTCAGCCATCTTTAATGGTGTGGTCTGCTGGGGTGGCAGCATCTCTGCCAGGGACAGGAAGAGACTGAACAGGCTGATCAAAAGGGCCAGCTCTGTCCTAGGATGCCCTCTGGACCCAGTGGAGGTGGTGAGTGACAGGAGAATGGTGGCTAAGCTGTCATCCCTGTTGGACAACATCTCCCACCCCATGCAGGAGACTGTGACAGCACTGAGCAGCTCCTTCAGTGGCAGGCTGCGGCACCTACGGTGTGGGACGGAGAGATTTCGCAGGTCTTTCCTCCCCACTGCTGTCAGACTCCACAACAAAGACTTTAACTGATCAAACACACACATGTGCAATAACACTAAGTGCAATACTCCTTTCTGGCATCGTTGTATTTTTACTCAGTTGTATACAGCATTTGTATTCTATATTTATCCTATTGTATATTTTATTCTATTTTATTCTACTGTATATAGTATTTTATTTTAGTCTATTCTGTACATTTGTGTACTGTATTTATTCTTATTGTATTCTAATTTTTGCTTCAGAACTTTTGCACTGTCCACTTCCTGCAGTGACAAAACAAATTTACCACGTGTGGGACTAATAAAGGTTATCTTATCTTATCTTATCTTATCTTGACCGTCATTCCAGTTCTGTTTCATAAGGTTTCATCCTGATTCTATTTGGCAGTGTAAGTGGTTATTCCAGTTGATTTTATGGTTCTTCCATTTTGCACTGGATAATGGCTGTCACGGTTCTGGGTCCGTTGGACCCAGTATTTTAAGTTGTTATGGTTTGGTTTAATTTTGAATGATGGATTGTTCTTCATGTTTCTGTTTATCCATGTTTTTGGAAGTGTGGTCTCATGTATTGTTTGAGTTCCATGTGTTATATTCTGCCTCTCAGTGTGCGTCCTTGTTTAGTGGTTTATGGTTTCCTGTTTTGTTTTGAAGGAGTGTGCCTCATGTTAGTGTGTGCAGCTTTGTTCCCCCTGTCTCGTTAGCCCTGATCTCTCCCAGCTGTGTCTCCCTCCTGTTGTCCATTCCCTGATTACTTCTCTGTGTATATTAGCCCTGTGTTTGCCCTTGCTCAGTGTCGCGTCGTACCATCGGAATTTGCCAGTGTGTTTCAGTTCTCTGTTACCAGTATTCTTTGCTCAGTTCATGTTTTGTTTTCTCCAGCAATAAAGCTGAGGTTTTGAGTTACAACCCTGTGTTCGAGTCCTGCGTTTGGATCCTCATCTCCGCCTGCCCACACACTCAGCTCCGCTACCCGTAGCTCAGTGTCCAGTGTCCCCTGCTCAGCAGCCACCCGTAGCTCAGTGTCCAGTGTCCCCTGCTCAGCAGCCACCCGTAGCTCAGTTTCCCGTGTTTCCTGCTCAGCAGCGGCCTGTAGCCCAGTTAGCCGCCCGGCCTGTAGCCCAGTTAGCCGCCCGGCCTGTAGCCCAGTCGCCAACTCCTCCACCACTTTCATCTCAAATTCAGTCACCCGTAGCTCAGTCTCCACCTCCACCACATTCAGCTCCGCTACCCATAGCTCAGTCGCTACCACAATCAGACTTACTACAAACCTTGTTACAGTCCATAACCCAGTCAGTAGCTCAGTTGGTAGAGGAATCATTAGCGTTGTCATCTACTCAGTCAGCCACTCATCTTCACCCTCAGCCAGGGGTCCCTATTGCCTCTGGCCCTGCATCTGCTCCAGCTGGAGGGCTCGGGAGCCCGTCCAGCCCCAAGTCTCGTTGGCTGGAGGGCCCGAGGAGCCCGTCTTCGCCTTTGCCCTCGTCTGGCCCGGCCTCCGTGACTTCGTCTTTGCCCTCGTCTGGCCCGGCCTCCGTGACTTCGCCTTTGCCCTCATCTGGTCCTGCCTCGTCTGGTCCTGCGGTTGCCACACCGTCGTCAGTTCCAGCTCGTCTTGTAACACCTTGCCTCTGCCGGCCGCTTTCCAGGCCTCTAATTGGGCGTCAAGGCCGTCAAGGCTGGCCTCCTGAGAGACATCGTCGCCGCCGCTGGCATCGCGGCCGACCTCCGGACCTGCTCTGTTGCCGCCGCTGCCTTCCGCGTGGCCGGCCCCCTGATTTGTTTTGTCTGCGTCGCCGCCGTTGCCGTGTGCACGGTCGGCCCCCGGAACTGTTTCCCCGTCGCTGCCGTCTGCACGGTCGGCCCCGGAACTGTTTCCCCGTCGCTGCCGTCCGCACGGTCGGCCCCCTGAACTTTTCGTGGACTCTTGCTCCTTGTTTTTTGTTTGTTTTTAAAAAAAACCCCAAAAAACTGGCTACTTTGCGGATTTAATCTGTCGCGGGTTATTTTCAAAACGTGACTCCTGCGATAAATGAGGGACCACTGTACAAGAATCAGTCCATTTAGCATTTACCAAAAATCTAAATTGTGTCAATTATGACTAATGAAACAGGACATGAAGTCATTCTCATTTAATGAAAAGTTAACAACGCAAAAGAAAATTTCTGAGCTTGTTTTGATGCATGAATACTTGTTGTTGAATTGAAGAAGAAAGGTGTGGTAAGATGCTTTGAGATAATGATTTCCTGAAAGAAGAGTTGAAAGTATGAATGAACATTCTGTAAAAATGTAAACACACCCAAACCTGATGTCACCTGTTCAGTATATAAAGTGCAGTGGTGCTCCTCAGCTTTAGTATCACGGTCCAGGCAAACTAATCTGCAGAACTGACCTGTTCATCACAATGAAGCTGCTGTTTTCTCTGTTTCTCCTCTGGGCACTCTCCACCACAGGTAAGGACACTCATTTTACCTGCAGGTAGAAGAGAGTCTAATTTAAAGCTTTAAATCATTCATCTTTTTATCTAACATCGTAATTTTTTTCCAAAGTTAGTGAGTAGTATTGACTCAACTGTAACCTTCTTTAACCCAATATGAACTTTCAAAACATCTCATATTTGGTATATATTTAAATTGTGATGATCATTTCTGTATTTCTCTCCTGATTGCAGCTGGAGCTCTTCAGTGTCAAACCTGCACAAATTCGACGTGTTCAAGCACAGTACCAGTTACATGTTCATCGGAAACAATGTGTGTTACAGCTACCATTCAAGGTAATGTCTTATTCATATCATATTTAATATTTTCACAAAATTACAACTGCTGTGAAGCTATTTGTGTTCCATCAACATTAACAAACTACACTTTGAATTTGTAGCTACTTCATCTGGAACTCCGGTCACACAAATCTACAAGGCATGTGCATCTTCCTCCCTGTGTCCAGCCGTAACCTCTCAGACATTTTCAGTCAACCTGGGTTTTCAAAGTGCTCTGGCTTCTGCTCAATGCTGCGACACAGATAACTGCAACTCAGCAACTCTGCCAAGTAAGTTAAATACTACGTTGCTCATTGAAGACAAAAGAATAATATAAAGCAATAAAAACAATAATCTGATGTTGCAAGGGTCTCTGTTCTGAAATGAAATGTCCTCCTTTTCTGTTTCAGCTCCTGCTTCTCAGTCAAATAATGGTGGAGTATGCAACTTTTGTGACCCTTCCACTGGTCAGTGCTCCTCCACATTACAGTGTCAGGGAGTGGAGAACCAATGCTTCCAATTAACCAGTGAGTCTCTATGTTGTATCAGTTGTGTCATCGGTTTTCTATCAAAGATGATTTCAAATTCTCTTGTGATACATCTGACATATAAAAGAGCAAAAACTTTTACCCTAATTTATACTAAATGTTATCCTTGGGTGTGAAAGTTACTGTGATAAGATTTTAAATTTCAAGCCTGGAAGTCAGACAACACATAAACATTTTAAAAAGCTGTTAAATTGTTCTTTGTGTGAAATATATTAAGCTACCCTGAAATTAGCCAATTTAAAAGAAATTCTGAAATTCTTCTTTTTGATCTGCAGTCAAAAGCAGCACCAGCACGTATGTAGCTCAGGGCTGCGCATCTGCAAACCTGTGTGCAGCTGCTTCAAGCCTGGAATCTCTACCTTTCATGCCGAGCGTTGGTACCATATCAAGTGTTACCTGTTCTGCAGCACCAACTACAACTGCTGCCCCAACTACAACCATCCCCCCAACTACAACTGCAACCACCACCCCAACTACAACTGCAACCACCACCCCAACTACAACTGCAACCACTGCCTCTACAACCAAAAGTGACGCTTGTTCTATCAGACTGGGAATGATCCATCTGCTGCTTGGACTCCTTCTCTTTACCTTTCATTAAAGTCCCGAATAACACAAAAACAAACAAAAGAACATATGATGCTTTAACAAGACTCAAAAACCTTTTGGATATTAACCTTGTGTTTACAAACCACTGTTAAAGTGAAGTCCATGAAAAAAGGCGAGAGTCTTGTTGAAGCTGACTTGGAATAAGTATGTAAGACTTCTTTGTTTGTTGTCATGATGGACAATTATGTCCATTATGTCCAAAATAAATGACATTATTCATTACATTTATTTGACATATATACATGTATATTCCTCCATGTATGCAAATGTATGCAATTCATTTAATACTAAATGGGTGACACAACTGAATCCTTATAGCAATAACAAAGCATTGCTTTGTGCTTTTTATTTTCTGCATGTCTCTCTTTCTAATCTGATCTATATTACTAGTGATCAATGGTGGATCTGCAAGGGTGGATCTACAAGGGTGGCATGTGCCCACCTAAAAATAGTCTCTTGCCATCCCTAGTGGCACCCAAGTTTTGCAGTGTTGTTTATTAAAATAAGCCAGCATTAACCCTTTGAGCCTAGCTACAGTTACAGTTAACAATGACAGAGTGGGCAATACAGTAAGTTTGCACCTCCTTTTGTCAGACCTGCAGGGTTTAAGCTTGTGGTGTTCTCCTCTGTCTTATGGCAGACAAACTATTTTTTTGCACTGGCACAAATAATTTGTGGCATCTTACTGTGACACCTGATTGTTGTCTAATTTTTGTTTTAGTAGTTTTAAATGGCAAAAAACTCCAGTTACATTGGCTGCATTTTTAGGTAAAGAGTTGTATAGAACTTTATTGTTTACAAAATTTGGGTGTAGGTCTTTAGAATTTAGGAAATTTCTGTAGTTCTGCCCCTGCTGATGATAAAGATACAATAAAGCCCTTGTCCTATATCCTTCTGTGTTTCAGTGTTAAACTGGGAACATTTCTGACATATGCTGGTATAGATTAATTTGGTGGTGTGGAGGCTGCTGCTTACAATCCTCTGTGTAGTTTTCACAACCGCTGGCAGAGTCATCTTCTTTGCCATAGAGCAGATTCCATGCCACACAGTGATGCAGGAGCACAGGGAACTCTCTACCACACATCTGTAGAATAGTTTCAGGACTGAGTTTCCAAGTCCAGTGTTCCTTCACTTCCTGAGAAAGTAGAGTGTGCTGGTGCACCTTGTTAACCACAAAGAAAAAGTTGTGGTTCCAGATCAGGTCCACAGAGGGATGTTCAACAAGGTAATTAAAACTGAACACCTTTTCAACTGCTCCTCAATGTGTAGGAATGGAAGGGAGTTTCTGCCCTTCATGAAATGCTGAGACTGGTATCCCTGCACCATCTTTTCAGCCTTTTTTCTCCTGCCTGTATTCAGATTCATCATTCCGCCCCATCTATCACACACTTAATATATTAAATGTAAAAGTTAATTACAGTACAATTAGAAAAATCCCGAACAACCATGTGAAACGGATACGGTTGAACAGTACGATTATTCCTCAAATTCCAGTATTGAATAAAAGCTGTATGCCGAGAGTGAATGAGACGAGACATCGATTCACTGATCTACACTACTAGGATAGAAATGTCATTTAGACTGGAGAAGTGTAGTAGGTTGGTAACAAAAAGAGGAAAGCTAGTCAGAACTGAGGGTACTGCACTACCAGAAGGGAAAATTGCAGAAATAAAGGATTCCGGGTAGCAAATGGGAACAATGATAAATGGACTGGTTCTTATTTAGCACATATCTACTCTAACTGAGCACTCAAAGTCCTTTACACAACTCTCCTCATTCACCCATTTACACAAGCACCTTTTTTTCTACATAAATGCTTTCTATCTAACATTCGCACAAATTCAATGGATGCATTTGAGAACAACTTGGGGTTAGTATCTATCTATCTATCTATTGTTAAGGGTCCGAAATTGAGGACGAGAGTAAAACAACAATGGTCCAGAAGAGCTTGTTCAAACAATTGATTTTAATGAATACACGCAGCGTGGGGAGATGTAAACTGCAGAACATCAGTTGTAAATCTCCACCCAAAAATACACTTCAGACTGCTTTTATACATCAGGGTATTATAACGCCCCCTCTTGCGTTTACAAGCACATAATTTGCATCTTAAGAACATTATTTTCCTCTTTACAGACAATGATCAATCTTAAGAGATGAATGCAGACACAGAAGTTCCCCTTTCTGGCATCCTTTTCCAAATATGGTGATGAGGTCCCCATGGACTTGTCCTCCTTCTGTCACCTGTTGTCAAGTGAACTCTAGTGCAACATGTTGCTGAATACACTCAGCATATAAGCTTTTGAGATTATAGATTTAACTCAACGATTTAAAGTGGTTATACCTGCACCTGTAATAAACATGTTAATATGTGATTGTGATTATGATAACCCCTGTAATACAAATTATAACATAATGCCAGCAGCTTCAATAAATGCTTTGATGAAATGATACTTAATGCAATGATAAAGATGATGGTTATATAAAATAATTCCTTTCATCCCACAATTCCCTCTCTTGACGTCTCTTTCAGAGACGTCACCACACCGTTTTCTTGTGTCACTCTTCGACCCACTCTGTCACCTCTAGATCCATTAATGGCATCATGGGCACCGAAACCACCATTCCCAGGTCCACTGCCTTCGCTCTGACCCTCTCTAGCCGTCCTCTGACTCAGCAAATCAGACAATAACCTCATGTCATCTAGGTGGTCCAGTAATAAAACACCAGCTCCCACTTGAAAACACTTCATGCTTAAGTGGTCTCTGCTCCTTTCCTGGGTCCCTCTCTAGTGGAAATCTTCTCCTGTAAGGGATAGAAAACAAACAGCCTCTCTCTGCTACACCTCACTAATCTACTGTGTTCATCTAATGTTCCTTTAATTATTCAAAGTTGGTTCACAATATCATGTTCTGGGCTCTATCCTTTATATTAACTTTACTTAATCTCAATGCTCTTTATGTGTGTGAGCAACGCTTTTAGTTCTATTAAACACACCCAGGGTAAAATATACACCATCCCCCTGTCAGCCTAAATCTCCGCTAGAAAGCACACTTCAAAATTTTCTATCAGGATTTATGCCTTTTTGCTTCAAGCATATACATAACATGCAAAAGTTACTGTTAATGCCAGTTAGACAAGTTTCCATTATCTACAACATTTTGTTTCACCCGTCTCACCCCCACACGTTTCCTGTTCACTTATTGCATACTTATCTTTAACACCTTCTGCCTCAGTAGTTGCTAAGCAGAAACAAAGCAACATGTGTTCCACCTTTACCCTATAAAATAAATCTATGTCATGTTTGTGTCTGTGAGCATGTTGTGCATTCATTCATTACACTCCACGCCATCCCTGCAAGTTAGGAGCTATATAGTTAAAAGCTACATCAAGTCCAGGCCTTTGACCTCGCCTATGTTTAAATCATGTGTGTTTGTAAGCGTGAATGCTGTTTATCCTTCTATTGCTCCAAGTCCCCCGCAATATATCGACTGAGAGATTGCGCTCGTCGAAGCTTATGATCTTAAATGGACCGAACATCAACTCTGTTAATGAGCACGATCGCAATGTGTAAGAAATAATCATTTCTACATATATAATCTCCAATATCATTCATTTGAGTCAGCGACACTTTTAACACTCTCTTAAGAAGCTCTCTCCTCTACCCCAGAAATAAATCTATGTAATATCTGTATGTGTAAGCCTGCATTATAACCACTTATCCTAGAAATCAAAAAGAAATAAAACCTTTTCTACTCCTAAAATCTTCGCTTGTTTTCCCCAAAGCATATCTTTTATTCAAAAATGTCCCACAATTTCCCTTTAAATTTGGTGTACAACTTCTCATGAACACCGGCATTTTATCTTCTAAACAGGATTCAGTTCATTTTAATCCTTTAACTTAAACATAACAATTTCTGCCCCAGTTTTACCATATCTAAATTATCAAAAACTCCAAAAGTCATAAAATGATCCTAAAACTCATTTCAAATTAACCCTTAAATCCCTCTCTTTTTTGACCCATCTCATGTGTCAAAAAATTCAAAATGCTTCACCCAAGCTTAAAAACCCAAAAGAAAAAGGTTAGTCATATCATTTCTCAAAACAGCTCAGCAATCCTCCTCTCCGGTGGATCTGCTCCAGCCCTGTAAACCTGTGTTTAAGGAATGAAATCAATTTAATCATCATGTCACATCTCCTCGAACTCCTTGCTCCATTCAAAATCTGGATCCTTGGAACTTCCTGGAAACAAAACCTGTACTTTACATTACATACTCAACTCTCCCCCCTTATGAGCCAATCTGTGTTATAACAAAGAAAAGTTAGAACAGTTATCAATCATGTGTTTCTTCAGTTAATGGTAACATAAGTTATGTCAAAAAGTGTTTCCCTTTTAGCATTTGGCCTACACCCAACAATATAATGTAATAACATAATCTAACCCAGTCAATAAAACTGAAATTTTCTCACAGCAACTCAAAAATCAGCATCCCCAGAATTAAGTCTTCCACTCGTCCTGCTTATGACAAAAGCAAAACAAAGCATCCCCTTTCTCTTGCTGGCATAGTAAATTGTTTGTCCACATCTAGTCATCCCCACCTTGGTCCAGTCACACACATTCACTCACCTACATTCACACCTGATATTTTTACTCATGGTATAGGCTCCCGCGCAAAATCAGATACTCCCCTCTCAGCAAAATGAGCTCATTCATTTGTTTTATTTTGTTTTTTAGAAAATAGTTCTTTATGCTTTTGACTGGATTGGCTCGCCGCAATCCTTTTAGACAGACTCTCACAATCTGATCAGGTCCCCACTGGTAGACTCCTCCTCAGCCAATTATAATCTGGAAAGCCCACCTTATGATTGTTCTCCCGAGAATTTGTCAGCGCTGTTAGTTCACTCTCTTCCAGGCCTGCTTCAGAACAAAAATGAGAAAAAGAGAGCTGATTATTAGCTCATCAAAACACAAAACAAAATCACCTGACAGGTTTTTCTAAGTGCACTGGTGCTGTCACTTGGTGTTCGCTCGCTTTGTGGTAGAGTATCACTTCCTGTTCCTGCTCAAACACAGTGGTGTTTCTGAGTAGCTTTTCTGCTTAGCAATTTAATTTAAATCTTTTGATACATCCCTTTTTCATAGTATAATCTTAATGTGCTTCATCTGAATCACCCTTTCTGTGTACTCACTACCTAATTTATAGCCAAAGTATTCACTCACTGTCTCTTTACTGTTTCGCTAGCTTAGCTTAGCTCGTAGCCGACTCGTTAGCACCATGGCTACTTCACCTGTCCCTCCTGCACTTTCCTGCTCATTGTGTCAGATGTTTAGCTACTCCTCGGCCTCCTTTAGCAGTAATGATACCTGTAACAAATGTAGTATATTTGCAGCTCTGGAGGCCAGGATTACTGAATTGGAGACTCGGCTTCGCACCCTTCATTCACCCGTAGCTAGCCAGGCCCCTGTAGCTGGTGCAGCCGAAGATAGCGTAGGCCCCGCTAGCTGTTCCCCGGCAGACCCCAAGCAGCTGGGGAAAGAGGGCGGCTGGGTGACGGTGAGGAGGAAGCATAGTCTTAAACTGAAGCCCCAGGTACACCACCAACCTGTTCATGTGTCTAACCGTTTTTCCCCACTCGGCGATACACCCGCCGGGGGTCAAACTCTGGTAATTGGTGATTCTGTTCTCAGACATGTGAAGCTAGAGACACCGGCAACCATAGTCAATTGTCTTCCAGGGGCCAGAGCAGGCGACATTGAAGGAAATTTAAAACTGCTGGCTAAGGGTAAACGTAAATATGGTAAGATCATAATTCACGTCGGCAGTAATGACACCCGGTTACGCCAATCGGAGGTCACTAAAATCAATATTGAATCGGTGTGTAACTTTGCCAAAACAATGTGGGACTCTGTAGTTTTCTCTGGTCCCCTCCCCAATCAGACCAGGAGTGACATGTTTAGCCGCATGTTCTCCTTAAATTGCTGGCTGTCTGAGTGGTGTCCCAGAAACGATGTGGGCTTCATAGATAATTGGCAAACCTTCTGGAGGAAACCTGGTCTTGTTAGGAGAGACGGCATCCATCCCACTTTGGATGGAGCAGCTCTCATTTCTAGAAATATGGACCAATTTATTAAACCCCCCAAAATATGACTATCCAGAGTTGGGACCAGGAAGCAGAGTTGCAGTCTTACACGCCTCTCTGCAGCTTCTCTCCTCCTGCTACCCCCCCAAAAACCCATCTCCATTGAGACTGTGTCAGCTCCCAAAAAGACAAAAAACAAACCAAAAACCAGCAATAAACAACTTAAACATAAAAAATCACAAAGAAAGAACAATACAGTATCCACATCTGAACCAAAGAGTAAAACAGTGAAATGTGGATTATTAAATATTAGGTCTCTCTCCTCCAAGTCTCTGTTAGTACATGACTTAATAATTGATCAACAAATCGATTTACTCTGCCTTACAGAAACCTGGTTGCAGCAGGATGAGTATGTTAGTTTAAATGAATCAACACCCCCGAGTCATTCTAACTACCAGAAATCCCGAAGCACAGGCCGAGGGGGCGGTGTGGCAGCAATTTTTCACACCAGCCTATTAATTAACGAAAGACCAAGACAGACTTTTAATTCATTTGAAAGCCTGATGCTTAGCCTCGTCCACCCCAGCTGTAAAACTCAGAAACCAGTCTTACTTGTTATCATCTATCGTCCACCTGGGCCTTACACAGAGTTTCTCTCTGATTTCTCAGACTTTTTATCTGATTTAGTGCTCAGCTCAGATAAAATAATTATTGTGGGTGATTTTAACATCCATGTAGATGCTAAAAATGACAGTCTCAACATCGCATTTAATCTGTTATTAGACTCAATTGGCTTCTCTCAAAATGTAAAAGAACCCACCCACCCCTTTAATCACACTCTAGATCTTGTTTTAACGTATGGCATAGAAACTGAACATTTAACAGTGTTTCCTGAAAACCCTCTGCTGTCTGATCATTTCCTGATAACATTTACATTTACAATAATTGATTACACAGCAGTGGAGAGTAGACTTTATCAAAGTAGATGTCTTTCTGAAAGTGCTGTAACTAAGTTTAAGAATATAATCCACCCACTGTTATCATCTTCAATGCCCTGTACCAACATAGAGCAGAGCAGCTATCTGAACGCTACTCCAACAGAGGTCGATTATCTTGTTAATAATTTTACCTCCTCACTACGTACGACTCTGGATACTGTAGCTCCTGTGAAAACTAAGGCCTCAAATCCAAAGTCCCTGACTCCGTGGTATAATTCTCAAACACGTAGCCTAAAGCAGATAACTCGTAAGCTGGAGAGGAAATGGCGTGTCACAAATTTAGAGGATCATCATTTAGCCTGGAGAAATAGTTTGCTGCTTTATAAGAAAGCCCTCCGCAAAGCCAGAACATCTTACTATTCGTCACTGATTGAAGAAAATAAGAACAACCCTAGGTTTCTCTTCAGCACTGTAGCCAGGCTGACAAAAAGTCAGAGCTCTACTGAGCCAACAATCCCTTTAACGTTAACTAGTAATGACTTCATGAACTTCTTCACAAATAAAGTTTTTATCATTAGAGAAAAAATTACCAATAATCATCCCACAGATGTAACATTATCTACAGCTACTTTTAGTACCATCAATGTTAAGTTAGACTCTTTTTCTCCAATTGATCTTTCTGAGTTAACTTCAATAATTAATTCCTCCAAACCATCAACGTGTCTTTTAGACCCCATTCCTACAAAACTGCTCAAAGAAGTCCTGCCATTAATTAATGCTTCAATCTTAAATATGATCAACCTATCTCTAATAATCGGCTATGTACCACAGGCCTTCAAGGTGGCTGTAGTTAAACCTTTACTTAAAAAGCCATCTCTAGACCCAGCTGTCTTAGCTAATTATAGGCCAATCTCCAACCTTCCTTTCATATCAAAAATCCTTGAAAGAGTAGTTGTCAAACAGCTAACAGATCATCTGCAGAGGAATGGCTTATTTGAAGCGTTTCAGTCAGGTTTCAGAGCTCAGCACAGCACAGAAACAGCTTTAGTGAAGGTTACAAATGATCTTCTTATGGCCTCTGACAGTGGACTCATCTCTGTGCTTGTCCTGCTAGACCTCAGTGCTGCATTCGATACTGTTGACCATAATATCCTATTAGAGCGATTAGAACATGCTGTAGGTATTACAGGTACTGCACTGCAGTGGTTTGTATCATATCTATCTAATAGACTCCAATTTGTACATGTAAATGGAGAGTCCTCTTCAGACACTAAGGTCAATTATGGTGTTCCACAGGGTTCAGTGCTAGGACCAATTCTATTTACATTATACATGCTTCCCTTAGGCAGCATCATTAGAAGACATAGCATAAATTTTCACTGCTATGCAGATGACACGCAGCTCTATCTATCCATGAAGCCAGGTATCACAGACCAATTAGTTAAACTGCAGGAATGTCTTAAAGACATAAAGACCTGGATGGCCACTAACTTTCTGCTTCTTAATTCAGATAAAACTGAGGTTATTGTACTCGGCCCTGAAAATCTTAGAAATATGGTATCTAAGCAGATTCTTACTCTGGATGGCATTACCTTGGCCTCCAGTAACACTGTGAGAAACCTTGGAGTCATTTTTGACCAGGACATGTCCTTCAACGCACATATTAAACAAATATGTAAGACTGCTTTCTTCCATTTGCGCAACATCTCTAAAATTAGAAATATCCTGTCTCAGAGTGATGCTGAAAAACTAGTTCATGCATTTATTACTTCCAGGCTGGACTACTGTAATTCTTTATTATCAGGATGTCCTAAAAACTCGCTGAAAAGCCTTCAGCTAATCCAAAATGCTGCAGCAAGGGTACTGACAGGGACTAGAAAGAGAGAGCATATTTCTCCTGTTTTGGCTTCCCTTCATTGGCTTCCTGTTAAATCCAGAATTGAATTCAAAATCCTGCTCCTCACATACAAGGTCTTAAATAATCAGGCCCCATCTTATCTTAATGACCTTGTAGTACCATATCACCCTATTAGAGCACTTCGCTCTCGCTCTGCAGGCCTACTTGTTGTTCCTAGAGTATTTAAAAGTAGAACGGGAGGCAGAGCCTTCAGTTTTCAGGCCCCTCTTCTGTGGAACCAACTTCCAGTTTGGATTCGGGAGACAGACACTATCTCTACTTTCAAGATTAGGCTTAAAACGTTCCTTTTTGCTAAAGCATATAGTTAGGGCTGGACCAGGTGACCCTGAATCCTCCCTTAGTTATGCTGCAATAGACATAGGCTGCCGGGGATTCCCATGATGCATTGAGTTTTTCCCTTCCAGTCACCTTTCTCACTCACTATGTGCTAATAGACCTCTCTGCATCGAATCATATCTGTTATTAATCTCTGTCTCTCTTCCACAGCATGTCTTTCATCCTGTTTTCCTTCTCTCACCCCAACCGGTCGCAGCAGATGGCCGCCCCTCCCTGAGCCTGGTTCTGCCGGAGGGTTCTTCCTGTTAAAAGGGAGTTTTTCCTTCCCACTGTCGCCAAAGTGCTTGCTCATAGGGGGTCATATGATTGTTGGGTTTTTCTCTGTATTTATTATTGTGCTATCTACTGTACAATATAAAGCGCCTTGAGGCGACTTTTGTTGTGATTTGGCACTATACAAATAAAATTGAATTGAATTGAATTGAAAACTAATGGGCCCCCTTAGACATGTCCATGTTTATTAAAACTCCCTCTATTAAAATAAAAAACAACAACCTCAAAAATCTTAAACAATCTTAAATGTCACCCGTTCAACACACCGAAAACCTCGTCAAAAGCTGCACCGTTTTGCACACAACAATATCCCCCTTTAAGCACTTTACCTTACTTAGATTCAGCCTAAGATATAAACACGTTATAACAATGTGTCAACACTGAATTATAAATTTCTTGTCCAAATCTGCACCTCTGAACAGTCTACTTTGCTTCCTTTCCTTAAGGCCTCAATCACACACACACACAGGAAGCTCCTCTGTCATCACTCACTCGAGCTAATTTGCATACTGAGTCATATCTCAACTTCAGGCTATAAGTCTATTTTATTAAACATTCACACCATTCTATCACTCATAAAATTAGCAAGCTGATTTTCATTGCGTATGTTTGTGTTCTTAACCAAAATTAATCAATGTCTATGCATTAATCTTCATGAGCTTGTCTGTGTAAAGTTAATGCATTTTCTGTTTGTGTGTGTGTTTTGTAAATGTTTCTTTTTCTGAGTTTTCAGACTCCTTCACAATTATCCACTTAAACAGTCAGTTTGCTCTTTCCCATTTTTGCTAACCCAAATTTTGATTTCCCACCTCAAATAACAGCATTCCTTGTCTTCAGCCAGGAGTCATGGCTTGCTTTTGACGTTCAGGAACACACGGCTATAAACAATTTGACCAGAAACTTGCCTTAACATGTCCAGTCATGTTAATTTATAAATTTCTTCCGACCGCTGCATTGGAGAATTGATCCAGGTCTGCTTTGCGCCTAAAAATAACAAACTGAGACATTTTCATTATTATCATCAGTGGTTAAATGACCCATTTTCTCTCTCTGGTCAAAAATACCAACTTATGTCATGTATGTAAGCATGTTCTTCCTTGCGTCATGTGGTC
This sequence comes from Oreochromis niloticus, assembly GCF_001858045.2. Taxonomy (NCBI): domain Eukaryota; kingdom Metazoa; phylum Chordata; class Actinopteri; order Cichliformes; family Cichlidae; genus Oreochromis; species Oreochromis niloticus. The sequence goes on along the minus strand of NC_031981.2, from coordinate 25,273,186 downwards.
ATGTTAATGGAGTGTAAGCTGTTTTCTTCGTTGCAAGTGTTCGTCACAATAAGGCTTAATTCATGCATCTTTTCTCTGAGTTCTTGATTCAAACTATCTCACTTCTGATTTATTCCAAAAATAATTTCACGTGTAACAACAAAATGATTTCACATGTACAATTTGTGTATGTGTGTTTTCTATTCATTAATATGATTGTCAGTTATTTTCTCTTTTTATTTTTACCTTTTCTTTTGTTTACCTCTTTGTTGTGATCTGGTGGACATCCCTAAACCATCATGAGTTCAGCCTTCCATTTCAATCCAATTATCTCCTGTATTCTCGCACTCAAACTCGTCCGAGCTTGACCTCTGACTGGTCCGTGTCTCCTCTCACAGTGTCCTGTGTGGCCTTAGAATCTCCACCAAACACAGACAGCTCTTTCTTCTTCTCTGTTGATCTTTTAAGTCTTCTCCTTCAAGCATGGCAAATATGAAACTCAGTGTCCAGTGCTTTTCCACAGTTCTTTATCCCACTGTTCAACTGCCCAGCCTGTAATTCACAGTACATGTTGCATCACGTGCTTTCTTACATGCTACTGCTGGGGTCGTCAGTCGTCGTCAGTGTTTCATTTGCACTGTCTTTTGCTTCCTGTACATTCTTCAAGTCCACGATGTTCTGTCGGTCTTCGTCACAACATTAACTGTCCTTTTGAGCTTCTTCTCAGGATCGGGACAAAGTGACAGGTCAAGCCATAAAATTTTAGCCAAAAACTGGCTTATTTTCCCAATTGTGTCAATCTATCCCTTTTTCCGCTGTACTCAAAGTTCCAGGTTGAGAGAAGTCCACCTGTATTAACACACTAAAGCATACAATTAATATCCTTTTCCTTTCTTTTCTTAAAGCCTCCATTTGCTTCATATGCCTAGAGTTTTAACTCGTCTGTTTGTCTGTTTCTGCAGACTCTGTCTTTCTTTGTATTTTATAGCCTACAAACCATCAGTAATTCTACTAAATCTTGATCTAAAAACAATCCACCCTTGTTTCACGCACACTTTTAAATATTGTAAGCTCTTTGGTCATTCACACAATGCTTTCATAATCGTCTCACACACACTGCCTTTTCTCTCAAACTTCCACCTTTTCACTCACTCTACTAACACCCTTCATAGTGTTATTATTACCTATTTATTATTTGGTACAAATCACACCCAATCACTCAAATATAGTACTCACCGCATTCACACACTTAAAATCACTCAAAATACGCTTTCCTAAGAGTATTTTATCAGGCATGCTTTTCAGACTCAGAAAGAGCAAGTGAAATAAAAACAATTGAAACCTCTAATCATTCTCACAGCACACACATAAAATGGAAAAAATAAATAAATAAATAAACACCTGCATTTATTGCTGAAGAAATGTTACTACTGAAAGTAATATGTTAGTCTTAAGTATATACAATGCACTCCATATATATATATATATATAACTCAAAACTCAGTCAATTACTATACATCCACTACAGCAACTCAAAACTTTATTTATAACCCTCTAATAAACATAAATGGCATCTTAAACACACGCATTCACCAATGTTTGCAGCAGTACTTGTGAAACCAACTGTGGTTTAAGCAGTTCACAGCTTCCTAATTTGCATTTTCATACACACTCCTTCTAAAAATGGCATCAGCACTTCAGCTCAGTGCTGGGTCAGAGACTCCTTTCACACCAAACCTCTTACTTTATATTACAAAGACGTCCTATAATTACAACTGCAGAGATTATCAGGCCTGACATTTCGAAACCTACACAATTTAGACAAATTTAAGTTAACCCTCCAAGGGATAAACTCCAAGTTTTTTATTGTCAATTACCCAGTATCAGTTCCAAACTGTCTCTGGTCTAATTTCTAAAGTCCCTAACTCAATTTAAAAGCGTCCAACGCCCAAGCTCCAAGCTTTGCTGGCCAAAAAAAGCGCAGATACCGTTCCAAACGGTAAAGTGGTCCAACCACTAGCTATTTTGAAGGTTCCCAAGTTCTCCCCGGTCGCCAGCCGTACTAACCCTATTCGCCGATAGGTCAAGGCCAAGCGTCCTTGGCCAGGAGGGAGCGTCACCTCCGAGAAATGTGCTTCTAAGCAGTCCAACTGCCATTCTACAAAAATTTGCCTTCATTTTAAAACAACCATCACAACTTTACATGAAGTATATGACCGAAGCCGGTTCAACCGTCTCACCAATTAAAAATGACCAATTACCTATTATACTTAAGTCACTTAACAGTCCAACTGTTTTAAATTCTGTTAGCAGTCCAACTGCTTTAAATCCTCATTACTGTCACTTTCAATGTTTCATTATCATTTTCAACTTCAATTCTCATGAGATTTTCACCAAAATCAAAACAGACATTTACCAGTAATTTCAGTGAGTAAACTTTAATTTTCAATGTCCAATTTGGCACAGTTTGGAAATAATTCAACAGGTAGTGCCTTACCTTTAGATAAGCCGGCTTATGTCCACTCACTTCGACCACTGACTCGTGTCTGCCCGTTCGAGCGCCTCGGACCTTCTAGGTCTCAACCTCCAACTCTCTCCCCCCTCAACCACCGGCCAATGCACCAAATGTTAAGGGTCCAAAATTGAGGACGAGAGTAAAACAACAATGGTCCAGAAGAGCTTGTTCAAACAATTGATTTTAATGAATACACGCAGCGTGGGGAGATGTAAACTGCAGAACATCAGTTGTAAATCTCCACCCAAAAATACACTTCAGACTGCTTTTATACATCAGGGCATTATAACGCCCCCTCTTGCGTTTACAAGCACATAATTTGCATCTTAAGAACATTATTTGCCTCTTTACAGACAATGATCAATCTTAAGAGATAAATGCAGACACAGAAGTTCCCCTTTCTGGCATCGGGCGATCGTGGCTCAAGAGTTGGGAGCTCGCCTTGTAATCGGAAGATTGCCGGTTCGAGCCCCGGCTTGGACAGTCTCGGTCGTTGTGTCTTTGGGCAAAACACTTCACCTGTTGCCTACTGGTGGTGGTCAGAGGGCCCGGTGGCGCCAGTGTCTGGCAGCCTCGCCTCTGTCAGTGTGCCCCAGGGTGGCTGTGGATACAACGTAGCTTGCCATCACCAGTGTGTGAATGTGTGCGTGAATGGGTGGATGACTGGACGTGTAAAGCGCTTTGGGGTCCTTAGGGACTAGTAAAGCGCTATACAAATACAGGCCATTTACCATTTACCATCCTTTTCCAAATATGGTGATGAGGTCCCCATGGACTTGTCCTCCTTCTGTCACCTGTTGTCAAGTGAACTCTAGTGCAACATGTTGCTGAATACACTCAGCATATAAGCTTTTGAGATTATAGATTTAACTCAACGATTTAAAGTGGTTATACCTGCACCTGTAATAAACATGTTAATATGTGATTGTGATTATGATAACCCCTGTAATACAAATTATAACATAATGCCAGCAGCTTCAATAAATGCTTTGATGAAATGATACTTAATGCAATGATAAAGATGATGGTTATATAAAATAATTCCTTTCATCCCACACTATCTATCTATCTATCTATCTATCTATCTATCTATCTATCTATCTATCTACGTACCTACCTATCTATCTATCTAGTCATGTGAGAAAATTAGGACACACTATGAAAGCTTGTATATTTTAAAATATATTTGGACATGTGGATATTTAGTATCAATTTTAATGATACTGAGGTATCCAAATAATATAATTAAACGTTTAAAAAAACAAGAAAAGCCTTTTTAAAACTTTATGTGAAATGTAATTTAAAAAGAACGCAATTTCTGGTGAGGAATAAATTAGGATCTAAAAAATTTTTTTCCCTCTAACCCCTGCGGGCGGTCTGTCCTTCAAGCTCGGGTCCTCTACCAGAGGCCTGGGAGCTTGAGAGTCCTGACAGTGATCTCAGATGTTGTTCCTGGGATCTGCTGGAGCCACTCGCCTAGCTTGGGAGTCACTTTTTACCTCTTAAGCTACAGCCATCACAGGTCCTAGCACCCAACCCAGGAGGCCCCTAGGAAAGCTGCAACAGCCAAATATCTGCAGAGAGTAAGGCAAATCCTGAGCAGTCAACTGAATGGAAAGAACAACAATTGGGCAATCAATACCTACGCCCTGCTGGTGATCAGATACCTTGCTGGAATTATCAGCTGCCCAAAGGAGGAGATAGAAGCCACTAACAAGGAACCTCCTCACCATGCATGGAGGGATTCATCCCAAGTTCAGTATCCTGAGACTGTAGGGTAGGTTAAGCAGATAAGAGTGAGTGTCAGAACCATTACCCACAGTGAAACAAAGAAATCCATAAATAAATCAGGGAGGTGACCACAACTGATATTTTGCTTAGTGATTATCTCAGATGCCAGAAACCAGAGAAAGAAGAGGCACAAGAGGTAGGAACTATCATGGAAGGACAGACCCCTGCATAGCATGTACCACCGGCTGTTAGAAGAAGTGGCAGAAAAATCCTACCAGTGCCTGGACAAAGCTGGACTGAAAGACAGCACAGAGGCACTACAAATGGTAGTACAGAAACAAGCTCTAAGCATAGGCTTGGTTCTACCGCTCCAAGCAAGTCCCAAGGTGCACGCTGTGCAAAGATGGCCCTGAGACAATCCAGCACATAACAGCAGGGTCATAGCAGGCAGTGCATACATGGAGCACTATAACCAACTGGCCTGCATAATATACAGTAACATCTATGCCGACTATGGCCTGGAAGTTGCAGGTTTAAAATGCGATATGTCCTCTAGGGTGATCGAGCATGACTGAGCAAAGATTGTGTGAGACTCAGATAAAGACAGACAAACTGGTGATGGCTAAGCAACCAGACAAAGTAGTGGTGGACAAGCAGAAGAAGTTGGCCATAGTAACAGATGTAGCTATATTAACAGATAACAGCATCAGGAAAAAGAAATGTGAGAAGCTCCAGAAGTACCAAGGGCTGAGGGGGGAGCTCAAGAAGATGTGGAGTTTGAAGGCAACACTGGTTTCTGAGGTAACTGGAGGACCTTCAAAGTGGGCAAGTGGCTTTAACAGGTCCCAGGAACAACATCTGAGACCTCCAAAGGAGGGCAGTCCTAAGGCACAGCATTAGTATCCAAAACTCAGCTCCTTAATTTCTCTGCAGGATGCTTTTCCTCAGTGGTCTGGAAGAACACAATGCTCAGACATCTTACCTGGCTGCCCTTCTGCTCAGCCAGATCACTGCAACAGGAAGAAAATGTCGGACATCTTGGCTCATTCACTTCGCCTCTCACCTCCATACTCACCTGGTTGCATCCCCCTTGGAGCACATTACTCATCACTTTCCAAGTAAGGATGATTTCTAGTAAAGACTCATCTTGCTTCCGGTATTCTCTGCCTTTCAAGGATCCGCCTCTCCTTCTGTTGCAGTAGGCTCCACACCTGTGACTCTCACTCCCTGCTGAGCCCTTGTGGGTAGAATTATTGAGTTAAAAAAAGACTTGTGGGTCCACTTCACGTACAAGCCAACTGGCCTTCTGACAAAACTGAGAGGGGAATTAATTTTTTGATTTTTGATTTTTTTGCTCAAGGTGATATTGATATGAAGTAACAACCAATCCAACCCAGACATGCAAAGGATTTAAACCATAGATGTTCAAAAATTAAGTTATGTCTCAGTATAGTGCAGTATAGGGAAGTGAAAGTGTGGCAGTACAAGGTGCAAGACCAACACTGAGTTTATACTCTATGGCTTATGTTGGATACAGTTTGAATCCACAGTCTTAGGCTTAGTTTTCCCGAGATGGATACGGTCTCAAACTAAAATGTTTTTCAGTGGAGAGCTTGACTGAAGTTTTCTTCTAGTTCAGTACTTGGCTTAACGGATGTCTAGGAAACCAGCTGTATTCTTTTTTAATATTATGAATATATTTGAAATTCTCTGGCACTGTTTTTTTCCCCCTTTCTGTTAGACTCCATTCTGCTCAGTCATTAAACGGGCTAAAGTGTGTTTTTACTGTCACTTTACAATATTTGACTTGCAGGGCTCACATCCTCATTTTATGTTTGACAGCTTTTTAGTAGGTAAAAGCAAATGGCTTGGACATGAATTGATGAATTGCCTTACCTCAGTGAGATAAATCCAACTGGTGTACCTAAAATAATGCTTTACACACTAACATTTGCTCATTATTCTCTTGCTCTTGGCGAAGGCGGTCGCACTTTTTTTCCCTCCTCCTTTCCTCTCCCTTAGCTTCCCTGCTTAGCCTCTTGTGTCCTTGTCTAGTCTCGTGTTTTTTGTATTACTTTTCCCTAGAACACTCTCTCACAGTCTGTTCTCTAAAACCTAAAAGAGGAATTATGGATTTGATCAACTGGTCTCTGAATGCGATTGACACCCCTTCAACGAGAAGTCTGGGCTCGGGTGAGCCTGAGTGCTGAAGATATCTACCTATTCGGAACCATGATAACAGTGTTCTTGCTGATCGGAGCAGGCTTGACCCTGGCTTATCGAAGAATTAAGGAAGCGGAACCGGCTGTTCAAACCCCCACAAGGCTGCCCGCTGGGACTGAAACGATGGGACGAGGCGTGAGTTTCTCGAAATGGGCTCATTGAGTGCAGCATGGATAAGATCTTGGAGAACCGCACGGCTGCCGTGAATACTCAGAACAAGACCTCTGAGTACGAATTGATTACATCTGGAGGGGCTCGCTCGGAATAACACCTCTGGGCGCAAATTGATCACATCTTGGGAAACGCACCGCGGTCGTGAGTTCTCAGAATCGGCTCTTTAACCACAAGAATGACAACATCACGGAGCGTAAGTTTGGATAACATCATAGAAAGCTCACGGCTCTCCAACAGGAGATTGAGAGACCAGTGTTGGACTGTTAGAACAGCTTTGAAATTCTTATGAGTTGTTCGCACTAAAGTAAAAACCATCATCATTTCATGCGGAGACCCCTTCGGCGCCAGCTGCGGTCTCAAGGCTGGAGCTGTACAACAACACCCTGATTACGGACTGTGTTGAGACTGTTCTTCCCTTTCTATGCAAGGCCACCTGGGTTGGCTGGAAGACTGTTTACTCAGCCTGGCAGGGCGAAGGACACTGTCTCAGCTGAACTCTGGACACATACACACACACACACGCACACAGACGTATATACACATGCAGATGTACACTCATCCCCCCTCCCCCTCCAAATGCCTTCGACGCTTATTCCCTTCCGATGCTGACGGTGGATCATGGAGACCAGCGCATAGGCTGCAGGCCCGGATGTACTGTCTACATTGGATGTCTCTTACCCTTTACCCACCCCTGTTGCTTGTCATGTGTTTCTTTGGTGTATTAAGAGTTTTTTTCATGTGCTATGTGCAGAGGTGTTTTTTTCTGTTCTCAAACTGATCTCCCTGTTGGAGCTCAGTCTGGGGGGAGTTATTTTTTTCTCCTTATCTTTCCTCATGTTGTGCTTTTCCATGTTATACCCCTCTGACCTGTCTTCCCCATGTGATGTTTGTGTAATGTATGTATGGCCGGATGGGTAAGATGGCGCTGGCACGGCTGGCAGCCTTAACCCAATTTCCCTCGGGATGAATAAAGTATAATCAATCAATCAGTCAATCAATCAAAGTTTCTCACAAAATTCTTGTTAAAATCAGTAAAAAAAAAAAAAAAAAAGTTCCAAGAAGATGACAAATAGAACAGATGGATTAGAATAGTGGCCACAAGGGAAAAACATTATCTGGACATCTTGAGAATTTTTACAAAATGAGACTGCTGTTAGAATGAAGAAGTGTATTTGTCTATTTTTAGATACTTTAGTTTCTATTTTGAAACTGATTTTTTTAAGTACTTATTGTAAATATATGTTTTATAATTGTTGAAAACCTTGGAAATTTAACTAAAGCTTTCACCAGCATGTGTAAAACCAACATGTGTGATTTTATGTCCAAAATATCTGTGTTCTGTTCAAGTGGTTTTAGTTTAATGTAATACCAATTTGTACCACAAGATGGTATGCTGAGTCAATACAACCCATTAAGAACGTGTTTGTATTTACCAGGTTGGCCTGGGAAAAGGCTCTTGACAAAATAAGGAAGCTATTTCAGCTAGGCTGCTACGTCATGAAACACTTTACACACCCACTGCTTAAAGCACCTTTAGATACTTTCTTCTGATTTGAGCAAAATGAGAAAAAAAATTATTTCTATAAAGATTAAATTCTGAAATGATGATTTGTATCTACAGTGCCATCAGGTATCAGCACTTCAGTTCCAGTCAAGGGCTGCATGTCTGAAAACATCTGTACAGCAGTGTCCAGCCATTTAAGTCCCCCTGTCTTGAGTCTTGGGAATGTCAGCTGTTGTGATAACAATTTGTGTAATACTGCTCCAACAACTACAACATTCATCTCTCTTCTATCTGGACTCATATATATTATCTATTAGAAGAAAATAAAAAGGCTTGATACACCTTGTGAAGCATCAGAAAGGCTCAGAAAACCCCTTTTTCAAGACCTGATTCGGCTTAGGAAATCCAAATTAATATATATATACATATATACACACACACACATACACACACACACACACACACACACACATATATATATATATATATACATATATATATATATATATATATATATATATATATATATATATATTAATTTGGATTTCCCATAAACCGCCAGCAGGGGCAAGATGGGTGGTTTTTTTTTTTTAATATATACACATATATAAATATATATATATAGACATACATATACATATATATATACATACATATACACATATATATATATACACATATACATATATATATATATATATATATATATACACACATACATACATATATATATATATATATATATATATATATACACATACATACACACACATATATATATACTTTAATATATATATAAAATTTTTGTGAGATTAACATATGAAAAACAAAGTAAGTCACAGTAGTGAAAGTCCTGCACTGTTTATGTGCTCAATCTCACGATGAATGTTAAACAGTCTCAGTTCATCACGACTATGTTGTTGGATTTTTTAAGTTATGAGATATTTTTGTGTTTTGATGCTGACTTGGTAGATGTAAGCAAATCTTTTGTGAGTTTGAGCACAAACATCATCCCTGCACAGTCTACCTTGCAGGATTTGGTAACCAGCCGACAGTATAGCAGTAATGCTAAGGACAGAGAAAATAAAAAGTGGACAGGATTGGATTGGGCAGACTCCAGGAGGCAAAAAGTGCACTCAAAACAGCTTTATTGCTGAAGACCAAAACAACTAAACTGAAAACACAAAGCACACAGGATAAACACAAAGTGTAGAATGAGGGACATCACAACACAGATCAAGGAAAACACAGGGCTTATATACAGTATAGTTTAATACGGAGGATTACAGAAATGTCATGTCCACACACTTGCCTGTTGCCAAAAATCATAGGGTAACGGAAAGCCTGTCCCTGGGGCTGATGGCCATTCTGAGGTGTGTGTCCCTCTTGATGATATCAGGAGTTACTCTCTCCAGGAGAAAGTTAAAATCCTCCACAGACATTCGGAGAAGGTCCCGAAAACTCTTCATATCATCTACCTATTTACACAGAACACACCAATAATACAGCAACATATTAGATGTTGGATGTTATTGGTAATTGAAGAGTCTAACTGATATTTAACCAACGTTGTATAAAGCAGAAAGATGTCCCCAAAATCACTTTGGTAGACATTCAAGTCACTCACTAGAATGCTACTCAACTAAAAGGGTAAAAGTAACTAGGCTAGTAAATACTACAGTTAATGGTCAGTAATCCAATTACATAAAACACTAATAGGCTACAATTAAATGTTGCCTAATGAAAGTAGATGCGTCAGATGTCTTTAAAAGTTTACCCATCATTAGATAAAGCCTACATCAACACGGTTAATTCACGTGCAGATAACGTACCTGTGTAGATAAGTGCAATTTAGCTGTTGCTGCTTACCTCCAGTTCTCATTTAAGTATTGACAAACCATACTGCCCACATCTGCCCAGCCATTTCCCTGTCCATACACGCTTTTCCTTTTAGACGTTTCTGCGAACAGAATGGCACACATTACCAAGGCAGCGCGTTTCTCTTGAGCATTTTCAAATTCTCAGATTACTATCTCCCCACTTCGGGATTCTTGTTCTGCTACATCTGTTAACAAGAACACCACATGTTGTGTATGGACGCACAGTGTGAGCACTTAGGTCGCATCAGAGCATTGGGCCGTATAGTGTGAGAGTTTCTAACCCTTGCTATTCAGTCGTACACTTTGAGCAGGAGTTGAATAATTCGACTAAAAAACAAATCGCACAGTGCATGCCCAGCTTTAGCCAACAAGGCTCTATGGTGCAGAGCACAGGGCCCACTAGAGGACATTGGGCCCTCGGGCCACCCTTGAGAAGTTTGAGTAAAGAAATATTAATAAAGAAGCATATATTTAAAAGATAACTAGGCCGTGGGGTGCAGGTGACATACCAGGGAAATAGCTGAAGAATTACTGTAATGGCCAAACCTGCATTATTTCTACTTCACAGAAAGAACAAATAGTAATTGAACAAAAAGAACTTCTTGTACGTAAGTGAGGCGTGTGTGACACATGATCATACTTGATGAACAGTGTTCTGTATGTTTAATTTGTGACGTCCTATCATTACATTACAAAGAGAGGGTGGCAATGGCATTGGTTTAACAACAGCAGGTGTGGTAAATTCAGAGAGTAACACAACATTGTGTGACAGCATTTCAGCGTCAGTTGTGCTTGATGATAATTGTTAAAACACTTGAAATGGTAACTTATGAGGTTTAGATGATTTGTTGGCTGTTTGCGGCGTGTAACAATCATGATAAGAGCAAACTGTACAAAGCATAGAACCGTAAAACTGAAAATCAATGTTTGAGCTAAAAGACATTTCAGTAAAGTAGCTGAGTAAAAGTACAGTTACTTCACTGTTCAAATATTGATCTGACTCACAAGCTGCCACACCTGCAGCAGGTTTTAGACCGTTTATCACAAGCTGCCAGTTTCTCAACAAACCAGTTCTATGGGAAAAAATGAAGGAGGTTCGGGGCAAGAAAATAAAGAGTGATTAACATTATTGTTTTATATTTTATTCAGACAGTTACCTCCCAGTCATGACTGCAAGTTCTTGCATCAAGGAACATCTAACGTTTAATTACACACATAAAATCAAACAGATACTACACCACCTGTGTTAATGAGTAAAATCAAGGTTTTATTTGAAAATGTTGAACATATGTCATAAAGAAAACTTTCATATAGTATAAGTTAATTAAATTTGCAATAAAATTTACAATGATCACTCATTTTTTGTCATAGCGTTATATTTGTTTTGAGAATAAAAATACACATTTTTATGGCAATTTAATGGTTATGTTTTGGACTTCTCTCTTTTGTTTTAGTTTTACCTCTGTAGCATCTTTTGTCTCTCTCTCTTTGGTAACCAAACCCTAAGCTACATTATGATGATTTCCGTGTCTTCAGAGGAACCTGTTAGCCTATCTTTATCAACTACATTATGCTATAGGAACAGTGAAATTTGCAAATGAGGCACCCAGGTACAGCATTTCTAAAAGTTTGCACTATGAATACATACGTATCAGTCAATTCTTCTTTAAAGCTATGGGTTTCTGTATTAACTTTCTGCTTAAGCTGTTAACACTTTTGCACATTTCCATAGAAACGCCTGAGTCACAGCTAACGCAGCAAATAATTCAGGAGTCGGTAAACAGATTCCGTGAAAGGATGTAAATACAAATTGCTGATTCCCCCGTTCACCTGACAGCATTCATGGACAAACAATTACTCTGAAAGCACAGATTCCAAAACTGCAAGTTTCATCAGGCTCTAACCAAAATATACCAAACACCAGCAAACAGCAGAAGGAATTCAGGAGAAATCTCTGTAGCTTAAAAAGATTTAATTTACTTTAGCAGTTGAAATTACAAGTTTACAGCGCCGGACCCCAGTGTGATACAACAGCCTGCCTCACACCAAGTATAACCCTGAAGCTGGCTGTACATGGGCTTATATACTGTGACAATAACTGAACATTATGATGGCTCTCTTCTCCCAGCACCCCAATGTGATGCTCCATTCGAATCTTCCTTGTCCATTCCACCCTCCTATGTGCTCATATTCTTGGAATCAAAAAGACAGATATAAAAACACGCTGCGTGGTCTTGATTATCTAATGTTATCCTTCAGCTGTCCCAGTTCAGGACATCATGTTCGGACTTCCTGACCCGGACACTTTTCTATCCATTTTCATGTGTATGTAAGCATGCTGCAAAACCGTCTGCACTCTACGTCACTAACAATATTTCAAATCCAGACAATAGCGTTAAATTAAACTCTTAACCCTAAAAACACGGAGCGCCAACTCATTTATGAGCACATTTGCATTGTGTATATATTAAAATAATAAAACAACTTTATCTAATAATTTTATGAACAATCAATAATTTTCCCACACTAACACTTTCCAAGGGTGATGTCCGTATGGTGATTTGCGGGTTTCTTCATTTTATGGTCCACTGCATCATATTTTCAAAAGGGTGTTATGCTAGAACAGACACAAGAAAATATTTTTCTGTGTTCCATCCTCAGTTACCTTGACACAATAGGAATCTGCTGTGATGCTTATACCTATCATTATGTTTCACAGGTTTTAGATTTATTTTGATAACACGATCTTTTACACAAACTTTGTAATTGTAGAGAAATAATCAGTTCATTTGGGTATGTCTTTTTCTAGCAGGAACCCCAGAAAGCACCCGAGGATTGACAGGTTAAGGCTCTTCAAGAGTGGTGTTTTTCATGGTGTATATGCGGGTCGTTCTGCTGCCAGTACTCCACAAACTAAAGCACTGTGTGCATCATTAGCCTCATTAATATGAAGCCTAAAATATTGCCTCTGGTGGCTTGCTGCAGTACAGGTAATGTTAGTCTGTTATTTTATGAGAGCAACTGGCCCTCACTGTGTCTCCAGATAAAATTCTGGTCTTTGAACAAATGCAGTCGAATACCCCAAATCTATTCATTAGTAGTATATGTAGTGGACAATACTTATGTCACGGCTAGACGGTCCTCACCGGTCACCTTGCCAATTTTTGTTGTGTTTGTGTGTACTTTGTGGTGTTCTCCTCTCCATCCTGTGCTTGTGTGTTTGTATGCTGGAACACGGACTTCCAGAAGCCGTGGCACGGAACGGCAGCTGACCCGGGGGGAGAGTCCTGAGCTGGAATCACCGCACCTGTGCTTTATCATTTCGCCGGCTGCTACTAATCCGAAGCAAACCTATTTAATGGTGCGGTCGGGTCACAACCAACGCTGGAACGTTGAGCTAAACCGGGTGGCGTAGTCGCAATTAGCATACCTAGTTTGTGAAGGAGAGAGAACGTTTTCGTGACCGTGTGTGTGTTTTTCTCATCTGCCTCCAGGATCCAGGGATCGGAGGAGGAGCGGGCACAAAAAGGAGTTGTTTTGGATTATCACTGCACTGTCACCACGGGGAGAAGTCACCGTATCACTGCACTGCCCTTTTGGATTACAGACTCGAACTGTTGCCTTATTTTTTCACTGTGAATAAAATTCACTGCCATGCTGCAAGGAGTCTCGCACCTGAGTCCTTTTACTCAATTCTCCATGACAACTTAATGTTAATCATTTAGGTTCAACTTTCATTAGTTGTAGAAAAGTCATTCCAGATTTGTTTCGAAACATTTGATCAGCACCCCCAGAGATTTCTTACTTTTTTTTTGACAATATTTGCTATTTGTGTGACACACTACTACAAATATAAAAAGCATACAGTACTTGGTTGAGATGTAATATTTTAACAACAAAAGTATAGATATCCCCCAACCCCCCCAAATGGTTTGTTCCAGCTCGCCTCTCCCCTGCTCTGGCTCTAGCGCCCTTTCTGCCAGAGCGATGGTGGCTGAGAAGCAGCGGAGTGGAGGTGTGAGTGTCTGGCTTAAAACAGGACATGTTAGCTGTATTTAACTTTCAGTTACTCTTTATATAGTTAGGTAGGAGTCAGACCATGTTTCTTTTTAGCTGAAAAACATTACACCCAGGTAACCTGCAGTGTTGAAAACGTGTTTTCCGACGATGTTTGCTACCCTACAATCCATTCTACTCTGTAGTAAAATCAGCTACATTTGACCGTCCTGTTGCTCCCATTGAAATTCATATAACCTATTTAAAATCTAAAACTTAATACAGTATTGTAGCCTAGTGTTGTTACCACTGTCCTGTTTGAAATGGAAAGAGAGAAGCTGCTTATTTTGTCATATGTGCATGTGCCGATATTACACCCAAGGTACTAACTAACTAATTGACTGGATGCCCATTAACCTTATAACCCTTGTTGTGTGTGTGCGTGTGTGTGTGTGTGTGTGTGTGTGTGTGTGTGTGTGTGTGTGTGTGTGTGTGTGCAAAGAGATGGTAAAGTGTAAGATCAAATGATTCATCAATCAAGAATAATTTTGGATAAGTGTTTCAATATTTATATCTTTTATTAGGTGTACATGTGGTTTGGTTATTTGCCTTTTGGTTGAAAGTACACTGAGAGAGGACTTTTTTATTAGTGATCTTAATAGTATTTTTTTTCATATTACTGTAATTTTTTTTCATCTAATTGAATACAATCTATTTGTGTATGATTGTCAGTCCAAAGAAGGAGAGAGGAAAGAGGGGAACGTGAGGAGAAAGTACAAGGTCAGGAAGAACCAGCTAAGAAAACAGACAGAGATGGTAAAATTGATAACGGAGACTAAGACAACAGATGACGAGGACAGGGAGGACCAGGGGTTTAAATGCACCAAGGGGACAGTCAGAGAGAACTCGGGACAACTGGAGACATTTAAGGATGCAGGGACTGACAGTGACAGGGAAGAAGTCTAATCGTGACGAGTAGTTTATCTTGCTTGGCTGGGCAGCTCTCTGGGTGCTCAGCACCCCCAAAGCTCTGATCCTAGAATCGCCCCTGCATTTGATCCTGATTTTATTTGAAAGTGTCAGCTGTTATAAACAAATTGAATTGTATCAACAAAAACTCAATCATGGTTTCAAAATCAAAATGAAAGATGACAGTTTAATGACACTAGGCACGAGGTCATTCTCATTTATTAAAAGGTTAAAAAAAAGACTTTGTTTTGATGCCTGAATACGTGTTGTTGAATTGAAGAAAACAGGTGTGGTAAGGTGCTCTGACATAGTGATTTGACGAAAGAGGAGTCAAATGTATGAATGATCATGCTGTAAAAATGTAAACACACCCAAACCTGAGGTCACATATTAGGTATATAAAGTGCAGTGGCGCTCCTCAGCTTTAGTATCGCAGTCCAGGGAAACTAATCTGCAGAACTGATCTGTTCATCACAATGAAGCTGCCGTTTTCTCTGTTTCTCCTCTGGGCACTCTCCAACACAGGTAAGGACACTCATTTTACCTGCAGGTAAAAGAGAGTCTAATTTAAAGCTTTAAATCATTTATCTTTTTATCTCCAACTGTAATTATTTTTCCAAACTTAGTGAGTAGTATTGACTCGACTGTAACCTTCTGTAACCCAATATGAACTTTCAAAACATCTCATATTTCCTATATATTTAAATTGTGATCATCATTTCTGTGTTTCTCTCCTGATTGCAGCTGGAGCCCTTCAGTGTCAAACCTGCAGAGATTCGACGTGTTCAAGCACAGCACTACTTCAATGCTCCTCATCGGAACCAATGTGCGTTACAGCTACCATTCTAGGTAATGTTTTCTTCATATCATATTTAATATTTTCACTAAATTACATCCCCTATGAAGCTATTTGTGTTCCATCAACATTAACAAACTGCACTTTCAATTTGTAGCTACTTCATCTGGAACTCCGGTTACACAAATCTACAAGGCATGTGCATCTTCCTCCCTGTGTCCAGCCGTAACCTCTCAGACATTTTCAGTCAACCTGGGTTTTCAAAGTGCTCTGGCTTCTGCTCAATGCTGCAACACAGATAACTGCAACTCAGACACTCTACCAAGTAAGTTAAATACTATGTTGGTCATTGAAGACAAAAGAATAATATAAAGCAATAAAAACAATATTCTGATGTTCTAAGGGTCTCTGTTCTGAAATGAAACGATGTTCTTTTCTGTTTTAGATCCTGCTTCTCAGTCAAATAATGGTGGAGTATGCAACTTTTGTAACCCTTCCACTGGCCAGTGCTCCTCCACATTACAGTGTCAGGGAGTGGAGAACCAATGCTTCCAATCAACCAGTGAGTCTTTATTTTGTATCAGTTGTGTCATCGTTTTCTATCAAAGATGATTTCAAATTTTTTCTGATACATCTGACATATAAAAGAGCGGAAACTTTTACCCTAATTTATACTAAATGTTATCCTTGGGTGTGAAAGTTACTGTGATAAGATTTAAAATTTCAAGCCTGGAAGTCAGACAAACACATAAACATTTTAAAAAGCTGTTAAATTGTTCTTTGTGTGAAATATATTAAGCTACCCTGAAATTAGGCAATTTAAAAGAAATCCTGAAATTCTTCTTTTTGATCTGCAGTCAACAGTGGCACCAGCACGTATCCAGCTCAGGGCTGCGCATCTACAAACCTGTGTGCAGCTGCTCAAAGCCTGGGATCTCTACCTTTCATGCAGAGCGTTGGTACCGTATCAGGTGTTGCCTGTTCTCCAGCACCAACTACGACTGCTGCCCCGACTACAACCACCACCCCAACTACAACTACAACCACCGCCCCAACAACAACTACAACCACAGCCGCAACAACAACCACCGCCGCGACCACAACCACTGTCCCAGCTACAACTACAACCACCGCCGCAACTACAAACACCGTTCCAACTACAACTACAACCACCGCCGCAACTACAACCACCATCCCAACTACAACCACCGCCCCAACTACAACTACAACCACCCCCGCAACTACAACCACCACCCCAACCACAACCACCATCCCAACTACAACCACAACCACCGCCCCAACTACAACCACCATCCCAACTACAACCACAACCACCGCTGCAACTACAACCACTGCTGCAACTACAACCACCGCCGCAACTACAACCACAACTACCGTCCCAACTACAACCACCGTCCCAACTACAACTACAACCACCGCCACAACTACAACCGTCCCAACTACAACTACAACCACCGCCCCAACAACAACTACAACCACAGCCGCAACAACAACCACCGCCGCGACCACAACCACTGTCCCAGCTACAATTACAACCACCGCCGCAACTACAACCACCGTCCAGACTACAACTACAACCACCGCCGCAACTACAACCGTCCCAACTACAACCACAACCACCCTCGCAACTACAACCACCCCCGCGACTACAACCACCCCCGCAACTACAACCACCACTCCAACAACAACTACAACCACCGCCACAACTACAACCACCTCCCCAACTACAATCACCATCCCAACTACAACCACAACCACTGCCCCAACTACAACCACCATCCCAACTACAACCACAACCACCGCCGCAACTACAACCACTGCTGCAACTACAACCACCGCCCCAACGACAACCACAACCACCCCCGCAACTACAACCACCCCCGCAACTACAACCACCACCCCAACAACTACAACCACCGCCACAACCACAACCACCCCCGCAACTACAACCACCCCCGCAACTACAACCACCACCCCAACAACTACAACCACCGCCACAACTACAACCACCGCCCCAACTACAACCACCATCCCAACTACAACCACAACCACGGCCCCAACTACAACCACCATCCCAACTACAACCACAACCACCGCCCCAACTACAACCACCATCCCAACTACAACTACAACCACCGCCCCAACAACAACCACCGCCACAACTGCAACCACTGTCCCAACTACAACCACAACCACTGCCGCATCTACAACCACCGCCCCAACATCAACTACAACCACTGCCACAACTACAACCACCGCCCCAACAACAACCATCGCCCCACCTACAACCACCGCCCCAACTACAACCACTGTCTCAACTACAACCACAACCACTGCCGCATCTACAACCACCGCCCCAACATCAACTACAACCACTGCCCCAACTACAACCACTGCCCCAACTACAACCACAGCCGTAACTACAACCACTGCTGCAACTACAACCACCGCCGCAACTACAACCACAACTACCATCCCAACTACAACCACTGTCCCAACTACAACTACAACCACCGCCACAAGTACAACCATCCCAACTACAACCACAACCATCGCCGCAACTACAACCACCGCCCCAACTACAACCACCACCCCAACAACAACTACAACCACCGCCCCAACTACAACCAACACCCCAACTACAACTACAACCACCGCCCCAACAACAACTACAACCACAGCCGCAACAACAACCACCGCCGCAACCACAACCACTGTCCCAACTACAACCACAACCACCCCCGCAACTACAACCACCACCCCAACAACAACTACAACCACCACCACAACTACAACCACCGCCCCAACTACAACCACCATCCCAACCACAACCATCGCCGCAACTACAACCACCGTCCCAACTACAACTACAACCACTGCCGCAACTACAACCGTCCCAACTACAACCACAACCACCGCCGCAACTACAACCACCGTCCCAACTGCAACCACAACCACCTCCCCAACTACAACCACCACCCCAACAACAACTACAACCACCGCCCCAACAACAACCACCGCCCCAACTACAACCACTGTCCCAACTACAACCACAACCACTGCCGCATCTACAACCACCGCCCCAACATCAACTACAACCACTGTCCCAACTACAACCACAACCACCGCCGCAACTACAACCACCGTCCCAACTGCAACCACAACCACCGCCCCAACTACAACCACCACCCCAACAACAACTACAACCACCGCCCCAACAACAACCACCGCCCCAACTACAACCACTGTCCCAACTACAACCACAACCACCGCCGCACCTACAACCACCGTCCCAACTGCAACCACAACCACCGCCCCAACTACAACCACCACCCCAACAACAACTACAACCACCGCCCCAACTACAACCACCACCCCAACTACAACTACAACCACCGCCCCAACAACAACTACAACCACAGCCGCAACAACAACCACCGCCGCAACCACAACCACTGTCCCAACTACAACTACAACCACCGCAGCAACTACAACCACCGTCCCAACTACAACCACAACGACCGCCGCAACTACAACCACTGTCCCAACTACAACCACAACCACCCCCGCAACTACAACCACCACCCCAACAACAACTACAACCACCACCACAACTACAACCACCGCCCCAACTACAACCACCATCCCAACCACAACCATCGCCGCAACTACAACCACCGTCCCAACTACAACTACAACCACTGCCGCAACTACAACCGTCCCAACTACAACCACAACCACCGCCGCAACCACAACCACAGTCCCAACTGCAACCACAACCACCTCCCCAACTACAACCACCACCCCAACAACAACTACAACCACCGCCCCAACTACAACCACCGTCCCAACTACAACCACCACCCCAACTACAACCACCGCAGCAACTACAACCACCACCGCAACTACAACTCCCACTACAACTACAACCACCGTCCCAACTACGACTACAGCCACCACCCCAACTACGACTGCAACCACTACCCCAACTACAACCTCTGCCACCATTACAGCTATAACTGCTACATCAACTACAACCACTGCCTCTACAACCAAAAGTGACGCTTGTTCTATCAGACTGGGAATGATCCATCTGCTGCTTGGACTCCTTCTCTTTATTTTTCCTTAAAGCTCCAAATAAATCAAAAATAAACAAAAGAACGTATGATGCTTTAGCAAGACTCAATAACTTTTTGGAGATTTCCCTTGTGTTTACAAATCACTGTTTAACTGAAGTCCATAAAAAAAGGCAATAGAGTCTTGTTGAATCTGACTTGGAACAAGTATGTAAGACTTCTTTGTTTGTTGACATGATGGACAATTATGTCAATTTTATCCAGAATATTGAACATTATTTATTTTACAGATATAATATATACATTTACATGTATCCAAATGCATGGCATTTATTTAATACTAAGTGGGTGATAAGAATGAATCCTTGTAATAATAACAAAGCATGCTTTGGAAATAAAATAAAGAAGCACAATTTCTTTTAGTTATATGTTCATTTATTTCCCTTTGTGCTTGTTTTTGATGGATTGGATTGGCCAGATGGTGGCAGATGTGTAAAAATAACTCAGTTGTTTGGTGGTGGCAATGGAGCTTCCACAGAGGCCAGCAGGTGGATGAGGGAAAGGGGAGGCAGGAGGAGGTGAGACCCAAGGCAGCCGCTGGTCCGAGTGTCAGTTTGTTTGTTTGTTTATCTCCCACTTTGAACCAGAAAGAGGAACCCAGCGGATGTTGCGCTAAACAACAGCAGCACGTTTAAGTTTGATCAGCTGTTGTTAGAATTTATTTAATATTAATTTCTAGTATCAGCTGATGTTTGCCGGAGCCACAGCTATAAAAGCTGCTGGTCATGATATCGGTTTGGATATGTGGTGAGAGGGAAACATGAAGATGAAACCAGATGTCCTCACTGAATCATGAGAGCTGAACATATTATGGGCAGAAATCTGTGCCATCAGAAACTGAATTTGAATAAGTTAAATTTGAATTTGAATTGCTGAGATTGAATCTGAATTGTAACTTGAATAAAGTACCCTAAGAATTATTATGATAGTTAAACACAGTGATAGTCACATATCATATCACTTCAAACGGAGGTGATCCAGTAATGCTGCACTAATGAATTAGACTAACTATTCACTTTAGCTAAAGTTATTAAGTTAGCTAAAGAGTTGGGATGCTGTGTAAGACATAAATAAAGCTAAAATACAAAGGTTTGGACACTGTTTTGCATGTTTCCCTACTGTAGGGGTCTCTGCAAGCATACAGGGCTCTGACAGGGTACAAGATGACAACTTTGGAATTCTACTAGAAACAGTCGATCATATTTGTTTGTCAAAGCTAAATCCAGGGCAAACTAGGCTAAATTAGCGTTTTTAGCTAACAGCTACAATAAGCATAAAAGTTACTGTACGGCTATCAATTGTTAACATGACGCTTGTTCTTATACATGTAATAGATTTATTACCAACCTGAGAGTTTATCCGCTGGTCATTCGACATGACGAATGGCTTTTTCCGAGACATGGCTGACGGAGCTGGATCAGGACGCCGATTTTTCATTTGACGGTTTTGGAGCTCCCTTTCGCTGGGATCGGGATGCACGGGTAACAGGGAAATCTCAAGGAGGGGGAGTATGCTTGTATGTGAACAAACGTTACCGTAGCGCTGTGACTGTTAGAGAGTGTATGTGTACACCAGATGTTGAACTTTTATCCGTGTCACTGCGCCCTTTTTATCTCCCTCGTGAGTTTCCACAACTTTTTATTACCGTAGTTTACATTCACCCGAAGGCTCACCCCGCCTCCACTTGCAGCATCATTTCAGACGTAGTGCAGAAGCTGCAGGCGCTCTCTCCTGACCAGAGATGGGCAGTAACGCGTTACTTCTAACGCGTTACTGTAATCTGATTACTTTTTTCAAGTAACAAGTAATGTAAGGGATTACTATTGCAAAAATGGTAATTAGATTACCGTTACTTTCACGTAGGAACGCTGCGTTACTGCGTTACTAAAACCGTGATTTTTTGCGAGAACGTCTCATGACAGTGACGTAAGCGAGTGCGACGTTCGTGACAACAGCTGTGTGCAGATCATAGTATATCGAGTGCGGGACAGAGTGTAGCATGCAGCGTTTAAAGCGTGGAAGTACTGACCTTATTTTGAGTTTGATTCCATAAAAAGTGACAAAAACATTAGTGTCCGCTGTGCGTGGGAAGAAAACTTCTTTTTACAGCGAAAAAAACCCTAAACTTCCAAGCAAGCACCGAGTGTACTACGACGTAATGGGAAATTCACAGAGAAACTCGCGGATTCTTCCACTGACCGCTGCAGCACACCTGCACCAGGGTAAACCTCCGCCTACCCCAGTCCTGCTTTACAGGTGAAAATAGAGCAACAGGACCGCTGAGTCTTTGATTTTATTTATTTTCTGCTGTGTTTTACTTGCATCTATTTGAAAGAGTGAGTGTAAACACAAAAAAATATTTTATTTTATGTGCTGGAATGTGCAGAAAAAAGGTTTAAATGTTAAACAAATTTCTTCCAGTCAGAGAATGTTGCATATAATTTAATTTTTGCTTGATGCATAAAGTTAAAAGATTAAAACCAATAAAACAAGTTTTAAAAAGAGACTTTTCCATTTGATTACATTTTGTATGATGAATTATGCAGAAAAAGTAGAATTGGGCTGAAAGATCTATCGCTTTATCACCTATTCAGGTTGTAAATCGTGTTTTTAAAAAGTAACTAAGTACTAAGTAACTAAGTAATTAATTACTTTTGAAAATAAGTAATCAGTAAAGTAACAGGATTACTTTTGGGGGGAAGTAATCAGTAATTAGTAACTGATTACTTTTTTCAAGTAACTTGACCAACACTGCTCCTGACGCACCAAACTTTATAATGGGGGACTTTAACCATGTCTCTCTTAAATCAACTTTGGGCAATCTGTATCAATATGTATCCTGTCCTACCAGACGGGATAAAATGTTGGACCTTTGTTACGGATCGGTGAAGAATGCTTATAAATCCCTCCCGTTTCCTCCTCTGGGATCTTCTGACCATAACTGTGTGCATCTTCTGCCCATCTATAAAACTGTCTTAAAACGAGAGAAGACAAAGACTAAGGATGTTGACATATGGTCAGAAGAATCTGTGCTTACCTTGCAGGAATGTTTTAAGTGTACAGATTGGGAAGTTTTTATTCAGTCTTGTGGAGATGATCTCAACGCTTTGGTGGATGTTACTAGCTCTTATGCAGTATTTTGTAAAGACATGATTATACTCCATAAGCGCGTTAAAGTCTACGCTAACAATAAGCCATGGGTCACTAAAAGCGTCAAATCCTGTTTAAGGAAAAAGAGACAGGCCTTTAAAGAGGGGGCTGTTACCGTTTTTCAAACAGCCACCAAGGAACTGAAAATCGAGATCTTGAAAGCAAAACAGAGCTACAAAAACCTTCTTGAAAGCAAATTTGCTGCAAAAAATTTTGGGTCTGCCTGGACTTGTATGAAAACCATAGCAGGGTTTCAAAATCCCCAGAGCAGTAGTCAGGTCATTTTAGATGGTTTTAATTCAGACAGAGATTTTGCAAATGCTTTAAACATGTTTTATGCTCGTTTTAGTCCTTCTGATTTTAGCAAGGATATTTTGGAACTGAAACAGAAACTGAGAGATACTCAGCACTTTATCATTGAACTCAGCGATGTCAAAAAGGCCATTCATACAGTTAATGTGAACAAGAGCCAGGGTCCTGATAATATTAGTGGCCGCCTAATTAAATCTTGTGCTGACGAACTCAGTCCTATATTTCAGGTTATTTTTAACAAATCCTTGCAAACACAACATGTGCCCTCTCTTTGGAAAGAAGCAGTCGTGGTTCCTGTCCCTAAATCTAGTCGTCCAAAAATTCTAAACGACTTCAGGCCTGTTGCTCTCACTTCAGTTGTAATGAAAGTCTTTGAAAAAATCATCAGAAATGTGATTATGAAAGAGACTGAACACCAGCTGGATCCAATGCAGTTTGCATATAGGCCCAACAGAGGAGTGGAGGACGCACTTTTGACTTTACTAAATCTGATTCTTAAACATGTAGAGAGTAAAGGGACTTTTGCAAGACTTCTTTTCATTGATTTTTCTTCGGCTTTTAATACAATACAGCCCCATATTTTAATTAAGACTTTTAGAACAGTTTGAAATCAGGAAAAACCTGGTGGGCTGGATTTTAGATTTTTTAACTGACAGCTCACAAAGAGTGAGAATAAACGGGATTCTGTCTGACCCAGTGTTCTCCTCTACAGGTTCTCCTCAAGGGTGTGTCTTATCGCCCTTATTATTCATTCTCTATACAAATATGTGTCAGAGCAGACATGAAAACAGGGTCATTATTAAATATGCAGATGACTCTGTTATTGTCAGCTTACTGAAAGAGGGTGAAACTAACCACGGTCCAGTCATTGATGACTTTGTTCAGTGGTGTGAGGAGTCTCATCTCCAGCTGAACATATCTAAAACAAAAGATATGGTTGTTGATTTTAGGAAACAACAAAATGGGCACGGAGTCACTTTAATTAAAGGTCAAAAATAGAGCAAGTACAATCATATAAATATCTTGGGACCATAATCAATGAAAAACTGAACTTTGATCAAAATTGCAAATCAGTTTGTAAAAAGGGTCACCAGCACCTTTATTGCCTTAGGAAACTTGCTCATTTCCACATTGACCAAAAAATTTTAACTTTGTTTTATCATTCTTTTATTGAGTCTGTTTTATCCTTTTGTTTGGTGGCATGGTTTGGTCAGACCTCTGTCACAGAGAAAAACTCTCTAAATCAGATAGTGAGATCTGATAGTCATCTGATAGGTGAGCCTCAGTCTTGTTTAGCCTCCCTGTACTCCAAGCAGGTACAGAGGATGGCTTTATCAATCCTTAAAAATGGTTCCCATCCTCTAAGGGGTGAATTTCAGCTTCTTCCCTCAGGATGGAGGTTTCTATTTCCGAGATGCAGGACAAAGCGTTATAAAAATAGCTTTGTCCCCGTTGCTGTCACTGAATTAAATAAGAACGAATGATTCGAAATATTAAAATTACTATATATGTGCCACAGTGAGCTTTATATATTTACTAGGTATGTGTGTTTTTAAAGGGATGCCAAATGCTGTCATTTTTCTGTAAAGCAAATTTACCTTGCCTTTGGGTATAAATAAAGTTACCTTGACCTTGACCTTGATTTATTGGGAATAAATGTGTTGTTAAAAATCAAATCTTTCTTTTTCTTTCTTTCTTTCTTTTCTTTCTTTCTTTCTTTCTTTCTTATCCCCCAGTTATGTCTGTCTAGTCTGTAATAAAAATTAAATAAATAAATAATAACAAAGGTCAATCAAGTGGACCAATACGGCAAAGCCATAATGACCCACTTGGTAAAATAAATCTGTTGGGCATCTTTCTTGGCCTTCAGACAATAATTCTGATTGATAAAGTACCAATCAGGACCGGCAAAAAAAATAAAATAAATGAAAAGTGATCTTCAACTAGAACAAAAAAAGAAAACCCACCTTCCTTTGCAGAGTTGCTGCTCCTTAAGACAGAAGAAGACAAATTTGAGTCGCATGACGCAGCATTTTAGCCATGCTAAGTCTGCCCATAACTCCAGCAAGCAGCGTGCCATGTTACATGTGCAACTCTTTCACACCCCAATAATCTGATAAACAAGACTGATGTTGAGACACCAAAGCAAGAAGTTGTGGACCTCAGTTCAGCTTAACAGTATTGTTCCTGAGAGTCAAAAACCAAAACAACCTAAGCAGCAGAATGCGAGATCCGTCCTGCCGTGTGCAACACCTGAAATCCATGGTGTGAAACCAAAAGTACCCAGTCAGCATCCTTCCACATTTAAAGCCAACAGCAGACTGTGTCCACGTTACTGTTTCCAGTGTGGGGAGGATGGACATGTCTCAATTTGTGATAAACGCCAAATCCTTCCCTTGTAGCAGCTAAGAAAAGCAGGGTGTTTGGGAAGCCTCTAATGCTTCTCAAAGTGAGACACATTTGAACTAAAGTGTACTCCCATAAAGAGACATATGGGAGTGAAGTCTCACAATGTCAGTCCCAAAATCATGAAATCTGTCATTAGAAATGTTAAAGTAGAAGGATCAAAATTTCAGCCTTTGTTGAATTGGTACCAAGTGGTTCTCAAAAATACTCAAGATATGACAAAGAAACTTTAAATCTAGTAGTCTTGGTTGCGTAAAACTGGTAGGTAAGATGCCTACAGTTGTTTCTGCAGGACAGACAGTTGTCCTGGAGGCCTCTCTCAATGTAAATCCTGTGAACATACAAAAAGATGTTGTCCTTGAACATCCAATCGGGCTCTTCACTACCAAATCTCTTACTGGTTTCAGCAATTGCAGTCACTTTACCACACAAATGCCCATGTCTTCTCCCTGTTGTTGAAAGAAATGAAACCAATCATGACATTGTCATACCCCCCAAAACATTGGCAGACATTAATGCTATAGTACAAGTGCTACACAAAAAGCAAACTGTCAGAGAACCAGATTGCTCTAAATTTCAAGCTAAGTCTTCCTCAGAACTAAGCTTTGATTTTGTAGATTTACTGATACCCACTGAATGAAAGGAGTGAATTACAAACATGTTAAATGACATGCCAAAGGTCTCAGAATTGCCTGGATTTTGGGCATGCTGACAAAGTCAAACACCATATCAAACTGATCAGACGCCCTTTAAACAGAGAGCGCGTCCCATACACCCCAATGTCTTCATCTCAAGATGGAAGAAGCAGACAAGCGTAAGACAGCATTTGTTTGCCCACTCAGATTTTGGGAATTTAACAGGATGCCCCAGGGGATTACAAATGCACCTTTGACCTTCCAGAGTATGATGGAGAAGTGTGTGGGCGATATGAATCTAAAAGAGGTTCGGTGTTCACTGATGACCTGATTGTCTTCTCATCATCTCTGGAGTAACATGAACCGTGCTTGGAGTGTGTCCTGCAATAACTGATGTCATATGGCTTGAAACTGGCACCAGAGAAGTGCATATTCTTTCAAATATAGGTAAAATACCTTGGTCACATTGTTTCTGCAAGAGGGGTGGAGACTGACCCTGACAAAGTTGAGGCCCTAAAGACCTGGCCGATCCCCAATCTTAAAGAGCTTCAGTCCTTTTTAGGATTCCCTAGAAATTACTGAAGGTTCATTGTCCGACCACTTAACAGACTAACCTCTGGCTATCCACGAATTAGGAAGTGGAACAACAAACCAAGGACAAATGCAAACATGGAGTATCGCCTTTATTTTACCAGTTGCTGTACACACACACTCCTTGTTACTCAAAGAGTTGAATCGGTAAGTGGAAAGATGGTCTTAACATCTCATATCAGCTTATGCTCCCTGAGGAGCTAAGAGCCACTGCATTTAGAAGCCTTCATCATGATACGTGCCACCTTGGAGTCAAACGAACAGTAGATTTGGCAAGGGCCAGATTTTATTGGGCGAAAATGTACATAACCATATAAAATAAGTTAAAGCCTTTGAGTGATGTATCTGTTGGCTCCAGAGGAGGCTGCTCCATCAATAAAAATTAAGACCCCCAGACCTCTTGAACTAGTGTGCATGGACTTTTTATCAATACAGCCAGATCTCTCAAATAGTGATGGGAATTCTGGCTCTTTTTAGAGAACTGGCTTTTCAGGTTGTTTTGTTGCTTTAATTAATTTATTATCAACAACAATATAAAGTTATGCACAAAATGAGTTACTAATGTAAAAAATTGTGATTTTTAGTTATATATGTTTATTATATAAATATGCTTTTATTTTTAATTTTTAAATAAATTTAGAGTGAAACAGCACAAAACACTGCAAACCACAGCACAGTACAATATAGAGTAAAATATGAAAAACAAAAAGAAGATGCACGTTCTCTGTCATATAGACCTGGGATGATTTTTGGGAGAGTGTTTTCCTTGCTGGGGTCACAGACTTCTGCAAAAAACTGTCTAATAGAGCTCTGGGTTGGTTTAGGTCAGGGGTCGGCAACCTGCGGCTCCGGAGCCGCATGTGGCTCTTTAGTCCTTATACTGCGGCTCCGCGTGGTTTGGGCAAATAAATTAGAAGTATTTAGCTGAAGTGTATTTTATTTATGTTAGTTCTTTTTAACTCGTAGTTCTAAATTGGAAGATTATTGTGATATTGAAATATAAAAATAAAATTATATTCTATTATTTTTTCATCGCTCAAAATAAGAGTCACACTCGCGGAAGCCGGTATACCCGCCGAAACGCTGTGCATTTATCGAGACTTTCAACCCCAGGTAGGCCAATTATGGATCTTCGGATCCACATTATGTCAGCAGCTGTTCTCCACCGTGAACTATGTTAAAGACAAACACCATTCACGCCTGACAGATGACAGTCCACTGACTTCGTATAGCCCCGATTTGCGGACTCTGTGCGCAGAGGTTCAGGAGCAGAAGTCCCATTGTAAACAAATCACGGCAGACCCGACGATGTTTCCATGAGCATGCTTTTGAGCATCTCTTTATTCAGCACGTTTCACACACGGTTGCTGTACGCATACAGCCGGCTGTTGCTTTTCAGCTCACAGCCTGACATACACCACCAACAACACAACAGCACAGATAGCGCAGACGTAAAGGCAGCGAGGCGTAATTGCGGGTGTCGCTCAGGTGTGTCTGCCTCCCCCGCACGCATTAACCAGGTAAAATACATATTTAGGCAGAATTTTGCAAATATCTATTTTTCATTTTTCAGCAGCATAGTGCTTTTTTCAAATTATTTTTTAAGAGTCAGGTCAAGGCTCCAACAGCCCAAAGGCGATATAAGGGTGGCGGCTGACAACAGTTTTTGTTTGCTACATGGATCATTTTAGTTCAGCTGGGTGTCTTTCCTTTTGTTATATTTCTTTAAGAGTTCAAAATGTGTTGATTACATAAATATAATTTAATTTTCTCTGTAGCACTTCATGGATTTCATAAGCAACACACCTTAGTTGTTCATACAAAGCATAAAGATAAAAAGCAATATATACAGTGTTATCTTCATTTTAGATGTCAAAAAGTATTTGCGGCTCCCAGTGTTTTCTTTTGCGTGGAAACCGGGTCCAAATGGCTCTTTGGGTGTAAAAGGTTGCAGACCCCTGGTTTAGGTGGTTGTGGTATATATATATGTGTGTGTGTGTGTGTGTGTGTGTGCAGCAGCAGCAGCAACAGTTGCAGTACGCACACTGTCACCCTCATTAATATCACACTCAACTGACTGTGTTTTATCTTCCCATTGCACTGATGGGTGGACAGTTCTCAGGTGAGGTTTTGCTTCTTTTCTTGGTGTCACTCATTTTCTTTACTATACCTTCCTGATGTGTCAGTGTGGTCTCTTGTTGTTGCCCCTGGCTTTCTTTCTCTCTTTCCCTCCTGCTTTGTTCGTGTGCTACTGTTGCTGCAAGTGTAACTACCGCCCCTCCCCCCTCTGCTCAGCAAACACAAGGCTAACGTGTGGCGTGATGTGAAAAAACTGAGAGAGAGAGAAAAAAAAGAAAAAAACTGAGAGAGAGAGGGTGAGCAAAAGAAAAAAACAAATGGCTCCCATCGTCGTTCACTTCAAAGAGCCGGTGTTCTGGGAATCCATCCTACCTGACAAGCCATCCTACCCGTTGTTTCTGCGCATGCACACAACACGAAATTAAGTGGCGAACCGTACAGCCTTTGTGAATATTAGCCAGAAAAATACTCTGACGGGTAAAATTAAGTGCCCCAACTACAACCACCAACCCAACTACAACCACAGCTCCAACTACAAGCACTGCCACAACTATAACCACAGCTGCAGCAACACCCATCACCGCAACTATAACTACAATCACTGCGCCAACTACAATCACTACCGCAACTATAACCACAGCTGCAACTACAATCACTGCTCCAACTACAACTACAACCACTGCCCCCACTACAACCCCAATTACAACCACCACCCCAACTACAACCACTGCGGCAACTACAACTACAACCACTGCCCCAACTACAACCACTGCTGCAACCACAACTATTGCCCCAACTAAAACCACCACCCAACAACAACCACCACCGCAATCACAGCTACAACTACCCCCCCCCCCCCCCCCCCAACTACAACCACTGGTGCAATTACAGCTACAACCACTACCCCAACTATGACCACTACAACTACAACCACTACCCCAACTATAACCACTACAACTACAACTGCTGCAGCAACCACAACCACTGCCTCTACAGTACAACCACAAGTGATGCTTGTTCTATCAGAATTGATCCATCTCCTGCTTGGACTCCTTCTCTTTTATTGATTGATTGATTGACTGATTGATTGATATACCTTTATTAGTCCCACAAGGGGGAAATTTCATAAGGCTGCCGACCTATTGCACGCAATGGCGGTGCCATCTTACCCTCCGACCATACATACATTACACAAAACATCACACGGGGAAGACAGGTCAGAGGGGTATAACATGGAAAAAGCACCACACGAGGAAAGATAAGGAGAAAAAAATAACTCCCCCCAGACTGAGCTCCAACAGGGAGATCAGTTTGAGAACAGAAAAAAACACCTCTGCACATAGCACATGAAAAAACTCTTAATACACCAAAGAAACACATGACAAGCAACAGGGATGGGTAAAGGGTGAGAGACAGCCGATTTAGACAGTACATCCGGGCCTGCAGACTATTCGCTGGTCTCCATGATCCACCGTCAGCATCGGAAGGGAATAAGTGTCGAAGGCGTTTGGAAAGGGAGGGGGGATGAGTGTGTGCATATCAGTGTATAGGTATGTGTGTGTGTATGTCCAGAGTTCAGCTGAGACAGTGTCCTTCGCCCTGCCAGGCTAAGTAAACAGTCTTCCAGCCAACCTAGGTGGCCTTGCATGGAATGGGAAGGAACAGACTAAACACAGTCTTTACCTTTCATTAAAGTCCTGAATAAAATAAAAACAAACAAAAAAACATTTGCATTGTGTTTACAAATCGTTAAACTGAAGTCCATGAAAAAAAAAAACAATAGTCTTGTTGAAGCTGACTTGGAATAAGTATGTAAGACTTTGTTGACATAATGGACAGTTATGTCAGTTCAGTACTAAATATTTATTATAGTAATAAATATTATTTATTATTTTTATTTTACATATATGTTATATACATATATAATTCTCCATGTATGCAAATGAGATGGAAGCATGTAACTATAATAATAGCCACTGCAGCGAAAAAGAGTGCCTGACGAGCCCAGTTGTAAGTAAGCTATTAAGACTTGACTGTACACTGTGTTCGTGTTTTCCTCCGAAACAATAAGTTCCGTTGGAGCACCCTTTCAACGCCTCTCTCTGCCTCTCGCTAGCAAAGTTGACCCAGACAGTAAAGCTAGTTTTTGGGCCCGACACAGAACCCCACGTATTAGCCAGAAGTTCCTTTACGGTTTTACGCCTTTACAGTTCAGAGCCGCGGACCTGTTTTATATTCGGGTGGAATAGTTTTCTATATCAGATTGCTGCAAAGAAAGTGCAGCCTTACCTAATGTCCACCCTACTGTTTCTCATTTTATATTAAGATTTAAAAATCTAGTTGGTATTGGTATGGTGAGTATCCTTCAGTAATAGTAATAAATCATACAGCAATAGTACATTGATATCATTGTAAAAAGCATGATAATATATTAAGTAATCCAAAGTATTCAGAGTACGTTACTCTCATTGATTAAGACTCGACTGTCATTGAGTAACGTAATGGAATACGTTACAAAATACATTTTGGGGCATGTATTCTGTAATCGGTAGTGGAATACATTTTAAAAGTAACCTTCCCAACACTGGCCACAGAGCAGGGTCCATGCCACACAGTGATGCAAAAGGACAGGGAACTCTCCACCATACATCTATAGAATAATTTCAGGCCTGAGCTCCCAAGTCAAGTGTTCCTTCACCTCCTGAGAAAGTAGAGTGTGCTGATGTGCTTTCTCTGTATGACTAGAGAAAATTAAATTTTTTTAAATGAGCTACTGCTACTACAAATATTTTTTTCAAACCCCAATAAATTGTATTTAAAGAAATATTTTTATTATCAATCTTTTAATTAAAACATATTCCATTATTACTTAGCTTGTCTAAAATATATATATTTTTTATCTTTCATTAAACATGACTTATCACTGGATGTCATCACTCAGAGCACTATCCCATTGATGCTGGAGAATCTGGATCCTTATATTTTTTTCTGTGAGTTTCTTACCTTGGCCTGACAGATCAAATGCTCCTTATAATCTACATATTTTGTTCTTTTTCTAGTAGTTTTTTTTTTCATATCAAAACATGCAACTCTGAAGATAAACTAGTAAAACACACAGAATAAAACATTAAAATTACTTCCTTCCAGTGACATGTGAAGCTGAGTTCTGCAGTAGCTATGTAAATGCTCTCTGTGCATCGAGGGTTTCATCCCAAGTCCAGTAGTGTAGACTGTAGGTGGGGTAGGCAAAGCAGATGGAAGCTGTTATGGCCTAGGCTTTTGGAATGTATGAGACAACATGTTTTCCTCCAGGTAAATCCAAGTGTGTCAGCCCTTGCAGGTGATTGGCCAGCTAGAACCCTGTGGAACACCGGGAAGCAACGAGTGGCCGATTGAGCCGCTCACCTGTGTCTATAAAAGACTGATGATCTATCATTTGGCGCGGCTGCTTAGACTGAGAGCGCAGTCTGCCTCTTCAGCCCGCTTTGTGAATGCTAGTTAAACTGTGTGTGTAAAGCCGAGCACTGTCCAGTCCCACTTGTTTGTTCTCGGGAGGTTAGCTGAGTAGGGTTTATTGTATTAAGTTATTTTTCCTCCTTTCCTCAAGCCTTGTTTAGTTGTCTACAGTGCCCCTGTGTCTTATTTCCTTTGTGTGTGTATGTAACATTGCCCAGTGGCTTGCTTTGTGCAGCCCTGACAGTTTTCTGTTGTAAAATTGGTAATAAAATCCCTGTTTCTGTTAGATTCCTGTGTAAGGGCTCGTTTATGTTACTCTCGCCCTGGCCCCTAGCAGAGGGGTCGTAACAAAGCAACAAAGAATTTTTGCATGATGTATTTAATAAATTTCAAGAAGCGGTTCAATACTTTTTCCCTGGATCATTTCTCATTAATATGCAAAGCTTTATTTATGGAGATCTATGGTTTGATCTCTCTGCATGTGTGGATTTGATGAGTTGTTACTGAGATCTGATCAGAATTTCAGTATTACCTGTCAATAACACCTTTAGACAAATGAATAAATAAATAAATGTATTTAGCAAACTGGCAACATATTTAATACTCATGTTACCTGTTGTATATGGTTCTATATGTGTATAACTAAATCACAGCATTTAGGAGGAAAAGGATTATTATTAGTAATATTGCTATTGGATTTATTTTGTCTGACCCTTTATTTGATTACTAAGGGAAGGAGGTTAAAAATAAAAGTTAAAAATACAAGATTTTTTAAGCTCATTATATGCAGTGCACTTATTCTTATATCTGTATTATACCCCTTAGCTGTGAATGTGTTCCTAACTGTGTTGTTAAAGAAAAAAATATAACAGTGCATAAATTTGTCGTGTTATTTTTATTGTACTTTACATTGTCCGAGATATCAAGGTATTCCTTGAAAGTGTCTATTTCCAATTGGACATAATAACAGTTCAGGTTGTTTGCCCTTGCAGTTTCATCCTCAGCAGCCAAAGGCTTCCTTTTATAGTTCATATTTGTCAGACGGTGGTTCAGGTGTTTCATCTAAGACATGGAAACAGAAAAGAGTAAAGCAGTAAAGAAAAAGCAAAGAAGAAGTATATATCTTGAAGATAACTAGGTCGTGGGGTGTAGGTTACATACCAGGAAAATAGCTGAAGAATTACTGTAATGCCCAAAGCCTTAATTAACTAAGTACATCAGAAACAACCTGCGTTATTTCCACTTCACAGAAAGTCCATAATAGAACAAAAACAACTCCTACGTAAGTCAGGTGTGTGTGACACATGATTATACTTGATAAACAGCATGCTGTATGTTTAATTTGAAGAGTGCTATTATTACGTTTCAAAGAGAGGGTGGCAATGGCATAGGTTTAACGACAGCAGGTGTGGCAAATTCAGAGAGTGACATAACACTGTGTGACAGATTTTCAGTGTCAGTTATGCTTGATGATCATTCTTGAAAACACTTGAAATGGTAGATCAGGAGGTTTAGATGATTTCTTGGCTGTTTGAGGCATGTAACAATCATATTAAGACAAAATGTCCCTCTGTTTGACAAACAAACTCTAAACTAGATTATGATAATTTACTGGATAATTTCTCTGGCTTCAGAGGAACTTATTTGGCTATCTTTATAAAGTACATTATTTGCTATTTTTTGACTACTTTGCCTTACACTACTGTGCAAAAGTATTAAGTCACCCATCATTTCTTATATTGCTTCCAAGGAGACAGATTTTCAGACATTCTTGTCATTTTTAAATGGGTCCTGAGCAATAGTTCTCCAGGCTTTCTGAAGGTCTTTCAGAGTTGCGGCTGCTTTCCCCCCACTTTCAGTCCAGCCCTTGTACCTAACCATTATCAGAGGAATGTTTGTCTGTTAATCCACTTAACACTGACAGATGAATCAGGAAAAGCATAAAAAGCCAAGGAATGAGATAACTTAGCAAAGAAAGAATTAATTAATTAATTGTATAGAGAGTTCATCACTAGCAGCCAGTCTCTAAAACACATAATTTTTCTTTAATTTCTTTTCATCTATAAAAAATGAGAAAGATAACTGGCCTAAAAACTATCTATACTATCTAGAGCAGATGAATAGTATCTGTAACTTATGTCATCTATCCATCCATCCATTCGCTTCCGCTTATCCTTTCCAGGGTCGCGGGGGGCGCTGGAGCCTATCCCAGCTGTCATAGTGCGAGAGGCAGGGTACACCCTGGACAGGTCGCCAGTCTGTCGCAGGGCCAACACACAGGGACAGACAACCATTCACGCTCACATTTACTCCTAGTGACAATTTTGGATTATCCAATTAACCTATCCCCTCAAACTGCATGTCTTTGGACGGTGGGAGGAAGCCGGAGTACCCAGAGGGAACCCATGCAAACACGGGGAGAACATGCAAACTCCACACAGAAAGACCCCGGCCTGATGGTGGAATTGAACTCAGAACCTTCTTGCTGTGTGGCAACAGTGCTAACCACCGTGCCACCGTGCTGCCGATGTCATCTAACTAAGATAATAAGGATTCTCAGGGTTCCTGAATGTACTATCTAGGCAGTATTTATCATTAACAGTAATTAAATATGTAGTGGACAATTCTGAATGTTAAGCATTTAGGCTTGACCGTCATTCCAATTCTGTTTCATAAGGTTTCATCCTGATTCTATTTGGCAGTGTAAGTGGTTATTCCAGTTGATTTTATGGTTCTTTGATTTTGCACTGGATAATGGCAGTACGACATTGTTGTCTTAAGATTTTACTATATTTACAGCTTGAGGGGGATTCTTTCAGTTCTTTACAATGAGTTGTTATTTGTTTAAATTTGTGAATAAAAACAAACTACCAAATATGAGAAAGTATAGTTATATAAAGCAATGTA
Source organism: Oreochromis niloticus (assembly GCF_001858045.2). NCBI lineage: Eukaryota > Metazoa > Chordata > Actinopteri > Cichliformes > Cichlidae > Oreochromis > Oreochromis niloticus. Next base: position 25,237,726 of record NC_031981.2, on the reverse strand, counting down.
AATGAAGAACGAAGAAAAAGACGAGGTAGGGATTCCATGATCTGCTAACCTTTAAAAAGTTAGATTCATTGTATGATGAAGGAACTGAATTTCATGAATTGAAAATCAATTGTGGTTACCACAATGTTGTTGTATAAAGCAATTTGAGTCCTCCAGGAGAGTAGAAAATCGCTATACAGTGGTCCCTCGCTAAAATGCGGTTCATCTTTCGCGCCCTCGCTGTTTCGCTGATTTTTTTGTGTGCAATTTTGCATGCTTTTCTTTTTTTTTTTTAAACTTTGAGAGAGAGAAAAGTGTGAAAATGCTCATGCCTCTCTGGGGAAATTGTATAAAGTGTGTAGTGAGGGGTTTTACAGCCTTAAAACATCTATAATAATTTTAAAAAATAAAGCTGGCTACTTTGCGGATTTAATCTGTCGCGGGTTATTTTCAAAACGTGACTCCTGCGATAAATGAGGGACCACTGTACAAGAATCAGTCCATTTAGCATTTACCAAAATTCTAAATTGTGTCAATTATGACTAATGAAACAGGACATGAAGTCATTCTCATTTAATGAAAAGTTAACAACACAAAAAAAATTTCTGAGCTTGTTTTGATGCATGAATACTTGTTGTTGAATTGAAGAAGAAAGGTGTGGTAAGATGCTTTGACATAATGATTTCCCGAAAGAAGAGTTGAAAGTATGAATGATCATGCTGTAAAAATGTAAACACACCCAAACCTGATGTCACCTGTTCAGTATATAAAGTGCAGTGGTGCTCCTCAGCTTTAGTATCACGGTCCAGGCAAACTAATCTGCAGAACTGACCTGTTCATCACAATGAAGCTGCTGTTTTCTCTGTTTCTCCTCTGGGCACTCTCCACCACAGGTAAGGACGCTCATTTCACCTGCAGGTAGAAGAGAGTCTAATTTAAAGCTTTAAATCATTTATCTTTTTATCTAACATCGTAATCTTTTTCCACAGTTAGTGGAGTAGTATTGACTCAACTGTAACCTTCTGTAACCCAATATGAACTTTCAAAACATCTCATATTTGCTATATATTTAAATTGTGATCATTATTTCTGTGTTTTTCTCCTGGTTGCAGCTGGAGCCCTTCAGTGTCAAACCTGCACAGATTCGACGTGTTCAAGCACAGCAGCAAATACATGTTCATCGGAAACAATGTGCATTACAGCTAAGATTCTAGGTAATGTTTTCTTCATATCATATTTCATATTTTCACTAAATTACAACTGCTGTGAAGCTATTTGTGTTCCATCAACATTAACAAACTACACTTTGAATTTGTAGCTACTTCATCTGGAACTCCGGTCACACAAATCTACAAGGCATGTGCATCTTCCTCCCTGTGTCCAGCCGTAATCTCTCAGACATTTTCAGTCGACCTGGGTTTTCAAAGTGCTCTGGCTTCTGCTCAATGCTGCGACACAGATAACTGCAACTCAGCAACTCTGCCAGGTAAGTTAAATACTACGTTGCTCATTGAAGACAAAAGAATAATATAAAGAAATAAAGACAATAATCTGATGTTGTAAGAGTCTCTGTTCTGAAATGAAATGTCCTCCTTTTCTGTTTTAGATCCTGCTTCTCAGTCAAATAATGGTGGAGTATGCAACTTTTGTGATCCTTCCACCGGTCAGTGCACCTCCACATTACAGTGTCAGGGAGTGGAGAACCAATGCTTCCAATCAACCAGTGAGTCTTTATGTTGTATCAGTTGTGTCATCGGTTTTCTATCAAAGATGATTTCAAATTCTTTTGTGATACATCTGACATATAAAAGAGCGGAAACTTTTACCCTAATTTATACTAAATGTTATCCTTGGGTGTGAAAGTTACTGTGATAAGATTTTAAATTTCAAGCCTGGAAGTCAGACAAACACATAAACATTTTAAAAAGCTGTAAAATTGTTCTTTGTGTGAAATATATTAAGCTACCCTGAAATTAGGCAATTTAAAAGAAATCCTGAAATTCTTCTTTTTGATCTGCAGTCAAAAGCAGCACCAGCACGTATCTAGCTTACGGCTGCGCATCTGCAAACCTGTGTGCAGCTGCTTCAAGCCTGGAATCTCTACCTTTCATGCCGAGCGTTGGTACCGTATCAGGTGTTGCCTGTTCTCCAGCACCAACTACAACTGCTGCCCCGACTACAACCACCGCCGCGACCACAACTACCGTCCCAACTACAACCACCGCCGCGACTACAACGACCGCCACGACTACAACCACCGCCGCGACCACAACCACTGTCCCAGCTACAACTACAACCACCGCTGCGACTACAACCACCACCGCAACCACAACCACCATCACAGCTACAACTACAACCACCGCCGTGAGCCCAACCACCGTCCCAGCTACAACCACCGCCGCAACAACAACCACTGCCGCAACAACAACCACCGCCCCAACTACAACCACCGCCCCAACAACAACTACAACCACCGCCGCGACCACAACCACCGCCCCAGCTACAACTACAACCACCGCCCCAACTACAACCACCATTCCAACAACAACTACAACCACCGCCGCAACAACAACCACCGCTGCGACCACAAGCCCCATCCCAGCTACAACTACAACCAATGCCCCAACTACAACCACCACCGCAACTACAACCACCACCCCAACAACAACTACAACCACCGCCCCAACTACAACAACAACCACCGCCGCAACTACAACCACCACCCCAACAACAACTACCATCCCAACTACAACCACTAACCCAACTACCACCAGTACAACTACAACCACCGCCCCAACAACAACCACCACCGTAACAACCACCGTCCCGACTACAACCAGTACTACGACGACCATCACCCCAACGACAACCACCGCCCCAACTACAACCAGTACAACGCCAACCACCACCCCAACTCCAACCACCGCCCCAATTACAACCAGTACAACGCCAACCACCACCCCAACAACCACTGTCCCAACTACAACCAGTACAACGGCAACCACCGCCCCAACTACAACCAGTACAACGGCAACCATCACCCCAACAACCACTGTCCCAACTACAACCAGTACAACGTCAACCACCACCCCGACAACCACCGCCCCAACTACAACCAGTACAACGACAACCACCACCACGACAACCACCGCCCAAACTACAACCAGTACTACGACAACCACCACCCCAACGACAACCACCGTCCCAACTACAACCAGTACTACGACAACCACCACCCCAACAACCATCGTCCCAACTACAACCAGTACTACGACAACGACCACCCCAACAACCACTGTCCCAACTACAACCAGTACAACGCCAACCACCACCCCAACAACCACCGTCCCAACTACAACCAGTACTACGACAACCACCACCCCAACGACAACCACCGTCCCAACTACAACCAGTACTACGACAACCACCACCCCAACAACCACCATCCCAACTACAACCAGTACTACGACAACGACCACCCCAACAACCACTGTCCCAACTGCAACCAGTACAACGCCAACCACCACCCCAACAACCACCGTCCCAACTACAACCAGTACTACGACAACCACCACCCCAACGACAACCACCGCCCCAACTACAACCAGTACAATGGCAACCACCACCCAAACAACAACCACCACCCCAACAACAACCACCACCCCAACAACCACCATCCCAACTACAACCAGTACAACACCAACCACCGCCCCAACAACCACTGTCCCAACTATTACCAGTACAACGGCAACCACCACCCCAACGACAACCACCGCCCCGACTACAACAACCACCCCAACAACCACCGTCCCAACTACAACCAGTACTACGACAACCACCACCCCAACAACCACCGTCCCAACTCCAACTAGTACAACGCCAACCACCACCCCAACAACCACCGTCCCAACTACAACCAGTACAACGCCAACCACCACCCCAACGCCAACCACCGCCCCAACTACAACCAGTACAACGGCAACCACCACCCCAACAACAACCACCACCCCAACAACCACTGTCCCAACTACAACCAGTACAACGCCAACCACCAACCCAACAACCACTGTCCCAACTACAACCAGTACAACGGCAACCACCACCCCAACGACAACCACCACCCCGACTACAACCAGTACAACGGCAACCACCACCCCAACGACAACCACTGCTCCAACAACAACAACCACCGTCACAACTACAACCAGTACAACGCCAACCACCGCCCCAACAACCACTGTCCCAACTACAACCAGTACAACGCCAACCACCACCCCAACAACCACTGTCCCAACTACAACCAGTACAACGCCAACCACTGCCTCAACAACAACCACCACCCCGGCTACAACCACTACAACTCCAACCACTACCCCAACTACAGCTACATCCAGTACCCCAACTATAACCTCCGCCTCAACAACAGCTACCGCCCCAACTACAACCACCACTTCAACTATAACCAATGCCCCAATTGCAGCTACATCCACCACCCCAGCTACAACATCTGCTTCAACAACAACCACCACCCCAACTACAACTGTCACCCCAACTACAACCACGGCTCCAACTACAACCACTACTCCAACTACAACCACCGCCTCAACAACCACCACTCAAACGACAACCATCACCCCAAAAACAACCACCGCTTCAACAACAATCACCGCCCCAACTACAGCTACTTCCAGTACCCCAACTACAACAACCACCTCAACAACCACCACCACAACTACAACTGTCACCCCAACTATAACCACGGCTACAACTACAACCACTACACCAACTATAACCACGGCTACAACTACAACCACTACACCAACTACATCCACTGCCTCAACTACAACTACCACAACCACTACCCCAACTACAACCACTACAACTACAACCACTACCCCAACTACAACTTCTTCAACTACAGCTGCAGGATCAACTACAACTGCTGCCTCCACAACCAAAAGTGATGCTTGTTCCATCAGACTGGGAATGATCCATCTGATGCTTGGACTCCTTCTCTTTACCTTTCATTAAAGTCCCGAATAACACAAAAACAAACAAAAAAACATATGATGCTATAGCAAGACTCACAAACCTTTTCAAGATTTGAGTTGTGTTTACAAATCACTGTTAAACTGAAGTCCATGAAAAAAGGCGATAGAGTATTGTTGAAGCGGACTTGGAATAAGTATGTAAGACTTCTTTCTTTGTTGGCATAGACAATTGTGTCAGTTCAATACTTCATATTATTTATAATATTTATTTTAAATATGCGTTATATGCATGTTGTTTTCCATGTATGCAAATGCCTGGATTTTAGTTTATACCAAGTGGGTGATACAAAGGAGTCCTTGTAATAATAGCAAAACATGCTTAGTAAATAAAAGAAAGAAGCACAATTATATTTATTGTTTCTTTGTTTCCCTTTGATTTCCTAAATTTCTCTCTCTACTTAATCTGCTCTATGTTACTTGTGATCAAGATACAATTAAGTGTTTCAAGGCCATTTCCAGTCGGTTAAAATGGGTTTCATTTGAATACAAAATAAAAGTAAAGGTGTAACAGCGGCACCTAAAAACAATTAAAAGTTTTACTTGATTAAGTACGATAAAAACGATAAAATTGTCTGATTGCCCGTGAGACAGGATAAGCGCTGCGGGGAACCGGTTAAAAACAAATCAACATATCACACACGTTAAAAGGGACGGCAACTCACACTGAATCCCAACTGGGCAAAACACTATAATAAGACAAATCTTCAGTGCCGTCTTCACTCAGGCTCACCGCGGCGCATGCAAAAAGCGGCAAGGAAAAAAAGGGATTGGTTTCCATGCAGCGTCTTCACTGTCTGCAACAATATATATATGAAAAAAAGGGTAAAACACTAAAAGACAATATCGGCGGTGCCTACTGATACAGAAAAATAAAACAAATAACCCAAACAAAATCGACAGCTGCAGCTGCCGCAATATGTCGGATTACACCAGGTTAAAACAGATTCAAATATACCGCTGTATCGGGTCCTCGGCCCGCAGCCAGAAATCCACTCGGCAAAGCAGCAGCTCTGTTCTCTGTAAATAAAAGCAGGAGGTGACTTGCGCTGGACAGTAAAATGCAGGGGGAGTATCCCTCCAATTGTACTGCTTTCATTACCTGTCCACAAGTTCGCGTCACACCGTAATAAATATTGGTCAGTGGCGGTGGACTCCACTACACGTCTCTCTGCCAGAGTAGCGCAATGTTTCCCACCTACAAGGTTGCAAATAACTTTAAATGTCTGCCAAAGAGCCAGAACTCAAGTGGTCCATTTGCTATGACCTACTGTTCTAACAGAAGACTAGGGGGCCCGCATCAAGCGTCCATAAAAGAAGTTAAAAGTGCCAACTTGCCCGGCTTGGACCAAGCACTCGCAGCTTCAGGCAGTAGCGGTTTTTGATACGGGTGACACGGGCGGTTGCCCGGGGCGGCATAGTGGTGGGAGGCGGCATCACGGGCATCGGCAAAAAAATAAATAAATAAATAAATTTGCTCGTACTCATGCTGCCCTGACATCATGCGCATTTTGGGAATGTCGTAGGCACTGATCGGTTTTCTATCGCCCATTTGCTGGGAGTAAGGGTGCCCTCCGTTTGCGAGGTGCGCCTGCTGCTCGCGGCACAGGGAGGAGAGGGCGGGGCGGCGGGGGATTCTCTGGCTGGCGCAGCATCTAACAACCAACTCGCAAAATAAAACAAAATAAAAACAAACCAACAAAACACGAAAACACCAGACATTATGATACAGACTTATAATTTGCACCGATGTTTTTTTGAAATTCTATACGCGAAAACTGAGCGCGAGAGCCCTCGGTGCGCCTGCTCGCCGCTGAAGTCAAAGTAAACTTTATTGTCATCTCCGCTATATACAGTCCAGTATATAAAGAGACGAGACGACGAGGCTCCAGTTACAACAGTGCAAGTAAACAAATAATAAATATAAGAAGAGTAAGAAAATAAATATACACTTTAGGACCAGGGGTAAAGGGATCAATAACAATTTAAAATTTATAATTTACAGTTTGATGATTTAAAGTCTCACACACAACCCGTCGAAAGGGGAGGGAGACATGCTGCTTCCAAATAGAGCACATTTCGTTCATAATGTTGTAAATCCAAGCCCATTATGTATTCATGATTTGAACCCTGGGTTGTGCGAAATCCCAGAAATAAACCCTAGACAAAGCGAATCTGTGAAATAAGGTGTAGGTCTATTAGGTTATGATTCTCGGGTTGGGGGATGGGTGTTCATACTGGAGTGCAAAATTAAAACCAAGATGGACAAGAAAAGTTCAAAGCCATCAGTTTAGAAAAAAGAGAAAAGAGGAGGAGAAACGAGCAAAAAATACAGGTAAGCAGATGTGTCATTGGATAATGGCAGGTCATGTATCCTGAAACAATCAGAATCAGAATACTTTATTAATCCCTAAGGAAATAATGTGGATTACAGTTGCTGGGGGGGAGGGAGTGTTCGCCCAGGGCACCAAACAGGCTAGGACCACCACTGGCTTCAGGTGTGCTCCAGAGAATACCTAATTGCCCACACCTGAGCTTATGAAAGGGACAAAAACCAGCTCTGCCTACCAGGGGCGGTTCCCAGACTCAGGACTCACCTGTCACACATGCATTTGGTGCTGGGGAGGCTGCTTACAATCCCCTGTACAGTTTTCATGCATCAGCAGGGCCATCTTCTGGGCGGAGGACAGTGAACGCTCCACTCCGTTTTTGCGTTTACTTGTGGACGAGAAAAACGGAGAAAATGCAGCGTCAAAGGTGTGCGCATTTTTTGACGTCACACTGTGCGCCAGGTTATTGTTTCGGTGAAAGGAATTTCTACAATGGCGGACTTACACAAAATACCATTAGAGTTAATTTTACTCTCTGCAGTGTTTAAATGCTTACATATATACACACACAGTTACTGTCCCTCCCAATGACTGTAGAAAACATGGACAGTGCCTCCTCCCATTGTGCAAAAATGAAGCCAAAATACCCCGCTTGTGGAGGCTGCCATCTTGCATTTTTGGAGCCAAAGGCTGTGTCCCAATTCAGGGTCTGCACGCTTGAAGTACGCATTTCAAGTGCGAGTACGACACCGCCACGCGACGATGGCTGTCCCAATTCAAAGTGTACTTCAAATGCATACTCCAAATGCGCCGTCGATTTCCCCAAATATCAAGCGTGGTCCAGTGCACGCTTCGTGGTCCCATATATCCCACAATCCATAGTGCGGCGGTAGGTGTGGATAATTTTGCCGCAAAATACGGCAGAAGGGAGCGGCCGAAGAGTGAACTGTCAAAAGTAAGTACTGAATATTATGTCACTTATTTATGTGCGAATGTTTAAGAACATTAAAACATTACTGTTGGCCACATGTCGGCAAAGTTATGTGACATTAGTGATGTTTGTACTTTCAGCGGTAACTTGGTTTTAAAGCCTCTACTTCTAAATATATATATAGTTGACCTTAATCTTACAGAGAATGTGATGATTTTATGGATAATTAAAGTCAGTCATATATCCACAAACACAACAAGCTGAAAGTCAGTGATACTGCTCGGTTTGCAGTCCTGAATATCACGGCACAAGCAGGATTCACTGCACTGTTAATGTTAGCTATGTTATATTGCTGCCTCTGTTCGGTGGTGTCGAGCCAAACGGACTTTAACGTGTGTTTGAACGAGCTGACGGTTCACTCGTTAAGCTGAAAGAAAGATGCTTTAATCACAGGAGTCACACATGTGTCCACTGTACCATCTGGGAACTCTTCTTGTTTAGCACTTGTAATAACACAATCACTAAATCCTCCTTCTCTTGTGCTGTTTTGTAGCAGTGTATACACCTGAGACTGTCACCTGTCTGTCTGTCCTGCACTCTCTCTCTGTTTCTTTCTCCCTGATTGTGGAATAAAAGTATGAACATGTATTTATAAGTTACACTTGTGTTTGAATCCTGCAGCTTATCACACATTTGATTTCCATGTGTGACAACTGCAAGTGTCCAGAGTGAGGACAGACTGAGGGACCCACTGCTGCACATCATCTGTGAGGCTTTGCACCCCTGATGATCCACCAGGACAAACTCAGCACTGTGTGAGGAAGAGGAGGAGGAAGAGCCAGCAGCAGCTGACAGATGGAGAGAATAGACAGACTGTTCCCTGTTTGTGAAGGACTGCTAGGAAAGTTTAACATAACTAATTGTCTGTCCTGAATCAGTCTTATTAGGTAATGTTCAAATAATGCTATCATTCCAGTGTTTTCAGTGTGGGAGAAAGTACTCAGGGCCTTCAAGTTACACACTATGAAAGGCAGCAACAAGTTTAATGTCCAGAAACCTAAAGTATGTATCAGCAGCAGAATGGAGCTAAAAATAAATGTTTGTTTCAGTTCTATGAAGCTTTGAGTATTTTGGATTAGTAGTACTGCTGTGTTTGTTGCATCATATTGCTGTAATTGTTTATATGCTTTATATATTCTGAGGTAAGTTGATCTATAGTGTTACATCATATTCTATGAGGATGTTATGTGTTTGTATAGTTTCTGCCCAGTTTGACCCATTTAGCAGAAGTCAGCCTGTTTAAGGCTCTGATATCTATTCTGTATGACTTAAAGCAGTTATGACATGGTCTGATTTTCTCACCCAATAAAGGAATATTTCATATATCAGTCTACTCTTCATTCTATCAGAAACAGTTATCACAGCTCGTACATTTTCTTTTTACACATATATATAAGCATTGAGTCAAATTTAGTAATGCCAAAATATTGAAAGAACAATGTTTGTCTCTTATATATAATACATCTGTATATACACTGTCAGAGATGCTTGTCTTTGAGTGAAGATATAAGGTGATAGGAAATATAATTAACTGCTACTTGCATCTTTGACCCAGAGTTCAAGCTCATACATATATATATATATATATATATGTATATATAATCTGACAATACATATAATATTGTCCATATTATATTAACATTACCACAGTGAGATGACTTTAGTCTCATGAATAACATTAGCTAATTATTATTTACTAACTAATCTTGAAATGACTGTTCAGTACAGAAATGAAGCCCAACTATCATGTTTTACAGTCCTGTGGTCTCAACTAATCAAAGTGATGTCATGACAAAAATGAATGAACAACAAAACATTTTTTCTCCTTCATTTATGTCACACAATGCTGTATGAAACATTTCTCGCGCTTAGTATCATGGTTGCTAGGCAACCTGAACAGCGCGACGAAGGCTAGACCGTCCCATTTCACAAGCCTCGCACTTCCGCACTTCCGACGAAGGCTGTCCCAATTCGTCGACTCCTTCAAATGCAGCCGACAAATGCGTCCTTCATTTCCCCGAATTTGAAGGATGGGTTGGGTGTGTCCTTCGTGGCCCACCATATCCCAGAATTCATAGCGCGGTCCAGCCAAATTTCAGCTGCCAACAATGGCGGCCGCTACTAAGTTTTAAAATTAGTCTTATTAATCTTTCTGGGTCACAAAATAAACTTTTAACATATTTTCAGGCGAGAAAGTGGCGGTGTAAATTTCAAATATCTGCTTGGTTTATCAAGACATCACATATTTGCAAAAGTGCGCCGACGTTTTCGGAGACGTCTGTTACCCACCCGCTTGATAGCAAACCGGGGGGTTCAATGGTCGCTCGAGCTGGCGAGAGCAGCGGACTCCCGGCTTCATCGTTTTCAGACCCCCGCTCTTTCGCTACTCAGGTTAAACATGATATATAAGTCACTCGGATAACTTAAAAATGTAATTGTTTGCCTTATTTCGGTGTTTTATTTGTTCGTGAGTAAATCGGGTTGGCTGAGATCAAAGTTATTAGATTATCAGATTAAATAAAACTTTATTAATCCATCGGGTGGGTTCCTCCGGGATTTTCACACAGCTGAATTAAAGTCAAAAAGAAAACTGATTAAACAGAAGTGTGAGACGGTCGAGAATTTACGCCAGTGTCCTGTTATATTTTAGATAGCACGGAGCAGACGGCCGTGTTTATTAAACTCCACCGAGACAGCGGTGACGCAGATCTGAAGGCTAGACCGTCCCATTTCACAGCCTCGCACTTCCGGCCTTCTCGGTCTTCGAAGGACCCGGCCCACGTAGACCGCGAAGGCCGGGTCCTCCGAAGGATGCAGCCAACGTTTTGGGACACAGCTAGAGTCTGCGCAGTAGTGACTTGAGGTGGAGCGACTGTGTAACGCTCCCGCCCACACACCCGCTGGACGTGACCACAAACACGCCCCTCTACACTTTTTACGTAACCCGGCGGCTCAAGTTTTTTGCTGGTTTACCGCGACTGATGACTCGTTTAATTAAGGTAAATACAACCATGTCACTGTTATAAAAAAGAGAAACACAGCTTATCATCTTATAGTTCTAAAATCACTCTGTTGTTAATTCGTTTGCTAGATTAGCCGCTAGCATCCGCACTGTGTTGGAGGCTTGTTGCTAGCTAGTTAGCGATGCTACACACCTGTTACTCTAATAGTCTGTGTTATTGAAGGATTCAGCACTTAGGTTTTTTTTTTATCCATTTTTAGACAGCGATGAGATCATCTGCACACTCTACAGAGGCCCAGAGTTACTGTTAATATCGAAAATATAATGCTGTCCTTTGAGATTTTAATATGAGTGTAATGGATCTAAAACGGTTTAAATCTTCACAGCCGTCTACAGCCTGGTAACATGGAGACTTTAAAAACATCAGCAGAACGTTTCAGTAGTGTAGTCTAATTTGTTCTTTTCATTTAATAATAGAGTCCATATTATATCAACAGCTACATTCACCCTGGAGAGAAACTAGTGAGGGAGACCATCAGGACCAAGCTGGGTTTCCTGGGTCCAGAGATTTGGAGAAACTTCTTCCCTTTCTTTCATCACAGCTGTCCTGTGCCAGAAGTTCTGTTGACCCACTGAAAGAGGCATCATTTAAGAAACACCAGGAAGACTGAAGCTCATCGCATTGATCAAGCAGAACTCATGATCTTCACCAGCAGCTCCCTCACAGGGAAATCTTGAGCATTCCTCTGTAGGCCTGCCCCAGGAGATGGATACACCCAGCATTTCATGAACACTGTGATGGAGACCTTTGCTTTGTGTGATGTTATAAATAATCGGATACTCCCCAGAGGCTCCGGACTTTTACATAAAGATATTATATTCAGTCCTGTATAAAGTTATATATTTAAAAATATATGATCCTCTCTGGTTACTCTGGTATGAATAACTCTGAATCACTTTATGGTAAATAACACACTATCTGCAAAAAACTGTGAAAGAATTCCAGATCACAAGTTTGTAGTTCAACATACAAGTGAAGACCTTTGACCTTCATCAGGTTTTATTTAATTGTGTTAGAGAAAATCTCATATGCTCTTCATGCAGCTGAGTACATCAAGTGTTTAAAACGGAAGCTGTGCAGGTCTGAGATCAGCAGCTTTGTGAAACACCAAACTGAGTTCCTGTTAATGCTGATATATAGTAACATAGTTACATGGGTGATTAATCCTTTTGATTTTTTGTCTTTAACTTTATCAATAAAACAGCTGCAGCTTTCACTGACAGCACATGTGGTACTTTAACCTTTGTACTGTTTTCATCAGTTCATTTTGTAGTTAACATGTGAACATGTTGGATGATCTGTCTGCTGTCACTGGGTGGTGCTGAGGTCTGAATCTTGTATTCTGAATCTCCTGTAATCACAAAGAGAACAGAACCATCAAACCCAAATATAAATTTTATCCCTCAAAATTGAAATAAAGCTGATTCTTCTCTGTCCTCACACACCCAGGATCTGAAGCTCTTCTCTTACATTTTTTTCAGTATTACAGTACAGTACAGTACTTCAATCCATAGTTACTGATTAATGAGGAGTGTGGAATAAGGGAAATATCTTACTGCTAATTATGCTTCTTATTATTATCATTGCATTAATTAACTTTGCATTAAGTCATGATCATTGCATTAAACCATATGATAATCATTTTATTAAAACAGTTATTGAAGCTGCCAACATTACATTAAAGTCTATATTGCAGGTGTTATCATAATCACATAATACTCTTTTATTGCAGGTGGAAAGGTAATCATTTTATATACACATTGCAGTTTGGTGCTTATTAAAGAGTTGTGGCTCAGTCAATTAATTAGAAGGTTGAAAGCTCCGTTGGGTGTGAATGTCCCGGCGAAACATGGAGTAAGTGGCTTGGAGCTATGGAAGGTTCAATGCATGCACGCTTACAAAACACATATAATACATTTAATCAAGAAACAGGCTGGAGTGAAGGCCTGAATGTATTCAGCTTCTTGTTGTATTTGAGTTTGCCCAGTTACAGGTGACAGAAGAGGTGGCCAGATGACTGCCATCCCCAAGGACCATCTGGAGGATGCAGCGAGTGGCCTTATATGGAAAATGTGATAGAGACAGGAACCTCTATGTCTATTTTAGCTTATGAAAATGAATATTTACTGTATCTGATATATCACAATCTTTGTAAACGCATGAGGGGGCGTCAACCCTGATGAATCAAAAGCAATCTGAAGTGTCTTTTTGGGTGGAGTCCTACAACTGATGTTTGGCAGTTCGTACCTCCCCGCATGTGTATTCAATAAACTCTTCCGTTTGATTGCATCCTTCTGGGCCTTTGGTATTTTGTTTTGGATCTCAGTATTTCGAATCGGAACAGTTTTGGTGCCGTGACCCGGATATCTGAGTCCATTGACCCAGTCCTGTGGTTCTGGTGGGGGCAATCGAGGCCGGAGGTGGTCAGACGGGCAGACGTGACCCAGTGGTTCGGCTGAGTGTTCAGGGCCCTGACAAAAAAAGGTAGGCACAGCCTGTTAAATCAAAATGTGTTGATTGAAATGTATATTCTAAATTTACTCAGCTAAATTACTGATCAATGTCTGTTTGAGTAATTGTTGATAAATTGAAGCTTCATAAGATGTTGAAAAGGTCAAGCTTGATGTTTGTTGATAAAAGTGAGAAAGACAAGAAGGTGTCTTTAGAATATTGAAGGTGAAACGAGTTAACATATTGAAGGTGAAATAACTTTAAAGTTCAGGGGTGGAGACCCCCCCTCTATCGGAGACGTCCTTTAGAGCCCGCTAAGGTTGCGGTCACTCCAGATTGACCATCTGCCGATGACTTGGGACCGCGGTATTTAAATTGGTTATGATCAGAGGATCATGTTGGTATAAAGTTATTGTTTCATAGACGAAGAAAACCTTGGATTGGGCGAGGTTTTCTGACGTACAGTAGAATTTCAGGAAGTCAGGCTCTTGATAATAGACGGACTGTTTGACAAAGTAACTCTGGTTAACAATCAATATTGAAAGTACATATTTAATGTTGATTAAGGACAGTTAATGTGTTGTGATTCTTAGAAAGACAGATTGTTGCTTTCGAGGGGTGTGGGTGAATATGTTTCAGCCTGTTCTGAGTAAGTGCAGGCGTCAAGGTTGACTGATTTGACACTGAATATTGCATGTCTCAGTGTCTGGCAGAGGCCCAGGTCTTGAAGTTTGTCTAACCCAGTGAAACCTAGGAAACTTGAGAATAGAACATAAAGAACAATCTTGCTGGCATATTTTGTGACAATAATGTTTATTTTGCTGTGTTTGAAATTCACAAATACACACACACACACACACACACAGACATTTGTTCATGGGGTGGTATTGAGTGTGACTTCCTCTTTTAAATTTAAACTGCGACACTCGTGTGCACTGATCCAGAACTCCATCAGTGAATGAGATAGGAGGTAATGTTAAGTTAAAATATTGAGAAAATAGAGAGGAAGATTTGAGCAGGGTCCCCTTTTAAATATATATAACCAATGGATGGTCCTGACATCCCTTGGTCCGAATTGGAGGGTAATTTAGCCGAAGTATTTGTGGCAGTTAGTTTAAGACCAGTACCTGAAGGTATTGCAATAGAGGTTTTTATTTCCTGTGAAACAGTGGATGTTCCCTATGAATATCGCACAACTATGGTAATAGCAGAAGAACAGCTGGCTGATTTTTTGATTGATGTCATGGATATTGCACGAAGTCTAATTCATCTGGTTTATAGATCCTATGAGCCTTCTTATGAGCGTTAAACATTACTATCACAGTAACAACTTGTTGATTAAATTCAATAAAGGAGGTTTGATAAAGTGATTTTTGTGTGGTAATAAGTGGTCATTGCATGCATTTGCAGAATTTGAAAATATTACTAATAACTGAAGAAGAGACTTAGTGGGTGCGGTCACTTCCCTTTTTTCTCGGGGCCTTTCTTGAAGGCCTCACACGCACTTACAATTTGAGATCTAGTTCCTCTTTTGCAGTGGGCAGTATGTTGAACTGTTTTTTATTAATTTCTACAACAACACAGATTGTTGAAGTGCCTGACTTTGAGATAGAGTTTGAAATAGTGAATATTCATGTGCACCTTGTTATTTTTTGTTGAATTAAAACATTAAACCATTTCAGTGTTGAGTTACTGAGAACTTGAGACTTTACACATAGACAACAGGGTGCGGTCCAGCTCCCCCTTGGGGAGTGAGGTGACATGTTAAACTATTTCTCGTGGAGCGCTGAGTTAACCCGAGAAGGCCAGGAGAGTCATTTTGAATTATACATTTATGGTGAAATACTTAATCTTTGCTTTGGCATTTTATTTGTCTGTGACATAACTGAAGGACATGTGGAGCCGTCAATTATCTGGTGCGTAGGTGCCTGGCCATGACGCCCTCATATGCGTAGAATGACTGAGAAACTGAAAGTATATTAAGAGGTGTAGTGTTTTACAAAATAGCCTTGATGTGATAACCCTGCTTCAAGGAGCCTGGTTCTTGGGTTGACTGAGCTGGTTTTGATTTCTCATTTGATTTCTCATTCACGCACAGGGTGTTTTCTGACTTAAGCTTTGAAAATAAACATATTGCGTCAGACTCAGGGTCAGTGAGTGTTCTGAGTAATAACTGTGACTGGTTTTGTGCATGCCCAAGGGAGTGCAGCGTTACACTTTCTGAAGTTGATTATAATACTGTTTCACTACACAGGTGGAAAAGAGGAAGTGACTCTTGGAACCGCTGCACTGCTTCTGAAACCAAAAGGTGAGTGTCGGTAAGGAACTTGGCGGGCGGGGTCAAATAGCGGCCATTTTGTGTGCTTCACAGAAAACTAAAATGGCGGACAACCCAAGTGCGACACCAAGTGGACAGAAGGCATATAAGCCATTGAAAGACCAAATGGAAGAGCTAAAGAAGGCCATATACATGGCCTGTTCAGGAACAGTGAAAGCAGCAGAAAAAGAGTTTCGCACGACGAAAGAGTTTGTGGAGAAATTGTGCGAAGCCCAGCAGAAAAGTATGGAAGACAGAGAACCTTTGTACATGGTCTTCAAAACAGGAGGAGAGGACTATGAAAGAAAACTGAAGCAGCTGCATGAAGAAACAGTGGGCCGTTCAGTGAACAGGAAAACCAGAACAGAGATGAAAACATTGAAAGAGAATCACGGTAAGTGCTGCAAAGGGATGATCATCTGCCAAGGAGTATCTGGTTGGATGAAAGAGGAAGTCAAGCAAACGGAGAAGCAACAAGAAGACAACGAGGAAGTTAAGAGCATCCTAAAGTCTCTTAACGAACTGAAACAGGAAAATAAGAAGCTAGAGGGACAGATACAGATGCTGTCCTCACAGAAGGAGGAACTGGAGCGCACACGTGCACAGCTACCAGGACCCCACCCAGCAGCCTTTGCCACACCCGAACTGATGGGGGATACAGCCAGGATGTACTCATTACCACAAATATATCACTGTGCCACAAATGTGCCGACAGCCCCTCCTCCCCCACCCTATGTAATGCCTGTGATGTCTTTCTCGGGAGGCGAAGTGCGAGGTCCGGACGGGCAAATGGGCACGGTGGTGAGTGGGTTTGCGGATGTGAACTTGTCAAAGGCCCCACCTAAAGGCCAACCAGGTGGCGGGCAACCAACAATGGCACAGAAAATGTGTAACGAAGGGACACAGGGAGCTTCAGCCAGACTGGCAGGCCCAACCTCTCCTTCCAACGCGGTGGACCTCATAGAGCTAGACCCACAACTGGAAGCAGGTGGAGGTGAGTATAACTCAAGTGTGAACTCAGCCCCTAGAAATGAGGCAGCTGAGAACAGAAGCTGTGCTACACCAGGAGCAGACGGTATGACATCACCAGGAGAGGAACTGCACAATGTGCAGTTCACCCCTTTGCCTAACGAAAGAAGAAGGGACCACCCGGAGTCAGGCGAGGACGCTGACCCAGAAAAAGGCCTGTGGCAGGGGCAAGTAAGAGGTAAGATGTGTGAAAACAAAACCGCTTTGTCAGAAATCTTAAAAGTTGTTAAGGAAGTACAGCAGAAGGTGTTTAAGGAGAACAAGAAGGAAAGAGTGGAAGAGGACGAGCTATCTGGAGAAGAGGAAGCTGAAGATACTGAAGATATCGTCGGACCACCCAGTCCCGAAGTGGTGGGGAAACACTTACGTTCTGGAACCATTTTAACACACAGCAATCAAGAGAAAACAAGGGTGACCAACAGAAGAGCCATGAAGCAGGACAAGAGACCCACCCGGAAGTCGATTTTCACGGACGATGGAAAGTATGATCTGCGTAGATTTGAGATGCCGCTAATGCAGGGTCCAAAGCAAGAACCAGTCTATCGAGCATACAAAGTCAGAGATTTGGAAGCATTGGTTAAACAGCTTCCACCTATAACAGAGGGTGGGGCAGTTTGGTTGAGGAAGTTGAGAAGGTTAACAGAAGGGGAGGAGCTTGCTCTGGGAGACTTCCGCGCTCTCGGAGGAAGATGTATGCTAGCCGGAGGGCTTGGAGACGTAGAGGAGATAGCCAGGACCACGGAACTTCCAAATGATGTGCCATTTAGTAGAGTTGAGAATGCACTAGCCGATGCAGTCCATGAAAAATACATAACACCCCATTCAGGGTCCATTCCAAAGATCATTTGGGACCCAAAATACACACCCATGGAATTCCTAGAGAGAGCCAAAGAACAATGGATGTCACAGACAGGCGTACACCCAGGTCAGGAAGGAGAACACAGGGCGTGGTTTCGCGCTGCGCTGCTCAAGGGGTTGCCTGAGACGGTTACAACTGATCTAGAGAAGAACCCAGACTTTGCAGTGGCCGACTCGACTCAGTGGGAGCGGCATGTGGTCCACAGACTCCAGCTGGAACAGGACGCCACGAACAAACATAAAAAAGACCTGGAGGAGGCGCAGGCACAACTATTAAAATTACAGCTGAACGAAGCCCGAGAAAAACATAACTCAAAGAAACGAGAGGTCAAAGATTCAAACAAAACAATGATGGTGGCAAGGCCCCAGCCTGATCCCGTGCCTGACTGGCCAGATCTCGACCCAAACCTGTACCCTGATGACCGTTGGCGTGACAACACCCAAAGGCAGAGAAGACCCGCGGGAAATTGGGGAACCGGCCGCTCGCAGAGAGGACGTGGTGGATACGTGGGGAGAGGAGAGCCAAGAGCTCGAGGTTCAGGGAACTCCATGAACAACCAATGCAATATCTGTTTCAGATGTGGAAAAGAAGGGCACTGGGCTAAAGCTTGCCGTGAAGTGTTCCCAAGCTCTGGACAAGGAGACTACAGATCTCAGGCACGTGGAGCTCCAAGGGGCAGAGGTGTCTACAGGGGAGGACACCAAGCTCATAACCCAGATGCAGCACCAGTCGCGCAGTATCCAGTGGCCGACTGGGGCTGGGACGAGGAGCAGTACTGACGGAACCCACAGAGAAACGACAGCAGGGGAATGGCAGACCCAATGCTGTCGATGACTGTAGAAGGGGCAGAATTGACCTTTCTAGTGGACACTGGGGCGACTTACTCGACACTGAAGACGACACCAAACAGTGCAAAGCTGTCCGACCACACTGTAAGCGTGGTTGGATTCTCTGGGGTTCCGATGACTCTGCCGCTCACAGATCCAGCTCTGACCAAGCTGGGTAAGCAGACTTTGAAGCACAGCTATGTGGTGTCACCACAAGTGCCTGTAAACCTGATGGGCAGGGACCTGCTCATAAAACTGGGAGCTACTATAATGTGCTCAGCTAATGGACTGACGGTGACTCTCCCAGGCGGAACACAACTCCCGTGCCTGGGAACACTTGCAAAGACTCAATACTTGGTGAAAGACTCTGAACAATCCACAGCCGACATCTACTGGGGACGGCTGGTGGAAGAAGGCATTCTGAGACAATATCAAAGGTGGAAACCCTGGATAATGAGTCTCGCGGTGTACTCTCAACCACGCGATCCCTACCACGTCACTCTCTTTTATGATAGGGAAGATGATGACACATATCGGAAACAATTCCAGTCTGACCTTGAGGGCCAGACCTGGAATGTGCGCTCGCATAACATCTACATTGGGCCAGAAGGGGTGGCCGCGGCGGTCAAATTCACCGACGAACAGCTGCATTGGTTCAACATGGGACCAGATTCGGCCCCACACATAACGTTGGCAGTGCATGAAGGTCATCAGGCTAAGGAAATGGGGTCGATGGTCAGGCGGGCGCTGGATGACGCTTGGTGGCAGTCAACACAGACCCCAAATGTCTGGTACGCACCAAAAAGCAAAACATACCGTATCACCTGTCTGTCTAACGACGCGGTGGTGTTGGAACATCAAGAAATTTCCAGAACACATGGCAGAGAAAGAACTGATCATCCTGACGCTGTGGCTGAACTGTCAAAATTGCCTGACACTCTGTGGTCTACAGGACCGACTGATGTCGGTCTGGCTAAATGTTCGCCCGTGCTGTTCCAGCTCAAGTCAGACACACCAATTAACAGACCACAGTACAGACACAAACCGGAAGCAGAGGAAGGGATTGCAGAAACCGTTGAAGGACTGTTAAAAGTAGGGGTGCTAGAGCCATCACAGTCATACTGGAACACACCGATTTTGCCGGTGGAAAAACATGGGTCAGGAAAGTACAGAATGGCACATGATCTGAGAGCTATAAACGCCATTTTGCGTACTGACACTGTGCCTGTCCCGAACCCTTACACAGCTCTAACTGCCATTACATGGGACCAGAAATGGTTCACATGCATTGACTTGGCCAATGCATTCTTTTGTCTCCCGTTACATGAGTCACTCAGGGACATTTTTTCATTTACATACAAGGGCCGAAAATTCAGATACACACGCCTGCCGCAAGGCTTTGCATTGTCCCCAGGCATTTTTAATCAAGTGCTCAAAGAGGCCCTGGCACCATGTCAGTTACCTGAAGGGTGCACACTGATCCAGTATGTAGATGACCTGTTGATCGCAGCCCCGTCAGCAGCGGCCTGTACAGCAGCCTCTCTGGTAGTGTTGAACAGATTGGCAGACTGTGGCTTTAAGGTCAGCAAGGAAAAACTTCAGTTGGTGCGGCCGGAAGTAACTTTTCTGGGCCGAGTAATCGCACACAAATCGGTGGGATTAATGAACACACACAGAGACCAAATTCTGACACATCCGAAACCACGGACTGTGAAAGAACTCCTTTCTTTTCTTGGCCTGACAGGATACAGCAGACAGTTCATCCCAAATTATGCTGGCAAAACAGCCCCTTTGAGAGATCTCATAAAGAAGGTGGGCGTTCGTAACCTTACGGGCGAGCTCCCTTGGACGCCGGCGACAGAGGCGGCTTTCATTGCATTGAAACAAGACCTGTCACGGGCCACAGACCTGGCCACACCGAACTATGATGAGCCATTTTACCTAGATGTTTCTGAAACACACGGAATCGTAAACGGTGTGTTGTTTCAGAAAAAAGGGGGTGGAAGGGATGTACTCATGTACGTCAGTATAAGACTGAACATGACAGAAGCGAGACATCCAACCTGCACACAACACGCAGCAGGGGTCGCCAAAATCATTCAGAAAACAGCACATGTAGTAAGAGACCATCCTCTAAAAGTACTGACCACACATAGTGTAGTGGCCTATGTTAACTCACAAGCGTTCACCATGACGCCACTGACACAACAGAGGTTGAGTAAAGTTTTAGATGCACCAAATCTGACATTCACACATGAAGGAATCAACATGGCAGACTTAATGGGGTCAGGAGAACCACATGACTGTGTGAAGAAAGCTGAAGCTGAAGAGAAAGTCAGAGAAGACCTGAAAGCAGAGCCCATTCCTGGGGCCGAGGATTGGTTCACAGATGGTTGCTGCCACCGAGATGAAGAAGGACTGAAAGCAGGGTACGCCGTGGTTTGCAGACAAGGAACCGAATTTGAGGTGAAAGAAGCCAAGAGACTTGAAGGGCAGCAATCAGCTCAGAGAACAGAAGTAATTGCACTGAGCAGGGCCCTTAGACTGGCTAAAGACAAGAGAGTGAACATCTACACAGATTCAGCCTATGCATTCGGGGCAGCACACCTGGAGCTCGCTCAGTGGAAGAGAGCGGGTTTCAGAACGGCAGGAAACGCGCCCATCTGCCACAAAAAAGAAATGGAAGAACTGGAAAAGGCCCTGGCTGACCCCGAGGAGGTGAGTATCATAAAATGCAAAGGACACTCACAAGCAAACACATTGGTGTCAAGAGGAAACCAAAAAGCAGATGAAGCAGCAAAGGAAGCAGCAGGCTACAAAGGAAAACAGCAAATGGTGCAAGTACTTGCTGAAGAAGAAACAAGCACGAATGGACTAGAAGAAGCCCGAGAGGCTCAGAAAGAGGCATCCCCAGAGGAAAAGGGGGTGTGGCAAAGCAGAGGAGCTTGGCAAGATGGAAATTTATGGCGGGGGCCAGACGGGCGTCCCGTCCTAACTGCCAGAATGGCGAAGCAGAAGATAACAGAGGCTCATGGGCTTGGTCATGTCGGGGTGGCACAGATGGAAAGGAACCTGTGTCACTGGTGGCACCCGAAGTTGAGGGACATGATAAAGGAAAAAGCCAGAACGTGCCTTGTCTGTGGGGCACACAATCCCAAACCCGGGGTAAAACCCGAAGCAGGTAAGTTTCTCCTGCCTGAGAGGCCGGGAGAAGAGATTGTTATTGATTTTACAGACATGATTGAAATGGGCCCGGGGGGAGTAAGGTACTTATTGGTGTGTGTAGATGCTTTGACCGGCTGGCCTGAAGCGTGGCCGGTCAAAAAAGAAGACGCTAAAAGTGTGATTAAGTGCTTAATCAACCATTATATCCCTAGGCATGGGTTTCCAAAACGCATTAGATCAGATAATGGGACGCATTTCAAAAATCAGGACTTAGCAGAGGTCGAGAAGATGTTAGGAGTTCAACATAAGTATGGGACAGTGTATCACCCTCAGTCTCAGGGAAAAGTAGAGAGAATGAATCTAAATCTGAAAAACAAACTGGGTAAGATCTGTGCACAGACAGGGCTTAATTGGGTGGCAGCCCTGCCCATTGCTTTAATGACCATAAGATGCTCTGTTAACCAATCCACAGGTTACACGCCGTACGAGCTGCTGACAGGACGGCAGTTTCCGGCGCCCTGGACAGCGGTCCCGGGGAAGCAAGCCACCAGCAGCAATCGATCTCATGCAGAATACTGGAATGAATTAAAAGCTCTTGTCTCCAGTTTCACAAAACAGGTTACATCTACAGACCAACCTACAGACAGAGCGGTGCCGGACGCGAAGGTGGTGTGGCTGAAAGTCATTAAACGGAAGTGGAAAGAGCCCCGCTGGACCGGTCCGTATGAGGTGACGGCTCGGACGGCCACAGCGGTTCGACTGAAAGGGAAAGGTGACACCTGGTTCCACTGGACGCAGTGTGCTGCAGCAGACGATAGCTTGGTGCAAGATAACCCAGCTACACCAGACACAGGTGGTAACGAGAATCAGAGGCATAATAAATCCTCTCACCTGTGCAACGGGCCGATCAGTAGTCCACCTGAAAGGCCGAAGAAAGAAGAACAACCAAGAAGGAGATCGCCACGTCAACACAAAGGAGTGGTAACAAATTAAGGAGAAAAAGAAAGGAGAAAATTTATGTAAAAGAGCAAAAGTTTATGCTAAAAATATAAATCTCACACAACACAATGCACTCACACGAATCAGATACACGTCATGGGACACGTGAAGAGAAGAAATTGGTAAAAATGCTCCTCACAACCACATGCTTGCTATATCAGATAGTATTACTTATGGCCGTGTGTTTTCTTGTGTATTTCTTGCAGACCGCTGTTACGGGTTCGAAATTGAGGATGAGAGTAAAACAATGATAGTCCAGAAAAGGCCGTTCAAACAATTGATTTTAATGAATGCACGCAGCGTGGAGAGGTGCAAACTGCAAAGCAGTTGTACATCTCTACCCAAAATACACTCTAGATTGCTTTTATAACATCAGGGTATTGTAACGCCCCTTCTTGCGTCTACAAGCACATAATTTGCATGTACAGAACATTCATGTATTTTAAGAATTAACTGCAACATAGAGGTTCCTCCTTGTGGCATACTCTTCCGAATATAGTGATGACCTAAGGCCTTTGAGGTCACCCTGGACTGGACATCCTTCCGTCACCTGTAACTAAGCAAACTCAAATACCACAAGAAGCTGAATACATTCAGGCCTTTGCTCAGCTACTATTTTACTGTATCAATATACTCAGCATATGAGTTATGATACATATATATTTAACTCAATCATTTTAAAGTAGTTATAACTGCACCTGTAATAAACATGTTAATATTTGATTAGGATAACCCCTATAATATAAATTATAACATAATGCCAGCAACTTCAATAAATGCTTGGATGAAATGATAATTAATGCAATGACAAAGATGATGGTTATATAAAATAATCCCTGTAATTCCACAATTCCCCCTTTTGACGTCTTCCAAAGACGTCACTACACTATTCCCAGGTCCACTACCTTCGCTCTGACCCTCTCTAGCCGCCCCCTGACTCAGCAAATCCGACAACAACCTCATGTCCTCTAGGTGGTCCAGCAATAAAACACCAGCTCCCACTTGAAAACACTTCATGCTTAAGTGGTCTCTGCTCCTTTTCTGGGTCCTTCTCTAGTGGAAATCTTCTCCTGTAAGGGATAGAAAACAAACAACCTTTCTCTGCTACACCTTACTAACTTACTGTGTTCATCTCAGGTTCCTGTCATTATTCAAAGTTGGTTCCCAATATCATATCAGGCAAAATGATAAACCCTACTGCCACGTCTGCTTTGTTAAGCTCTTCAGCTAGACTCTGTACCGGTTTGCCAATCTGTGTGTACATGCCTCTACACTTTTAATGTCTAAATGCACATCTGGATGTATGTGCACTTGTATGTCTGTCTGCATCTATGAGTCAGTGGTTTTTCAGAAAAAAAAAAAAGCGTTAAAGTGAAGAATGTTTCCTGACTATTAACTCCTGATACTGGAGGGACTTTCCGGGTTGCCCAACCTCCTAGGTTTGGCCTTTTACACTTTTACTAAAAAAATTTTAACCGAGCCCAAAGAGATTTTTATTTTGCTCCTGTGCTTAACAGGTTAAGCGAAGTTGTTTTTTGTTTTGTTTTGAAATTTTCCCTTCTGTGTGTGTGTGTGTACATAAGTAAGAATATAATAATCAACATAAGATCCCTGGTTTGCAAATGATTTTCTGCCCCCGCTGCAGGGCAACATCATGTGGTGGTGAGTCTATGTTGGCTAGTTTAATGCAAATATGTAACAGTTGCTTCATTACATTGCCCACTCAGAGTTGCGCAGTTTCAAAGTATGTGGAGAATTCAATACACATTTCTTGGCTAATTATTTTCCCAATAAAAGTGAAATCATACATTGCATTTGATTTCACTTATATATTATCCTGTTCTGGGCTCTATCCATTATATTAACTTTATTTAATCTCCATACTCTTTATGTGTGTGAGCAACGCTTTTAGTCTTATTAAACACAACCCAAGTAAAATACACACCATCCCCCTGTCAGCCTGACTCTCCGCTAAAAAGCACACTTCAAAGTTTTCTATCTGGATTTACGCCTCTTTTGGCCTCAAGCATATACATAACATGCAAAGGTTACTGTTAATGCCCGTTAGACAAGTTTCCATTATCTACAACATTTTGTTTCACCCGGCTCACCCTCACACATTTCCTGTTTACTTATTGCATATTTATCTTTAACACCTTTTACCTCAGTAGTTGCTAAGCAGAAACAAAGCAACCTGTGGTCCACCTTTACCCTGTAAAATAAACTCATATCATGTTTGTGTCTGTAAGCATGTTTTGCATTCATTCATTACACTCCCCGCCATTCCTGCAAGTTAGGAGCTGTAAAGTTGAAAGCTGCATCAAGTCCAGGCCTTTGGCCTGGCCTATATTTAAATCATGTGTGTTTGTAAGCGTGCATGCAATTCACCTGCTATGTTCTCATCTTCCCTCAACATGTATCACCTGGACACTCTCACCAGTGAAGCTTAAAACCTGTTTGGACGGAACATCAACTCTAAACAAGCACAGTTATGCATTGTGTATAAAATTAACTCAACCTCATGCTAACCTACATAAGTACCTGTCTTAAGAGAGACCTCTGCACAGCTCAGACGCCAGTTGCAAGAGCTCTCTAACATTAGAATCATCAGCTGTGACTTATATAGTGTTATTTCGGTACTTTATACTTCACACATTTTTGAACGTTGTTTATATGGGGAGTTCCTCTTTTTGTGTCTATATTTATTAATATGCCTTGTGCACTAAAGCTTCCTGTTTTTCAGTCTGGCTGAGCACTTGTTTGTGAGTATAAACTGGCCTCTACAAGCCTTCATTAGCAGATACACATTACAAATACTTCATATATACAGAGAAAAACCCAATAATCCACATTTCACTATTTTGTTCTTTGGTTCAGATTTGGATTCTGTATTGTTCTTTATTTGTTATTATTTATATTCAGATTGTTTTTTGCTAGTCTTGGTTTGTTGTTGTCTGTTTGGGAGCTGACATAGTCTCTATAAATGAACTTCTTTTGGTGGAGTAGCATCAGGAGAGAAGCTCCAGAGAGGCATCTTCCATGTTAAACACTAAAATATAACAAAAGAGATCTTCTCAACGTGTTGTATATTTTTAATATTTCCTTATTATTTTGTCATAAAATAAATCAACCAAATAACTTAAGCTGTGTGACAGCACCTTGCGTTTACGCCAGGCTGTGAACTGCCCTGAAGCTACACCCCCTTTTACCCCATTTACTTTCTCAATCTTAGTTTAAACTATTCCTGACCTTCTCCTTCTCTCGTCTGATCATCTCAAGTACGTCCTGTACCAAATTTGCTTCCTCTTTTCAAGTCCCACATTTAATTACAAGCTCTAATACATTTGCCCTATATTGCTGTCTCGACGTGTTTCCTGTCAACTTAACAGAGTTATTCTCAGAACTCAGAAAGGTCACGTAGACATTTGCTTAGTAACCCTAAAAGAGCACCTTTCATGTAGCTAATCGCATATATTAACACCCCCTTTTTGTGACACATCTCATGTGTTACAAACTCAAAATCCTTCACTCGAGCTTAGGAAATTAAAAGAAAAAAGTTAGTCCTATCATATTAGGCATACATGCTCCGGCCCTTCAAACCTGTATTTAAGGAATGAAATCAAATTAATCATCATGTCAAATCCTTTCTTGGCTCCATCCACAGCCTGCATCCTTGAAACGTCCTAGAAACAAAAACCTGTGTGTTAACCAGAACTTCACATTTCATACTCAGTTTTTCCTCACTTATGATCCAACCTGTATTATAAAAAAGAAAACTTAAAACAGAAAAGTTATCAGTCATGTGTCTAACCTTAGTCCAGTCTTTTGTCAGTGTCCAGTCGGTCCAACCTATGGTCTGCCTCGTCCGTCCAGTCACCATCCATTTACACACATTCACTCACATGCATTAACATCAGGTCTTGCTGACAGTGGAGACTATCTCGCAAATTTTCAGTCTTCACTCTCAGCAACATCAACTCATTTATTTGTTTTACTTTGTTTTTAAGAAAATAGTTCTTTCTGCTTTTGGACTGGATTGGCTCGCGGCAATCCTTTTAGACAGAGAGTTAGCCTTCTCCTCTGCCTATTGTAATCTGGAGAAGGTCACCGAGAATTTTCAGCGCTGTTATCCACTCTTTTGCAGGCCTGCTTAGAACAAAAATGAGAAAAAGAGAGCTGATTATTAGCTCATCAAAACACAAAACAAAATCACCTGACAGGTTTTTTCTAAGTGCACTGTTATAGAAACTATGGCCCTTTTAGACATGTCCATGTTTATCAAAACTCCCTCTATTAAAATAAAACAACAACCTCAAAAATCTTCAACAATCTGAAATTTCACCCGTTCGACACACTGAAACCTCGCCAAAAGCTGCACCGTTTCGTACACAACAATATCCCCTTTAGGCACTTTACCATACTCAGATTCAGCCTAAGATCTTACAACAATGTGTCAACACTAATTTATAAACCTCCTAATCAAATTTGCACCTCTGAACAATCTACCCCTCCTTTAAGGCCTCAATCACACACACAGCAAGCTCCTCTGTCCACATTCACACGAGTTTTCGAACTTTTTGCATACTCAGCCATATCTCAACAATTTAACTTGGCAAGAGAAATACTTTTTAAAGCCCATGCCATTATTCAATTATTTTCATTTTCTTTCTATACTAATCACTTGTTTTGATCACTCAGTGCAAAAGCACTGCTAAGTCACTCTTTTCAAACTACTTTAATCGCTTTTTCGTATAACTGATTTCCTTGTCATCTAACTTCTTTTGAGTTTTTCCTCAACGTTACTTTATCCAAGTGTATTTTATTCAACATCCACACCATTTTAACACTCCTGAAATTAGCAACCTTATTTAATTACATATGTTTGTATTCTTAGCCAGGTTTTAATTGCATTAATCTTCATGAGCTTATCTTTATAAGGTTAGTGCATTTTCTGTTTGTATGTGTAATTTTATCAATGTTTCTTTGTGATCCTTGTGATCTTGTAAATGTTTCTTTTACAGTGTTTCAAACTCCTTTTGACAAGGTGTGTTTTCTCTCTCTGGCTCATCACTGGTCATTGTTAGTGGCATTTCCCCTTCGCCTGTGCCCAGCGGCTGTACCCTTGAAGTCCCGTCTCCTCCAGTGACTCCAAGGTCACTCCGGGACTTAGGTTCAAGCAATCGTGACTGCGCCTTGCCTTAGGTTGTCCCAGGGTTTCGAGGTGGGATCTTACCCATCATGGGCTGTCCAGCCTTCCATGCTGCCTTATACGGGGGCCAACTGGGCAAGGGTGTTATCAGGTCTAGGGGACACACTGGTTCTGGAAATTAAAGGAGTGTAAACTGCTTTCTTTATTTCATGTGTGTATTAAACTTTCCAACAATAATTTCACATGTAACAGTTAGTGTACGTGCATTTTCAATTCATTAATGTAATTGTTAGTTCATGTATTTATTTCTCTCAGTCTGTCCCTTTTCTAAAACCTGTAATTAATATAATTTTATTACTTTATTACTTTACTTAAAACATGCATTCGCTTCATCTTCTTAGAATTTAACTCGTCTGCCTATTTCTCTGGGTGCTCCCCTGACATCATCAATCACTCACACAGCAGCACAGTATTTCCTATTTCTCTTTCCTGTTTCTACAGATTAATCAAACACTTGTTTTTTCATATTTACAGTCTACAAACCCTCTTTAGTTTTACTAAGTCTTGGTCTAAAAACAATACACCCTCTTCTCACACACTTTTCAGTATACTAATTTTTGCATTTGTCAGTTTTTTTTTTGTTTTTTTTTTTTACTTCATTCACACAATCCTTTCATAATCATCTCACACACACTGCCTTTTCTCTCAGACTTCCACTTTTTCACTCATTGTCCTATTGTACCTACCCAGACTTATTATTACTTATATTACTTTGTACAACTCACACAGAATCATTAAAATCCAGTACAACATTCATACACTTATAATCACCCCATACACGCTTTCCTAACAGTCTTACAGGGAGTTTTAGAGGGAGTTTTATCAAGCGCGCAGATCTCTATCAAACATGCTTGTTTACAATCAGGAAGGGGAAGTAGACAACCCTCAGTAACTGCATCTGTCCTCTTAAAAGAGAAAGAGTTTTATATAATCTTGGTATTCTTATTTTATTCTATTGTATACATCATTCTGTTCTATTTTATTTTATGGCATTCCAGTGTTTTCTGATTTCTACTGCATAACTTTGCGCTTTTGCTTTAACCTTTGGACTGTGGACATAGGTCCACACAGGGCACCAAGCACAGAGAAAATTCAACCTCAGTGCTTCAAAATTCTCCTCAAAATTCAGAAACTGTTTCTGTCCTTTATCCATATCAACATAATTGTGAGTCCCCATTTACAACTTGTTCTTCACTTGTGTCACAACCCCTCTAGTAATATCATCAGAATTACTTCAACATGGTAAACAATGATTTTTCTCTTACAATCAACTTACCATTAAAACTCAAGATCGCCGCTGACTCGATTCTCTAAAATCCTGAGTCAGTTAAACACCTTACTCATCTCACGGTGTTTTTTCTCAGACTCCCTTGTCTGAGCTCACTATTTTTACCCTGGCATCTCCACCAAAATGTTATGATATCTTCATAGACCCAAAAGTAAGCATCATATTTCCCTAGTCAAAAGTCAAACCGTTACTCACAGTAATTTTTAATCTAACAGCCTTTGTGTTTTGAAACTAAAAAGAGGAAGGAACAGCGCCCAATTTAAACTGCGCATGTTGTCACTCAACAACACACACACAGAAAATGTAACTGTATATATTATCTCAAACTGAAACAGAACCCATCTAAAAATCCTAAAACATCTTACTTCGACACCCCAAAACACACATCGCTTACAGACATCTTTTTTAATTAAATTATCTCAAATTCAATTTCAGTTCTCAGAACCCAGGTAACGGTCTTAAGTATCAACAGTTTATGTATCCTATCTCAAAACCCCTCAAAAAGTCATACAGTCATGGGAAGAAATAAAACTTTACTTACATATTGTAATAAACAAGACCAGCGTCTTAAGTACATGCATCAGCAATGTCTAGCAGTCCCTATTAACTTCCTCATACTCTATTGGCCTCTCAGCTGCCTTATTTGCATTCTCACACACACACACAATCTAAAAATAATACCAGCCTGACTCTCAGACTCAGACAAGTCTCTTAATCTATTTACACAGACGTCCTATGATTACAACTGCACAGATTTTAGGCCTCTCATTTCAAAACCTACACAATTTAGACAATTTTTAAGTTAACCCTCCAAGGGACAAACTCCCTGAGTTTTTTGTCATCAATTTAACCAGTCTCGGCCCCGGGCCGTGGTCAAATATCTAAGACCCTACACAATTTAAAAGCGTCAACCAACTCAACCCCTGCCGAAAAGCTCTGTTTTGGGGACATTTCACATCCCAGGCTTCCCCGAAGTTTTAAGTTAAAAGTTACACGCCCGAAACCCGGTTTCTACTGACCAAAAAAGTGCAAACCACCGTCCCGGACGGTAAACTGACCCAGTCAGTAGCTATTTTGGACCGTCCTCAGTTGTCCACGATTGCCAATCGAACTATCCCGTCCAACGGAAAATCCTGAGCGTCCCCAGAAAATTGGGAGCGTCACCTCCGAACAATGCACTTGTTAGACTCCCAGAGTCCCGTTCTATACAATTTAATTATTTTGAAGACACCCCGAAAATCACAAACCCACCATATCGGTGTCCAAGCCCGGCTTTATATTCAATTGAGACTTTAATGTCACAAACTTCACCAATTACCTATTATTCTAAATTCTCTTATCTTCGCAGTCCAACTGCATTTCCTTTAATCAGTACTGTCACTTAACCTTACATTACCATTACTTCAACTTCAATTCTCATGAGATTTTCACCAAAATCAAAACAGACTTTTACCAGTAATTTTCAGTGAGTAGACTTTCAATTTTGTCAGAACCAATTCAGCACTGTTTGGAAATAATTCAACAGGTAGTGCCTTACCTTTGAATAAGCCGGCTTATGTCCACTCACTTCGACCACTGACTCGTGTCTGCCTGTTTGAGCACCTTGGACCCTCTCAGTCTCATTCTCCAACTTTTCTCCCTCAACCTCGGCCAATGCACCAAATGTTACGGGTTCGAAATTGAGGATGAGAGTAAAACAATGATAGTCCAGAAAAGGCCGTTCAAACAATTGATTTTAATGAATGCACGCAGCGTGGAGAGGTGCAAACTGCAAAGCAGTTGTACATCTCTACCCAAAATACACTCTAGATTGCTTTTATAACATCAGGGTATTGTAACGCCCCTTCTTGCGTCTACAAGCACATAATTTGCATGTACAGAACATTCATGTATTTTAAGAATTAACTGCAACATAGAGGTTCCTCCTTGTGGCATACTCTTCCGAATATAGTGATGACCTAAGGCCTTTGAGGTCACCCTGGACTGGACATCCTTCCGTCACCTGTAACTAAGCAAACTCAAATACCACAAGAAGCTGAATACATTCAGGCCTTTGCTCAGCTACTATTTTACTGTATCAATATACTCAGCATATGAGTTATGATACATATATATTTAACTCAATCATTTTAAAGTAGTTATAACTGCACCTGTAATAAACATGTTAATATTTGATTAGGATAACCCCTATAATATAAATTATAACATAATGCCAGCAACTTCAATAAATGCTTGGATGAAATGATAATTAATGCAATGACAAAGATGATGGTTATATAAAATAATCCCTGTAATTCCACACCGCCCCACGTGACCTGTCTGAACACGGAGGCCTGTCCAGCCCACCACCAACTGAGAAACTGAATACTGGGATGTGGCCATGGAAAAGACCAAAACGTGAGGTGTCAGGTAAAAGGGATGATTGTCTCAGCGCATATAATGGCATAGAACTGGACTACGTTAAAGGGTCCACAAGCTCATACACGTTCGATCTGTGTGAAGTGATCAATTGTAAAGGTGCAAACAGCAGCTGGAGGGGATATGATGTGTGGGTTTGCAGTCATCCTTATATCTGTACCCGGGGAGGGAACCCTCACTCCAGCCGGGGAATCCGCCCTGTACTGGCGTCATACACAGCAGGACAGTGGTGCGCTCCTGGCTGGGGGAACGTGGTAAGTTGGACTGGAGTAGGGTGGCAACCACATGTGCCTGAGGGATTGAAGGGAATAGCAATTCAGAGGGATTTTTCTGCTGCCCAAAACCCTATTACACTTTCTCTGGGCCCCTGGAATACTCTGCCCAGGTCAGATAGCCCAGGAAACGTGTTCTACCTGGTAATTGGGGTAGATTTGTCAGGTACGGATCCAATAGGGATAATTAGGATAAACTTAGTCAATCCCATGAATAATAATGTAACTAACTCTGTCACAAACATTACAGGAAAAGGAGGGAATGGGTCGCCAACCGTCACACCAGAGGAACACGAACCAAAAGGCAGACGAGTCCTGACGGTTGATTACACTAGGCTGAAGCCGCAGGATTTAATCGAGCGCGCCACCGGTTTCAGTGACAGTAACCTCTGGCTGGACTGGGTGGCCCAAAATGCTAAAGAACAACAGGTGTCTAACTGTGTTGCTTGTGCTTCAGCTAGGCCGCGGTTGTTTACAGAGCCCGCACCACTGTATCCAGAGGACAAGTGGGGGTACGACTGCATGCTGCGACTTACTAGAGGAGCGGTGAGTGCTGGTAACTGTTCAATCTTGTCCAGCCTCTTCCCGCCAATTGACAAGCAGACGCAGGTAGGTCCATTCACAAGTAAAAAAGATAACTATACGTGCTTTAAGTTCTCTACAGATAAAACGAGATACAAGCTGGGAGAGATTGACCCTAGCTGGTGCTCTGTGACACTCACAGGTAGGACCACTAATATTGGAAATGACTCGAGCACGGTAATTGGCACATGGGCAAGAAGTGGGTTATATTATTATTGTGGGGAGAAAACTATTTTGGTTCGTGTACCTCTGGGAAGTGTTGGAACATGCGCTATGGTGAGATTGGGAGCTCCACTGATGCTAATTGGAAACAAAGTAAAAGTCCTACCACAAAGAAATACACGCACATTGGCAGCCAGACGTAAAAGACACATTTTGAGAAAGAGAAGGACTCAGGGGACACATGCATACGACCCTAGAATGGATTCCCCCACATGGATTGACTCCATAGGAGTGCCCAGGGGGGTTCCAAACGAATATAAATTAGTGGATCAAATAGCTGCTGGCTTTGAAAACATACCAATAATCTCTGCTCTTTTCCCAGTGACCCCAAACAAGAATGTGGACAGAATAAACTATGTTCATTATAATGTGCTGAGACTCTCAAACCTAACCAGAGACGCCGTGGAGGGATTAGTGGAGCAATTGGGCCCGACCTCATTGATGGGGGTCCAAAATCGCATGGCCCTGGACATGTTGTTGGCGGAACGGGGAGGAGTCTGTGCCATGTTCGGCGATCAGTGCTGCACCTTTATCCCCAACAACACTGCCCCAGACGGCTCAGTTACCCGAGCCCTGGAGGGCCTTAAAACTCTGTCCAAAACCATGCACGAAGATTCAGGGATTGAGAATCCCCTGGAGGGCTGGATGACATCCG
Organism: Oreochromis niloticus; assembly: GCF_001858045.2. Taxonomy (NCBI): domain Eukaryota; kingdom Metazoa; phylum Chordata; class Actinopteri; order Cichliformes; family Cichlidae; genus Oreochromis; species Oreochromis niloticus. The sequence continues at coordinate 25,204,062 of NC_031981.2, read as the reverse complement.
TGTTCGGGCAGTGGAAGGGGTTTGTGATGTCTGTAATGCTTTCTATCGCTGCTTTCTTAGGGATTTTGGTTACTTGTGGCTGTTGTTTCATTCCTTGTGCTAGAGGCCTGCTGGAGAAGGTAATAACGAAGGCGGTGAATCCAGAACCGCCCGACTCAGTGGCAATGATGCCACTGATGGATGTGGAGGTGGCCGACTGGGAGGAGGAGTGACTCAACGCAATGGGGTGACCCTGTTTGTGAACAGGGTCAAAAGGGGGTGTGTGGAATAAGGGAAATATCTTACTGCTAATTATGCTTCTTATTATTATCATTGCATTAATTAACTTTGCATTAAGTCATGATCATTGCATTAAACCATATGATAATCATTTTATTAAAACAGTTATTGAAGCTGCCAACATTACATTAAAGTCTATATTGCAGGTGTTATCATAATCACATAATACTCTTTTATTGCAGGTGGAAAGGTAATCATTTTATATACACATTGCAGTTTGGTGCTTATTAAAGAGTTGTGGCTCAGTCAATTAATTAGAAGGTTGAAAGCTCCGTTGGGTGTGAATGTCCCGGCGAAACATGGAGTAAGTGGCTTGGAGCTATGGAAGGTTCAATGCATGCACGCTTACAAAACACATATAATACATTTAATGAAGTACAAGCTTTTTTTTTTTTTTTAAAAAAAAAGAAAAATAAGATGTTACTGTCTTTACACATGTGGAGACTGAAAACATGCTGTTGTTTGCACATATTTAATAATCAGCTCTGCACAGGAGCTGAAGCAGAGTGCAGCCTGTTGCTTTTACAGTATAACACTTGTAATAAAAGTACAGTAACGGTAATTAGTGACTGAGCAGCCCGGGGCGTTTCTTTTGATTTCTTTAGTCAGGGTAAATTCATTCACCTGCATGGATTAGCTAAACGAACCCCGACAGCCGAGTGCTCATCTTAGCTAGCTAGGTCTCAGGACCTAGCTAAGGACGGTAGTTACCGAGTAGCTTACAAACACGTTTAACTTAACGAAAAAGTGCAGCCGGGCCTCGGGTCCTTCTGTCAGGTAGTCCAGTTTACTGAAGAACACCTCAGGCTGTCAGGTTAAAACAGTCCGTCGTGTTTTCGTAACGTAAATGCTGGCCCTCCTCTCAGAGCCTACGCTCTATCTGCTATTCCCGAACAGAGATACGCAAGTTTCTCCGTGACTGCAGCTGCCAGTCAAAGCTGTTATGATGACGTTTCACCCCAATTTAACATCACCGCGGTAGGAATTAGAATCAAACTTGTGGGAGAGGAGACCCCTTGGACATCAAGCAGCGTGATGAGAACTATTGAAAACAAAAGAAAGAATCTTTGGAAAAAAATTATCTGAGGAGAATAAATTTATTTTAGTCTGACCCCAGTCCCATCCGCTAACATGGAGGAGGCGGGGTTTATGACCTGTACTGCAGCCAGACACCAGGGGGTGATAGAGACGTTTTGGCTTCATTTTGGGGAGCTGTGGTGTCGTCCATGTTTTCTACAGTCAATGGTCCCTGTTGCTACCCAATCCAGATCGGGTAGTGACAGTCCCTCCACACATAGGACTCGGTTCTGCTTCTATGCGCCATCTTTGTTTACTCTTTCCCACCCAAGCTTATAGACTTCTGATTGGCCAACATTTCTACATGGATAGGAATATAGCGCCACCTGCTGCTTTGGCATGTTCCTAGCAGCGTTTTCCTTCGTTTTTGGCTTTTACGTGTGGATGGGATTTTTTTTAAAAACGAAAACGGAAAATCTCCGTTTTCAAAAATACCCGTGTACGTGTGGACATAGCCTCAGATTCTCGTTCACTGGCAGTTCGTCAACAACCTTGCTCTTGCTACTTGTTTTGTCATTTACTTTGATTTCCTGTGCTACACTTTTCCTGGACCTTCTTTGCCATTGCCATTGCTACCTGCCAATTCCCCATTCACCCCATTGACCCACGGCCACATCATTAGCAACACTTTGCCACCTGTTGACCTTATAAATAAACACTGTAAAACATACGAGCCGTCTCTGTTGTGGTTCTCTGCGTTTGAGTCCAGTTTAGCTATCGGCCTTTAGCCATTATGACATCCTCATGCCAAAAGAGGGGGTTTTTGTTGATCATCTGCTGATAGCTAATGTTGCCCCTAATACTTTGGCAGGCATTTGAAACCCCTGGCCTAAATGAGCTAACAGACCTGAACTTCCATTCCATTCCAAACTAAAGAGCACCTGATTTATTAATTATGTTTTAATATCTATAATAAACAATAAACAGAGGCAGTGAGGTCTCTGCTATGATCATTAGCCTTTAACATAGTAAGTAGTAAAATACACTATTTTTTTCCAAAGATTTATTTATTGCTTTTCCAAAAGTATTTTAAACAATGAAAACAAAAAAAAATAAAATAAAGGCGGAAATTAATAAAAATTGAGTATGTAATAATAATGTATGCTCATCGTATATGAACAGTGTGCGAAAACACATAGATATAGATATACACATTCACCCATGTAGATACACTCATATATTGTTACAAAACAAAAAGAGAAAAGCAAAAAAAAAAACCACCACACAAAAACAAGGGAACAGACAGTGCTCAAAGAACAGTTATAACACAGTGAAACAATAGGTTTAAGTTTGGTACTCCAGGGCTTCGGGCTGGAGTTTTAATCCAAGGGCTTCAAGTTAGTTAGAGAGGCATCCGACCAGAGATGGGCAGTAACACGTTACAAGTAACGCATTATTGTGATCCGATTACTTTTTTCAAGTAACGAGTAAATAAGGGATTACTATTGCAAAAAAGGTAATTAAAAATACCTTTACTTTCCCGTAAGCACGCTGCGTTACTGCATTACTAAAACCGTGAGTGTCTCATGACAATGATGTAAGCAAGTGCGACATTTGTGGCAACCAGCTCCCAAGAGTACCTGGCTGCAGCCACTGGGGAGCGCCATATTGCGACCTCCACACTAACCGGAAACACGTGACCTCCACAGTAACCGGAAACATGTAAATTCAGTTAAATCGACTTTGACAGCGAAAACTAAATTGTGTTTTTGTTACTAGTGATGCTGCTGATAAATAAATTTGGTTTTAAGTTGCTTTTTTAACACTCTGGGTTTATTAAAAAAAAAACATCACCATCCCTTCAGCTTGTTCGTGGCCAAAAGTGTCTATGTGTTATGTTTTCATTTTTGTGCTACTTTTTCTGCATAAAGGTTTTTTCATAAATATAAAATAGTCATTACTTTTTACATTTTTTATCCTTCAAACACCCTTTTCTAGTACAATGCACTTGTTTGAAGACAACCTCAAAACTCACCATTTCATATATCAGCAATGCTACTGGAAATTATTGTACAGTGGCCCCTCGCTGTTTCGCTGATTTTTTATTTTATTTTTAATTTTTTTTACAGCACATTGTGTTGTGTGTTCTGATTGCTGTAGACCCTTGTCAATCAATCTAGTGCCGTGTCTCCTGCACAGCGGTCCCCAACACCCAGGATCGTTTGGTACCGGGCCACGGGAGTTTAGGCTCGGGTGTGAAGTGTATGGTTTTCAGGGTTTTTAATCGTTAAGTCGGGTTCCCTGGGTCTTTTCTCGTGTTGTAGTCGTGTGTCTTATTTTGAAAGAACTATTTACGTGTTACCATAGCGACCAGAGAGCATTAAGAAGCAGAGAGGAGGATGTTACTCTCAATGTTGTTGGTTTCAGGAGGACGCTGCTAATAAAGTTACACAATTACACAGTGAATTCGCGTTTATTATCATATTTACAAAATACCACAGTTTTTTCTTTGTCTGTATCATTTTATTTTGTTGTATTTATCCGCGACACCTTAAAGGCCGGTCCGTGGAAATATTTTCTGACATTAAACTGGTCCATGGTGCAAAAAAGGTTGGGGACCGCTGCTGTACAGTACAGAATGCGTTTAGCTTGTTGAATTTATATAAATCTTCGATCACTAGCAGTGTAACTCTGAAGTGCTGCACTGTATGTTTGTGAGTTTTCTCCCCGACAAACACAACAATTCCGACGAAACGTTTTGCACGGTTTCATTCTATAATACTGGACTTATGTTTCTATAAAGGTTTGAACTTTAAGAGTGTTTTAATATTCTGCCCCTCTGTTGTTACTTTATTGGGTTTCTATGGCTGGTGCGTTTCTCAGTTTTCCCACTAGTGGGCAGTATTACCCTTGAGTTTGTGGCTTCTTCTTTAGTTTTTTTGTGTGCATTACACTGCCCCTTTGGTGATGTGTTGTAAGCAGCAGGAAAAGTTCACACAGGCAGTGTGAGAAAATGCCTGGAGCAGAAAACAAGCTGCACAACTTTAAGCCCAGTTTACATCGCTGGGGAGTTTGTTGAACCATAATCTGTAAGTAATCAATGTCTAGCTTTATTTTCTGTAAGATTTGTTACTTTCATGTTACTTAAGAGGTTATTTGAACGTATAAGGAAAAATGTTTATGGTGAATGTAAAGCATAAGAAAAGCTAAGTTGCTAACTTCTGTTTTTGGTTACAAAATATGTCGATACTGATGCTTACGTATTATTTTACTGTATGTTCACAGTCTTACAAATTAAAAGAGGAAAAAACGGTCTTCAGTTAAAGACACAAAGACAAAGTGATGTGTCCTGTCGTTCCTGGAACCATCTCCTCTTATGTTAAGCTCGCTGCATAGGGTGAATAGCCATACATTCACCTGAGGGCAGCAGATTAAACAAAAGAGAAAAGTGTGAAAATGTTCATCCCTTTCTGAGAAAAGTGTATAAAGCATGTAGTGAGGGGTTTTACAGTCTTAAAGCAGCTATAATAATTGTAAAAAATAAAGTAGGCTACTTCGCAGATTTCACCTATTGCAGGTTATTTTTAGAACGTAACTCCTGCGATAAATGAGGGACCGCTGTATTATTAATAGTAGAGTCTGGGACATCTAATTGATTAACATCAACATTATTATGCACTGTTATTTTTGTTCAAGGAGAGCAAAAAATTTAAAACTCTCTCTCAGCTTGTCCGTTGCCAAAAATGGCCACTTTTGTGTATGTTCACAAAATGCTGTAAAGTGTATATTTATTAAAACATTTATCTACTTTTACCGACTTGACTCTTTAAAATAGCACCAATCCTTTTCATCAAAATCAAAATTGTATCTACATTCTTTTTTTTACACTTTAAATGCCAGTTAGGTTATATATAACCAGTAACGTTTCAGAGAAAACAGTGATAAAGTCCTAATGGTTTCATAAATCTTCGTATTTTTTTTCATATAAGCATCAGGGACAAGGCTGTCTTGCAATTGTTGAGGTCACTAGTGTGCGCCCTATTTCTTCCAGGATCACTCTTCATTTGTAGGTTTTAGTGGACTCCTACTACTGTGAAGTGGTTTTCATGGGACAAAGGCTTGTATTCCAAGATACACACACAACTATTAGATCCTTAAGATCAAACCTGTGTCATTCTTTTGGTCCACTGCAGTGTAGTAGTGTAGTAAAAAAGAAGTGAAGTGGCCCCAAATGGCCAGGATAGAGCCCAGAGGGTTAATGCGTAAAATGTATGAAAATATTATTGATTACAGGGTAATACATTAATGTTAATATCAACAGTAAGTTTTTTACTCTGAAGTTACAAGTATAAACAATTCTGTTACATTTACACTTAAATTTTTTACTATAAGTATGGAAACAAGTGAACATTTTACAATAAGTTTAACTGGAATTCTGTACACTGAAAAACAAACAACACATAAAAAACACAAACAAACAGCCAGGGCCTTCATCTGTCCATTAAATGTCAAACATCGCACTGACCCATAGTCCCTGCTTGTCAGCACATGCTTTTGAAAAGCATGTCCTCTGAAAACTGAAAAACAAAGAGGAAGAAGTCCCTCTACACAAAAACACTGCAGATGACAGGCCAACTAAACATCTATTGATCTGTCTGAATGCCTCCTCATCATGTGAGCCTTGAAGTTTTTTTTGTAAGAAGAGTAAGACCACAGTGAGGGCATTTCATTTTCATGGACTTTCCACAAGCCACAGTTTCATTTAGCGCAGAGGGTAGAGCACATGAATGTTCTACTGAAGATTCAGAAAATGGTTTAGATGCTGGAGACAAGACATCGAGAGGGAGATGGGGCTCCACGGAGAGTGCAACGGGAGAGAGGCGGGGCTCCTCGGAGAGTTCAGTGGGGAGCAGTCCTGAATGCTGACATGACAATAATTGCCTTGTCATATCCCCATGCTGTATGATTGTCATGGTACAGACAGGGCAGTGAAAGTGCACCGACATATCATTTTGTCTGTAAGAGAGAAAAAAAAGAAAGAAAAAACAACAACATGTAATGTAAATGCAGTTGTATAGAATATAATCAGTTTATCTAACAATCAGATTGTACATATTAACAAAAATATCCAAGCCATCCTCAATAATGAAAGCAAAATGGTATGGATCACAAGAGCTGTCAAGAAATGTGGTGAACAGGAATAAAAATGTAATGAAAACACACTTTTTTCTCTTGCTGATGAATGAACTGAACTGTACAATGTGAAAAGCAACTTTTAAGTCAACAAAGAGACTGCAGAAGTGCTGAAAAGAAGTGCATATTTATAACTTAAACTGTGAGGTATATTTAATACCAACATACCTTTGAAAGGAAAAGCATTTCTAATGTGTCCATTTATATGCTCCTCAACCTTTGCCCTGACAGTAGGGCTGAAAGTGGGGCACAGAGGGCAGTGAAACAGCCAACACGTGGTGCATTCCTGCAATTCCTGCAATTGGAAGCAGAATTCCAAATTGATATTTGCATCTAAAACAGAGAGAAAAAGAGATAAACACCATATACACATTTAAGTTCAGGTTTTAGCAGAAATAACATGTTACAGTTAGCATGTAAGAGATTTGGGAGAAAATTCTTTAAAAAAACACAATTTACAAGACACTTTTATTTGTGACATACGTATCTATTGACATAGACAATTTTAGGCTAACTAAAATCTGAGCAATAAAAAAGCAGAACGGAATGGAATAGAGAATATTAGCATTTATAAATATATAAACCTCTTTGTGACGAACTTAGACCTCACACCGAGCACATCTACTGCGGGTGGGTTGCCTGTTATCGGACCCGGAGTTAGCAACATCCCCCAAAAACCCAAAGAGTAGAGTCCTGGCCCCTAGCCCTGCCAGTGTAGCAGAAATGATGACGGATGATGATGGCAGCAGCAGCCGTTCTTCTCTGCGTGAGTAGCTTAATGTTGTTCGTGTATAATTAACGTTGAGTACGCTAACCACGTTATTAAATTAATGCACGTAAGGTGAACTAGCAAACACCATCGTAGTTACATGTGGCTGTCTTCTTGTTTCATGGCAGATACTCCCTTCACCCTGGCACAAAAAGGCTAAAATGACTAAAGAAAAAGTGGAAAACAGCTAAACATGAGAGGTTTTTGGACAAAGTTGGTGTTTTTTCCATTGTTTAAGCACTGCTTCCAGCCAAGAGTGATACCATAAATCCCCTATAGCTGCAGAAAAGGCTAACATTGTTATCTTTTTACAAAAAAACAGCTGAACATGAGAGGTTTTTGGACCAATTTTGTGTTCTCCATTCGTTAATCACCGGTTCGAGCACCGTTTAAGCACTGGCACCGTTTCAAAAGTACCAGTTTGGTACTGGTATCGGATAAAACCTAAACGATACCCATCCCTAAGTGTAAGTGTGACAAACAATGTATGAAATTTGTAACAAGTAATCATAAAATAGCATTAATATATGTGTGCGCAGGGCTCGCAAAATCGCTAGCCCAACGTCCCGGGACTAGCGATTTTTCCAGTCGGGCTACCAAAATCCATTTCAGCCCTGCCCGTCGGGCTATCATAGGAAGGAAAAATATGTGTCAATGCTTTTGCATTTTCTTTCGCAAATGTAGCTGAGTAAGTATGTTATTGGCATCGATGAGGCACTGTCAATATGTGACATATTGAAATCGCGTTTGAATTTGCGCTTGTTTTTTGCTTTCACTTTCACTTTGCGATCGCGCGAACGGTGTATAGAGAGCGGCAGCACTGATTGGTGAGTGATGATTAATTGTGCACCAATTCCTCTGACATCGTCTTATCACTCATTAGCTTAGGGTACTATTCAAACGTGACAAGTGAAATCTCCCACAGCAAGCTTAAACATGTGAGAGGTTGATTGCGCAGAGAATCGCTGACCGTTATGTGAGTGCGTGTAAAAGCAGATGGATTTACGCCGGTATTTTAGTTCTGCTGAGCCAAATAAGACAGGTCAGGGTGAAGAAGGGGCAGCCAAATAAAAACCTACCACAAAACGGAAAAGTTATGACAAATCAGACTATGAGGCAAAAAGAAAGCTCAGCTTTTTTGGTTTCATGGACAAAAGAATTTATGTGGCTGGAATATGACGAGCTAAATAACATCATGTTCTGCCAGGTGTGTCGTGAGTTTCATTTCATTTGAGTCGACAAGCGCCTTTGTAACTGGGACCAGTAATTTGAAGAAAGACCCCATCAGAACCCATGAGAAATGCAAGAAATGCATTATTGCCCAGTCTGCAATATCTTTCCCAGAACAAACAGCAATTGCAAAAAACATACTAAAAATAAACCAAGCACAAGAAGGAGTCCTGAAAAATCTTTCAAAAGCGTACTATGTTGCAAAGAGTGAGCTACCATTGTCAAAATTTAGCAGTCTTTGCAAACTTCAAAAAGCAAATGGCCTCGATCTTGGTTCCACTTACCCCTTACCCTTGACTTCAGTGGAAATTTCAGATTCAGGATCTGACACAGACTGATTCATGTTCTACACAGTTCTTACAAGTTCATAGAAATTTCTGTTCAATTAGAAACAAGTATTTGAGTTGATGATTGTAATTTTTACACAGTTGTTGTGATTTGTATTTTAACAATTTTCTGATTAATTTTTGTTTCCGTTACAATATTATACTTTAATGTATAATATTGTAAAGGAAACAAAACATTAAAAAATTGTTCTCTTTTTTATTCGGGCTACTTAAATTTATTTTGGGCTACCAAAAACTGAAGAGTGCCTGCCCGAAGGGCTACCAGAGATTTTGAAATTTTGCGAGCCCTGGTACGTGTGACAGACTTCTTGACACTGAATATGAGAACGAGCATGTGAAGGGAAAACAATTTATTCCAGCAACAGGGAATACTGTGATCTGATTGTTTGGTAGGTATATAAAATCCCCCACTTGAAAACGCCTTTACACCTTGCAACATCTTTGATGTTACACAAACTCATGGTCAAAAGTCTGAAACTAAAAAATTAGATTTGAAATAAAATAGAAAGTGAAACAGAAAAATTGTGAAACTAAATAAATGCAAGAAAACAATTTATTCAAAGTAAAATAATTCATGTTTTTAACACATTTTAAATTTCTTTTACATTTTTTAAACATCAAAACTTAGAATTTCAGTGTGAAATCGCTTGTTTAAATAAATAAGTTTTAACCCTCATTTAGCTCTCTAGTTAGCTAGCCAGTTAGAGGAACTCAAAACTCCTCATACAACGATGATTTTTCTAAAAACATCACATGCCTTCAGAAATACGTATTTTCATTTTTTTTAAATTTCATATTTCTATGATGTTTTTTCATTACATTAAGCTAAACTACTAAGGGATACTTACTGTAGGGTGTTACAGTATTTCAAGCCAGGCAGCCCCCCTCTTTGTGTCCTTTGTCTCAGTGGCATGAAGAAAGACCGCCCCCTTCCCGCTACTAATATGTCATGTTCCTGGGCAAAATTAGATTATTTTTCCAGCGTGTGTGTTTAAGCTTCTTTTAGTTTAATTTATTACCTATTCTTCCAAATTTAGTATACCATGCACACCTTGGCCCACATTAAATCATAAAATATATGATTTGATAAAAATTAAAAGGGTAGGACTGTGAAAAAGACCAATAATTGGATATTTACATTCATTCAATTTATATTGTTAGAATATAATAGTTAATATACACTTAAACACAAACACATTAATACTGAACTGCTTGTTTTAGATCCTGCTTTTGCTGGATTCTGAAAATAACACAAAAACTGTGCACATTTTTAAAATATTTAGTGTTTTACACATTATATTAGAATTAAAAAATGTTTAACTTATTCTTTCTAAGAGTGGACCGGAGCTTTTTCAGTAATTTTACACATTTATTTACAATTCAAGTCCAAAGAGAGGTGCTGACAGATTTCTTTTTTTCTCAGCTTTTTCTTTATCATATAGAAAAGCAGTTAAAGATGTGACTTCTTTACACTAACAGAAAAGAGGGTTTCACTGGTCCACTTAAGATCAAAGTGGCTGTATGTGGCCTGCGATGTAAAATCAGTTTGATACCCCTGATTTGCACTATCTGCTTCAGTCTTTGTCGATGTGCACATTTTGTAAACTGTCTGTGAGAAGCTGAGGACAGTACTGCTTGAAATCCACCGTGCATCTGCTCACTTCTTTTTTCGCATCATGAGCCCGTGCCAGCTTGGAGATGTCCGCTGATCACTCTGCATTCCTTTACACATAACTGTTATGATCTCATTTCAGAAGGTGTCATAGTGTTCCAGATCATTTTCCAGTAACTTCATTTGATTGTCTCAGCCGCAGAGGATAACAAGAGACAAATACAAAAGCTCTTAAAAAAAAAATTATTCAGCTTTTTCAAAATTAGACCTTTTATGTAAAACACAACTAAATGAATGAACAATAAACAAATGCAAACTGCAAAACTTGGGTAAGAGTCAGCAACATTAATGGAACAATATTAAAATCAGTACAGTTCTTTTTCAGGTCATGTATGTTATTGTTACTGTTATAACAATATCTGAATCAATAATAATTAATTATTAGTTTCGTTACAAACATTTAGACTGCCAGCATAGTAAATGTTCTTTATCTTTATTCTCTTTCTTGTCCGTAACCTTAGCGTGAGCTCTTACTGTTGCAGCTTCATTAGAAATTCCTCTATTTCTCTGCTACCAGATTTTTCAGTGTATTTCTCCAGCATTATAATGCTGCTTTTGCGATACAAGGATTGGTGTGGTATCGCTGCTGCCTTCTTGTGATATTCTATTGACTTTTGTCTATCAATCAACTTTCCATTAAAATATAAATGTTTTGCATATTTGTTGTAAAGCATCTGTTGCTCTTTATATTCCAGGTCACTTTCTAGCAGTTCATTGTATATCTGGTCAGCTTTGTCGTGGTTATTTACCTTTACATATATGTCTGCGAGAGTTATTTTCATGTTAAGTGAAGAATGAGGGTAAAGGGAAATCACCTCCTTACAGAGACTGATGGCTTTGTCAATCATGCTGCGCTCGAGCAGACCGGTTCTTGTCTGCCTGAAAAAGATCCTACTTCTGTAGCAGTTTGCAGCACACCACTTCAGGTAACGTTCATCTGGATGTCTTTCCAGAGCTTCTTCTATCAAATCAATAGCTTCATGTACAGATAAATATTTACTGTAAAGCATAAGTATTGGATTGATACCACTGTAGCTGCTAACTGGCTTTTTTAAAACTCTTCTGGCCAATGTGCAGACTTCATCTTTCATTTTTGTTCCTTTTTGAGGACATGCATCAAGGTAAAGTGCAGCAAGGTACAAGTTCTCTGGATCATGTTCTTTGGCGATTCTCATTTTTTCCAAGATGGCATGGTCGCTATTGTTATGAGCATTCACTAATGCTAACACATAGCTGGTCTGCCATGCCACCATGTCAGGCTGCATCCTGATGGCTCTCTGGAAGTAATCTATAGCCAGCAGCTTTTTTTCTTTGTTGAACTTCATCAGGGTCCAGGCTTTTTCTGCATAAATCTCTGGATGGAGTTCATCCTGGGATGGAGATGGGTATTCATTCATCAGTGCATTAATCTTTGACAGGTAATTCTGACTTTGTGTTTGTTCTCCCTGTTGGTTGTGTAGCCAAGCCAGGTTCCCATAGTTCACTACCAGCCAGGGACCCTCATCTGATACTGTGTTTCTCATCTGACGGAAGGCTTCTGTGGCCCTGCTGAAGAAACGCAGGGCATCTTCACTGAAGCCCAGCTGGTAGTGAATGAACCCCTGCAAGTTATAAATGTGACCCAACCAGCTCTTCCCCTCTTCGGTGCCAATGTCCTCCAAATTGTACTTGAGACGGAAAAGTGTGGACCTGCTACAGTCCAGATTCCAGTTGAAGTGGCACTGCAGAGCCTCCAGTTTGGACTCCAGCGTTGACAGACTCTGAGAAGAACTATGGGGATTCAAAATTAAAACAAATGCACATTCAAGAAATATAATGTTCTCTAAATATTCAAATCACATACCCCCCCAAAAGACAAACAAAACAAAACAAAAGCAGCTGCTCACCTCATCTTCTAACTCAGTTGCTTTCTAAATAGCACTAGTGTCCTTTCTTTGGACTGTTTCTTTGGGTGTGGCACCATAAAAGTCAGTCATGTTTAACTTCTGTACTGTTGTAAATGATGAACTTTGAACTTAGTGAACTATTACTTCTCATGAAAAATACCGCCACGTCTATGTTTACTTAAGATAGGTTAGCAAATGATTAATTTTGGGTGTTACCCAAAGTATTAGTCAGGAAACTGAAATGTTGATTGCATACTTTTTTTATTTCTTTACCTGAGTTAAGATATTTTAAGCCATCAAAAGGCTAAAATCCAGGTGAGGTCATACTAGGTGATGTCTAAACTGAATTCCTCTTGAAATTATTTTTCAAAGTCATTCCATTCAAAGTGCAGTTTAAATAAATGAAGTTCACACAGTTAAAGGCTGAGCCCTACCCTATCAACTCTATCAAGTGCTTTTTCTACATTTAGAGACAATACTGTGGTTTCAGTGTTTTTACTGTGTCTATCAAATTAAGTAATCTATGTTTATTCATTCATCTATGTTTATTATTGGGCATACTTTTCAGGGCTTCCAGATGAGTCTTTAATGGCACATATAGTCATTTTTTAATTTATTTTGACTGGTTAGCTAGAAATCGTCCTGATTTGTTACCATGTTCATAGAAGGCATCCCTTCTATGTATGGGAATGGGGTGTTGGGCGACCCATCACTGGTCATTCAGTACCTTTATGTACCAGCTTGGTTTATAATGCCAGCAGTCAGACTTATTTCCAGTAGGTGGTTATAAACTGCAGTAAGAAGCCATTTTTATTTAATCCTGTTGTCTCTTTTTTGTTGGTTAGGAGCATAGGTAATAAAAATAGTCTTTCTTTGCCTTTTATTTTCAGTTAGGGAAGACGAGGGAACTTAAACCTTTGTTTGCTGTTTTGGCATTGTCCCAAATAAATTAGTGCCAGGTATTTTCAGTTGTTCTGTGAAGCTGCCCTTTTCTTATGAGTGGTTGGAGTGGGGAGTTGCACCTCATCTCATATTTTTAATTTTCTGTTTCTCAACTTATATTTCTTTATTATATTTTATATATACAGAGAGTGATCCGTACAGCAGAACGCTGCTGCAGGATTGCTCTCCCCCCGCTTCAGGACACCTACAGTGGCTTGCAAAAGTATTCGGCCCCCTTGAACTTTTCCACATTTTGTCACATTAAAGCCACAAACATGAATCAATGTTATTGGAATTCCACGTGAAAGACCAATACAAAGTGGTGTACACATGAGAAGTGGAACGAAAATCATACATGGTTTCAAACATTTTTTACAAATAAAAACTGCAAAGTGGGGTGTGCGTAATTATTCAGCCCCCTGAGTCAATACTGTGTAGAACCACCTTTTGCTGCAATTACAGCTGCCAGTCTTTTAGGGTATGTCTCTACCAGCTTTGCACATCTACAGACTGAAATCCTTGCCCACGTCCAGATGAACAGAATCAACTTTTGGAGATTTACTTTCCTGGATAAGAATACATCAAGATGCTTTTATTTGTTTTTGTTTTTAATGTCTCTGTAAAGCACTTTGAATCACCTTGCTGTTGAATTGTGCTATATAAATAAACTTGCCTTGCCTTGCCTTGTTGTGACATTTCAACTTGAAATACACAATGCTATTGCTCCCATTAAGTCCTTCTAAGTTTTAAAATACGTAGGAAAGCGGGCTCTTACTTACCTTACTTACTTTAAAACAAACAAATTAACGTCAATCATAAGCGTCAACTCGAATAACAACCGGTAGAGGGCAGAAATACGCCAATGTCTTTTCTGCCTATTTAAAAAACGAAGAAGGAAGAGGACCTCTGTGACGTATTTTGCTCTGCGACAGAAACTCTGTGTATGTTGCGGTTTAAAGCTACTTTTCTGGAAGCATCTGCTTACTATGGAATATAAATGGCACTACAAGACTTACTGAACACTCCGTGATTAATGATGTTCATACGTGAAGAGAAAAGAAGCGGCTGGAGCATGTTAAAGCCCCGTACAGTCACATGGCAGTTTGGTGTCGTCGGCTAAACTTGGTGACTATTTGTGCACAGTGCCTTTTTATTCGCGTCTCTTGTTTAACTCAGGTGAGCATGTAAGAGTCAGCCGTGTTTTGGTGGTGTGGAGTTGTGCATGTCCCGGTTGCAGAAAGTGGAGGAGAGCAGGCGGAGGGCGTGAGCTGTGTCCAGGCGGCTGTCGGTGTCCGGGATGGAGACCTGGACCCCCAATCCCCGAGCTAAGCCCTTCATCCCCCGCCAGCAGAGGAGTCTCTATCTCACCTGGAAATACAAATTGACCAACAAGAGGACGATTCGCCGGTTCTGTCAGGTAAATAGTTAAACGGTCTGTACTGATAGAGCTCAGCTAAAGAGTGATGTTGCTGCTGTAAATCAGTAAAATAAACGTATTGTCCTGTTTTCTCGCTTGTTTTACATTTAACAAGCCACATTAGCTCATATTTAAAGGTTTCATCTTGCCAAAAAGTTTTGGTAAAGGAAATGTCAGGTGTTCTTTCAAAGTAAAGGCTACAAGACATATCCTGGCTTGATTATGTCAGTGCCTGGTCCTAGATGCACTCACTGGGCACTTTGTAGGGTACATGTTACTCGTACTGGGTTGGACCCCTATTTTCCTTCATTTTTCATGGCATAGATCTAACAAGATTCTGGAAACACTCTGTGATTTTGATTTATATTGACATGATGGCATCACACAGCTGCTGCAGATTTGTTGGTTGTACATTCATCTCAATCTCCCACTCCACTGCATCCCAAAGCAATCCACTGGATTGAAATCTGGTAACTGTGGAGGCCATTTGAGTACATTGAGGTTATTGTCATGTTCAAGAAACTAGTTTGAGTTGATTTAAGCTTTGTAACATGGTTTGTTGTCCCGTAAACAGACGTCAGAATAAGCACACCATAGTCATAGAGGGAGGGATGTGGCCTGCAATAATACTTGTTGGGTGTCGCATTTAAATGACAATAAAATAAATACCATCTGAATCTCACAGCAGAAATCAAGACTCATTAGTGCCAGCAGATCAGCAATTAAGTGAACCATTTGTAGAGTTTAATAATATCAAAATTAACTAACTACAGACATCAAGATGAACACTGATACATATTTTTTTTTTTTTATCCTACAGGCTGGTGCCGTGTTGTTTCTGCTGATAACCGTCATAGTCAACATTAAACTCATCCTGGATACGAGAAGAGTTGCCAGTGAAGATGCAGCAGCCCAAGAATATGGTGAGAAACATGTTCACATGTCATTTTACTTACTTATACTTAGTACACTCAGGTTTAAGTGAGTGTATGTATAAATTTGAGCCTGTATGTACTATTTTGACCCTGTGTGGATTAGTGAAAATCCTAAATGAATTCACACTTCTGCATCTAATTCTAAGTCTTTAAAAGTCTGTGCTGTACAATAACTCTGCAAAAAACCCTGCTACAAGCAACTCGTTACCATGGTATTCTACCCATGATGAATGTTGGCGAGTGACCACAGCTTTAGCTTTGAGTTGTAGCAGACTTTTGTGATTAGTAGTATTTCGGCCTATCGGCCTGATAGATGGACGTCTCATCCTTTGATATGTCAACTTGAACTTTTTATCTTGATTTGTGATTTCAGAGTTAACTTTAAATGCACTCTCTCACCCATCAGTATACTTGGACAGACACTGCAATTTTGTCATGGATTTAAATTCAGTTTTATTTATATAGTTTCCTCAAGGTGATTCTATAAAATATCTCATCTACAATATATGTATACAGTATACAGCACAGTCTATAGTCCCCAAATGTCTAACTCTGTGACTCTCTGGACAGTAATGCAGCTTTCAGTCAATTCCTCTGAAACGTTTACTGTATGTTAATGTAACAGTCAGTATTTAAATATGTTCAAACTCAGTTTAATAGAAGAGTTGAGGGTTGATCTGTCTGTTGCTATCTGACAGATCCACCCATCACTCATTAACCTTCTGATACACGAAGTGAAAGTGTTCCATTAAAGTTTAGTTTTATTATGAAGTGCATCATCTTGATCTTGATGTTTGTTTTTCTCTCTCTTTAGAGGATGTTATTCCTAACATGGAGACAGCACGCAGGCCAGCTAATGGACGCAAAGTCCTCGACATTGAGGTGTACTCCAGCCGCTCCAAGGTCTACGTGGCAGTAGATGGCACCACGGTGGGTGAATAACTGGTTAACTGGCTGATGCCTACTGACAGGTTACTTGAGACATTCTGCTTTAATACTCAAAGGGGCTTAGCTAATATAATCGACTCGCACAACAACAGAGGGTTTGGTCTCACTAACTTTCCAGGTGCCTGAAGACGTCAACAATCTTACTCAGACCGAGTAAGCTGCTGCTGCTTGGGCCTCTCACCATCCCAGTTTTCAAGACAATCTATACATCCTAGACTAATCTTTCCTCCCACTAACCTTCATTTTATTGTTAGGTTTTCAGTTGAGTTCTGTTTTGTCAAGGGAAATATTTGCAATGCAAGGTGTTTAAATTTTGGCTTTTTAATGTCATTGAACTCATGTTCAAAATGGTAATAATCCTTTATAATTAATTTGGTTAATGATAGACACAAAGCATCAGACTGTTTCTTCTGGCTGAGCATTCACATGCCACATTTCTCACAGAATTGTATTGTATTTAATAAATAATACCATGTACAGCAACAACAATACAAATTAGTCTCCAGTAAGTTTCTCATCATGTGGATAACTTTACCATCTTAGACTGCCACTGGCAATGAAGTCCCTATCCCGCTAATAAATCAAATGTATTTTGTATTTTAAATAGAAATAAAACAATGTAGAGTATACCTGGGGAGCCTGCCCGGGTAAGATTAGTGTCTGACACACTTGGCTCAGTAAAAATATTATTTTTCTTTATTTTACTTGTTCCTGCAGGTGCTGGAAGATGACATGCGAGAACAAGGCAGAGGGATCCATGTAATAGTTCTCAACCAAGCAACTGTGAGCATGTGCTGCTTATTCTTCATATCATGATGCATGTCTTTCCACTGGCAACTCATATGTAAATATAACAAACTGCAATTACTGTACATACTAGAGGTGGGAGGAAAAAATGGATGCATCATATTATCATAATTTTTTGCTAACTGTGTTTCACTGTTTTTATAGCTGTATTTATCACAATACAAACAACGTCGAAGTTAAACTTATCAAATGTCAGTAGTAGATTTTTAGCAATTTCTGATTTTTCAGTAAGCCAATAAGTGGTCGTGTGTGTGTGTGTGTCTGTCTGTGTGTCTGTCTGTCTGTCTGTCTGTCTGACTCACTCACTCACTCACTCACAGGGTCATGTGATGGCCAAGAGGATATTTGACACCTACTCTCCCCATGAGGATGAAGCCATGATCCTGTTCCTCAATATGGTGACTCGTGGTCGAATCCTCATCTTTACCATAAAGGTCAGGAGCTACTAACTGTCTGAGGAGTGGAGGGGATATTCATGTTCCAGTCGTAAACCATACCCGTAACTGTGGTTTTTGTTTTTTGGGGGTTTTTTGTCCTGCAGGATGAGGGCACATTCCACTTGAAAGATGCTGCTAAGAACCTGCTCAAGAGTCTGGGCAGCCAGGTGTCCCTCAATCTGAGCTGGAGAGACATGTGGACTCTAGTGGTGAAGAAAGGAGGTAGAAAAGCAGACCTTCATTTTTAACAATGACACTGAGGACAGCCATTATACAGGAAGAGCTTCACTAAATCGATCAGTCACAAAACATCTGAGGAGCTGGGGAGAATTATGATTGGTTGTTTAGAAACATTAAGAAGATTTGATTATGAGATTTCACAAAGTCAGCCCAAAGTGCACCATTTTATCGTTGATTGACATATGATTTTTATTTTATTTATTTTTTTTAACTAGGATCAGCTTAGATTGTTTTCTGGGCCACTACAACTTTACTGTGTATGACTGAAAGAAAGACTTTTTTGTTCTACATATTCACATTTGTGTCTTGACCTTTGTGCTTGAGGTGTTGTCACTAATGGTTAAACACGTTCTCTTAGGCTGAACTTAATCATCTTTGGTTTACAGGTAACAAAAGAGATGGATATATTTAATTGTCTGTGCAGTTTTTCATCACTATTTTCTACATAAACTTGGAGTTTGTTGAGAAGTTATCAGTATAAACCATAAAAAAGGCCTCTTTGATCTTTACTGATAAAGCTGTCAGTAGACTGCCCTGAGATTACCTCTCTTGACTTGACGTTGTTTTCGTGTTCAGGTCAAGTTTATGGAGAGAAGCATTCAAAGTCTCCAGCTCTGTCTACCTGGGGAGACCCAGTGCTGCTCAAGACTGAAGTGCAACTTACTGCCTCTGAAGGTAAGCGCCAGTTTTAGCATGCTTGACAAAGGGTGAAATATTTAAACTTGATTCCCCCTCTCATGCACACACACAAAAAAGTATTTTATTCACTAAAAGACTTGTATCTTTTTTTATGAATAATCTTTTGAAAGTGCGATGACATGCAGTAAAAGTTAAGTCCTTGAGAAAAAAGTCAAAGTGGGGGAGTTGCTTCTGCTTATATTAGTATATTTTAGTCCCGACCTTGTAGGGACCAGATGGGTTAAAAGTTTGAGCCAAAGACTGTATATGAATGATGGTTGTAGTCACCCGGTAGTGTTGGATTTCACATTTTGTAGGTTTAGCATGAGCATTTTGGCCACAGTTGGGGAAACTGTAAAATGTAAATTAAAAACAAGATGATGATTTGAAAGTCTCAATCACATTTTATTCACAAAATAACACAAATGTTAAAACTGAGAAAAATTATGAGTTCAAACCAGTTGTTGAACTTTGGGGAGAGGAAAGTTGTTCATTCTTGTCTGATACAGGAGCCGAGCTGCTCAAAAGTCTTGTGTCATCTTTGTTGTATTTTTCATTTCATCATGTGTCAAATATTTTTAACTAATTGAAGGTCTTGGCTGCAGGCAGGCCAGTTCAACACCTATAATTCTAACCAATGTATTTTGTGGTTTAGCATTGTCTTGCTGAAATATGCCTCACATGGGAAAAAAAAAAAGAAAAAAAAAGTGTTCTCTTTGGGAGCACGTTGCTCTAAAACCTGTGTACACATTTTAGCATTAATAGCACCTTTTCAGATGTGCAAGCTGCCAGTTCTAATGCACCCATCTATACAGTGGGGCAAAAAAGTATTTAGTCAGCCACCGATTGTGCAAGTGCCCCCACCTAAAATGATGACAGAGGCCAGTAATTTGCACCAGAGGTACACGTCAACTGTGAGAGACAGAATGTGAAAAAAAAATCCATGAATACACATGGTAGGATTTGTAAAGAATTTATTCGTAAATCAGGGTGGCAAATAAGTATTTGGTCACCTCAAACATGGAAAATCTCTGGCTCCCACAGACCTGTAACGTCTTCTGTAAGACGCTTTTCTGTCCCCCACTCGTTACCTGTATGAATTGCCAAAAATAATTTAAAATTTGGATTTGTCTGACAAGAGAATAGTTTCCCACTTTGCCTTAGTCAATTTACGTGAGCTTTGGCTCAGAGCATGTTCATGTTCATGTTCATCTTCCTCTTTTGCATGATAGAGCTTTAAGCTGTATTTATGGATGACACAGATACAAGTTTGCCTCTCTAACATGTTCTTTTCATACCCAGTCATGTTGCTGGCCTGTTGACAGTTCACCTAATGTATTCCGACATGTTCCTCCTGCTGTATCTTTTTAGCATTATTTACTTCTCCAGCTTTGAAGTAAGCCTCTTGCCAAAATAATTTCATATGTTACAAAACACTGTAAAATAATTTGGGATGTGATCTTATGTTCTGCAGAGGCAGAGTGCCACTGGGCAGACACGGAGCTGAACAGGAGGAGGAAACTCTTCTGCAGCAAGGTGGAAGGATACGGCAGCATCTGCAGCTGCAAGGATCCGGCACCCGTAGAGTTTAATCCCGACCCTGTAAGACACGTAACAGACACGACTCTTTATTTTCACCATGTTTTTCCTGTGTGGGGAAGCACAGGAATGCCAAGCTGTAAGGAGGGAGTAATGTCCTGTCATCAGTCAAATGATATTTATTTATTTTGCTATAATTTGTATGGTTTTTTTGGTCTTGGATGAAGACAGAATCCCACAGAAGTGAGAGTAGCATTTGAGCGAGTAGTGAGGCACTGAGCACACTTGCTCGTATGTTTGAGTATGCTCAACTTCACTGTCTCGATGATACTTCCTGTGCTGCTCTGTAGTGAGCTCAGGATATTGGCGTTAGTGCTCTTCAGGCTCAGTTAGAGTGACCCTCCAGTTTGCAGTGGATCTCAGGAACAGAACAGAACAGACTGTCATCATCTGCAGTCAAAAATGGTGGAGCCCGAATCTGTCTGAGCATGCTGCGAGGGACTCAAGACAGTTGAATGACATAAGGGGCCTTCATCTGACAAACAAGCCTGAAGGATGCCACAGAACAGGAAGGACAGAGTTAGCTGAGAAAAGTCCAGTAGTTAACAAACCACTTCTTAGACAGATGGAAAAGAATGAAGGTAAATTGCAGGATTTACCTGGCCAGCTGTCCAAATACATGAGGCTGTATAGTCTATGTAAAGTGTCATTCTTGAAATGCTCATATACTTTATTTAAGTAATCAGGTGTATGCTTTACCGATTCTTGTCTTCTTGTCCACTAATTTGAGTTTCATGTGTGCAAGTGTAGATTCAGTATGATCACATTTTTACTCTGTTTTGTCCTTGCAGCTCCCCAACAATAATGTTTTCAATGTCCCAGTGGCCGTTATTGCAGGAAACAGACCTAACTATCTCTACCGGTAAGATCTGAAAAATACTGGCAGAATTTTAAAGTCTCTTCTGTGGTTAAAGTGGAACGAATGGTAGTCATACAGGGGTACAGAACAAGGTAATAAATCTCAGTAAAAATATAACCAGGTTTTTGTTTTTGTTTTTTTGTTGTTGTTTAGCATGCTGAGGTCACTTCTTTCAGCTCATGGTGTTAACCCACAGATGATCACAGTCTTCATTGATGGATATTATGAGGTACCTTATTTATTATTATTATTATTATAATATTTTTTTTTATTGCTGCGGTTTGCCAGTGATTGTTGTATATGTGTACATGCATGTGTTGAGTCATACAATTTTAAGATCTTAATCAAGACATCATATTTCAATACCTTATTTTAAACAAATACAAGAAACAATTATATTTGCAGAAGTCTTTATAGATCGTTTAGATATCTATAAATATCTTTTCCCTTGTCACGGACTGTAAAAGTTATGGGTAACTTTTTACCCCTTGGCTGTAAAAGGCTGATGCGGATTTGTTGTTAACCTGCCGGGCAGGCAGCGTGAACACCAAACTTGTGAATGCGATAACTTAGGTAACTCGTAGGAATTTGAAATTGATAATATTGGTGCTCCTAATAAAAATGTTGGATGAGTTTGAATCTCAGTGACCTCAAGGTCAGAGGTCAAGTTTTTTAGAAAGCCTTGTGAATGCGATAACTTGTAAACAAGGCTTTTAAAATTAATACTATCTCTCTCTAGGAGACGAAGGGGTACCACTGACCACTGCCCCCAATTTTTTTTTTTTTTTTTTTATTGCGAGTCAGTTTGACTTATAACGATCACGTGTGTTTTAGCAAATGAATGAACTGAATCTATGAATTAATTATCTTACCTAAATGTTAAAAAAAGAAGAATTTTTACAGTGTATCTTCGCCATAATTACCATGAAAATACGATTAAACTGCACTCTGTGTGAGATTGCAACAATTTAAACTAGAACTACAGAAATCCACTTTTTGTGTTTTATGTGTTCTCTCTTTAGGTTTCTATTTCTTTTAGAAACAGAATGGTCATTTCAGGTTATACTCACCACCTCAGTGGATTTTGTTCAGGGAAAAATTTTGCAAATTATTAAAGAATCTTTTTGTAGCTCTCAAACATCTGCCTTTTTGACTCAGGAGCCAATGGATGTTGTTGACCTGTTTGGACTGAAGGGAGTTCAACACACACCTATCAGCATCAAGAATGCCAGAGTGTCGCAGGTAAGCAACAGCTTCTCATTCAAGGGTTAACACATAATTGCGAGCAATACAAGCTTAGATTTTAAAGGACCGATGTTTCCTTTACAGAAACGTTCAGCAGTGTTTTTATTTAATTATTCTTTGTTACTGTGAAACTCGAACATCTCTTTCCTCAACCACAGCACTACAAAGCGAGTCTGACTGCAACCTTCAATCTTCACCCAGTAAGTACCAACATCAAACACTCATCTTTATCATGTTAATGCAGCTTGTTATAACTCTTATTTGAATTTTTCATCTTTTATAATATGTGCATTGTACAGCCTCAATTTTACATTGCACTTCAGCATTTCTTTAATTTAAAAAGAAATCATCTGACACGTCCAAACAGAGGTTTCACAGTGCACACTCAGTTGCTCCAATTCATTTGTTTCTCTGACCATCATAACTTGCACTAACCTGCAACTTAACCAGAGGTAAACCCTCTAACATAAGTCTGAATTGTAGCTGTATACATGTAAATTTCTGCTTCCACTCAATATTAATGAGACTTCTGAAACTCTTACTGTCAACACTGACATTATGATTTTATGCAGCGAACTCTGTGAATGCACTGTAGGTGTTTTATTGTGCAGTTGCCTGGGGTAGAGTCTGTATGTACCATATGTATGCGCTCATTAGAGTTTGTTGTGTCTGTTTTATCTTTTCCCAGGATGCTAATTATGCCATTGTACTAGAAGAAGATCTTGATATATCCATTGACTTCTTCAGGTATTTCTTCCAGTCTACATAACCACTACTAAAAGCAGCCAGATGTCCATGTTAGTTCCAGAAAAGGGCTCTTACTAATTGATATCTGGTCACTCTCTACTGACCAGTGATGGGAATAACGGCGTTACAAGTAACGGCGTTACTAACGGCGTTACTTTTTTCAGTAACGAGTAATCTAACTAATTACTATTCCTATCGTTACAACGGCGTTACAGTTACTAACAAGGAAATGCGGTCCGTTACTATTTTTCAACAAACAGACGGTTGAAGCTGTGTTCAGCTTACCGCACTTATATCAGTTGCACGGAAGTAGCTGTAAGTAATCTGGAGGCTACAGCTTTAAGCAGCTGCGCGCTCCCGCGGACGGCAATCACGATCACGAGCTCAGGGGGCAAAACAATCGCATGAGTGCTGCTGTTTGACTGAGGAAGAATAAAGTAGTCGTGGTAAGCCAATCACATGACCACTTAAAGACAAAGCAACAAGGTGATATATACCAGTTTATAAATTGTGTCGATAGGCCACGTAAAACCAGAGTCATGATAAACAATACATACGTGACGTTTTTTCCTCAATAGTTTCGCCACATTAGCGCTAGCAAGCACTCTCTGCTTATGAGCAAAAAAACAAAACAAAAAAAAGTTTTAGGAGTGACGGCGAGAGAGAGAGAGAGAGAGAGAGAGAGAGAGAGGGAGAAAGAGAGAGGGAGAGCAGGAAAAGGGAGAGAGCGAGTTTTGAGATGTGAGATTTGTGACGTTTAGCGTGTTTGGAGTGTGTAGTTAATGTGTTGTCTTGTGTAGTTAGTGTGTAGTGTTGTGGATAGTTTTGTGTTGTGTGTCAGAACAATGAGGCGACTGCTGTCTCCAGGTAGAAACAGCAGTGATACACCTGCTGCTGTCAGACCTGCAGGTATCAGGCTGTGATGTTCTCCTTTGTAGTGGACAGAAATTATTTTTTTGGAGTGGCACAAATAATTTGTGTGGCATCTTATTGAAGAACAGCTGATTGTTCTGTAAATAGTTTGAAATGGTTATTTAAAAAATCAAGGTAAATGGATGCAAATAACTTTGTTGTTTGCAAAACTTGTGCATAGGATTTTAAAATTGACAATTAATATTTGCATTTGAAGTTATGAAATATGATTCATTAAACATGTTTATGGTTGTTACAGTAAAAATATAACCTTTTCTACTGTGATTTTATGTTTTTTGTCTGATTTTAGATCAATTCTGGTTATACAGTATGACAAAATGAGAACATAACTGTAAATTCAGGCACGTGAGGTTGCGCTAAAAAGAATGATACCAAACAAGGCAAAGCAAGTAGTTTTTAAAGGTAAAATGTGGAGGGAAAATCAAGAGTAGTAAAAAAATGGCCAATTATACCCTGGACCCCAGAGGGTTAAACGTTCTTTGTTTTGTTTTTTTAAAGTAACGCAATAGTTACTTTTCCAAGTAATTAATTACTTTTAGAATATTGTAACTCAGTTACTAACTCAGTTACTTTTTTGAAGAAGTAACTAGTAACTATAATTGAATTACTATTTCAAAGTAACTTGCCCAACACTGCTACTGACACCTCTTTATGCAGCTGCTGTTTTTGGTTCTCATTCTGTTAGACTGTACTCATGCTTCTGCAATCTATGCTAAAAATTCTCCATTATTTCAGAGCAAACTCCCTTTAAATTGATTTAACATTTAATGTTATTGTGAAGTTTATTTAATTGCTTATGTATTGCTTAATTTCTTCAGTGTAGTAAGCTGTAAATGCTTTAAACTACAGTTAAAAGTCTAAAATGTATGCCCCCTACACTTTTTCTTGCTTGGCCGATTGGTGGCCCTCCCCTTGTATTGTCCTGAGCAGCCTGTAAATCAGGCTGGCTAGGTGATGATTAGGATGAATATAGCCCTAAACAGAAGTTCACGGTATTCCACCATCTTGCATTGTTTGGGTTTTTTTTGTTTTTTTTTTCTTTTCCCCCCACTCAGCACCACACCCGCCAAGGAACAGACTCTGATTATTGGTGATTCAGTTTTCAGATACGTGACATTAGAGACACCAGCAACCATAATAGATTGTCTTCCAGGGCCCAGAGCAGGCGATTCTGAAGAAACCCTGAAAGTGTTGGCTAAGGATAAACATAAATTCTGTAATATTATAATTCCTGTTGGTATTAATAACACCTGGTTACATCAGTTGGAGGTCATTAAAATTAATGTTGCATCAGTGTGTAACTTTGCCTAAACAATGTATACAATACAAACCTCCCTTGGACAGTATCATTTTTAGGGCATAGCATACATTTTAATTACTAGATGATACCCAGCTTTATCTATACATGAAGCCAGATAATAAACACCAATTAGGTCCATTCCAGGTGATCCTCTTAAAAGGTTTCCACAAGGGCCCCGTGACTCCTGCCACATTGGCTGCTTTGCACCCTGACAGTTTTGCCGCCACAGCGCTGTACCATTTATACTAGCACTTACTGAGTACTTGTCAGCGCTGTTATAAAAGGAAAAGAAGTCAAAACTAGAACTAGTAAAGACATCACAGAAAGTCAAACTGTTGCAACATCTCTCTGTATAATTTGTGAATCTCTGAGCTTCTGTACTGAGGCGTTACTAAAATGATAGTAAAAACTGACAAAATCCTACACTTGTATCTTTGTCCTGGCTGCAGCGGCAGCGAATAAACACATAAAGTTAGACAAATTGAGAGATGCACAACTGGACAAAACGACACCAAAGCAGCAACTTGCACCAGTACTTTAGTCGTTCCATTTGGGAGGGTGGGGATGTGAAGCATAATCACGTCATAAGACACTTCAGGACCATCGAAAAGAACTCTGTATTTTCATTTTTAACCTTGGAGATGAACTAGGTGCACATTCTTGTGAAGGTTAAAATGAACAATAGCCATGTTGCTTGTTTCAGTCCTCGTGTGACAAAGCCACCTTTGGGTTTGAATGTAGGCACACATTCAAACTTGGTGCTCGTTCTCTTTCTCCAAGAGAAAGAGCTTGTGCATTAAATGGGATAGTAACTCTTAAGGACTCAAATGTATACTAGGAATATGTGTCCAAACTATGTGCTGTTGCTTTTGCAGCAAGCTGTGATTTATAGTTGGCCACAATTTAATGATGAGATGAGGAGGAGATCAAGTGGAAATGCATCTTTATTTTTTTTGTTAAAGAGAACTTTCTGCATAGCATCCTCAGCTCTTCCGTGACATTATAAAGATGTTTTTGATTCTATAATGTCAGCTGAGACTGCCTTTTAACACTCTGACCTGCGAGATTCACCACCAGATGGCAGTAGACCCACAGTGATAATAATGCTCTGCTCTGTTAGAACCTCCAGCCTTCCTTTGTCGAACAGGCTGTGCTTTGAACTGTGTGTTTGCTGCTGTGAAAGCTCCAGCTTCCCTCCTGGGCTGACCAATCTGTTTGAAGCTCTCACTTCAAATAGTGGAGAAGAACTTGCGGCCATCATCTGTGTTTGCGCCAGTTTGCTTTTGAGCTTCAAGCTTTCAGTTAGAGAGCACTGAAATTAAAGCTTGCTTCTATTGACAAAAACAAGCCTGTTATTTCTTCTTTATTTCCAATAGTAGTAGTTTCTTAAGGGAATATCTACAATTCCAGTTCAGGAGTAGTAAATGTAAATACTTAACTGTAGCAAACATCTGATATCGGCCGCAATCATTTTAAATGAGACTGTGATTACAACCTGTGCATTCCAGTTAGTTCCTAATGCATGGATTATTTCCAGTTCTGATATAATATAGATATTGATCTAATACCTTATTAAATTAATGAGCTGTAATCCTCACTGTGAGGAAGAGACTCATTTCTTTATGTGTATGACCACGTCAGGCTCAATGTAAACGTTGCTTTCTATACTTTTTTTAATTAAGAAACTAAATTGATCATATTTGGCATTCGTCTGCTGAGTGCACTTCTGTAGAAAAAGCCATTGAATGTGGATTGAAGCTGACAATAGACAAGTAAAGTATTTTCAATCCATAACAACAAACATTATGTTACTGGAGGAAAAAAAAAAAAAGCATTACACCGACCACAACTGTGAGAATGAGAGAGAAGCCCATAGACTAACACATCATTGGAGTTTTTTCTATCAAAAACAAAGAAAATCTGTCGGCTTTGCAGGTCTGAAATGCCTTGGAGTACTACATTAGGACCTAACATTTAGAAATTTTATGCAACACCTACACACACACACCTGCTAACTTCACAGAAGGATTGTACCTCACGATAGCGCATATTAATTGTCAGATAATTCCAATAAAATGCTCCAAAACGCAACAGCAGCATGCTTGCTCTGGAGTCTAACACTATCAGACCACAGTATGCTACAGCTGCCTGTGTCAGCTTTCAATCACAGTCTAATCTGTTGAAGTACCACAACAATGTTCCTGTTCAGTGATCAGACATCGGTATGTTCAGGTCTTCTGTTTAGATCAAAGTTTTCTTCATGGTTGTTTTTTTTCTAAAATCATAACTGCCAACTAGACACCTTTTATATGCAGACTATTGTCAGAAGACTGTTATATTATCAATATTTTCTCTGTTTCTGTAGCTTCCTGAGTCAGACCATCCACCTGCTGGATGAGGATGACAGCCTGTACTGTATTTCAGCCTGGAACGACCAGGTGAGTGTTGACTATCATCTGCATTCCTTATTTTCACACTTAAATGACTTCTCTATTTGACTTCTCTAAGTCTGCTTTTTATGAACATTGTCCCGCCAGTCTTTGTTATGTAGATGATAACGCTCCTCTATATGTGGTGTTGATCAGGGCTATGAGCACACAGCAGAGGACCCGGCCCTGCTCTACAGGGTGGAGAGTATGCCCGGCCTGGGCTGGGTGCTGAAGAAAAGCCTCTACAAAGATGAGCTGGAGCCAAAATGGCCTACACCCGAAAAGGTGCAGGACTTGTCTTTTCTTTTGTTGTGATATTTAGTCACTGATTGATTCTTCCACTGGCCATAATAGATATGTGAAGTGTGAATAATCTTCAGTAACTTTTAAATATGAATAAAGTTTGATTGTCATTTAGCAAAGTGATTAAAAAGGAGCTGCATGAAAGGATTTTTAATATGTTATGTTGTTGCTTTTACTGTCATGTTGTAATGCTAAAATTTTTTAATAATACTTATGTAGGGCTTAAAAAGAATAGTGTCTAGCTGACAAGTAAAAACAAATGCAGGAACACGGTGTGTGTGAGGCGGTGTTGAAAGACCTTGACTAAGTGCGTGCCTGTGCTCTTTCTGGCTTGTAGCTGTGGGACTGGGACATGTGGATGCGAATGCCAGAGCAGAGGAAAGGCCGAGAGTGTATCATCCCTGACGTGTCCCGCTCCTACCACTTCGGCATCATCGGCCTCAACATGAATGGCTATTTTCACGTAAGATCTGAAAGAAAACTGCTGATTGTCATCAGCTTTTCATTTGTGTATTCGTGACCCAAAGCGATGGGTCTGAAGGCAGCACTAGAGCAGTTAAGTCAGCTGTATCTTTTTAGCCCGCTGTTAAAGATTGCTGTTTTGTCTCTTTGTGTCACATAGGAGGTGTATTTCAAAAAGCACAAGTTCAACACTGTTCCCAATGTACAACTGAAGAACGTGGGCAGGTGTGTACAGCCATGTGATTAATTGCTGTTGTTGTCAGTAAGTAATCTGGCTACATGGTGACAGACTTGGTTTTAATTGTGCTTCACAGCTTGAAGAAAGATGCTTATGAAGTTGAGATCCAGAACCTGCTGAAGTGAGTACAGACTCTGGCATCACTCAGCGTGTTTGCTTATGGTTGTTGTAAACTACAAAAAGTACATTTTGTGTGTGTGTGATTCCAGAGAGGCAGAGGTGCTAGACCACACCAAAAACCCATGTGAGGACTCATTCCTGCCTGACTCTGAGGGGAAGATCTACATCATGTTCATTAAGATGGAGTCTGAAACAGATACATCCACTTGGACCGAGCTTGCCAAGGTGGTCATATTTACATAAGTGGTCTTGCTTGTGATGTTTACAGGCAGTGATTTAAGCCCTTATAAATTCTATCATGTCTCTTGTTTAGTGCCTGCACGTTTGGGATCTAGATGTTCGGGGATACCACAGAGGTTTATGGCGGCTCTTCAGAAAAAGGAACCACGTGTTGGTCGTGGCTGTTCCGATCTCTCCGTACTCGTAAGTAACTCTCAGATTATATGTAGCCCATACCTATAATCTTTCTGTGCTTTCTGGGAAAACAAGAAATGTGTCAGAGATAGAGACAGGGAAATCGTATGACCATTTTCTGATGTTTTACAGCAGTTGCACCCTAATACAGTATGAAACAAGCTGAAACATTTCCACAACCCTGAGAGGAAAACGAAAAAAGATCCTGTTTATTACCTAAGAGCAGCTTCTGTTTGTGGTAGAGCAGCAGGTCTGTGTGACGGCCTGTAAATGCAGAACAGAAAATGGAGATGGAGAGGGATGCAAACAGCAGAGATGTGGCCTGGTCGTTGCATGAATAATTCAAGGTTTTCACAGTGGAAACACACGCAAACAATGACCTTTTACGTCACAGGAAAGGGAGAAAGGAAAAGTCTCAGGTACTTTGGATAGATAAAGGGCTATGCAAATAACTCAAGGAGTCTAAACAACATATTGTCTCTGCTACCTGCCTATTATATCAGGCAGTCAGTCTGCTACCACCTGCAGTCTTCTGTTGGCTTGGATGTATTCAGGTCCAGGTCTCAAGTGATTGGCAGTCCAGCACACATTCTGTTACACAGTTGGCATTTAGCTTTGAAATGCTTAGAAGGTTCATTCTCTGTATGTTTGTTTAAGTTTTAGCCAGATTGTTGATATTTTGCTGAGATGCTGCATCTCTCACTTGTTTATGGTTATATTGGTTCTCATAGCAACACAAGGAGCAGATTTATTAATTGTAAACATGATTAAATGATGGATCTAAGGGTTCATGTGGGAGGTACTGGTTATAACTGGTGCTTTTAATGAGAAGAGCATTTCAGGAAGGAAGACTGTTGAAACACTCTTGAGTACCCTGGCTCATTTCTTTTAAAGAGGTACCTCGTTAGAGAGGAGGGAATAATTCATAAATAATTCATTAGCACCAATATTTGAAGAAAATGTTTGATTTCCTTCCATTGCCCATAAACTTAATTTATATAATTATATAAAGGTTATATAAACTCCACCTTATGTGAATACGATAAGATACAAAGAATCATGAATATCCAATAACTTTACTTTAAATAAAGTCAGTCCTGCTGCACTGTGCAAGTCCTCAGAGGGAGAAAGGGAATTTATTAGTAATATGATAACTCCTGTTATTGTTTTCACTTCCTTTCTTCAACGGTTAAATTGTTTTTGTTTTTGAAACTTTATTTCAGTAAAATAACTTTAAGCCCTTTAACAGAATCTCTTGTTGGACTCAGAATTTTGCATCCTCTCTTTGCATTAATTACTGATTTAGTGATAATTTTTCCTATCAATATATGTTCTCCTTGTCAGTGACCACAAGAGCAAAAAAATCACCGTGATTCATTAATCTGCTTCAAATTCACAACACCAGAACAGCCAACTACTGTTGCATTCCTAAAGTCTTTTGCTTTTACTTCTCATTTTAATGACCATCTTGGGTAAATTCGCGCCAGATAAAAAGAACAAAACAATTTGCGTTAATTCACATGTATTTCTGTGTAGGTTCTCAGTCACCTAGATCAGATCAGAGAGTCTATGGAACTTGGAAAGAAAACAAAGTTTCTTGAAGATGTTTCACACCTCATCTAAGAAGCTTTGGTTCTAAACTTTAGAACTGCAGAAGCTTCTTCAGTTCTATATGTTCTCTTGTTTTGATCTGTGCTTGATGTTATCATCTCTCCACTTCCTTTTTTTAACCTCATGTGTACTCTCTTCTTTTATTCTGATCAGTGTGAGGAAACCAGCGAATGTTACTCCCATTCATTTAGAGCCTCCTCCTAAAGAAGAGGGAGCACCGGTGGAGCAGATGTAGATCTGATGTTACACACACACACACACACACACACACACACACACACACACACACACACACACACACACACACACACACACACACACAAAAACAGAGACTTCAACAAGCCCTGGCCTTAACACTACAACTTCTCTCCAACAACGAACATTAATTATCCAGCCTGGGGCCCAGAGCTACAGGTCTGACTTGGGTACAAGAGGATACCTGGACACTGAGTCTATTTTTTATGTTGGAGGAAGAATTAACACTACAAACAGCACTGGTGAGTCCATCCAGCAGTGATGCTAAAACTAGTTATAGTTAATTGTGATTGTTCAACCACAACAGTGTACAGCTGCCACAACAGCTGTGTCTTTTTGTGGATCGATCACTAAGCTACGTCTTTGACAGAACAGTACAACTGACACAAACACACTGACCTGAATGAAGCCAGTGCTCCTCATAGTTTGGTGTTTTAACTACTGAGTGTTTGTCCATTTTTGTACATACATTTTAACGAATCTCTATTTATTTTACATCTGTCAAAAGTTAGTGATTTTTTTTCTAAATAAGAAAATCCACTTTGATCAAGTTCAATACATTTTTAAGAGTCTAACTTTTACAATGAAAAAATATAAACGTTTCATTATCTGTGTGTGTGCGTGTGTCTAAAATCTAAAGGTTGGCATATTTCTCAGCATTGGATA
The DNA here is from genome assembly GCF_001858045.2 of Oreochromis niloticus. Taxonomy (NCBI): domain Eukaryota; kingdom Metazoa; phylum Chordata; class Actinopteri; order Cichliformes; family Cichlidae; genus Oreochromis; species Oreochromis niloticus. The sequence continues at coordinate 25,172,084 of NC_031981.2, read as the reverse complement.
TCGAGTGTAAAAGCCCCATGGGTTTGTACCGTTATTGACTGTTTAGATCACTTGCCTCTGATTAGGTTGATGATGTAATCTGAAAGGTGGCCGCGAGACAAAAACCTGAAAAGTCATACTTTTAACAACATGTGCTGCATCTAAAAACAGAAAAATTACAAAGGCTGTGATGTTAATGTGTGCTCACCTACAAAATGATGCACATTGAACAAACCGCTTTAAATTCTAACTTTTTTTTTTTTCTTCTTTTTTTTTTTATTTAGTAAATTGACCTTTTTCCATGTAATTATCTGTTTCTGGTAAAGTTCACTACGGGCTTTTGTTCTGTCAGGGAAAAAAGCGTGTGGCCCTCCCAGTACCAACAAGTAATAATTGACACAGGAAATGAAAATCATAATTAACAATCAATAGGAACGAAACCCTTTTGTTGTGTACCCCCCAAAAATGCAGGAAAATCCGTGTCTAGGATCAGAGCTAAATATGCAAACTTGTGTGCTAAACAAACAGTTCAGGATATTTGTATCCTAGCACTGCATTTACGTGTGTACGCATATTTTTTTTTTTTTTTTTTTTTTTTTTTTTTTTTTCCCTCCAGAGGCAGACACACTTTTTTCTGTGCTTGCTGCTGTTTTTGAGATACAAGTGACAGCGGCAGCTGCATAAGGTGCTGAACATCCAGTTGCTTCTTTTGTTTCCTGATCGAACAGTGTTCAACTACTGAAGCTACTAAAAACCTACTTTGTACACAGCCATCCAGTCACACAGGAGAAGGGCTTGGATAACAAGAACACCTGGTATAAACCCTAAAGAACTGAGTGCAATTTCTCTGCTTGTACCAAATGAAATCCCCAAACTAGCACTTTAGTCATATATTAATTAAGTCATTGTGGGTCAGACATCACAGCAGGCAGGTACTTGCAACCAGCTACTTCCTGGATGCAGCATATGTGTTAAAAAACTGAATTATTTCTATTATTTAATTTTTTTTCTAGTTTCTTAGTATGCATGTCAATTTTGGTCTCTCTCAACCATCCTGGAGGCCAGAGGCTCCACCACTTCCATCCACTGAAGGTAGCAATGTGAAAAGAGGTACTAAATCTTCGTTACGCATGTTTATATTTTTGAGTTCCTCATTGCAGTGTTATCCATTTTTAAGAGTAGTGAAAAAGTGAGATTTGATAATCTCACTGGCCGCATTCAATGCCCTGAGATGCAGCTTAGAGAGAGTGTGTGGGTGTATGGTTGAGTGAGAACCGCTCTTTCTCTTGTAGTTTTTATAACTGGTGGTCAAATAGAAACCCAACCCTTCAAGAAAATGTTGTTGTTATTTATGGTAAGTAATGCAAAAACAAACCAAGTATTATCTGCTCATGGATACATTTATTTTGAATGTCACACTATAGAACTGATTAATAATTTATTAACTCTGTACCGGTCATGTTATCTTTATCAAATGTTATGTTATCAAACAACTGTTATGGATGTTTCAGGCAATTAAAAATAGAAAGATAATTGAAACATTTGTTTCACTTAAGGTCTAAAAACACTGACTTTTAATCCAGATGTTGATATACTGCCGGAAGTATTCAAAGAATGTGGAGTTTTTAACCATTTTAACAGAGAGAGGGGTGTGTGTGTGTGTGTGTGTGTGTGTGTGTGTGAGGAAGAGATACTGGACATGTGCTTTTCAGCTGATGTAAGAATGCTTTAACCAAATGAATTTGCATTTATTTTAATGCTCTGTTAGTATTTGCAGTCTTTTGATTGGACAGTGTTTACCTGTCAGACTGAACCACTCAAGTTGGGGCTAAGTTTAAGTCCCAGTGTGTTTCTCTGGTTTTAGATCTCTGCACATTGTCTTTTTTTCTCTCTCTTGATTGTTCTTCATTTCACTTTGGTGTTACTGCTTCTCTGGGTTTCAAGGGTTAAATTGAATTGAATCATTGTTTCCATAGCAATACAGTTAATTTAATGCTGTGGCAGGATTCTGAAAATACTGGAAAGTGCTTCGTATGAGTGACACAGGAGGATCTGTGGACTTGAATGCAGTTTGACATGTATGAGTTTCTTTTATCTTGGAGATGAATAAAGATTTTTTTTTTAAACTCACACTCATGCTTTTTGCTTTTCCTTTTCCCCCCTCAAGGCTGTACTGTACATCATTTTAATAATTCATAAATAAAGATTTATTGTGTGTGTTTATAATATTCATGGAATAAACTAGAAGCTCTTGTTGTTCTGAGAGAGAGCGAGAAAGGGAGCTGCCTCCAGATTTCCCATGAGAGGCATGCAAAGGAACTGAGAGGCAAAAACCTCATAGGGAAATGTATGCAAATCCTCAGGACTCGGTGGATTTCTGTATTCATTGTGGCTGACCAAGGATGAGTGCGGCTTCCTATCCTTTGAGGTACAGCTTTTGCAGCTAAACTGTTTGTTTTTGGTGATTACCCCCCTGACATCAGTCTTTTCTTTTGTTCAAGGAGAGCCACATGTTCTGATGCATGCATGTGTGTGGAGGCAGACTTCTACAGACGTAAAAAGAGATATGCTTTGTAGCATTCTCAGCTGATTGCAGGTGGCTTGTTCAATTACAAATATCAGCTGAATTTTTTGAGAAACCATACCTTAAAGTTGAAAAGTGTGAGGTCAGGCCGGACAGTCTGTTCACTGTTTGCTGACAACTGTAGTGAGAGTAAGGACCAAGTGAAAGAGGTGGAGGTATTCTTTGGAGAAGAGGGATTAAAGATAACTGAGCAAGAGGAGGTGCAATCCTAACTTGAAAGTAGTAGAGGGAGTAAAGGCAGATGAATTTAAATACCTGAGGTCAACCATCCAAAGCAAAAGAGAAGAGAGTGGAGGTATGGTGAGCAGGTGCAGACAATACTTAGCCCTGGATGGTTTGGAGACGGTAACACACACAAAAAAAGACTGTAGGCTGAAGATTTTAACTGGGATGGGCAAAACTAGAAATGATTATATCAGACAGACAGCTCAGGTTGAACAGTTTGGAGATGATGTTGGAGAGACAAGGTCAAGATTGTTTGGTCATATACAGAGGAGTGATAGTGGATATATTGGACAGTGTTCAGGATGGAGGAAGATGGAGAAGGTTCATGGATGTAGTGAAGGAGTACATGCAGAGGGTTGGTGTCATTAGGGAGGATGTTAGGGATAGGATTGAGGCCCTTAAAGGTTTAGGCTGAAGAAAGAAGAGTGATTCAATAATAAATGGTTAATAAAATTAATATTCTGCACTTGTCCTTTGTGACTATTTGCTTAAAGTATTGAGAAAAATCAGGAGTATCTGTTATTTAAACCATTTCACTGTCCTGTCCAAGTCGCTCGCTCCCAGCGAGCCCTCCCTTTATCAAGGAGTACCTCCAGATTTTGGGAGTAGAAAGAATGGAATGGCCTGCCTGTGGCCATGACCTCACTGAGCACTTGTGCGATTAATTTGGGCATCCTGATCATGTCCAAGTGACCAACCATATGGCTGACTTGCATCATTCATGTGAGTATAACTAAAAGTTGAAGTTGTAGAGACATTTCTGTTCTGATGGAGGAGTCTTAATTTCTGCTTTATATTTAAGCCAGCAATCAAAATGAAACAGATCTGAGGATTTAAACTCATCAGAGTTAGGCTTGTAGAGGCCTCAGAGGACATACACCTCTCTAAAGGACTACTGCTTAACGTCATGTGAAATGTTTTGAAACACTAAGATTATTTGGGCATGACAAGGGTGAGTCCATGCAGGTCAGTGATAATATTCTTTAATTTTTCATGTATTATTATTATTATTTTTTTTTTTTAGAATTCAACTGACTTTGTAGCAAAAGCAAAAGATCTTCACCCATGGTCTCGGATCAGTTAGTTGTTAAACTTTGAATGGTGCAGATGAGGGGGGTTCTGTGGGAGCAAGAGCAGTTGCAGAGATGAATGGAAATTCTCTGTGCATTCATCACTATGAGTGACATGTTTCATAGCATACAAAGACATTTTGTTCATGCATCATCTAAATTATAGATTAGTGTGGCTGGCTGCTGAAAATTTAAGGGTCTCCTCACTCTCACTTCACTACACAACTGCAGCCATGACAGAGGGAACTCAATCAATTTATACAAAACTCTACAACTTGTAGTATAACTGTGTAATAAATATAACATGATCTAATTTGATCAAATATCTTGCTGTTTCTATTTCATTTGAGAGTCAGCCATGTCTGTACTTCTTGCTGTTTTTTTTCTGTTGTAAATGACTGTTTGAACAAGGCTAATGGATAATGTTTGAAAGCATTAATTCAAGAGCAGTGAATAAACCATCAAAATTAAAATAGAGGAAAAATGTATGATTTAAACCACTGCAGCACAGTATCATTAATACCTACATCATTTTCTACTAGATGTATGTAATTATTGTGATCAGCATTGTCAAACGCTGTGCTGAAGTCTGTTAGAATAAGCACAGACATGAGTCCACTGTCAGAGGCCATAAGAAGCTCATTTGTGACCTTTGCTAATGCCGTTTCTGTGCTGTAATGAGTTCTGAAACCCAACCAAAAGTCTTCTATTAAACATTTCCTTTGCAGATCAGTTAGATGTTTTTCTATGATGTTCTTCCTTTTTTTTAGATAAAAGGAAGGGATGGATAGAACTGGAGCCACTGGATTTAAAAACCATGACCTCAGTCTTTTTTTCATTAAAATTAAGTAAATTCGGTGCCATCCACCTCATGATGTCACTGAGACAATCAAGGAGAGGTTGAACAGAGCCATCGTGTTTTAAAGGGAAATAGACTTGATAGTCATCAGCATATAAATGAATGGAACACAATGCTTTCTAAAAATGGCACCAAGCGGCAGGAAATACAGAGGGAAAAGTTAGAGGACCAAGAATGGAACCCTGAAGTACCCCCCAGGTGAGGGCAGCGGAAGAAAATCATCCATCATGAGAGAGAACCTCCTATCAGAGAAGTAGGACCTAAACCATTGCAGAGCTGAGGCAGTGATGCCCACCCACGCCTCCTGTCGGGAGATGAGAATTTTATGGTCCACTGTGTCAAAAGCAGCTGTTAAATCTAAAAGCACACGGGCTCGGTCACTCAGGCACAGCTGGCTGCCGGCGGAGCTCACGGGCACGTCACTGCAGCCCCCCCCGGCTTCTGCTCCGCGGCTGCTGAGTGTCCCCTCATCTGGGACTCTCCTCAGCTCTTTCTGGGATAGTGGCGCGGCTGCCCCTCTGTTGGTCTTCCTTGGTCTCTTGTGTTCTGGGGGCCTCTGGATGTCTGGAGTTTTGATCTCCTCCATACCTGCTTCATGCCCTGGAGGACGGGGCAGTGGCCCCCCACACCCTCTAGCAGATCATTACATGAAGGAACCTTTTAAAAACAAGCGCATTCATGCTCACAGGTGTACACACAGGTGATCACACACACAAACTACACCCTTTTTGGCTCCTACCTCAAAGCACACACTGCGCTGTCGATCTCACGTGCTGCACCATAATGTTTAATATTTAGTATTTACTGTCATATTCCCATATATCATTGTGATCTTGTTTATTACTCTCGTTTTCTTCTGCTTGCTTTCTTTTTTCTTTCTCAACAGGTGATCCAGGTGATCGATATATGTATTTTTTGTCTGCTTATTCTGTTGGTTTTTGTTTTTTGCCCTTTTCCCCCGTCCCTCTTCTCAGGTTTTTTTTTTTTTCCTTTCCCTCTTTCTTTCTCCCCTTTCTTTCCACCAGTCAAGTCTGTCCCGTATTCAGCAAGTGAAAATAAAATAAACAATAAAAGGTGAATCAAATGGACCATTACGGCAAGGCTGGGATGGTCCATTTGGTAAAGTAAATCCGTTGGGCATCTTTCTTCGCCTTTAGACAATAATTCTGATGGCAAAAGAACCAAACGGGACAGGTTAAAAAAAAAAATAAATAAAAGCACACGTAAAAAACTTTTCCCTGAATCCATCGCTTAAAATATGTTGTTAAGATCAATTAACAACATATTTTTCAATTCCAGCAAGCATAGTGACCTGTCCTTGGTGTTGTACAGCAAAACAGGCTCAAGCTATCATGCTTCCACCACTGTATGTCACAGATTGTATCAGGTTTTTATGCAGGATTCCAGTGCTTCCCCTTCTCCAAACAGAACACTTCTGAATTTTTTTACTATATATGATTGTAGGAACTGTACTAAACTGGTTCAAAACATACTTAGAAAACAGGAAATACTTTGTATCAATAGGTAACTTCACATCTGAGCAGACAAGTATCACATGCGGAGTTCCCCAAGGTTCCATCCTGGGACCCCTTCTGTTTAACATTTACATGCTCCCACTGGCACAGATTATAAAGAACAACAAAATAAACTATCACAGCTATGCAGATGACACACAGATATATATCACAATGTCACCAGGAGACCGAGGCCCTGTACAGGCTCTTGGTAAATGCATTGAGGAAATTAATGACTGGCTGTGCCACAATTTTCTCCAGCTAAACAAAAACAAAACTGAAGTAATAGTCTTTGGTGCCAAAGAAAAACGATTACAGGTCACCAGAGAACTTCAATCTATACACCTAAAAACCACAAACCAGGCGAGAAATTTGGGTGTAGTGATGGATGCAGACCTAAACTTAGAAAAACACATTAAGACAATAACAAAATCAGCTTACTATCACCTCAAGAATATTTCAAGGATAAAAGATCTGATGTCTCAACAGGACCGGGAAAAACTAGTCCATGCATTCATTTTCAGTAGGCTTGATTACTGTAACAGCATCTTTACAGGTCTACCTAAAAAATCAGTCAGACAACTACAGCTCATTCAGAACTCTGCTGCTCGAGTCCTCACTAAGACCAAAAAAGTGGACCACATCAGTCCAGCTCTGAGGTCTTTGCACTGGCTGCCTGTCCGTCAGAGGATAGACTTTAAAGTTCTGATGCTAGTCTATAAAGCTCTGAATGGTTTAGGACCAAAATACATCAGTGACCTCCTGACCCAGTATGAACCTTCCAGATCTCTCAGGTCATCTGGATCCAGTCTTTTATCAGTTCCCAGAGTCAGAACCAGACACGGAGAAGCTGCATTCAGCTTTTATGCTCCATATATCTGGAACAAACTCCCAGAAAGCCTCAGATTAGCTGAAACACTCAGTTTATTTAAATCCAGGTTGAAGACTCACCTGTTCTCTGCTGCTTTTGAATAAAGCACCAAATCCACACTTTTAAGCTTAAATTCCAAAACTTACATTTTAACTACTGATTTTACCTACTGTTTTGTTTGTTTGTTTGTTTGCTTGTCTTAATCAATTTTAAATCATGCTTTTTATCTGTTTTGTTTTTAATGTCTCTGTAAAGCACTTTGAATCACCTTGTTGTTGAATTGTGCTATATAAATAAATTTGCCTTGCCTTGCCTTAGCATATTTATGTACATATGTCTATATCTGTACCCTAGAAACTCCTAAGAGGTTTACTAATCTGCATGAAACTTTCCACAAACATGATTACCAAAGCAGCAATTAGCATCTATATGTTTTTTAAAAAACATTTTTTGTAAATTCCAGTTCTTTAGATTTTCATTTCCATCATCAATATGATGTTATGTCCGCCATTTACGTGTCTTTCACATCGCATTTATCATGTCACCTGAAGCAATTTGTATCCACAACAGACTGTTGTTTGACTCACCACTAAATATGAAATGAAAAATCTAAAAAAGCAGTGCAGGTCCGGCAAAACTGCCTGCAAGTAAGGTTTTTTGTTAGTTAAACTAAAACATTTTGTTTTGGGTGCTAGCTGACTGAACCTCTTCAGCTCACGGTTTTTCATTTGCTTCTACCTTTAGGTCTTTATACTAAGCTGACTTTCTGACTTTTGCTGCTGAACTGAAACTGGCCACTAAAAATGGATAAAAATCAGAAAAAAAAAACAAAAGGTGTTGAAAAAATAACCCAACACTGAAACACATTCAATAAATGTTTGAAATATTTTATTTTATATATACACATTCTTTTTGAAAAGGCAACATTGACAACCAAGGATGATATTGGTAAAAGTTTACTACATCTAACAGAGACTTATATATGATGTTTTTTTTTACATAATAAATATGACTTTATAGCCAATTCTTGCATAAAAAGAATAAGATTGATGTTAATATAGTTTAGTTTTAATTAAATTATCTGTCACACCCATATTGTTCTCTGTGAAGAGCTCTCAGCTATCTTCGTTATCCAGGTGGCGGTACAAGTTAATGGACACCAATATGGCAGCAATCTGGAGAAACAAAAGTGTAAGAGTCCAAACAGAATGACATAAACATGAATGCATCCTTAAGCTTTGCATGAGTTTTTACCTCCAGTAATCCAATTCCTGCAGCAGTGCCTCCCATGGTGCTAGCGTTCCCTTTGATGATCATCAGGATCTGCTGAAAACAGCCCTGATAGGAAATGGGCTCTGGTTAATTCTTAATGCATCAACATAACACTCATGGCTGACAACCGATGCAGACACTAATGCAAAAATACCATTCACAAAACTGCAAAATAATGGCTGGCTGAAAAACTACTACATTTCAAGGCCAGAATCAAGATGCTTGGGGCAGTCAACATTTGGTCCAGAATCAAATATATTAACTGTTGTTACTGTCATAGCATTTAGACATAAATGGTCTCCCACTGTTAAAATCTTAGTGACGTCTTGGTGTTTTTCATTTGTTTGCATAGCTCTAAGGTTATGCAGAAAAAATGACTGTGGAAATTAAATCCATGCAGGGGCTACAAGCAAATTCCAGTTGAAGATAAGTTAACCTGAAAAAAAAAAAAAAAAAAGCTTAAAAACGCATGGCAAAAACCCAAAAAATTGTTGCAGTAGACAGTTTTCATTGTTTTTACTGGACATTGTTGTCATTGGGCAGGATGTTCCACACATTTTCACACCACTCCATGTGTCAGTTATGAACTACAATGTGGAGTCTGTAAAGCTCTGCCAAAAACTGAGGGTGGCATGGTTTCAATACCAGGCATATACACTTTATTTATGCTTAACACCATTTATGTCTATGCTAAACACTAGCTTGTTTGAATTGTCATTGTTTGCATGCTAAAGCTGCACAATGTATAATGTGGTAATTTCACCTGCACATTGCTGTACTCTGCCTGGGCTGGGGTGCAAGTGTTGTTGTTGGTCCTGCAGCAGATGGAAGGCAGGCTGCCTCCAGTTGCATTTTCGAAGTTGGAGCCCATGAAATCAGTGTAGTTGGAGAAACCACAGCAATGTAGCTGAAAGAAGGATGACATTCTTGTGTTATCATGCCACAGGAAAACATGTGAAGAGGGTTATTTACATAATGGTCCAAATATAGTCAACTTTGATCGGTTAAACCTTGAACCAGGCTGCTGCACAACAATTTATGTGAATTGTTCAGAACAAAGTAGTGCTGGCTGTATTACACTAAGCTCCGAAAACCTTCAACCACTGAAAACCACTAATAAAGTCTCTGCAATATCTCTAAAAAGTTTCCTTTCCGCCATTATTCTGTTCCATGGTTTAAAAGACACTAGCAGAACCTTTGTTATTTTCTTTTTGTTGCATACTAGTTTCTTTTTAGATGGCTCTATGAACTGCAGCCTGGTGTTTTTAAAAGTATTCTGAATCTTTTGACGTTCTGATCATAAATGAAGTCAGTGAATGGAGTGAAAGTTTAAACTCTTAAATTCAATGATAATTCATATATAAGAATTACAAATCAAATAAAACTGAAAAGAATGGTTAGGCCCCCAGAATAAGGGATAAAAATCTTTAAAAAAAAATGTTTATACTTTTTAGACTTGCAAGTTAGGTTCACAACATTATAGCTTCCTTTAACAGCTCAACTAAAAGTGTCAACGTACTCAACGTTTCCCAAATAAGCTATACACAAATGTCTTGTTAATCATGTTATTGATTGTTAACAGGGAAACATGTTTGCCCTGATAATTTGGGCAAGGCAACTAGCTGTTATATCTGTGGTATCTGTGGTTCCATCTTGGGACCCCTTCTGTTTAACATTTACATGCTCCCACTGGCACAGATTATAAAGAACAACAAAATAAACTATCATAGCTACGCAGATGACACACAAATATATATCACAATGTCACCAGGAGACCGAGGCCCTGTACAGGCTCTTGGTAAATGCATTGAGGAAATTAATGACTGGTTGTGCCACAATTTTCTCCAGCTAAACAAAAATAAAACTGAGGTAATAGTCTTTGGAGCCAAAGAAAAACGATTACAGGTCACCAGAGAACTTCAATCTCTACACCTAAAAACCACAAACCAGGCGAGAAATTTGGGTGTAGTGATGGATGCAGACCTAAACTTAGAAAAACACATTAAGACAATAACAAAATCAGCTTACTATCACCTCAAGAATATTTCAAGGATAAAAGATCTGATGTCTCAACAGGACCTGGAAAAATTAGTCCATGCATTCATCTTTAGTAGGCTTGATTACTGTAACAGCATCTTTACAGGTCTACCTAAAAAATCAGTCAGACAACTACAGCTCATTCAGAACTCTGCTGCTCGAGTCCTCACTAAGACCAAAAAAGTGGACCACATCAGTCCAGCTCTGAGGTCTTTACACTGGCTGCCTGTCCGTCAGAGGATAGACTTTAAAGCTCTGATGCTGGTCTATAAAGCTCTGAATGGTTTAGGACCAAAATACATCTGTGATCTCCTGACCCAGTATGAACCTTCCAGATCCCTCTGTTAGGTGTAGGCTGTGTGCAGGCAGGAAAAGGACCCAAAGTGCAGACTCCGGAGACAAACGTGAACTTAAACAGCTTTAATGCTGAACTCAAAAAAGGGTAACGAAACTTCCAAAGTACAAACATTAACACAGGCCGGAAAACAAAACACACAGCATGAGTGAGGGTAGATAAGAGTAGATCACGACAATGACAAACTGAAACACAGGGCTTAAATACATAGAGGGAGCAATCAGGGAATGGGCAACAGGAGGGAAACACAGCTGGGGCAAATCAGGACTAACGAGACAAGGAAAGCAAAACCAGATACACTAACATGAAACACGGACTTTCAAAGTAAAACAGGAAACATAACACAGAGACGCAAACTTAACAAGGGGATACAGCCGACAGGGGAGACAGAGCAACTATAGAACACAGAGACATAAACCATAAGACAGAACTCTAAGAAACCCAAAGACTAGAAATGATAAATAATATAATAAACTCAAAAGCCCTGGGTCAACGACCCAGGCATCCTAACAGTACCCCCCCCTAAAGGCTGGCTCCCAGACAGCCCAAACCAAAACACCAAACAAAAACAACCCAACCAGGGTGGGCGGTGGGGGTCCAGGACGGAGGGCTCGAAACAAACCAAACACAACCCAGAGACCAAAAACAGAAAACACTGGAGCCCAGAAAACAACCAAACAAAACCAGGCACACGACAGTGCCAAAAAAAAAAAAAAAAAGTTCAGGGGGCCGGCCCGGAGGCTGACGGCACCAAAGTCCAAACCTGGGTCGTTCAGGAGGCCGGCCGTGCGAAAAGCAACGGCGGCGAGGCAAGCGAAGAAGGTCCGGAGGCCGGCCATGCAGAGGGCAGCGGCGGTGAGCCAGGCGAAGGAGGTCCGGAGGCCGACGGCCCAAGAGCCCAGAAAACAGGTCAGGGGGCCGGCCGGGCGGGAGGCACCGGCGGCGACGGAGCAGGTCAGGAGGCCGGCCGGGCGGGAGGCACCGGCGGCGACGCAGTTCAGGGGGCCGTCCACGACGGTGATGACAGTCCGCCATCAGCCTGGAAAGTGGCCGGACAGGACGAGGACGTGCAGGCTGAGCAGAGCGAGGACGTCCAATCAGAGGCCTGGAAGGAGGCCGGACAGGACGAGCAGGCCGGACAGGACGAGCAGGACGGACAGGACGAGCAGGACCAGACGGCATGGAGACCTCAGGCGCAGACGAAGCTAGACGGAGCGAGGCAGGACCAGGCGACACTGAAGGCGAAGACACGGAGGCCAGACCAGGCGAAGCTGAAGACACGGAGGCCGGACCAGACGAGGGTGAAGACTCGGAGGCTGGACCAGACGAGGGTGACGCTGCAGGTGACGCTGAAGCTGGACCAGACGAAGGCGGAGCTGAAGCCGTAGCTGGACCAGGCGAGGACGAAGCTGCAGACGACGGCGTGGGAGCCGCAGGTGGTGGCACTGCAGGCGACGGCGTGGGAGCCGCAGGTGGTGGCGATGAAGGCTGGACGGGCCCCTCGGACGCTCCAGCGGAGGCAGAAGGCTGGACGGGCCCCTCGGACCCTCCAGCGGAGGCAGAAGGCTGGACGGGCCCCTCGGACCCTCCAGCGGAGGCAGAAGGCTGGACGGGCCCCTCGGACCCTCCAGCGGAGACTAACAAAGGCTGATGCGGGTCTCCAGAACCCCCAGCGGGAACAGAAGGCTGGACGGGCCCCTCGGACCCTCCAGCGGAGGCAGAAGGCTGGACGGGCCCCTCAGACCCTCCAGCGGAGACGAACAAAGGCTGGTGTGGTTCTCCAGAACCCCCAGCGGGAACAGAAGGCTGGACGGGCCCCTCGGACCCTCCAGCGGAGACTAACAAAGGCTGGTGCGGGTCTCCAGAACCCCCAGCGGGAACAGAAGGCTGGACGGGCCCCTCGGACCCTCCAGCGGAGGCAGAAGGCTGGACGGGCCCCTCGGACCCTCCAACGGAGGCAGAAGGCTGGACGGGCCCCTCAGACCCTCCAGCGGAGACGAACAAAGGCTGGCGCGGTTCTCCAGAACCCCCAGCGGGAACAGAAGGCTGGACGGGCCCCTCGGACCCTCCAGCGGAGACGAACAAAGGCTGGCGCGGTTCTCCAGAACCCCCAGCGGGAACAGAAGGCTGGACGGGCCCCTCGGACCCTCCAGCGGAGACGAACAAAGGCTGGTGCGGTTCTCCAGAACCCCCAGCGGGAACAGAAGGCTGAGGTGAGAGGCGAGCTAATGTTTGAGCTATGGATAGAAGTTGAAGTTCTATTGACTGTTGTAACGATGGTAGCAATGGTGGGTTAGGTGGTGGATTAGCAGGTAGCTGAGCTAATTCTCCTGAGCCTCCAGAACACGAGAAAAACGGCTGGACGGGCTCACCAGAGCCTCCAGCAAGGTCAGGAATGGGTGCACGAGCCTGCTGGGCACTAGCCGCTCCCATCCGAGGAGTAGGTACGGGTGCAGAGGTAGGCTGTGTCCTGGCAAGCCTCACGCTGGAAACCGGAACAGGCGACGGCTGGGCAGCTGCTGTCCCCACCCAAGGAACAGGTACGGGTGCAGGGACTAGCAGAGCCTCAGCTGGCCTGGAAACTGGAGCAGGGATCAACTGGGCCCTGGCCCCCCTCACCCGAGGAACTGATACAGGTGCAGGGGATGGCTGGACCGCAGCTGCCTTGGGAGCAGGAGCACAGGAAGGCAGAGGAGCAGGCCCAGCAGAGACAGAGTGGCGACGGTGTGAGTGTCGCTTTCTCCGGGAAGTGGGAGGTGGCAAACCGGGCTGCGAATCCTCAAAAGGACCAGGCTGTGATGAGGAAGCAGAGAGTTTGTGAAGTTCAGAACGTGGCAGACCCATAAACAGAGCGAAGGACTGCAGCGGAGTGAGTCTAACGTCCGGCGTCATGTAATCCTTCTTCCTCCGCTGCTTAACCCTCTTGTCGGACTGGAAAACCTGGGGTGGAGACGAAGGTGTAGTGATTGGAGATAATGAGCATGTGCTCAATCTGATAGACCGAGGCATAGGTGCCGGCTCAGCCGTAGTCATGGCAGTTTGGAGGCTGCGGGGCCCTCCCCAAGCCAAACGTGACCCATAGAAGGGTGACTCGAGCTCCCGGGTATGCTTAGCCTCCTGCCTCACCCTCTCTTTGAGGAAGGCAGAAACTGCAGGTCTCCGATACCACACAGAGTCTGCTGGGTCCATGTTCTGGTCGCGATCTTCTGTTAGGTGTAGGCTGTGTGCAGGCAGGAAAAGGACCCAAAGTGCAGACTCCGGAGACAAACGTGAACTTAAACAGCTTTAATGCTGAACTCAAAAAAGGGTAACGAAACTTCCAAAGTACAAACATTAACACAGGCCGGAAAACAAAACACACAGCATGAGTGAGGGTAGATAAGAGTAGATCACGACAATGACAAACTGAAACACAGGGCTTAAATACATAGAGGGAGCAATCAGGGAATGGGGAACAGGAGGGAAACACAGCTGGGGCAAATCAGGACTAACGAGACAAGGAAAGCAAAACCAGATACACTAACATGAAACACGGACTTTCAAAGTAAAACAGGAAACATAACACAGAGACGCAAACTTAACAAGGGGATACAGCCGACAGGGGAGACAGAGCAACTATAGAACACAGAGACATAAACCATAAGACAGAACTCTAAGAAACCCAAAGACTAGAAATGATAAATAATATAATAAACTCAAAAGCCCTGGGTCAACGACCCAGGCATCCTAACACCCTCAGGTCATCTGGATCCGGTCTGTTATCAGTCCCCAGAGTCAGAACCAGACACGGAGAAGCTGCATTCAGCTTTTATGCTCCTTATATCTGGAACAAACTCCCAGAAAGCCTCAGATCAGCTGAAACACTCAGTTTATTTAAATCCAGGTTGAAGACTCACCTATTCTCAGCTGCATTTGAATAAAGCACCAAATCCACACTTAAGTTTAAATTTCAAAACCTACTTTTTAACTACTGATTTTATCTACTGTTCTGATTTTATCTACTGTTTTGATATTTGATTTTATTTACTGTTTTGTTTGTCTGTTTGTTTGTTTGTTTGTTTTAATCAAATTTAAATCATGCTTTTTATTTGTTTTTGTTTTTAATGTCTCTGTAAAGCACTTTGAATCACCTTGTTGTTGAATTGTGCTATATAAATAAACTTGCCTTGCCTTGCCTTATATCGCTCTTGTCAATATCTTCACTTCCATAGGTACTTCTTTATTTCTTCTATTGACAGACAGCTCTCCACACACTCAAATCTGTCAGTGTTAATGACAGGAAACTTTACATAGCATTTTCTTTTTTTAATCTCTTCTTAGGGGGTGTTCCTGCTCTGCCATGATAAGTGCCTCTGTGCTGTCTTTCAGTAGAGGTTAGTCCAGCCACTGGTATGATTTCTTGAGATCAGCCAGTTCTTCTATCTGCATGTAGTATATGCTATGCAGGGATCTGTCTTTTCATGATGGTTATTCTTACTCCTCTTCTTGCTCATCAATCTCATCCTGGATTGTGGACAGTGGGACTGGGACTCAACACTCCTCAGCCTACTTCTTTCTTCTTGGTGTACAATCTCAGTGTGCTGGACATGCATGGAGGTTTTCACCCTCCATGCATGGTAAGACACTTTCTTGTCTTGATGCTAGTGGTTTCAATCTCCTCTTTTGGACACATATTCCAGCAGGGTGTAGGTGTTACTTGCCTGAATCTCATTTTTCCCTTTCAGCTGACTCTTCAGGACTTGCCTTACTCTCTGCAGGTATTTGGTGGTTGCAACTTTCCTGGCAGTCTCTCCGTGATTCCCATATCCCTGTGAGATTGCCAGGTAATTGTCGCTATCCTTGGTGTCTGCAATGTTCCCTTTTGGTTTTGCAATCCCCTCAGTTCTGACTACCTTCACTCTCTTTGTTTGTTCCCTCTCCAGTTCGAATAGCATTCCAATGTCACTGTCACTGGCAGTGTGTGTAATCAGTCCTGTCAATCACCTGGGATGAAAGAGTTCAGCATATGGAGAACAACAGTGGGGGCAGAGCATCTTGAACAACTGCTCTGTCTACCAGTAGCTGATGCTTTGCCCCTCTGATGATCAGCACTGTCCAGCCTTCAGTTAGCCATTCCAGCTACGTCTTGTCCATTAGCAACCGGTTCATTTCTGCTGCCAGGTGCTCATGGAGTGCTGTTAGTTCTTCAGCAAGCAGATGTGAATCAAGTTGGGGCATGGTACTGTCCAACTCGTGCTGTTCATTCTTGAGACATGCTTGAGACTCTTTGTTGGATGTTTGACACTGTGATGGTTACTAGATCCTGTTCAAGCAGCAGAAATGCAGACTCATCCGACAAGACAATGTGTTTCCAATTGTCTGTTATTTGAGTTAGTGTTGCTTTCCTACCAGCTCGTCAAAGGAGTTTGCAAAGAAAAGCATCTGGACTTCTTTGAGTTGCTTGAAGACGTTTCACCTCTCATCCGAGAAGCTTCTTCAGTTCTAAGGTCAAATGGCCGAGAGTCCCAGATTTAAACCCAGTGGGAGTATCCCCCCAAAGAGGGACAAAGGACCCCCTGGTGATCCTCTAGTCACATGCGCCAAGGTGTGAAAGCGGGTGTGGTACCTAATCAGCCAGGGTTTTGGGTGAGCTCATTGTGAAACCTGGCCGCACCTTGTCATGTGAATTCCTGAGGTCAGATGGCCCAGGATGTGAGTGGGCGTTAAGGCGTCTGGGGAGGGAACTCAAAACTGGATTATAGATGGCAGACAGTTGGTGTCGTAAACCGCCACCTCTGTTCAAAGATGGTCGCTTACAGTGGACATAGATGGCCTCTTTCACTCCTCTTTCAAACCATCTGTCCTCTCTGTCCAAAATGTGAACATTGGCATCCTCGAAAGAGTGACCTTTATCCTTGTCTGTGAAGGTTCTCAGTCATCCAGGTCATTGTAGTCAAAGGAGTTTGCAAAGAAAAGCGTCTGGACTTCTTTAAGTTGCTTGAAGACGTTTCACCTCTCATCCGAGAAGCTTCTTCAGTTCTAAGGTCAAATGGCCGAGAGTCCCAGATTTAAACCCAGTGGGAGTATCCCCCCAAGGACGGACAAAGGACCCCCTGGTGATCCTCTAATCACATGCGCCCAAGTGTGAAAGCGGGTGTGGGACCTAATCAGCCAGGGTTTCGGGTGAGCCCATTGTGAAACCTGGCCTCCTTGGGGGCATACTCCCACTGGGTTTAAATCTGGGACTCTCGGCCATTTGACCTTAGAACTGAAGAAGCTTCTCGGATGAGAGGTGAAACGTCTTCAAGCAACTTAAAGAAGTCCAGACGCTTTTCTTTGCAAACTCCTTTGACGACCTTTATCCTTAAGATGCAGATGGACTGCTGAGTCTTGTCCTGTGGAGGTGGCTCTTCTATGTTGTGCCATGCGCTTGTGAAGTGGCTGTTTGGTCTCGCCAATGTAGAGGTCTGGGCATTCCTCACTGCACTGTACAGCATACACCACGTTGTTAAGTCTGTGTTTTGGAGTTTTGTCTTTCGGGTGAACCAGTTTCTGTCTGAGTGTGTTGCTGGGTCTGAAGTACACTGGGATGTCGTGCTTGGAGAAAACTCTCCTGAGTTTCTCTGATACACCGGCTACATAGGGGATGACAATGTTGTTGCGTCTGTCCTTCTTATCCTCCCTCGCTGGTGTCTGATCTTCTTTTCTGTGCCTCTTTGCTGACTTTATGAACGCCCAGTTAGGATAACCGCATGTTTTGAGTGCTTCCTTTACGTGTGTGTGTTCCTTCTTTTTTCCCTCAGGCTTAGAGGGAACATGTTCTGCCCGGTGGTGTAGGGTCCTAATTACTCCAAGTTTGTGTTCCAGAGGGTGATGGGAGTCAAAGAGGAGGTACTGGTCCATGTGTGTGGGCTTCCGGTAAACTTCGATGTTGAGGTTGCCATTCTCTTCAATGTGCACGGCGCAGTCCAGGAAAGGCAAACAGTTATCCTTTGTGTCTTCCCTGGTGAACTTGATGTTTTTATCCACGGCGTTAATGTGCGCAGTGAAGGATTCCACTTCTTGTGTCTTGATTTTGACCCAGGTGTCATCTACGTATCTGTACCAGTGGCTGGGTGCTCTTCCTTTGAAAGAGCCAAGAGCCTTCCTTTCCACTTCCTCCATGTAAAAGTTGGCTACAATAGGTGACACAGGGGAGCCCATGGCACAGCCATGTTTTTGTCTGTAGAAGCCTTGCTCAAAGCAACCCCGCCAACTGTGTCTGACTTCCAACATTAACAAGGAATTTCACTCACTGGATATTTTCTCTTTTGAAGATCACTGTCTGTAGGATGACTATGTTCTAAAATACAGGTAAATCAGTGATTTCTAAAATACTCAGACCAGCCCGTCTGGCATCAGCAGCTATGCCATGTTCAAGTCACTTAAACCACTTTTGTACATGACTAAATGCATTTGTTTCTGTCATGTGATTGGCAGAACAGAGCAGGTATACATAAATCAGTAGTGAATGTATATACAGCTCATATATAAAGTTCTAAACACATATAACAAGAATATGAAAACACACAGAATTTCCAATATCCTGTACCTGTGTCATGGTGCTGTTCCAGAGCTTAGTGACAGCAGGATCATGACCATATTGCTTCTGTAGAGCAGGAGTCGCCCACGCTCTCAAGATCCCCTCAGCCTGTAAAAAAAAAAGATTTACTGACATCATATATAAACAAATATATCCTCACTGGACACACCTAGTCTGAATTTTATATTTTGTTTCTAAAGTGGAAGGGAGCACTTAGGTTTGAGACAAGAGAGATTCCTTTGTTGGAAAGAATCCCGTCACGATCCTGGGTCATTTGAACCAGCGTTTTGAGTTTCTTGTGTTTTGTCATTATGTATTATGCTTTGAGTCTATCTTGTTAGTCTAAAGTTTATTCTATACTCCCTAGGTTGTTATGTTTAGTTTTAGTGTCTTGTGGTGTCTAGATAATCTGTGTCCCCGTGTGTCCTCACTTCCTTCGTTATCCTCTTGTATTTAGTGTCTGTGTCTTCCTGTGCTCATTGTCACTATCCATGGCTGTGTGTTTCCTTGTGTTCCTCTCCGTGTGTTTAGTTTATATTTTCCTAGTTTAGTTTTGTACCATTTTCCCCTTGTGGCAGCAATAAAGCTGCCTTTTGAGTACACCATGTAGTCTGCGATTGAGTCTTGTACTGCCTGCACACAGCCGCATCATGACAAGGATAGCTTGCCCGCATGCCCTCCCCTCTTTTTTTCCTTTCCTTTGCAGATTGCTCTTTCTGTTTTGATAAATAATCCTATCAAGTACTGTCACAAAGACCTAATTGATGGGTTGGGAGGGTCAGAAATATACCTTAAATGCATGTAGCCATGTACAGCTGTATTTTTTTTTCTTTTTAGCTTCTCTGTGTGCGTGGACATGTTTGAATGCGTGCACAGTGAATGGGATACATGGGGTATCCCAAGGGGATGCTGTGATATGAGTCACAATTAAACTTGGCCCCCAAGTGAGGCTACGATCAGAAAGATATATTACTAGGAGGCTAATTTAACACTGTCAATTGCCCTGCACCTTGTCACATTCTGTTGGGTGCGTGCATGTGCATCCGCCCACACATACACACACACACACACACACACACACACACACACAGTGGATAAGCAACAAGGAGCTTTTTTTTTTTTTTTTTTAAATGTTTATTTATAAGATTTTAAGTTCAAAGTTACATAACATCACACCAGACAAATGACATAAGATTCAAAAACAATAATATTTAAGCACAGAAAAAAAAAGAAAATAAAAAACAGAAAACAAAAACCAAAAACCAAATACACAAAAAAAACAAACAAACAAAAAAAAACCGCAAACAGGAAAACAGGAAAGAAAAGAAAAAAATAAATAAATAAACCAGTTAGCCAGTACAAATCAAAAGTACAAAAGAAACACCATTGTCCAAAAAGATGATCTACTGTGTGAGTTTAGACAGGGCAACAGAGAGTTCACCAAGACCAAAAGATGTGGAAAACAAGTCCAGGAAGAAATCAGGGTCCGGCAGAAGTGCAGTTTCACACAAAGTGCAGTCAAATGAGTTAAAATTTATGTTGAATTCCCATCAATATGATTGAGAAAAGGGCCCCAGATTTCGACAAACTTAACATGGGTGTCAGCCAAACGATAACGAACCTCTTCAATATACAAACATGCAATCATCTCACGTAGCCAAACCCTGAACAATGGAGGAGATGGTGATTTCCAGGCTCTAAGAATAAGTCTTTTAGCTACAATCATGCCAAACATTAAAGCTTTCTGAAGAGGACGTCTAAGTGCCAATGAGGTCAGGGAGCAGCCTAGCACTGCAAGTACACCATCCGGCTCTAATTTTAAGTCATAAACCCGGTTATATATATTAAATATCTCTGCCCAGAAACTCCTGAGTGTGGGGCAAGACCAGAAAAGGTGACCAAGGGTTCCATCCAATGCTTTGCATCTGTCACACAAAGACGAAAGAGACGGAAAAATGCTGCATAGCTTTGTTTTAGAAAAATGCAAACGATGAAGGACCTTGAACTGTATAAGTTGTAGTCTGACATTAACAGAGCATTCTTTAATATTCTTCAACCCATTGGCCCACAAAGCATCCGATATGTCTACTTCCAAGTCCTTAACCCAAGCATCCTTGATGTGGTTAGTAGGTGCTGTAAGTGTAAAAAGTGTAGTAAACTGGCTGATTAGGTGTTTGGAAGTGGGATTTTTAATCAAATAATCATAAAAGTCACTATGAGCAGGGGGCTTATCCAGATGGGCAAAAGACTGTTTAACAAAATTCCTAATTTGTAAGTATCTAAATAAATGAGCAGAGGGGAGCATAAATTTTGATTGCAGCTGAGCAAATGAAGCAAAACAATTGTCGATGTAGAGGTCCTTAATAGTGTGAAGACCTAATGCTGACCAAAGCTTAAACACAGGGTCCATCAAGCCAGGTGAAAAAGAAAGGTTTTCAGTTATGGGAGCAAAAATGGATAGGTCTGGAAGGCACATAGCACCCCTAACTTGCTTTAAGATCCTAAGAGAATGACCTAGGACAAAATCATTACTTAAAAGTTTGGTAGGTATGTTGGGCTTAGAAAACAGAATAGCAACAAGTGATGTACCAAAAATTGATTTAGCATTGTGTGCCTCTATCAAAGGCCAAGAAGGACCGCATCCCTTCTGAACAGCAGAAACACTGTTCCAAAAAACCCATGTTCTGGCATTGCAAGCCCAATAGTAGTGCCTGAAAACTGGGAGGCCTAATCCGCCCTCAGAGGAGGGTTTCTGCAAGTGTGCCTTTGAAATTCTATGGGGTTTATTTGCCCAGATGAAAGACAAAATGATAGAGTCAATAGTTTTAAAAAAGGATGAAGTGAGAAAGATGGGTATGTTTTGGAAAAGATGAATAAATTTAGGAAGCACTACCATTTTAATAATATTGACACGTCCAATCAAAGAGAGTGGAAGAAGAGTCCATTTATCTATCTTAGCTTTAATACTATCAACGAGGACCTGAAAATTCAATTTAAATAGCAGCTTACGGTTTCTGGGAATGTTAATACCTAGGTATTTAAAGTGACTGCTGGTGGTTTTAAAAGGTAAGCTAGAGATGAAGCTAGAGTCAAGCCCATCTGCCAGTGGCATAAAAATGGACTTGTCCCAATTAATTGTGAAACCAGAGAGTTGTCCAAATTTGTTAATGAGATGAAGCAGGGGAGGCAAGGAGACCCTGGCATCAGACAGTGTTAGAGCCACATCATCTGCATATAGAGTTATAGTAGAGTTGACAGGACCACAGGATATACCTACAATATCAGAGCTGCTTCTAACTGCAATGGCCAGAGGCTCCATAGCTAGAGCAAAGAGCAGTGGAGATAAACAGCAGCCCTGCCTAGTCCCCCGGTGAAGTAGAAACGGATGTGATCTATCAAAATTTGTCAGTACCGATGATCTTGGCCGAGCATAAAGCATACGTACCAAAGTTGTAAAATTATTACCAAAGCCAAATTTCTCAAGCGTAGCAAACAGGTATTTCCACTCAATTTGATCAAAAGCTTGTTGTGCATCTAATGAAATAACAGCTGAATTTGGAGAATTTGTTCCATACAATACATTCAATAGACGACGGGTATTAGAGAAAGCAAATCTGTCTGGGATAAACCCAGTTTGATCGTGTTGAATTAAAGTGCCCAAATATTTATTAAGACGTGAAGACAAGACTTTTGCAATGATTTTTTGATCACAGTTTAATAAACTAAGTGGGCGATATGAAGTCACATTGGTGGGGTCTCTGTCCTTCTTAGGGAGAAGACAAACGTGGGCATCATATATGCTATCAGGGAAAGAGCCCCGTGCAATAGAGCAGTTCACCATTCTGAGTAAAAGTGGAGCGATTATATCAATATGGGCTTTATAAAATTCTATGTTGAACCCATCCGGCCCGCAGGCTTTACCACTAGGGAAAGAAAGGATAGCAGCTCTGACTTCTGTGATGCTGAAGTCAGCATCAAGCGCTTGGGCGGCAGATTCTGTAAGGGTCGGAATGCTCAGAGAGTTAAGAAAGCTAAAAAGCTCAGAGTCAGTAGCGTTAGATTTAGAAGAGTACAGTGTGCTGAAAAACTCAACAAATCTGTCATTAATCAGCTTAGGATCAGTAATTAATTCACCAGTAGAGGAGGCAATTTTGTGTATGGTCCGATGGGCTTGCACATCTTTTAATTGTCTGGCAAGTAATTTATGGGGTTTATCTCCCAACTCAAAGTGTCTTTGTTTCAATTTAATAATATCGCTTCCGACTTGGGTACCCAAAATATGATTGTATTCAAGTTTTAGTTTTAGAATGGCATTAGATATGCCTTCAGTATCAGATTGGCGAAGTGCCTCCTCTAATGTTGATAATTCAGACTCAATTTGGGACAGACGATTTAATCTAGTTCTTTTCGAAAATGTTTGAAAGGAGATGATCTTGCCACGCAATACTGCCTTAAATGATTCCCAAAGAGTGGAATCAGAGACCTCCCCGTTGTCGTTGTGTTTTAAGAAATCTGAAATCTCAGTGGAAACATAAGTGGAGAAAGTTTTGTCTGACAGAAGGGTAGAATTGAATTTCCAATTGAAAATTCGAGGCTGTAAATTAAAATCTATTTTCATGGTAAGTGGGGCATGGTCAGAAATCAAGATTTGATGATAAGCAGAGCTGATAATACTGGGTAATAGTCTAGAATCTGTAACAAAGTAATCTATTCTGGTAAAGCTACGATGTACAGGTGAAAAAAAAGAATATTGCCTATCATTTGGATGCTGAAGCCTCCAAACGTCAACCATGTTGTGTAACTTCACCAGGTTGTTCAAAACTGCCGTGGATCTAGTAGTGGGGGCTATTTTTGTAGATGATCTATCCAAAACAGGATCAAAATAGCAGTTAAAATCGCCACCAATTATTATATTAGACATATTATATTCAGAAATTAGGTCAAATATTTTGGAAAAGAAGTCAGGACAGTCAAAATTAGGGGCATAGATATTTAGCAAAACCAGTGGAAAAGAGTTAATGGACCCAGAGACCAAAACAAATCTCCCACCCGGATCAGTAACGACGGATCCAAATATAAATGGAGTGGTTTTCCTTATGAGTATAGCAACACCTCTGGCCTTAGATGTGAAAGTGGACTGGTAGACCTGCGACACCCAATTTGCTCTTAAACGTCTCTGTTCATTGGCGTGAATATGAGTTTCCTGAAGAAAAATTATATCAGAAGATAAATGCTTCAAATGTGACATAACCTTCCCACGTTTCAAAGCTCTGCCCAAGCCCTTGCAATTCCAGGATGTAAATGTCAAAGGACATGTTCCAAAACCAGTAGCATTGTTACCCCGCATCTAAATGAGAGGTGGAGTGACATATGGACAGGTGACAAATAATACAAAGGACTGGCAAAAAAACAGTTAAAACAAAATTAACAACAAGAACACTGAACCCCATCCCCCAAAAAGAAAAAGGCCGCAAAAAAGAACAAGAACCACTGCGGCCCATCCCAGCGTGCATTAAGGGGACTGCCGGGAAGAGGAGCACAAAAAAACAAAAAAGAAAAAGAGAAAAAAACATCCTTCGGATCGGGCAGCTCCGCACCAGACTCCATTAATCAAAACAATAGTTACACCCATAAATCGACTGATTGGGTTAGAAAAAAAAGACGCCAACATATAAAATGACTTGTGTATAACCAAATTTATAATATAAACGATCTCAGTACTTCACGATAGATCAAAGTTTTAAGACGTCGTAACAAAAAACAAAAAACATGATAGAAAACTATCACCACAGAAGCATTCAAAAAAAGATTGAACGAATCGCGACTCTCACTATAGGAAGAGAAGAGTGAGAATGTTCAACAACACAGCCGCATCAACAACATGAACAAGTACATTACCAGGTCACGATTACAGTGAGTCCGCAAAACGTTCAGCTTCAGCAGGAGACTTGAACGTGTTAGTGATGTTGTTGTGAACTACCCGAAGCTGGGCCGGGTAGCGCAGACTGCACGTCGCTCCGGAAGCGCTAAGCTTTTTCCTGACCGAATTGAAGGCCATCCGCTGCGCAAGGACCTCCGCAGTGTAGTCGGGGAAGATGGACAGACTCTCTCCATCGCAGCTCAACGGTGCACGTTGGCGTGCCAGACGCAAGACATGCCACACGTCTTTCTCATGATGCAACTTGGCTATGATAGCCCTCGGTCGCTGGCCAGCCGTTGGTTTTGGTCTAAGGGTGCGGTGTGCCCTCTCCACTTTTATCGGCTTAATAAAGTTGTCTTTCCCCAACACATCCAGCAGCAGGGATGAAACAAAGTCCGCAGGCTTACCGCCCTCAGCACCTTCCTTCACTCCAACAATCCTAATGTTGGCCCGACGCGAGCGCGCCTCCATCTGGCCTAGCTTGTCACGCAGGTTGTCGGTGGCCGCCATTAGTTCCTTGCACGTAGCTTCAAGCATGCAAACACGGCCGTCCATTGTAGTAAGCGACTCATCGATAACATCTAGACGCTGTTCGGATGACCGGATATCTGCCTGGAGCTTAGACAAAGTAGACTCAATTGTGTCAAGGCGGGTCTCCATAGACATTTTTAGGCTAGCGATAGCTGCTAAAATGGCGTCGGTGCTAGCAGAGTTTTCAGCTACTGCTTTCTGGCAGTGTGTTGCGTCTTTTTTAGGCGGCATGTCGACCAGTCTTTATCGTAGTCGATGCAGATCAGAAGGGCTGTTGAACAGTTAAGTAAAGAGGCAGGGTGTCACGTTAAGTGTTGGAAAATAAGAAGAAAAGTGCGGAGCTGAGAAGAGTGCGTCCTACTCCATCAGTGTACACGAGCGCCCCCCCAGCAACAAGGAGCTTGAAGTAATACACAGTTCAGTGATGCAGGAGGTGTTAGCACTGTACATCTATTAATGTAGAGTGGTATGAACACATTTTAGACATGATCAAAATCTCCACCGTCATCTTTTATTAACTTCTTCTATTGAAGAAAGTGACGATTTTCTTGTAAAACAAAGGGGGGCCGAGTAAAAAAAGTTTGGGAACCACTAGGTTAGCGTCTGGTTGCAAATTTAAAATTTTTCTTTAAATAGTTCAGTTTTGACTCTGTTTTGTTACTGTACACAGAAAATTCCAGTAGCTTACTTGGAAATGGAAAATATATGCTTTTTATTAGCTTTTAATAAGTTACTGTTGATTGTGTGGTAAAAATAGCATATTACAGTGGTCCCTTGTTTATTGAGGGAGTTACGTTCTAAAAATTACCTGCCATAGGGGAACTCCGCAAAGTAGCCAGCTTTATTTTTTACAATTATTATAGATGTTTTAAGGCTGTAAAACCCCTCACTACACACTTCATACACTTTTCTCAGACAGGCATGAACATTTTCACATTTTTCTCTCTTGTTTAAGCACCCTCAAAGTTCAAACCTTCGTAGAAAAATAAGTCCAGTATTATAGAATGAAACCATAGATCAAACCCTGTTTTTAGGTCCAGAACGTGGGAACAGAGCAGCTGCTAGAGAATTAAACATTAATGACTCAATGGTATGGAAGTAGAGGAAGCAAGAAGAATGAGTTGAGTGAAGTTTGACTTATCTGACTGTTTTGTTTCGGTTATTACGCCTCATAATCTGGAAAATAGGGTAACTTCTACCTTCCTTTAGCAGGTCCAGAAGTCCAACTTTTTGTGCAATGGTTAGCATCTTACGCTGCCTTTTGGGTGCTACCACAGGTGTCTTTGACAGTGCAAAACGTTTTGTCGACATTGTTGCGTTTGTTGGGGAGAAAACTTACAAACATACAGTACAGCACTTCAGAGTCACACTGCTAGTAATCGAAGATTTATGTAAATTTGACAAGATGAACGCATTCTGTACTGGAGACACGGCACGAGATTGATTGACAATGGTCTACAACCAATCAGGACGCAGAACACAATGTGCTGTTTAAAAAAAAAACATGCAAAATTGCACAAAAAAACCGCGAAACAGCAAGGCTGCGAAAGGTGAACCGCATTATAGTGAGGGACCACTGTACTCATTATTTCTGAGTAATGTTAACTTAAAGAAAATAATGAAGTAACAAAGAAAATTAACGTTAGGTGGATCCCCTGTGGGGATCTGTTGCTGAGTGACAGTGGAGGAGAGAGTTAGGGGGCCGAGTGGGACTGATTGAGGCCAGTTTGTAAGGAAGTCTTTGATCCAGGAGCAGGTGGCAGGGGAACCTGAAGGTGGTCCAGTTTGGTGGTGAGGATGTTTGGTATTATGGTGTTGAATACTGAGGTGTAGTCTACAAAGACCATACTCAAGTAGCTCTCCCCGATGGTAGGGTGACCATATTTTGATTTCCAAAAAAGAGGACACTTGGCTCAGTTATGAAAAACTTGCTTAAAGAAACATAAAATTGGCCCCAGCATTTTGACTAGAGATCGGCCCACCAGGTATTATAGGAAAAACCATAAAGCCTTTGAATGAAAACGAACGCTGTTGTGACAGTGATGTACACTGTCTTGTTGGTATATGTATGATTTCTATACATTTTACATCAGATAAAAACTTTGGTTGTAAGATTCAGATAATTATTTATTAAAAGCTAGACATTTTAAATGAGAATAAGAAAGAAAATATTTCTTTGTGCCCCCCTTTCCCTGTTAATGCCCTACCTGGCCCACCTGGCAAAACTTTGCTAGACCCGCCCCTGCACAGTTACCAGCTTTCAGCTACATAGAAAAGGATCCTGGTGTTATTTGTCTCTCAGAAACAGTTCATACCTTCCCTTCAACTCATTCATGTCACCTAAAAAGTTAACCTGTTTCTCCATCACCTGTTCAGCTCTGATGATTCAGTAAGGACATCTCCTGGTTTCATCTTCATGTTTCCCTCTCACCACATGTCCAAACCAATATCATGACCAGCAGCTTTTACAGCTGTGGCTCCAGCAAACATCAACTGATACTAGAAATTAATATTAAATAAATTTTAACAACAGCTGATCAAGCTTAAACGTACTGCTGTTGTTTAGCGCGACATCTGCTGGTTTCCTCTTTCTGGCGCAAAGTGGGAGATAAACAAACAAGAGAGAAAAGCCGATCAGCTGATCATTGATCAGTTTCATGATTGAAGTAGCAACAGAAGAGGGAGGGGGAGAGAATGAGAGGAGAAGAGGCAGCTGCTCAAGGTAAAGACGCATAATAACTCCAGCTTTGTCTTTTTCCATCCTAGCTGAAGTGCGGGACAAACTGTGTTCCTTTTCACCTCAATACGAAAGGCGTAATATTTTCTCTGAATGCGGGACGATTCCGTTTTTTACGGGACGGTTGGCAACTCTACTAACTAACCTTATGAACAAAATAAAGTTCACTATCATAACATCATAGCACCCACCCAGCTGTATAGAAACTCCGTCATGCTAGCCAGTACGCAGTACGAGTTATTGTAACTGACTGTAAAAAGTCAGCACAACAAAAATAAACTACACCTAAACTTGGTTTATATCTGACCCAGATAGACTGCAGTTCATAACTTCTTACCTGAAGTTCAGTTCACCTGACACTCGGACCGGCGGCCGCCTCGGGTCTCTCCTCCTCCTGCCTGCCCTTTCCCTCATCCACCTGCTGGCCTATGAGGAAGCTCCGCCACAGCCACCACCAAACAACTGAGTTATTTTTACACATCGGCCAGCATCTGGCCAATCCACCACCTTTCATTGTTCATACCGTTAGAAAAAAAACCCCATCGGCCCATAAAAACGAAAAATCACCATCAGCCCACCGGGCAAATGCCCGGTATGCTCGATGGCCAGTCCAGCTATGGTCGGTACGAGAGAAATTTCTTTTGCAGTCTGAAAGATATACTTGTGCTAAATACTTCTAATTTATTTGCCCAAACCAGGCGGAGCCGCAGTATAAGGACTAAAGAGCCGCATGCGGCCGACCCCTGGACTAGTCTGTCAGATCAAAACAGTCCTGTAGCTGGAGGAGAGGAACATCTCGCCATGGCAGGGGTGGATGGAAAATGGATGGAAGCACGGGTGTGTGTTGTTGTTTTCACAGCTGGATACAATAGCCAGTTCTGCATCCTTGTTTTTGTTTCCTCTCCCTGCGCCATCTGCGTTGCCTTCTGTTCCGACAACAACCCACAGAGCACTCGGTGGTCTCACAAACTGTCTGTCCAATCCAAAGTAAAGTCTGGGTTCTATCTGAGGTCAGTGTCTAAAAGTGATCAGTGCATTGCTGGAAGATGCAATAAAAAGGCATAAAAAACACAAAAAGGTGCACCGTAGTTGGGAGTACTGTGCCACTGGATACGTCCATACGTGCCAGCAAGAAGTAGCTTTCCAGAAGTAGTCCTTGATTCTTGGAAAACTCTTCTGATAATTCTGTTCACTGCTCTGTGTGAAATCTTGTGGGGAACACCTGATCATGGGTGGTTTATGGTGAGATTATGTTCTTTTGACTTCCAGAATATGGTCCCAACAGTGCTCACAGGAACCAGAAATTCTGTAATTCTGTAACCAGTGCCATCAGTATGTTTTCCAAAAATAAGGTTGTGAAGATCTTGAAAGACGAGGTCTTGATTTTTCCCATCATGAGATGTTTCTTGTGTCAAACGTTGGTAATGAGACAACTTTTTACAGGTTAATAGTTGGGACTGAACCAGCTGATGTTAATTTGCACTAAGTGGCAGGCTTTCATTCATGATTACTGATATATTTCAGCTGGTGTCATGGCTTTCCATGCCTTTTCACACCTCCCTTTCTTCATGCACTCAATACTTAATTTATGGAGATGTATGTTTTGGTTTAATGCATGTGTGGGTTACAATGGCTGTTACCAATATCTAATCAGAATTTCATGTTAGTGGCATGTTCAATACTTTTTAAAAAATCTGTTGTACATGTATCAGTACAACATACATTTCTATTCCTCTTGTTTTTCTTTTTTGTTTTATTTTGAGGCGTTTGGTTTTCAAGCATTTTCTAAGGAAGGTTAACTAATAAGAATTAAAGTGGCGCAGCTGTGGTCTCACCAAACATCACAGCACATCTATTTCACTAATGTACTCAAAACTCATATCATATCAGCCCTGTAATATATCTCCACTTTGGTCACTTTGTACAAACAGAACCATGAGAATGACCACTGATAGCTTCTCATAATACATGCTGGAAATCTCAGTTACTCTGACTACCTGAAGGTTATTGACTTCCGGTTAGATGGGGGGCAGAGACCCAGAAACCGAAAGGCAGATTTATGCTGCAGATAAGTAATACAGGATAGATCAGGGCTTTATTTATATCCTAATTTATTTGTACCCACCTCTGTCTCTTACATATTTACACAGGCAGCTATATATATGCATATTAGATGTATGTTGTCCATTTTCATTATTCCACTGGTATAGTGTTTATTGTGTCTTATGATAAGCAGGAGATGGACAGCTGGTCTCACACATTAATATCCACGATGGAACTCACCATGTCTGCAATGAACAAATGGCGCTAAAGATAGCAAAGAGCACATTAAGTCGTCTTAATGAGAACAAAGCTGAGTTATGTCTTACATTTAATGGGGGTTCAGGCAATAGCTTGGACCCACTCCTCACTTTCCCTAGACAGGCATGCTCTGTGTTGTCAAAGCGTCACTCACCACTTGTCGTTTACATGGCTGGCTTTGGTTTGCTCAACTTTTGAAAATGAGAGCGGAGAGATTGAATTTAACATACTCAGAGAACGACAGCAGGAGAGCAGCTCCCTGTTCAGTCTCCAAGGACAACCACCACCGCTACACTTGCCTATAGCTTCTGTGTTTGATAGGTGGCACACTCAGGATTGAACAGGAACATAATATATTGGATTCCACCCAGAGAAAGAAGTTAAATGCAGACCTGGACACTGCAAAAGATAATCTTTAACAGATCATTAGCGCAACTGCATAAAAATTTAAAATCACTCAACAAAAAATGTATATATATATATATATATATATATATATATATATATATATATGTATATATATATATATATATATGTATGTATGTATATGTGTATATATATGTATATGTATCAATTTAGTTCAAAAACTGCTGATTCAAAAGCCTCAGTTTGAAAGAATTTTTGTCAGGTTAGTTTGTACACACATACGCCAGTGAACGAGAAGGTCGCTTCCCTTTGCCTTTCGGGTCAGAGAATGGGTTCTGTCATTTGTGCTTATGCATGGAATGACAGTTCAGAATACCCAACCTTCTTGGAGTCACTGAGCGGGGTGCTCAAGCGTGCTCCATCTAGTGTTCCTACTGGGAGACTTCAACACTGAGGGCAACAAGAGTGAGACCTGGAGGGGTGTAACTGGTCGGAACAGCGGGTTACCCTGTAGGACTTCAGAGGTAGCTCATGGGTACAGGCAAGCCAAACAGAATGTGGCTCAGCAGTAGCTGAAGCCAAAAAATCAGGGATGTACAGGGGGTGCTCCTCACTGAGGTAGTTTATCCTTTATTGGCCAAGATTTGTACAGGTCCAATGGAATTATTTTGTTATTTTGGGTGCAAAATGAAAAAATAATTAAATCTTTAAGGAACCATTTGAATTTTCTCTCTAGCCCAAGATGGTTGAGGAATATGAAAACCTGAAGCGCATGTGAAATAATCTAATCAGACCTGATTTTTTTCCCATCCATGTTCACAGTACTAGCTTGTGAATGTCTTCTGTTACCATGATATACACAATATTCCCATAAAGCTCACTTTTTCCTCTTTCCAAAGCATTTTGTCTCAAAAACAGTAACAGAGTTATGGTCATTTAAAAAGAGCTTGTGAAATGGGCCTGCTGGCTGGCTAATGGTAAATTATAATGGCCAACAATAAGTCTGCTTGGTTTCCACCACAGATGCCCTTTGTCACCAATTTTAAATGTTAGCCAGGCAGCACACCATTTGACATCATCAGCAGGCCTCTACATGAGATAGTTGTTTTCACTGGATTATCCAATGATATGGGGCAGCTCTGGCTCAGTACAGTAGGTCATCAGCTAATTGGAACATATGGTTGGATCAGTCTGCATGTTGAAGTATCCTTGGGCAAAATAATGAGTTGCCCTCTGAGTTACAACCACATTCATTGGAGTCAGTGTGTGTGAGAATGAGAGTATGAGAATGTTATGTCATAGAATAGTAAGCACTGTATGAATGTGTGTGTGATTGAGTGAATTAGTAGAGAAGAATCAGTAGAAATTTAGAGTAAGTTAAAGAAATAAATACAGCAGCCACTTGGCAAATCATAATGAGCCAGTCAAACTGAACTTAGTATTCACTTCCTAAGTCTGATCACTTTTTGTGTTCAAACCAGCAATGATTTGATCAGGGTGTAACATGTGTTGTAGCTACGTAAGACTACCAAAAAGTCATACGTCCTCCAGTTTTTGGTTTTGGGAAATATTTCAGCAGTTATAATCTACAGGACTTTCTTTTGCTTGTTTTGTTTGTTTTTGCTTGTTTTTTTGTCCCTTTTTGTGATACCTTTTGCAGTGTGTACCTGCAGCTTAAACTGGTTTATCAACAGCAGAAGTTCAAACAAATTAAATGAAATTTCCAAGCACTGCAGAGTTCCCTCAGCTCTGTTCCTCATTTCCCAGCTGCAGAAAGCCATGTATTAGATTACCATTCTTGCTTCTAGAATTTCAGGCACAACCGATTTTCTCTTAGGACCCCAGTCTTCACTAACCTCCCTTTTCACAGCTCCTTTGAATTCCTTTTAATTTTTACTTGGTGTGGCACTAAATGAGAATGGAGCATGCATGTATGCAGGCGTGTGTGTGTGAGTGTGTGTGTATGTGAGTGAAAGATAGAGAGAGAGAAGGCAGACAGAGGGGAACACATATCTAAATAGGCTGTTTTGCATATAAAATGCTTTAGGTTTTATATTTCAGAGTAATATATTGTTCAAAGTGAGAGACAGCGCACACAGCCCCAGGCTATTCCAGAGTCATTAAGTAGCAGAAATGTAGTGAGGTGGACATAAAGCCCATAATTCAATAAGAGCCCACTGCTAAGATAGAAAATTTATATGGAGATAAAATTCAGAGAATGGTACAATGAGGTGAAAGGGTGGGAGAAAAAGCAGAACTAGATGAAAAAAATTGAAAAGACAAAAGAAAAAGGAATGAGAGCAATGGACAAAGAGAAAAGGGATGGATGCAGGAAATGAAAACTTACAAACGAGGTGTAGGTCAAAGCTACGACTCCAGCAGCCACTTCAGAAATGAATATGATGAGCATGATGGAGGCGAACTGCAGGGAGAGAAGAAAAGGGGAATGTGTCAAGGTTTTTCAAATATACTGATAAAAAAAGCTTATCTAAAATCGTATTGTTGTAAAATCAATGTACAGTGAGTACACAGGTCTATGCTAAAAGGACAGAGCTGATGATCCATCCTCGTTTTCTATGTTTAGTTCATTACAGCAGTTTCTCAGGTAAGCCAAATATGTGCTGTTAACTGTGATGTCAGTTGTAGAATATACTCCTCTGCTGTCATTCAACTCGCCAGGAGATGTAGACATGATGGGGGCTCTGCAGGGGGAAAATGTGCTGCCTGTGCTTCTCATTACTCACGGCAGTGGGCTAAGAGGTAGTTAACATCTTCACTAATGAGTGTAATAATGTACAATGTGTTGTACAAGGGTTGGTGGTGTTGCTGATATGGATGAGGAAGGAGGGTGGCTGTGCTGAGCCACTGATGAACCCAGTGTAAATGCAAGGATGGGTGGGATACCAAAATATGTGGGCCACTTCATGAAACCACACAGTATCATTTTTAGTGATTTTGATCTTAATATCAGTGTCCTCATTTAAAAGCAGTGAGGCAATACATATATAGATTATCAATCCATGATTGCTGTTTGATTCCATCTAATGAATTGAAGTTTAACATTCAGTCGTATTTCTTTAGTTGCTCAAACTTTCCATTTAGATATGATTGAGATATGATTCCACTGAAATAATATTTAAGCAATTACAGGTGACAAATTTTTATTAACTCTGAAGACAGACTGAAATGACTACCAGAAACTGTGCATGATATTAGTGACTGACATGACAGGGTAGTAAAAATATTAGAAGACTGTCTAGGCACCTAGAGCCCGGGAAATCTGTTAGCGACTCATTATCAGCTTAAAAGTTCTGCACACCAAGTGAGTTTCTCCGTCTGAATGCACACAGGGAGTGACTCTGGGTGTACGCTATGGTTTTCCTTCCTGTCTTTGTTCTTTTCCTTTTTGTTACTGTTTGCTACACACTCATTTGTTACGCCAGTGTTCAGTTACTCATGCATCTTTATTGTCCTTTTGTCTATTTTATTAGCCACGGTCTAAAGCAGGAGTTGTCCACTTACTGTAAGGAGTAGACACTTGCTCTTCTTATGGGCTGCATAACAGCCCAAGAGTCCCAGCATCACCAGCACAGCCCCGATGACAATGCAAAAGAAGCCAACATTGACCACCGGGGTACTTTGTTTGGAGAAAGGTCCCAAGATCTGGAGCAAGGAACCCCCATCACTGCTCACCCAGCTCCCCAAGGCCAGCAGAGAGAGGCCACCCATCTGTAGGAGAAACAATTGTGTCCATGTGCAAATGTCTGTCAAGTATGTGCAAGTTATTCCCATTTGACAAAAATAAGTACATTCAGTTGTTTAACTGAAGATGGGACAATCTGTTCAGTTCACTTTTTTATTTCTTCATTGACTTCTGCATTTACTTAGCCATGTGTCAAGCGCAGTGCATCAATTTTAACAGAGTATATCAGTTTCTATTTCACCCACTCTCACTGTTATTTTCAATGTAAGATTTGTTGGGTAATGTTTGTGCACTTATTAGTATAATATGGTGTATTTTTAATAATTAATATTATTTCCCTTTAACTGTCTGATCAGCTTTGTCTCGTTAGTGTTGTCATTTTTTATTCTACTAGTACAGAATCATTTAAATTGTATCATTGGATACATTAATTAGTTACATTGTTTTTTACAGAGCTGATAAAACAACCAAGTTATAATCTCAGACAGACAGCCTCACACTGATCTTGTTGTTATATCAGATTACTGCTTCCCCCAGGGTGACTGTAGCTTAAGCTATGCATTGTAATGTTTACTGTAAAGTAGTATTTACAGGTAAAAAGAAATTATGAAATAACTACTACGATGAAACTTACCTGTACCATTCCTTATGTTTCCTGCATTTTTTATGTTTGAAAAGGCAAATAAGGCCATCATCATTATTATGCACTAATTTGCATATATTTCCAATACACAGAGTGAAGTCAAATAAGTACCCAAATGTGTATCTTGGATATTTCTTTGCGCTAATGGGAAAAATGGCTATGTAGCCTAATAGAAGGAAACCAGCTTAAAATATGAAAAAAACCCTGCTTGATTCATGAAGATTTTAAGATTTCAACCTGTAGTGTCTCAATCAAGTAAGCCTCCCTATGGATATAGCCATTGCTGTTACTTGAAAGACCACATTACATCACATTACATGCTGCACCAATTAGAGTGATGCGTGAGCATTACAGACAGCAGATGCATTCTTTCAACCACAATTTTTGACTATTTAATGATGTCTTATAAATCCAAATAGAGATGTCACTAGACAGTCTAGTAGTCTTTGTGTGTAGATTTCATGCCAGCAGCCCCTAAGGGTAAAAATAAAAGTTCTTTTCCTCTTTCCATATTATATAAATCCCAATTAACTGTACCATGGAGCCGGCCTTAGTATCTGGGAGTTCAACTGGATCACAAGCTGGAGTGGTCTGCCAACAAGGACACTGCCTACAAAAGGGTCCTTTCTACGAAGGCTCAGATCCTTCAATGTATGCAGCAGGCTGCTCTATATGTTTTATCAGTCTGTTGTTGCAAGCACCATCTTCTTGGCTGTAGCGTGCTGGGGTGCAGGCATCAAAGCAAAGGACGCAAACAGACTGAACAAACTCATCAAGAAGGCAGACTTGGCATGAAGCTCGCCACCCTGGAGGAGGTGATCAGTGACAGAATGCTGGCAAGACTGCAGGCAATGATGGACAATGACTCCCCTCCATAACACACTGGACAATATGAAGAGCAGTTTCAGGAACAGGTTCCTTCAACCTCGCTGTCTGAGGGAACGTTACAGTAGGTCGTTCCTTCCCGCTGCTCTTATTTTTATGTATTTTTATATTTATACCTATCTCTATTTATCTGTTTATCTTAACAATTAATATTCTTAAAAATTCTTAATATTTATTCTATCAATATCTCTGTTTCTACACTCATTTTATATGAGTGCTTGATATTTGTTGTAAATTTGTTGCTCTGACAACTCAGTTTCCCTCTGGGTTTCTCTGACCTGCGTGAAGGCATCTGCGTTTGCTGTTTTTTATTTTTTGTTGTTGTTGTTGTTGTTAACTTTGCTGCTGCCAGAGCTTCCTATTATGGACTTGGGTCAAGTCAAAACTTCACCTTTTTTAAAACTGTGTGAACAAAATGACAGCATCTTTATGTCACTACCTTTATTTCGCACAGGCTCATTGAACAGGAACCGATTCAATAACCATCTAATGCTGTTTGAGAAAGCCAGCCTTCAGGTTTCTGGAGGAGGGCTCCAGGATTACGGCTTTGCCAGTAACAAAGAGAGAATGTTACCATCTTCCATTAATTTTATGGACTGCAGTGTAATTTTTCCATCTTCAGCTTTACAAAAACTGGACACTACGTATGTGTCCAGTATCCCCATGGGCATTCACCGAATAGCTTAGTAGTTAACAGCGCTACTTCACAGAAACTGTTATCTCCAGGTTATTTACAACACAACATCAAAGGGAAGCCCAGTGACTATTAGTCTCTAGGTCTGGGTGAGTGAGATAGGTAAATATGGATAACAAGTGAAAAAAGGTCAATATGATAAGGGCTAAATGTGATGTTGTTCTGCTGCTGTATTAATGATGAAAAAATATATAATACACTTTCATTAACATGACAAAGAGTCATGGCAAATTTAGAATTGGATCACATTTCATATTACAGTCTTGCTGTCATAAGTCAGTAGTCTATTCAATTGCTGATTACACTGCTGTGTGATACTTTCTGGTGAATTTCTGTTCACCAGATAGCTGTTGTACTTTGTTTCTATCTGCATTTGCTAACAGACTACTGTAATGCTATCTTTGCAGAACTCTAACTATACGTATGTATGATGAAATGTGCTCTATAAATAAAATGTCATTGCCATGATCTCTCCGGCTTCTCCTTCATCTCTCCATCTTTGACTTTCTCTTCACTTTCTTTTATACCCTTTTAACCTTCTTCATCCCCTCTGTGTATTTCACCCTCCACTCACCCTACTTTGAAGCCTCATATGAGCAGTCAGGCTCTATCAGACTGGTTTCAGTCATGGGACCCCCTTCTGCTCCACATCAGGAACCAGCACTCCACATCTGTCAGACACTGACATGTCCCTTATGGGAAAAATCTCCTGCTTCCTGTCTTTGTCTTTCCTGCACATTCTCTTTGTTTTTGACTCTCTCATTTATTCTTGTTTTCACTCTCCACCTCTTACTCTGGGGTGTCTCTTCAACCTGTTCAGTACATCATAGCATTGTCAACTAAATGTGATGCAAGAAACATGCCCCATCTACAAAAAGGTGAAAAGTGTGCCATCTATAAATACACGTATCATAGCTGGCACAGTTTTCACCTTTTTGAGACCTTTGACGGTGTGCTGTATGCATTTGGATGTCTTTTTCAGGAGCTACATTGCAAAGGGATTGGGAGTAAACTAGGTTTTATGAGACTGAGAATTGGTGGTAGTGGTGGAGAAACAATGTCTTTGTCATAGAGATAGAAAGAGTCTTACAGTTAGTGGACTGTGACTGAATAATAGGCTGCCGAATGAGAAATAAAGGCTCCAATAAGGGGAGAGTGAAGTGAGAGAAAGCTACAGTGGGAGTGAAAAAGAACAACCTCAGGGGAATTAGTTCACTTTGAAAAGCTTGGAAAGTGATAGTAGGATAGACCGATAGATGTATCTATATTAATGGGCTATGCACCACAGGCCTTTAAGGTGGCAGCATTAAAAAGCCATCACTTGACCCGGGAGTTATAATTTTGGATATTGGCCTAATTATAAGGTAAATTATAGAGTACTTGTAAAACAGCTAACTGATTTGATCGAACTCATCACATACAGAAAATGCAATAGTGAAGATGAAAAATTATCTGCTTATGGCTTCTGACAGTGGACTCATCTCTATGTTTGTCCTGCTAGAGGTCAGTGCAGCTTTCATCACTGTTGACCATAATATTTTATTACAGAGATTAGAACATGTCATAGGTAATAAAGTTGCTGCACTGCAGTGTTTTGAATCATATCCATCTATAGACTCCAGTTTTTTCATGTAAATGGGGAGTTTTCTTCACACACTGAGGTTAACAGGTATCTGTGCTAAGACCCTTAAGGCCGTATCATTAGAAGATGTAGCATACATTTTCATTGCTATGCAGATGATGAATAGCTTTATCTATCAATGAAGCACATCAAATACTTAAACTAAAGGAAAGTCTTAAAGTTATGTCTTTAAGACATTCCTACCTAGATGCTCTAATTTCCTGTTTCAAAATTCAGATAAAACCATGAGTATTCTACTCTTCCCTAAAAGTCTTGGTGTATAAAAACCTGGTGTACACATGGTGGATGGCATTACCTGGGCTTCCAGTAACACTGTGAGAAATCTTGGAGTCATTTTTAACCAGGATATCTCCTTCAATGCGAACATTAAACAACTGTGTAGGACTACATTCTTGCATGTGTGCAATATCTCAATTATTATTCAGAGTATACCATCAGTCAGTACTGATGTGGTCATTTTGGTAGCAGAAAGGGTTGTTAATACATTTCAGCTTCTTTGGTGTTTATAAAATTAACAACGGGTTCACTAGAGGTGGGACAATGAGATAACCCCACTAGTTCACCAGTTTTCCATTTAGGGCCGCTGTAACTACTGATAGCATGAGGTGTTACGTGGACTCTACAGACATTGGACAGGTAGTCCAACTCCTGACAATGCAACATATTGATGTGCCATCCTGGAGGCTTGCTGTTTCTCCTAGCACACTCTCAAGAGCATGGAGGAGATTCAGTGAGAAATGCAGTTAATCAAGGAGTTAGTTGGGGCTGTAGAGGGTCCTAAACCCATCGGCAGGATAGGCATCTCCTCTTCTGCGCAACAGGATGAGTGCTGCCGCAGAAAAGTGCTATATAAGAATTGATCCATTCAGTCCAGTATCCAGGAGCTCTGTGATGATCTGGCTGAGTTGTAGTAGGAGGACGCCGAGGAGACCATTTGTTATCTCATTAGGAGCATGGATCAACATTGTCAGCTATCCATACAAGCATATGGGGGCCATACAAACTACTACTTTTTTCAGTTTCATTTCAGGGGTGTCTTTGAATTCAGTGCTCTGTTAGTTCATAATTTTGATTTCCACCAAACAATGTGGCACATTTTAATTCCTAACACATTTCTTAGTCTATATATGACGTTCTGCAACATGAATTTATCTGAATTGAGTGGAAAAAGAGTGAATGAACTCAAAGTAAGAAACTCCACCACTAACTAGTGTTTTGATCATGAGCAACACATTCACAGATTAGAAGATTCAGTGGAGAAGTACAAATCATATGTTAAGATAATAATAATAATGGATTGGATTTATATAGCGCAACCGCAAGGCACCCATTATTCATTCACGCTCACATTCATACACTGGTGGAGGCAAGCTACGGTTGTAGCCACAGCTGCCCTGGGGCAGACTGACAGAGGCGAGGCTGCCATATCACGCCATCGGCCCCCTCTGGCCAACACCAGTAGGCAGTAGGGTAAAGTGTCTTGCCCAAGGACACAACGACCAGGACAGAAAGGCCGGGGATCGAACCAGTGACCTTCCGGTTACAGGTGCGCTTCCCAACCCCCTGAGCCACAGTCGCCCACAATCTTGAGCAGTTAAACACTTTGATTATTAAGTGTGAGATTCATATCTTTTTTTGGACTCTACTATTGTAGTTTTTGCATGATTAGCATTTTGAAATAACTGGGCTTTTGAGCTGCCCTCAGTTCACTTCTCTGTCCGAAGTAATATTTTAGCTGCTTTCCTGTTCCCTATGAGATTTATCTCTCTTTAACTAGCATTTGATTACCTGGACCTTGCATGCACCTAAACAGCAGGGTGGGGCTTGTGTGCTCATAGCTCTCGCTTTTACTACATTTATTACTTATGCATTTGCATGCACACTATTTATTTTTCACTGAAGATAAGGAAACACAGTCTGAGTTGCTATCCTTTAATGTTCCTATACGTGTTCACTTATTTACAGTTTTCTCCTACCACTATAAACAACAGGGCTTAGTTCTTGAAAAAGTGTCTGCTTTAGATATGTTTTGAAGGGAGCTGCAGTTGCAAAAATATGTTTGAGCGTTCACATTAAAGCAAGATCTTTATGACCTGTAAATAACTGTTACATCATTCTCCTGTGCTGTCTTAGATTTCAGAGGGACATCACAATCGCTGCACCTTGAGAGCTGCTGCACCAAATTTATCAAGGAGCACTCAGCTGAAGATTTCCATTTTGAGGAAAATGGCTCATGCTATATCTCATCTATAGCTCACCTTTAACAGCAAGAACCCAAGTGAGCCCAGACCCCAAGCAAACTTATCTTAACATTGGTAAGACTGAGGTGAAGATGTACGTGGCATAATTAATGTACAGCCTTTAAAGTTAATGAGATAAAAATTGCAACAACCAGGTAAAATCTTTGGTATAGAAAGAATATTATTTAGGCCTTCAGAGTGGTCAGAGATGATTATGTAACATCTCTGTTTGCATTGAATGGGAAGGGGAAATTATTTTCCAGGTTGTTTGTTTTTTACTTTTTGTGTACGAATGTCACTCAGTAAATCAGTGTCTCACAATCACGCCACAACATCTTCTTCCTAGTCATGCTGTATGTGTAATCAGAGTGGAAACATACTTACAAAGATAAAGAGGTTGAATAACACCATCATGAATTTGAGAAACATGAAGGAGCACATTTTAATCTGCAAAAGGAGGAAATTAATTTTAGGGTTTTGTACTTACATTATTGAGGACTCGTACCTAACACACTCACACACGCAAATGTTATTGGAAGGTTATGGAAAACAGAAAAGGAAAATTAGAGAAAAGATAGTGTTCAAAAGTGGCAGCGATCTTACCTCTTTCTGTAAAACCAAAGTAGAGAAAAATTAAACTAGTTGGGTTTCTGAATTAAATAGTGACTAAAAATGCAGCAGAAACTTAAATACAAATGATCATCTGTCTCTTTAGATTATCTCTTTCCAGGAACATCCAGAGATGGAGGTAAAAAGTGCGTGTCTGAGATCACAAATCTGAAATTTGTTTCCTCTTGGTGGAGTGAGAGGAGTGCTGGGTGTGTCTTGGAGGATACAGGTGACAGCAGGTGAAGGTGTGGTGCTGCTTAGGTAGCAGCTGTGAACCCTGCAGGGGGCAGGGACACATTCAAAGCAGAGGATTTCCTTTTTTTCCTTTTTTCCGTTTTTTACATATTCGTCACACTTGCATATATCATTTACATCTCCTTCATTTGTGGATAATGGCTGTCCATGTGGTTTGCTAGAGTCCCAGCTCCTTAGAAATGTGTTTTGCAACCCTTTCCTGACTGATAGAGGTCATTAACTTGTTTACTCATTTGTTATTGAGGTTTTTTTTAGATTGTGGCTTGACGTATGTGTTTGTGTTTTTTCACAGCATTGAAAAATGAATTTTCAATAGACCTTTTAGACCTGTGAAAAGATCAAAACAATCCACAAATCTTAAGACAACAGATTATTGTGAAGACTGAAAGGTGATGTAGGTAGTGCAGTATTCAACTTTGGAAGTCAGAACCTTTCAATTCTAGCTCGTCAAAACTTGCAGCTGTGTCACGCTGTGTGAAACTTGTTGATGTTTGAGCTGTTCATATGCTTTACCATCCAACTCTGAGGTCCCATTTGTACTCTTGAGCTGAACATTTTTACCGTTCCCATCTTGGTGTTTGAAATCAGAGCATAATAAGCAAGGTGAATCTGCTGACACACACACAGATGCATCAGGCCAGCTTAGGGTTCACTATCTTGCCCCAGGATCCTTCAAGATGACTTGCTCCATCTCCTCAGCCACATCCATCATTTTTGAGTCCATCTGTATAAGCAAGACCTGCCCTGTAGAAGAAGTTATCTCAACCTCAACATATGTTGCATATGTCAGTCTACATTAATGGTGTCTTCACAGATGTGCAAGTTATTCATACAATTCATACAATATAATCATCAATTTAAACTTTTTGAAATTCAGCATTGATTTTCAGTCTTCTCTCTTTCTCCAGATTATGCGACCCTTTTAATGACCAAGACTGTTGACTGTTTATGATGAAAGCCACAAATTCTTTGCAATTTTACTTTGGAAGGCTGTGCAGCTAAATAGGTCAGAGTCTTAAGAAATCAGTAAATCCTAATAAATGAACAAATAAACTATACAATTGTTCCATTATTTTATTGCTCCTGTTGTTGATGTTTTCAACATTCGTAGGTTTGCATTATTTACAAATTGATTTGCAAACTGCTCTGTTCGGCATTACATTGTACACAGCCGCTCTCTCGCACCTTTTGGAAATATTATTACAGGGCTTCACAAAGTATACTTATTTTATATGATGAACCACACTCTGCATATGTTCAATTACCGTCACCACATTAAAACGTTGCCCACACTTGTTGGCACTCTCCTTGTCTTTGCTGTTTAATGGTTACTATCAGAGCCAGAGATCAGCAGTATCTGATCTCTGTTACTGCTGCCTGCTGTCAACTCTATTGTTCATCTCTGCTTTCTTTGTTCTGTTTCTTACTAAGCACTGCAGCATCCCATCCTGACCACCAGAGGGGAGCAGTGAACTGCAGAGGTACCTGTCAGAGCTTTGTCTCTATTGTCCTGCAACTTTTACTGGCTAATTGGTCTTTCTTTGAGTGCAAGAATGTGCCTCCCTTTGTCTTTGTTCTTCATTTTGACTAGTTGTGTGCACCTTTAGCAGCCAATCAAATGAAATTGTCTAAATAATACTTCTCTAAAATAAAACCTAGTATATAATTAGGAATGTTGTATGTTGACAGTTTTCCTGTATTGTCTATTATGTTTAAAGAACAAAAGCTTCCTTGTCTTCCTTTGTTTCTTTCTGATAGTCTTTATTTGAAACACATTTCTACAGCGCTACAGGGAAGAGGGGGGAAAAAAGAAAAATGACAGGAATCCTCCATCTAGTGCCACCTTGTTGGGAAGTTGAGTCCATATCAGCCAAAGTCTTTCTCAGTAATATCACTTTAATGGTCTTATTGTGAGTTATGACAATCTCACCCACAGGGTCGTTAACCTACTGGCCCTTAATCTCAGTGAGTGAAGCACCTGTCAGGTTTTGTTAGCCATTAAACTGTTAATAATCTCTGCTCACGTCCAAGAACGCAGGCACTCTGCAGAAGCTGTGTGTGGAAAAAGAAATGGTGATTTTTCATCACGTTTGATGAAAGAAGTGGCAGCTTTGTAGATGTCTCAGTGAGATGAAAAAGGTAAAAAACAAAGGTCTCTTAATGAGGTCATTTAGACTGAGTATTATCAGTGGCCCTCCAGGGCAGCCACCACAGCTATACATCTGCTGTTGCTGGGCTGTTGCCATAACATGTATACCTTGTAAATCCCATGTGAGCACTGACTCATCTTTTACCTTGATTTTAAAATTGATGTAATATCAGCCAGTACGTGATCCTATGCTCATTAAAAGTTCTCAGAATCCTCGATGGAGTTTCAGTCTAGAGATAAATTATGACACTAAATTGCAGAGCCGTACCTATAATTTGTTGGCGAGACATAAAAATATCCTGTACCTGTAAGTTTTGGGAAATGTATTTTTTGGCCCTGACGGTTTCGTTGTATGTTGCGAAACAACATGTTTGATTACAAAGATTAGTTAATAACTTTTATGTCAACGGTGGAAATACTGGGAGAAGTATCTATGGTTGGTGTCTTTTACAGGAGTCACTTTGTGTTAAAAAATGATCATAACATTTAGGCTCCAAATAACATTAAAAAAAATCTGTCAAATATTATAACAGGGGGATAATTAAGAAGGCAGAGTAGATAATCACTGTGGGAAAAAATACATAACAGCTCAGCAAAGGCTATTGCAAAGACAGTATGACAATTCTCAAGCTAAAATGCAAAACACTGACTGCACACCTGATTGAACACCCATGGGCATCCGCAACATTACGTCAGTCGAATAATGACAGTGTACCATTCAGTCTAAAAAGCAGCACTGTTTGTTTATCAAACCATTATTGTTACAGTATTAAGTATCAGTGCCTTGAAAACCAGCCTCAGCCTGAAAGCATGTCTTCCCCTGGGGTTGATCTCAGCCCTTCAAGAGAGGCTTGGTCATATGGGAGAGTACAGGCACTTACTTCTTCACATGGAAATGAGCTACGTGAGCTGATATGGGCAAACGACTATAACCCCTTGAACACCTCCTACAGAATATCAGGTGTTTCCTGCATGTCCAAACAGGAGGAGGCTCTGACGCAGACACAGGGCAGGCTCGCTGTTGTCTCTTAGCTGCCTTGAGCATGCATTGCTACACCACTGAATGAGGTGACTGGGGTCTGCACATCTCTGCTTCTCTAGAAAAAAGAGAGTTAGATGGATGCATGGATGACTCACCTAAAAGATGAAAACAAAAGAAAAGAAAAGAATAATTTTGATGGAATATTGTTACAAATTTTGGCCTCGTACAATTAAACCTTTCTCAAAGCATATTCCTGTTATTATTACGCATTTCTTGGCACACGCTATTTTTCAGAACTACCATGAGTGTGTTCCAACTTTTGACTGTTACTATATTACTGCATTATTATATTACCATTTAAGTACAGTTTTGATATGCACATTGACCATCCACAGAATCAAAATCTTGCACCTAATATTATGCCCCCCAAAACAGCTGTTAGGACTGTTAGGGCATCTCCTGTGGTGTCTGAAACAGAGAAATTGGCAGCAGATCCATTAAATTCTAGGGTGGAGCCTCAGTGGATTGGGCTTGTTCAGGCACATGCCACAGATGCTTGATCGAATTGGGATCTGGGGAATTTCCCAGGCTGGGTCAAAGCCTTGGGCTTTTTGTCATGTTATTCAAGCCATTCTTCTGTGAAAGGCCCCTACTGCTGGAAAGCACTATTTCCACGGGATGGGGGGATGCTTGTCTGCTGCAGTTATGTTCGGTAAGATATGTCAAGGTAACATCTAAATGAATTTAATTTGACACTGAATGAGTGATAAATCATCAAATGTCTCTGTGCTGTGTAGAAAAATCTCCAAGATCTTTTTCTCCTTTCTAGAAGGAGAAAAATGTTTGTTCCAAAAAAGCGAGCATCGTGAAGATGAAACGCTTTCACCTGACAGTGATGATACGCTGTCAGTGTGTGTGGGCAGAAAGGGACTAACAGGCCCCCTTTTAGACAGTGTGAAATCTGGCCTTCAGAGTT
Source organism: Oreochromis niloticus (assembly GCF_001858045.2). Lineage (NCBI taxonomy): Eukaryota > Metazoa > Chordata > Actinopteri > Cichliformes > Cichlidae > Oreochromis > Oreochromis niloticus. The sequence goes on along the minus strand of NC_031981.2, from coordinate 25,127,124 downwards.
CATGACCCTGATGTATACCACCAACACAGGGCCTCTTGATTTGGATTGGAGCAAATAGCCTCCGGTCATAAAGTGTGAATTACAAAAATCAGATGATGATGATGATGATAAGGGTGATGACTGTGATGTATACTTGCACCTATCCTGACCTCTCCTTCCTGCTACCCCCAAGGCAGGCTGTGCTGCTTATCTCTGAACTCAGCAATAAAGAGGATGAAAATATGAGCCGATGAATCATCTCTGCAGCCCGGTGATGCCCTTTGTTTGCACAAATAACAATTGCAGGTTTCACTCATTATGAAAGAACTAATTATTTCCACATGCTAATGATATTGAGAGACTTGATTTAAACAAGCACTCCAGTCACTCCATTATTGTTCATAATCTATTATGTCAGGATTACAGGCAGATTTTTTTTTTTCAAGTTAGGGACCGACCAGCACCAATTTAAACACAGTCAGTATAGCAAGTGATACCTCTGTGACCTCTATTGTGTCTCCTGGTCCTTAATTTATCTCTCTGTCTTACACACACACACACACACACACACAAAAGCATTGCATATTAAATTCACAGCCATCCATTAGGCCATAGGCGGCCCTTGCTCTATAAATCAAAACTAAAGGGCCGGCTAATTGACTCACACACAAAGGAACAGGATCGCTAGATAGGGAGATATACGAGGGGGGAAAAGGGATGAGGACGAAGGGATGAGGAGGAAAGGGTTAATAGAAAAGGAAATGTATGGGGGGGAAACAGAAATGAAGAGGAGTGGAGCAGCAGCATGCAGCAGTGTATTGCTGCCTTTGACCTGGGTGCCTCCTTTGTTCTGTGACTGATGGTGTTCGCCAATGACACACATTGCTTATGAGCCCCCGTGGCCACAGAGTTGATCTCAACACCTATAGGGCCATGGTGCAGCAAGGGCAATTCTCAGAGGGCCCTTAGCAGCACTGCTAATTAGTTAAAAGGGGTCATTTTTATGCAGTCTCTCTGTCTCTTTATCTTCAACTCTCATGCTCTCTCTGCCTCTCTCTATATTTCTCTCAGCTATCACTCCATTTCCCTCACACCCTTCTTGCACTTTGTCATTGCCACTGTAATTGTATCTGGTCTAATAATTAGTGTGACTTGGGTCTAACATGCTGGCTGTTAGCTCTTGATTTTGAGTTTAGAAACTTTAACTTCTCCCCCTCACTGATTCTGAGACGACATTGCTTTAGACTAATCTGTTGAATATAGGAACCAGAGGGACATTATTCTTTCTACAAGTAAGGCCTAGTGAGTTACAGGTCACAGGGGTCTGAAGATTAATCCAGGACTTGAGCCGGGCAGGATCATAATTACAGGGAGTGCAGAATTATTAGGCAAATGAGTATTTTGTCCACATCATCCTCTTCATGCATGTTGTCTTACTCCAAGCTGTATAGGCTCGAAAGCCTACTACCAATTAAGCATATTAGGTGATGTGCATCTCTGTAATGAGAAGGGGTGTGGTCTAATGACATCAACACCCTATATCAGGTGTGCATAATTATTAGGCAACTTCCTTTCCTTTGGCAAAATGGGTCAAAAGAAGGACTTGACAGGCTCAGAAAAGTCAAAAATAGTGAGATATCTTGCAGAGGGATGCAGCAGTCTTAAAATTGCAAAGCTTCTGAAGCGTGATCATCGAACAATCAAGCGTTTCATTCAAAATAGTCAACAGGGTCGCAAGAAGCGTGTGGAAAAACCAAGGCGCAAAATAACTGCCCATGAACTGAGAAAAGTCAAGCGTGCAGCTGCCAAGATGCCACTTGCCACCAGTTTGGCTATATTTCAGAGCTGCAACATCACTGGAGTGCCCAAAAGCACAAGGTGTGCAATACTCAGAGACATGGCCAAGGTAAGAAAGGCTGAAAGACAACCACCACTGAACAAGACACACAAGCTGAAACGTCAAGACTGGGCCAAGAAATATCTCAAGACTGATTTTTCTAAGGTTTTATGGACTGATGAAATGAGAGTGAGTCTTGATGGGCCAGATGGATGGGCCCGTGGCTGGATTGGTAAAGGGCAGAGAGCTCCAGTCCGACTCAGACGCCAGCAAGGTGGAGGTGGAGTACTGGTTTGGGCTGGTATCATCAAAGATGAGCTTGTGGGGCCTTTTCGGGTTGAGGATGGAGTCAAGCTCAACTCCCAGTCCTACTGCCAGTTTCTGGAAGACACCTTCTTCAAGCAGTGGTACAGGAAGAAGTCTGCATCCTTCAAGAAAAACATGATTTTCATGCAGGACAATGCTCCATCACACGCGTCCAAGTACTCCACAGCGTGACTGGCAAGAAAGGGTATAAAAGAAGAAAAACTAATGACATGGCCTCCTTGTTCACCTGATCTGAACCCCATTGAGAACCTGTGGTCCATCATCAAATGTGAGATTTACAAGGAGGGAAAACAGTACACCTCTCTGAACAGTGTCTGGGAGGCTGTGGTTGCTGCTGCACGCAATGTTGATGGTGAACAGATCAAAACACTGACAGAATCCATGGATGGCAGGCTTTTGAGTGTCCTTGCAAAGAAAGGTGGCTATATTGGTCGCTGATTTGTTTTTGTTTTGTTTTTGAATGTCAGAAATGTATATTTCTGAATGTGGAGATGTTATATTGGTTTCACTGGTAAAAATAAATAATTGAAATGGCTATATATTTGTTTTTTGTTAAGTTGCCTAATAATTATGCACAGTAATAGTCACCTGCACACACAGATGGGTTTTAGAGACATTCAGATATTTGGCCTAATATGTACAGTGCATACAGAAAGTATTCACAGCACTTCCTTTAGTTCACATTTTGTCATATTACAGCCTTTTCCCAAAAATGTCCAATATTATTTTTCACCATAAAATTCTGCGCACAATAAACTATGAAGATAAAGTGGAGAAAATTTTTGTAAATTTATTAAAAATAAAAAACTAAGTGTACATAAGTGTTCACAGCCTTTGTTCAATACTTCCAGATGCTCTGTAGCATCTGTAGAAAAGGTTGTGACCTGGTGCTCTTATAGTGTACCTTTAATAAAATGTATTCAAGGTACCCAATAGCATTATTGACTACACTTCTATATTGCAATCAAGTTACACAGTAACATATCTTCAGAACTTTTCATATCCTACATTTTTATTCACTTTGCTACATTTTCTACCCTTTTATTTACTGTCTCGGTATAAAAAGAAGCAAAGAACTTTTTTTCAGACGTTTTCCTATTTTTCTTTTCTAAAAGCAGAGTTGAGCGTTTCAGATCCAGCTGCCCTCACATGACATCTAGAAGTTTGTCATTAGGCTTGACAGAAACCTTAGCACAGCAATATAAAGATTCATTTTTCCACATTTCCTCACTTTTATCTAAATATTAAATTAATCCAGCCTTGAATCTTTTAGTCAGAACTGTAGACCGTATACGAAGGTTGGACTGCTGTCATGTTGGTTTTTTGAAGCAAGAAGTAACTTTTATTTAAATATGGTTACTTTAGGTTCAGTGCTTAGCTATCAGCTAACACGAACAAGCTCCACTGATAAACTGTAGGAATGAACATATGTGCTAATTAGTGAAAATGAAGCATCTTGGTAATTTTCTAAAAAATATTAGCAGATTAATTATTTCAAGTTTTGATTTCAGGTAACTAATGGAATTATAAATGTTATGCTTTCATTTGTAACTCATTTGTATAAAGACACTGAAATCATGAGTATGTGTCGGACAGTATGTCAGCGATACAGGTCTTCTTATTGAGGCTGCAAGATGCTTCAAAGATGAAAACAAAAACAGATGACCACGTGGCACAGATGAAGCTAACACAGATAAACAGCATGCCAGACATTTTAGAGATCTTTTGTATCCGTTTGCATTGTGCCTTCACCGTGCAGGTCATTCTGCTGCACTCTGTGAAGGTCACATCTGCACACTCGTCTCTACTCAGTGCACACGTCCTGGGCCAATCGATGCATGAAGCCATTTCTGGGATGTTGAGCATGTAGCTCTTTGACTTATGACATAGCTCTATCACGCATGAGAGTTGCAATAGGAGTTGCCATAGCAACAGAGTCTGTTTATCTAAACCTGCAAAATTAATAGCTTTGAAATTTGTCTTCTCTATGGGGGAACATTAAGTGTTGGTGGTGTAGGTAGAAAGTCCCAAGTTGGCATTATCCTGACATTTTTGACCAAAGGGGCCACAACATGCTACACTTGTAGGAAAAGTTTGTTTATTCCCTCTCCTATCAGCCTTCCTTTCCTTTCTCCTTTTTTCTTGCTTAGATGTACCAATACACACAGTGTCTCTGCCTTCACTCCCTCTTCTGTCATTTCCCACCGTTTGTAGGAGATTGATGGAGATATGGGAGGCTGTCATGCAGTAAATAGCATGGACATCGGCACCCTGCCATAAAATTGTAATAAAGCCCTCTTTGTCTCCTCTTAACACCTTCCCTTTACTATAAGCTTCCAGTGTTCCTCTCCTTTTCCTCGCACACTGCCTCCTCCTCACCTAAAAATACATACCATGGAGGGCAGCATCACCAAGCCTCCCTACCCTCCCTCAATCTCATGCATTAGCCAATCTGTTATCCACCAAATCACTCTTTTTTCCTCCTCCTCTACCTCATTTAATCTGCCTTCTTTGAACTCTTTCCTCTCTATTTCTTTGTTTTGTCTCCTGAATGCATTATTTCCCTGCATCATTTCATCAGGCATACAAACTGTTTCTTGGCAGCACCATGAACAATGAGTCCCCGTGGCTCGTGAAAGGTTAATGCTTTGGGGTGTGTGAATGTAAACTGTTTGGCTATTTTAAAGAGCTGTGAAAACGAATAACTCAACCATAGAATTTGATCTGCTGCTTTCCCTCTCTTCGTCCTCCAACTCTCATCTGCAGCACCCGTCACTTCCTTCAGTCATTCTAATTTTCCTTCATCTCTCGATCTTTGGTGCCCTTATTTTCTCTCTCCACACACACATTTTCTCATTCAGTGCGGCATTCTCTGTGACTTTGTCCCATATAAGGGTGGGATTTTATGAAAACTGCTGCTCTATACCTTCATCAACATCCCTTTTACATAAAGGGAGGACAATTTGAAATCACTTTGGTTGGTTTAAGCAGAGCAGAATGACTCGTATGTCCTCGCATGGATGTGATTAGTTTCAGCTTCAATATGCCTTGCTGCATGAAACAATGACCTCTCAATTCTTTGAACAACAAACGCTGGGATCTAGGCGTTCAGCGGGTTGAGGCATGTTTTGATTTTCCATAACATATGGAGGGAGCTTAAACAACAAACCTGGTCATTCAACTTGTCCTCTCAAAATGCTGGACAAGTAAGAAGGAAAGACTACTTAGATAAACATGTGTCTAATGTTATATTCAGTCAAATCAAAAGAGTCAACATGTTATTTATTTATTTCATCATATAGATAGTAACTCTAATCCGACCCCTACTCTACCCACAGACTTTTGACAAAAAAAAAGGTGAATAATTTTTCAGCTTTGCCTGCTTTATTCAACTCCCTGGTATGTCTCAGAAAAAGAAATTAAAAAGAAAAAAAGTCAAAAGACTGGTTTAACCTGCCTGGAATAGGGGGCTAATGCGAGAACACCTGGTGGTCAGGTTTTAGGCCATGGACTGCAGTCAGTCGTAGCCCAAAGAGGTGACATGGACTCAGGAAATAACCACCACCCACAGAAAGACCTGTAGGGGTTGGGTTGGGCTCACTTTAACACAGCATAGAAAAAAGGGCTTATATGAATGACTGAATGAGGCAAGTTGTAAAAAAACGCTTTGAGTGGTGATTTACCATTTACAATATTAAGCCCCTTGAGGTGACTGCTGCTATATAAATAAAAGTGAATTGAACTGAATTGAATGAATTTCCACTATTGGATTGCAACAGGAGTGAGAATCACCAGTCTTTCCCTGATTAGGTGTTTTGGTGATAGTGGTGGACAGCACTATCATCAACATTTCAGTCAAAATTTCCCATAGGTAACTTGAGATGTAATAATTGGAAGTCCATAGCATATGATTTCCTCCAGTTACCTCCTTGTTAAACCTTCCAGTCGGTGATAAAGACAAACCCTATCAGGAGAGAAACGTTCCATCACAGAGGAAAAATACAGTAACACCCCCCACCCTAACTAATGGGACCCATGATAAACCATAAACACAATAACAGGATTTGGTCACCTGCTTGTAGGGGTCAAGGGGTTAAAGGTCTCCCTCCCCTTTTTTTCCACTCTTCCCATATCACCCATCTTTGAAAGGGATAGAAAAGCACACTTATACGTAAAGGCAGAGTCTCATCTGCCGAAGCAGCACCAAAGGTCAGGAAGGAGTAATGAAGTAAAAAGTTCAAGGAGAGAGACAACAAGCAGCAGAAGATAGGCTGCCTGAAAGATGTACTATGAGAGAAGTTGAGAAAGGAGCTTGTTACCAGCAATAGACAGATGTGTGTCAGAGAGGGTTGGGAGTGAGACATTTCATGGGTAAACAGGCAAAGAAAAGAAGAACAAAGACGAGGACAAAGAGAAGGTGTGTGAGCACAGATGGAGATAATGAATCCATCAAGGTCGGCTCATGTGATATGACGTATCAGAAAGAAATAGCCTCTTATGTCCTTCACTCATATGTCCATCCCTCAATCCGTGATGGCACTGCAATGTTTTAATACCACACTTTTGGCACTTGAATACATATATCGGGTCTGATGAGAGCTATTCATTAAGAGGAGGGGGGCTTTTCATATGGGTTGCCACTACCTTGCAATCACCTCCACAGCATTCCCATTACCTCCAGTCTAATTGATGTTAGATTTATTAAAGTTAATGAGCCAACTGGCCATCTGTTGAGCAGCTGAGGCAGCACGAGGGACGATTGGCAATGTGAGGGCAGAAGACAGACGATGGAAAAGCTACAAGGGCAGATCTGGTTCACATGGGGAAGAAGAGAAAACTGAGTGAAGACAAAGAGATTTACTGCCAACTCCTCCCTCCTCCCCTTCCTCCTGTCCTGTAATCAAAGACAAGCTCACACATCAGTCTCTGTTTTTTTTTTCCATACTCCCGTATGTCTTGCATCCGTTTCATGGGATTCATATTTCAACTATATGGCTCTATATATATATATATATATATGACATTTGATTAATGACCCTCAACTGGCCCAGTATGTCCAATGAATCTTAAATAGATATATTTTGCAGACTTCTTTGAAATGGAGATAAAAATTTAATTTGTCATATCAGATATGCTTGCTGGCCAGTATGTACTGTTTTTTTCCTCTGGTCTTAATGTTAACTGACATGATGCTAACTTAACTGTTGGGGGTCCCTCTTTTGCCTAGTGCATGGATGTCAAGCATAAAGTCAGGACTGGCCCACTGGTTCTGAGTCCAAGGCAGCCCACTGAATGCATATGCAAATAATAGAAACTGCAAAAAGTAGGAATTTTCCAGCCCAAGGCACTGTGTTACTTCTTTGTTAATTTACAATGAACATAATGTAACTGAAATAACTGAGATAACTTCTTTACACTAAAAGAATGGGCAACAATTGGGAGCCATTTATGTTTTTTGTTTTTTTGCTTGTTTAGTTACTTAGCGTGCATCAAGAAAATTATTAGGCAATAGTTTTAGAGGTTTAGTGGTTATTTATGGGCTTGGATTATGTACCCCATGAACACCACCATTATTTAGAAAAATAAATTTGGCATTAAAAACAGATTTTCTGAGATTTTTTGAAAGAAACCTTTGCACCTTGATCAATAGCTTAACAGTCTTTGCACCAGCATTGATATCAAAAGGAAAAATAACAGCTCATTTATACTTTTGTGTGGATAAAATCTTTGTCTATTCATACTGTGGGGAGTTTTCTTCCCACTGCCACAGTCACCAGCCTGATAGCAAAGACATACAAAGTGCTCCATGACGTTGAATACAGCTTACAAATAGTTGACTTCTATGTTAGCACACACACTCTTTTCATGCAAGGAAATAACTTTTTAGAAGACAGTCATAGAGGTTAAAAGGTGAAACACAAATATTTCACTACAGTACATCACACTGCTGATGATTTTCCTTTGTTAGCCTGCTGCAACATTATGTGTGTCTGTGTGTTGCAGCCATAGTGTTTCCAGACTCAGCTAGGTAACAAGCCTTCCTTCATGCTTGTTTACAGATCATGAATTAAAAACTAAACAGGGGCGAGTCCAGAAACATATGGGTGACATTAGAGTGGCTACCTCTATTTTTTCCAGTCTCTGGTTTTCCCTGTAATTTGTCACCTTTTCTGCTTCAGTGGTGCTAATGCTGTTCTCACTATGGCTACGTCCACATGTACCCGGGTATTTTTGAAAACGCAGATTTTTCTATGCGTTTGCACCTTTCGTCCACACGTAAACGGCGTTTTCGGTCACTGAAAACAGAGATTTTTAAAAACGCCTGCCAGGGTGGATATTTTCGAAAACTCAGTTTTTGCATTTACGTGTGGACGAGGAAAACGGAGAAAACGCAGCGTCAAAGGTGTGCGCCTTTTTTGACGTCACATTGTGCGCCACGTTATTGTTTCGGTGAAATGAATTTCTACAATACTGTTACTGTTAATTGTACTCTCTGCAGTGTTTAAATGCTTACATATACACACACAGTTACTGTCCCTCCACACATAGGACTCGGTTCTGCTTCTATGCCCCTTCTATGCCCGGGATTATTTTTTAAAACGAAAACGGAAAATCTCCGTTAACAAAAATACCCGTGTACGTGTGGACGTAGCCTATATCACAATCAGGCTTTTACAGCACAGTTATCTCAAATCCTTTCACAAAAACAATGTTTTTGTTTAACCATTAGTCAAAATCATTCTTAACATTTTAATTGTGGTGTTTCAAGGATCACAAGATTTTACACAAGGCAATGTGAACCAGGTGAGTGCAGGGTTGTTATTAGAATATAATGACATCAACAAAGTTTATAAATCATCTTGAAACACTATAAAAAGAAAAAAGGGGGTTAATTTAGTTTTGAGGCAAATATTAGCTGTGGAAAGCCTTCCGTGTAACTGTCACAGGTGTCTGCTGATTCAGCTAATCGATACTATGTGTTTTCTCCAAGAAGCAGATGCATCTGCCAACCTGCCAGGGTAGGACATAAATGTAGAAAAATTGCATGTTAAATTTAAATGCAAACAAAACATATGCCTCATAATTGCTTCAGTTCAGAGCCTAGTCCCAAGGTAAGGAGCTAAACCAAGTGTATCATATGGCAGCAGCTGATCTCAGCTCTGTGGGTTTCATCATTAAGTCCACAGAATTAGTCTGTTTGCTGAACAAAGCACATCTGCTGAGCTGCTGTAGTGAGAGGATGAAATAGAGTTCTATTGGCTCTGTGAGAAAAAGAACCCTAAATTGTCTGAGCTAATTAAAAGTAGAAAAAGTCATCCCCTCGTCACAGGATTCAAACCCATGCAATACCTGAGTTCAACACTGACCTTGAGCGACTCCTAGTGCTGTTGTCAAGGCTAAATTTAGAGGCTTGCATCTGGAAGGGCATCCAGTGTATAATCTGGGCCATGTCAGACATGTAGATCATACAGAATGACATTTCCATTCGTTGAGACCAGGGGGATGTTCTTCGTACCTCGCTTACTACATCCAAGATCAAATGACACATCCAAGATCAAATCATCGCGCTAACCGTGAGCTCGCTAATCCGGTTGTCCGAACGCACCTGTTGTTGACGATTAGTATAGCTGGCTGAAGTAATCTGAGATCACTGGGTGGCTTAAAAGGGGCTACGCATCGATAGTAGAAACATTGATCGGCAACCCTGTGATTGGTCGGCGAAGATGTCGAAGGAGCGCGCGCAGTATCTCACGGCAGCAGACCAAGAACTCTTGATTGAGGGATATCAGGAGTTTCAGAGTTTAATTAAAACGCAGGGGAACACTGCAAAGGCTGCAAAAGCAAGGAGAGAGGGCTGGCAGAAAGTTGCTGACAAATTAAACTCGTAAGTGATCCATGATATTACATTATATCATGTGATATTATTTCATTCCACATTATATTATATTACATCATATCCTCTTTCACATTAGAGCCACAACAGGACCCACTAGAACATGGGAAAAAGTAAAAGTGAAATATAAGAATATTCTACAGAATGGTAATATTTATCACTTATATTGCTTTTAGTCTATGACAAGAGACCCTGGAATAATCTGTTTGTTTATAACAGCAACCAAGAAAAGGGCAGAGCAAATAAAGACAGGTGGTGGTCCTGCACCCCCTCGTCACACCCCTTTTTGTACTGTGACATTTATTGACATTGTGGGTTTTTATGTGTGTAGTTTGAATAACACTCCATCACTTTTACCTGTTCCCATGCAAGGGGTGACTGAAGCATGCACAGTAAGTCGGGAGTAAGTATATACAGTACAGTAAGTATATATATATATATATATATATATATATATATATATATATATATATATATATATATATATTTGGAGAGAGAGAGAGAGAGAGAGAGAGAGAGAGAGAGAGAGAGAGAAAGTAAATAATAACCTCACGGGAGAATCGATATCTCTCTATGAGCACACCGTCGCGCCGAGCTAAAGGATCCCGTCTATCCCGCAATATACGCTAAATTCTGTAAACTCTCCTTATCAATCTTGCACCTTCCTTGCTCGCGTACAAACGGACAGGACATGGCTGCGACAGACTTCCCAAATCCACCTTCGCTTTTTTAGCCGTGGTCTCTCATCTTGATTGCACGTAGTAATTTACTATTACTACTCTAAAATATGAATTACATCTGACATGATCTACTACATGTAATAGAATGATTAATAGTACATTTCCCTTTTTTTCGGAAATGACCTGTATGTATCTGTATGAAATCAATAAAAGAATCAAATACATTATCTTTAGTTACATTGATAATATTTATTTATGGTAAAACAGTGGCGAAATATCGCTCTTGCTTTCATATAACTGCAGCGGACATACCTGAGAGGCCGCGATCTAATCCTGTTTACATAAAGTAAACCTGCTCCCGAGCAGGCTTACTCTTACGGATCTGTTGCTATGACAGCAAGTCCCAGATGAGCTTCGGAGAACCGAACGATCCAAGATCACGCCAAATCGTCAACATTCAAATCCGGCTAACTTACTTAGCGAGGTACGAAGAACAGGCCCCAGGGCTGAGTTCCATTCAGTTCAATCTTATTTATTTAGCAACAAATCACAACAACAGTTGCCTGAAAGCTGAAGGCTCTGCCTCCCATTCTACTTTTAAATATGCTAGGAACCACAGCCTGCAGTCTGAGAGCGATGTCCTCTGATGGGATTATACGGTATTATGAGGTCATTAAGATAAGATGGGGCCTGATTATTCAAGACCTTGTTTGTGAGGAGCAATTCTGGATTTAAAAGGGAGCCAATAAAGAAAAGTGAATATAGGTGAAATATGGTCTGTTTTTCTCATCCCTGTCAATACTCTTGCTGCAGCATTTTGGATCAACTGAAGACTTTTCAGGGAGTTTTTAGGATGACCTGATAATAACGAATTACTGGGAATGAAGAAGAAGAAATGAGTGTATCCAAAGGGATGGATTATGTAGTTGAAGTTGAAGAGGGAAGAATATTGTGCAGAGCTCGGAGAGGACTTGAAACAGGCTCTGGGTGGCAGGGAAGAGTTATCAGATGACTAGAAAAGTACAACTGTAGTGCTGAGGTAAATTGTCAAGAAGGTGTTCGCTGTATCCTCTAGACAAAGAAAAGGGGACAAGGAGACTTGATGATTAAAAGAGGAAGTGCAGATAAGTAGTCTAAATGTCAAGACTCAGCGGCCCAAGATGATAGATGGACTCAAATACAGATTGTTTGAAGTGATAAACAAAGAAATGTATTTAATAATGCACAAGGTAAACAGAGCTAAGGCTTGGATCTGAGCAGGACCTATGAGTGTGAACTATGAGGGGCTGTAAACAGATAAGAAACTATGAACATGAATTAGGAAACTCAGAGCTAAGAGGGAAATGGCAAATAGGTGAGAGGGGTGAGTAACAGAGAGGTTTTACCAGCAGCAGTAGTACGAATGAGACCAGCGACCAGGCAAGGTTGCATAGATGGCTGGAGAGCAGGGTAAATACAAACTCTATCATTAGCAGAGTTTAGCGAGAGGTCACACATAAACATGAGTTAGCTGACATTCTGGCTAAGACTGGTTGAGAGTGCAGGTCTTAAATGCTGCTGGCCTGATTGCCATCAGGTGGGATTCCTGGGAGGAGCCATGAGGGCTCCACCCAGAGGAGGAGAGCAGAGACTGTGGAGAGTTACTGTGACTCACCCAGGCCATGACACTAAAGTGTTTAGCTAAGAAAAAGTGGGATAGTCAGGGAGATGAAAAAGTAAACAGGAGTATTGGGAAGCAAGAGATGATATAGGCAAAGGAAAACTCTTCCAGTGAGTTTTATGTGAGGATGGACACTATGAAATGAGAATAGGAGTTATACTGACTGGCTAGGCCAGGGGTGGGCAATCTCAGTCCACGAGGGTCGATGTCCCTGCAGGTTTTAGACCTCACCTTGGGTCAACACACCTGAATCACATGATTAGTTCATTACCAGGCTTCTGGAGAACTTCAGGACTGCAGTTTCTCAATTCTCAAGTACGCGAGTACGTTCTCGCGACTTATATATCATTTGTAACCTCAGTAGTGAAATCTCTATTAATAAAAATAGTGTACATGTACATACGTGTACATACCTTAATAAAAACAAGCAGGTGAGATGTTACAACGCTTTTATTTTTAAGTAGCGAAAAGACCGCGGGGGGGGGTGTGAAAACGATGTGCCGGGAGTCCGCTGTTCTCGCCGGCTCTAATAATCCTCGACCTCGCTGTCTGCTATGGAGCTGGCGTTTGAGTTTTGGACGAAATGCATTCTGGGATATTTAGCTGTACCAAGTCCACACGAGTCCCCACCGATGCATGCTCGAAAAAAACGGGCAGAGCGAGAACACATCCGGGACTTTTTCACGTTCTCGGCTTGATGCGTACTTCGAATTGGAACAGTACTTGGTCTCCGACTGATGACATATCACGAGTACACGAGAACGCAAGTACGCACAAGTACGCATATTGAGAAACGGCAGACATGTTGAGGAGCTAATTTAGCCATTTAAATCAGCTGTGTTGGTTCAAGGACACATCTAAAACCTGCAGGGACACCGGCCCTTGTGGACTGAGATTGCCCACTCCTGGGCTAGGCAGAGAGATCAAGCTGGAAAGGATGTGCTTTGAAGAGGATGATGAGTGGGAAGGTGGTTTGTCCAGATCACATACCTGTGAAGGAATGAAGATGTCTAAGAGAGAGGATAGAAGACCAGATTGTTTAACACAATCTTGAGTCATACCATCAAGATATGGGAAAGAGTTGTTAAAATACTCCTACATGCTGAGAAAGAGCACTACAGATGTGATGTTTGCTTTGAGCATTGATGGAGAAGTATAGAGAAGGTTAGGAGTTACGCTTTTTGTGGATCTAGTGAAAGCATATGATGGGATGCCAAGAGAGAAACTGTGATGCTGTAGGAAGGAGTGACAGAAAAGTATGTGAGGTGGTGCAGGACATATATGATGACAGTGTGACAGTTGTAAGAAGTGCAGTAGGAGTGACAGATGGGTTCAAAGTGAGCCCCTTCCTGTTTGTGTTGGTGATAGACAGGTAGACTGACGAGGTCAGGCAGGAGTCTCTGTGAAATATCATGTTTACAGACTATATTGTTTTGCACTACATCCTAGTGAGAGCAGGGAGCAAGTGGAAGAGAGCCTGCAGGGGTGGAGGTATTCTCTGAAGAGAAGAGGAATAAAAGTCAGCAAGGCAAAACACAAAATATGTGTGAGTGAGAGAGAAAGGTGAATATGCAAAGAGTAGAGATAGTGAAGGTTGACGAGTTTAAAAAACCAGGGTTCAACTATGCAAAAGTAGCGCAAGAGAGGTGGAAAAAAAGAGTGCAGGCAGAGAGGGTGGAGACAAGTGTCATGGGTGATTTGCAACAGAAGGATCGCAGCAAGAGTGAAAGGAAAAGATTACAAGATGAAAGTGAGAACAGAGTCGCCGATTCACTTATTTCCAGCCATTGTGGAGAAGGCAGCTACACTACTACTGGCAGGTGGATACAGTGTTCTTAATTCTGGGGACTGATTGCTACCGGCTATAGCCTCTGTTCAGCGGTCATTGTTGATTGTTTTGGTCTAGTCAAGTTGAGGGAAACGCCTGCCGCTGTTTTGGGCCCGTCCTTTAAGGAACTGCTGTCTTGTTCTGTCTACAGTTTTCTTTTGTGACACTCCTGTCTCATTTATATTTGTTTTGCCCACGTAGCAGGGCCTGAGTGATCCCTTGCCTGTGCGTTTTGCTGGTGTTTGTTTACAGTTGACATTTGTATCTGCACGTTTGACTTGTTCCAGTCACCACAGAGAGAGCTATACGGCATTCCTCTTTGGAGTGCACTGGGATCAAATGTCATAACAACTATAATCGGCGCAGGCGACAGTTTACTTGTTCGCGCAAATTACTAGGCTTATGTACTGTTAAGGTTCAAAAGTTGGAGAAAAGAGTACGGAGGTTCTCAACCTCAAATGATGACACTGGTCCAGAAGGTATGATCAAAGCGAAGATTTATTGTTTACACGCGTGGAGTTCAACACTGAGCAACGTCAGCGATTGAACTGAACTTAAAATAATTAGACAAAGGTTTTATAGGGTTGGGGGTGATACTGCTCCCCCCCCCTCTCAGACACAATACAGCATACGTCAACTCAAAACCACAAAATGTTCCGTGAACTTTAACATAGTTTAAAGAACATTACGTCTCATCTCCATCCCGGTGTCGCCCCACGTACGCCTTCTTATCTCAACATCAGTTGCACTTCCTCTAAGTACTTCGGCACAATTCTGCAATTGCAGCAAAAACACATCTTCACTTCTTACTTACCAAAATAGATCTATTATGGTGTGTATGTGTGTGTGTGTGTGTCTGCAGTGTATGCTATGTATGTGTCATGACCTCTCCTGCACTCCGGCTCACCTCACACCCCTCGTCCTAGCCAGACATAAGGCCTGTGCTCGTGCACAGCTGAACTATGTGTGACTTCTAAATGTCACACTCAAATGATGATACTCAAACCATGAAGGAAACTTACTCAAACTGAACATAAATGAAACTTAAGACTTACTCAAAAGGATATAAGTGATAAATGATACAAACTTAACTCTTAGCTCTAAAGGATATAAGGATATAAGGATATAACTCCAGGCATATGTCATGTAAGCAGGTGTGTTGCAATTCCTTTCAGAGCTCCTGTCCTCCTCACCGTGTATTGGCAGATCATAACGCCCGCCAAGAGTTTCTGACCTTCACTTGACCAGGAGCCACAGCTCTTTAATAAGCTCAAATGCAATCATGTATAAAAGATTAAAATCATTTTCATAACACAGGTTTTCCTTCTCAGATCTGCCAATATGTTTGCTCCTCCTAATATAGTCTAAAAGCAACCCCAAGCAAAACAATTTGAACTTTCCCCTATCAGTGATCCCTCTAACTAAGTGTGTGTGTGTATGTCTCGTCTGTCTGTGCGTGCACAGAGTGTGCATCTGCTCTCTGAACAGTTTCACTTCTGCAAAAGCATGGCTTGCAGACGCATTTCCTGTCAGCCTGCAGTCAGCTTCTCACCCACTGAAGACTTCAGTATAAGAATACAAAAACATTCAAAAACCTTTAAATTATAAATTCAACTCCACAATTTGAAGTGGTTATATCAACCTGTAATAAAGACTAATATAATACCCATATATTTGAACATCTGAATGCCTCTGAATGCAACATCACTATTAACATGAAATGGTAATGATGATTATAAAAATAGCAGCAAATAATATCTTTCTCTTCCTGACAGTACCTTTACTTTTTCTGTTTTAAATGTGTGCGTGTGTGTGTGTTTTATTCTTATATGTTGGGAGTATATTTTGTAGTTTGAGCAATGAGCCTGGTTTTAAATGTTCTATTAGACTTGTGTCTTTTAATGTTATTGTTGTTTTTATTATTACTGCAGTGAATCGAGGATAAGCCAGTAGCCGTGGGACCTTTGTTGGTGGGTCGTTTTCTACACTTCTTTTGTCGTACAGCACCTTGAGTTTATAGTTGGCTTTGTATGTGTGATTTTCTTCTGTCATGGTCCTCAGCTACTGGTAAGTCCAGTTCATTATATGGTGGGTTTATTGAATTTAGGACACTACTACAGGATAGGATGTGCCACAGTCAACTTTTATCAACTTTTATCAACGTGCGCTATTCTTTAAAAAAAAAAAAATGTTTTAACAAATGCAGTTATTAAAGGCATATTTATACTGGAGCCAATCTGCCTCAGTAGTGCATACTCAAACCTGTCTAATCTTTTCTGGTTGGTTTAAAAAGACACTCTATATTTCCTAGGGGTGACATTCTCCTAGGTCAGGGGTCTGCAACCTTTTACGCCCAAAGAGCCATTTGGACCCGGTTTCCACGCAAAAGAAAACACTGGGAGCCGCAAATACTTTTTGACATCTAAAATGAAGATAACACTGTATATATTGTTTTTTACCTTTGTGCTTTGTGTGAACAACTAAGGTGTGCTGCTTATGAAATCCATGAAGTGCTACAGAGAAAATTACATTTTATTTACGTAATTAACACATTTTGAACTCTTAAAGAAATATAACAAAAGGAAAGACACCCAGCTGAACTAAAATGATCCATGTAGCAAACAAAAACTGTTGTCAGCCGCCACCCTTATATCGCCTTTGGGCTGTTGGAGCCTTGACCTGACTCTTAAAAAATAATTTGAAAAAAGCACTATGCTGCTGAAAAATGAAAAATAGATATTTGCAAAATTCTGCCTAAATATGTATTTTACCTGGTTAATGCGTGCGGCGGGGCGTGGTTTGCAGCGCCGCTGCAGGGGAGGCGGACACACCTGAGCGACACCCGCAATCACGCCTCACCGCCTTTACGTCTGCGCTGTCTGTGCTGTTGGTGGTGTATGTCGGGCTGTGAGCTGAAAAGCTACAGCCGGCTGTATACGTACAGCAACCCTGTGTGAAAAGTGCTCAATAAAGAGATGCTCAAAAGCATGTTCATGGAAACATCGTCGGGTCTGCCGTGATTTGTTTGCAATGGGACTTCTGCTACTGAACCTCTGTGCACAGAGTCCGCAAATCGGGGATATACGAAGTCAGTTTACTCACGGTGTTTGTCTTTAACATAGTTCACGGTGGAGAACAGCTGCTGACATAATGTGGATCCGAAGATCCATAATTGGCCTACCTGGGGTTGAAAGTCTCGATAAATGCACGGCGTTTCGGCGGGTATACCGGCTTCCGCGAGTGTGACGCTTATTTTGAGCGATGAAAAAATAATAGAATATAATTTTATTTTTATATTTCAATATCACAATAATCTTCCAATTT
Organism: Oreochromis niloticus; assembly: GCF_001858045.2. Lineage (NCBI taxonomy): Eukaryota > Metazoa > Chordata > Actinopteri > Cichliformes > Cichlidae > Oreochromis > Oreochromis niloticus. The sequence continues at coordinate 25,109,595 of NC_031981.2, read as the reverse complement.
AGAACTACGAGTTAAAAAGAACTAACATAAATAAAATACACTTCAGCTAAATACTTCTAATTTATTTGCCCAAACCAGGCGGAGCCGCAGTATAAGGACTAAAGAGCCGCGGGTTGCCGACCCCTGTCCTAGGTGGTGTTGTCACATTTTAATCATAACCCCTCTGACCACCTACCCACACAATCAAAACCACTGGTCCAGGAAGTTAATATCATTAAAATTCTAATTGTAAAAAATCTATTTTATGCACTTATCTTCATTCTGTTCTTACATCTTTTGTCTTTCAATCACTGTGTATTAAATGTCTTGAAATTTTAAGCAGGGAACTGAATTTACTCAAGCAGGGTTTTCTCAGAATACACTTCATAAAGAGTTATTTAAAATTACATGACCCTGAATTATTTATAACAGCAGCTGAGCACAGTGTAGTCAGCACAGGTTAATTTCCTCACCATTATTATCTTTTTTACTCCCAGGTTACACCAGACATCTGTAAAATGAATACCTGAAGTCATGTCTCCCCTTTGGGCTGCATTTTCAGTGTTATCTTTTGATCCTTTTAAAGCTTACTGCATTCATGAACCTGCTGCTATAATGTACAAACACACATATCTGCTAATAAATGCTAAATGATAAATTACACTGTAAACCGAAAAGCTAAAACTACTTAAATAAATTAAGCAATCTAAACTTAATTTTTCCTAATTTTTTAAAAAACATTCCTACTAAGTCAAACAGCTTAAGTTTATCTACCATTTTCTTCCATTTGAGGTAGTTCAACTCATAATTTTTTGATGAACTTCAGCTATTTTGCATATTATATATATATATATATATATAGCATACCGTCTACTTAAAAAAATACCATTTAAGTATCATGAATTTATTTCAATTATACTGCAGACAATTTTGGAAGGTTGTAATTTCTTGGCTCAATTTTTTCCTGATGTCTTTTGTAATTTCTTTTTTTTACTCCTGCCTTTCAGCTTAATCTTCAGCATCCTTGGTTTGAATATGTATACAGGGGGGATAGTGGATATAGTGGACAATCTGAGGCCTTCCCTCTCTATTGGCCACTTGGTTTTGGTGGCCTCAGAGCTGATTACTCTCTAGAACACAGATCATCTGTTTTTACCTATTCACATGTAATTCTCAAAACAATACAAAAATAAAGAGTTGTAACTAAAATAATAGTTTTAAAACATAACTCCAACACATCAAAAGTTGTTGGTTGATGCTTAAAGACAAAAGTATGATGATTTGCAGAATCTACCAAATATGGAAACCTTTCTGATGAAGATGATGAATTGCAAAGACAATTTTTCATAAACTTCTTTGGGTTTGCAGAATAGTGTCACCCGTCAAACTGTAGAATACACAATTACATTGTTTGTAGAAGCTTCTAAATTTTGCAAGAATTGACATTTCTTGAATGAATGATATACACCTAGATGCGGAAAACTGTCTCATATTAAAAAAAAAAAACAAAAAAAAAAAACTGAAAGAGGGCACCCAGCCATGTTATTGTCAGCTGCAGATAAAAGTCAGTTTTAGATATAATTTCTTCATGTCGATTTCAAATCAACTGCAGAAAAAAAAATCTTAAAGTTTATGATGTTGTCTGTGCTGGAAAAACTCAAAGTGATTTTGGATACAAATACTTACTGAGGTTTTGTGCTTTGATCAAAGTCCCTTTGATAAAACCACATGCTGTTTTCAGTTGAAGCCAGACTGCACATGTGGGGGGTCATTTGCTCAGAGATAGAGGAGAGCTTGTGGAAAGGGTCGTTTTCCCTAAGCCTTCCTTTGGGTCCTATAACCTGCTTTGAAGCTCAGTAACCTCTCATCTGTCTTTAAAGTCTTTCCACTTTGTTTCCTGAGAGTACAGCTGGTGCAGCAGGTGAGATGCGTCTTCTTGTCTTTATGTAAATATCAGGGCTGGTCCCTCTGGACTAGTGAACATGACGATAATATGAGGGGTTATGTTAACTGAGCATGAGGTTGGGAAGGAGAAGAGAAGGACTGGAGATGATAATCACTAACAAGGGACTACCCAGGGTCACCCTGATTTTATTAGGCAGCTTGAAATGGAATCAAGGTGGCAAGAGTCGCTATGTTTCTTCAATAAACTTTAATGGCTCCTATGGACAGTAGAATAGTAGAAGCTCTGCCTGCCTACATCACTAACTCCTATAACAGAAGCTTCCATAACTAGTAGGTTATGGGTAGGTTCTCTCATTCATCACAGTCCATCAAATCTGTTTAAAATATTCCCAAGCCTAAATTGCAACAAAGACAAAAGATGATTACTCTTAAAATTTGGCAATCCATTATCATGGTGTCATAACATGTAAAAAAACAAAACAGATCAGTTTGGTGTTGGGAATTAAATGCTGGTGCCACCAGGATGAAGACAAACTGTAGAGCTGTTGCTGAGACTCAGCTGCACTTACACTTACTTGTAGGCAGTTGTTATAAAACCTCCCTATCATAAAAAAAATAGGGCTACATACAGCAACCATACCAGTAGTCTTCCCATCGGTGTTTAAGCAGGGGCAGTATTTAAGGTTGTATTTAAACATAGTCAAGACAGAATGGGGAGACAAGTTTTAAGTGATGTTTAAGTGAATTCTTTTGTGCCACAAGACTCATTTCTTCTTGCAATAAATGAGAAGAGAAAAATTACACTGACTGGCCTAAGAAACACTCAGATATTAAGTTAAATTTGAGAACTGTTTAATGGAAAATGTCAAAAACTAATAACAAAGGCATTTAAAACCATTAATCACATTCTTCAATAATGAATAATGCCGCTTAAATGTGTGGCACCTCGCTTCGTGAATTATCAACATTACACATTATACTTCAAAAAGAAAACAAGAAGAAAAAACACTTAGAATAATATGAAAACATGTTTTTAACAAAAGATGTTCACGTATTACTAAAATATGTCAAATTAACATCTGAAAATGTGCCGTGCATTATGCTTTTCGAAAAACCTTGCATCTGTCCATTGTACCAACCATTTCATTTTGTTCAAATCCTCTCAGCTCTTTTTTTAGTAAAAAGGAAGAAATGATTTTCTTCCTTATTACTAAAAGTGATTCTGAAGTACAATTTCACTAGCCCAGAGGTACACAGCTGTTATATCATCTGATTAGATACCAGGTACGGTAACCTCAGTTTTATGTGAATTTAGAAGCAGGAAATTAGAGGTCTTCCAGGTTGTAACGTCTTTAAGACATTTATGCAGTTTAATTAAATTGGTGCGCGTTATCTGGCTTCATGGACAGGTAAAACATTATCTGCATTGTAATAAAAATATATGCTATGCCTTCCAATGATACTATCTAGGGAAAGCATGTATATTGTGAATGGAATTGGTCCTAGCCCAGAGCCCTTTCAGTTTTTGTATGTATGTATATACATTTAAAAAAAAAAAAAAAAAAAAAAAAAAAAGCCATGTCGATCCAAATCAATTGTTACATCTGAAGTATGTAGAAGAGCATCACTGACAACACATATTGAACCTTGAAGCTGATGGGCAACAACAGCAGAAGACCACACTTGGTGCACCTACCATCAGCTAAAAACAGAAACTGAGGCTCATCAAAATTAGACAATAGAAGACTGTAAAAAGCCTTGTCTGATGTGTTTCAATTTCTGCTGAGACAATCAGATGCTAGGGTCAGAATTTATGTAAAAAGCTTTCATGCTGTTTAAATAAAGTTGGGTAACCATGTTCTTCCTGTCATGTTTCGGCTGTGTGCAGGCAGGAGAAGGACCCAAACGCAAAACTCACAACAAAATTAAACTCAAAAAGCTGCTTTATTGCAGAATGGCATGGAAAAACTAAACTGGGTCATGGATAACCTGACAGACACACAGGGAAACACAGCCATGAGGGAGACTACAACACTGACAAAGAGAAACACAGGGCTTAAATACAGTGAGGGATAACGAGGGAATGAGACACAGAAGGAGAGCACAGCTGGAGTAATCAGGCTGGACGAGACAAGGGAAGCAAAACTAGAAACACTGACATGAGACACGGACCTTCAACGTAAAACAGGAAGCACACTGACTGAACTCTAGAAATGCAAACTTAACAGACTGGGGAGACAGAACATAGGAACCTTAAACATGGTACAGAAACGTACAGTAGACAACATGGAACACAGGGAAGCCATATAACAAAACCTAAGAACTAAACCTATGATAACCATAACTGAAACCTAGGGAAATAACAAACATAGTACAACAAAAGGACTCAAAACATAAACCATAATATAAAAAAAAACACAAGAACTCAAAAAGCTGGGTCAGAAAGACCCAGAACCGTGACACTTCCTTTTATAAGCACAAGTGCAACCATGTTCTCATGGCTGCTTTCACATGATAGCGTGCCAAGTTACAATACTCAAATCATGTCAAACGGGTTTCTTGAATATGAGTTCACTGTACTTACAGGACCTCCACAGTCAGCAGATTATCAATCCAATAGGGAACCTATTGTCAAAGAATGGGAGAGTTGCATCATAGATAGACGGCCAACAAATCTGCAACAACTGTTTGATGCTATCATGTCAATATGGACAAAAATCTCAGAGAAATGTTTCCAAGACCTTGTTGAAACCATCCATCCATTCATCCATCCATTCATCCAAATTCTGGGTTGTGGAAATTATATATTAATTTACTGTCATACTCTCGACTACCTTGTAAGGCACCCTGTGTTTAAAAAAAAAAGAAAAAGGAAAAAAAAAGACTTGCTCCATGTTTAGTTTATGGCAAAAGAAATCACAGGCAGCGCTATCAAGCACATTTGATTATCCTGACAATAATAGCGTCTCCCCTTCTTGCGCGCTGTTATTCCCCAGAGCAGGGGTCTCCAACTCCAGTCTTCAAGAGCTACTGTCCTGCAGCTTTTAGATGCGTCACTGTTCCAACACACCTGAATCAAATGAATGACTTGTTACCAGGCCAGACTTGAGGGTACGCTGAAGAGGTAATTCAACCATTTGATTCAGCTGTGTTGGCATATCGATGCATCTAAAAACTGCACGACAGAGCTCTCAAGGACTGTTGAAGAACCTTGCCCTAGAGTGAAAGAGTCTGTCCATTCATTATGTGGATTGTGGTAGAGCTGCAGCATATCCCAGCTGTGATAGCGCAACAGAGCAGGGTACACTCTAGACAGGTTGCCAATCTATTGCAGGGTTAAAACACACATATAAACAGCCTCACACCTGTGGTCAATTTAGAGTCACCAATTACCTAATCCCATGCCCATACATGTCTTTGGACTGTGTGAGGAAGCTGGAGTACCCAGAACCTCTCCTCAACCATGGGGAAAATTTGTAAACTCCACACAGAAAGGCTCCAGATTGGCTTCAAACCAGTCTGGTCAGTTAATTTGTCTTAATTATTTTGCCATTATCTTCCACGTAATTGATTCAGGTCACAGTGAGGCTGAGTCTATCCCAGCTGGATGGGGCCATTCAAATTGAGTTCTTCTAACGACTTCCACGGGGAGGCAAGAGCATCTTTACAAAACTTCACGGCAGTTGTTCATCAGCAATGACCTGCATTCCCCAAAAATGAAGTTAATAAACAATAATTTTAATGATAACCAGCACTACAAAACAAACCAATTAAATATTAAAAGAATGAGGACACATCTTCTCTAAACCACAAAGGCTTATAAACAATGAGACGCAGAAACATTTAACTGAATCAGAGAAAACCTATTAAGTTTTTTTTTTTTTCTGAAGACAATATTATATATGCTGCAGTTTCTTTTCATAATATTCTAGAGTTATATAGTTTTTGGGTTGTTTCACTTAAGCCACCAAAGTAGTGGGTCCCAGTACAGTATTAATATTTTCATCCAAACAGTGACATAAAAAGATGAACAAAAATCGAGACAACAGTCAATAGTAAAAATATCCACTGGCAACCCTCCCGCAGTTTGTGAATTGGATGATCGGTGTTGGAAGAAATTGCACCTGTGTAACCAGATAAGCCTGTGTAATTTATTGTATTGTATTATATCATATTTTAAATGTAATATAAGATAAAACATGATATCTGCCTCCCCTATGCACACACAGGCAGATATTAAACGCCTGCACTGATGTCGTCTCCCAGCTGTCTGATCTGCAGCAGGACTCCCACCTCCCTCAGCTTTGCCTCCAGGCTTCTGTGCTCACAAATGCACAACTTCAGCCCAATGTTGACTCAGAAATTACCATTGTTGTTTGGTCATAAAATTGCATCAGGGATAGTATTGTTTTCTTCACAGGCACATGGACCACCCTCCAGTTAGTCCAGTTTTCTGTCATTATCCTGCAAAGACAACAATTTTTACTGCCCACCTGTGTTGTGTATCTCTAGTTTATTCAGTGGGTGCCAGATTAGATGGGGGATTTCATTCAATGCAGAAACCTCAGTGGAGATGGAAAATGCCACTAAACTGCAGAGGGAGTAAATCAGGGAGACAGGGATGAAAGGAGAGTAGAAATAGAGAAAGGTAGCATCTGTTTGGCAGGTGGACCGTGGTTTGTCTCCTGAGGAAGAAACATGTGACATGGATAATAACTGTAAGCCTTCATATTGTTCTTTGTTTCAGCTGATATTGCCATGCAAACAAATCTAAACTGATCATACAGATAAAATACCCACATCATATGACGTCACTGCCACAAAGGCAAAAACACTTAATTTAAAGTGCACCTGCTGTGCAGAAACAGAAGACACAGACCTCTGGATGCTGTTTGTTCAGAGGGAAAAGATGAAAATCTGGATTCAATAACAGACAATAAAAGACCTTATTTACAGTCACTTCCCTTTAGATCCACTGAGTTTGTTGTACTTAGTCATTAGTGAAAAGATTTTTTTTTTTTTATGTGTAGTTGTGTTTTTAGATTGTGTGTTTGAGGGGGTTTTTTTTGTTTGTTTCTATGTTGGTTGTATTTGAGTGAGTGAGTTTTCATCTTATCCTGTCTCCCATGTGTTCCACATGTCTTGTTATTGGCCTTTTATGTCTTTCAGAACTGGAACAACCACCCAACGTTTTCATACGAGATGCAGTGATAAGTTTAAACATCACCAGCGAAGAGCAGAATAACGAACAGCATCCAAGAGTTCATTTATAGCCAGGCTGATAAATCAGATCTGTGATTATAACCAGAACTTCATTTACCCAAATACTAACTTACTTAAATTCTATAACTCTCTGTCTGAACTTCAGTTTTTTCTTGATTGATTTAGTTACATTTTTTGCTGTGATGATGAACTGAGGTAGTATTTTGGCATTGCAATTTCTTTTCTAAGCTTTTCTATCCGAGTCCCCAAAAGAGGCAAAAATTATTTTAAAAGGGTTTGAAGTTAACTGAGCTTAAACCTTAGCACTACCTCTAACCTTAAATAGGTTGCCAATGATTCAAAGAGGTTAATTTTCAAAGTCATCCCAGTGGCCAAGGTAATGCCATCCAGATGATTAGGTTGAACACCATGTTTCTAAGATTTTTAAATTCAGTCTTGTCTGAATGTTCTCCCCTCTCAAAGATTTCTATCACATTAAAGTCAACTCCTTTCTAACTTTGAGTTCAAGTGTTCATTTTATTAAAATTTTGATTCTCCGCTTTTCAGAATTGTCTTCAAAAACATATCCCCATTTATCAAAAAATTGTTCTCACTTTCCAAAATTCACTCATTCACATTCTCAAATTAGTCCTCACAAAGGCACAGATGGACACATCGGTACATATAGCATAGCTTTTCTCATCTGCATGCTGGTGAAACAATCAGTATGTTTCACCACACACTCATTAACATGGATAGATTGTGAGCGTAAACAATTTGAATATGATTGTGAGATGTAAGGAGCCCCAGGGTGTGTGCAAGTGTGTTTGCTGATTGAGTTCTGGATGGTTGACCTATCAAGAGGATGTACCAGTTATACTGCTGTGCATGAGTGTGTGTGTGTTAGTCACTGTTAATGCATTCCACCAGAGACCGCCCCTCCTGCCTCTCTGTCCCTTCTCAGAAATACAACCTGCCTATTTGCATGCTCACTGACTGTAAAATTGCCAAATCCTACTGAATCAACTCTTAACCAAACACATCTAATGACTTCATATTAGCATCTGAGTGTTGGGGCCCTTTTCATCTTCTGTACAGTTTAGTTTAGGGATCTGGGGTTTTAAGGGGAAATAAAGTGTGTATTTAAATGTGTATTTATGTTTATGTGCATTTATGTAATTATGAGACACAAAGAGAGAAAGACCTTCAATAGGTGACAGATGGAGCTTTGTGTGTGGGTATGCCTTTGTTGTTGTGTGTTAATGTTTCATGCAGAGACATTTGGGATATTTTAAGCGCCTGAAGCAGGGAAGAAAATACTCTGAATGACTTGCCCTCTCCAGAGTCTTTTTGCTTCTTTTGGTCTTGTTCTGATGGAAACTATTTATCTGATGCTCAAAAGCAAGTTTAACTACAGTGCAGCAGCTCAGACACATAAACGGCTTCCCATAACCAGATTTGAATGGGGGGTATATTTCTCCAAATTGTCTCTAGGGGGCACTATTAGTCATATTTCTGCAGCACACAAAGGATTAGAAGCTCAGAGAGGTATAGTATAGCATCTATAGGATGCAGCGAGAGAACAAAAGAAAAGCAGAGCAGAGGCACTCATTTTCTTTTCTTCCCTCTCAATCCACAGCATATTACATGTTTTTTGTTGAACTTTAGTAAGACCTCAAAGTTCATTATCTGCTATCAGTTTGAAAGGGTTGTCACACAAAAGGACAACCTTGTTCCTGTGCTTTATGTATAGAAATAGCATAAATGCTTTCAAAATATATATTGACATACTTCTACCATTCTCTGCTTCTTTGGTCTTTTGGAATTTCTCTGTGAATGTGAATATTGTGGGTGGTTCACTTTGGAGACAGTAATAGGTTGAATTCTGCTTTTTCTTGCAATATTATTTGTACGGTGTTTAAGAAAGAAATCTGTGGGAAAACATGAGAAGAGAACCTACCTTGAAGGTAAAAGAAGAGGAGAAAAGCATGCATTTAAAGAAACAGCATCTTCTTTCAGCATGTATTTGAATGCTTGTAGTAGCAGGATAAAGAGCACTGCAGTGTTCTGAAACACCACAACAACTCTATTGGATTTGGTGTGACTGTGCCATTTAATTCTGTGGCAACACTTTCTTGTCACATACTCACCCAAGCGCCAACCCAGAGTCAACAGGTAGGTGGTAAAAATTGAATTTACTAATGACCAATGAAAGTCATTCCCAGACACCAATGTAAAAATTCACAGCATTAAAAAGTATAGACTGGATCAATACACTCTTTAATTATATGGATATAGGTAATGTTCATGCCATCTTAACAATTCTTTAAAGGAAAAATCCACCTGGCTTCTTGAATGGGAGCATGGCTGCACTATAGGTGTCCTGACACCTGTATGAGACAAGTATGAGCCTAAACAGGGTCATACTTGTGTGAATGAGGTCATGTTATTTATCAGGTAATTCCTTCAAAAATGTTTCAGAAGGTAGCTATTTTTACGGTTTTTATTACAAGAAGGTTTTTTCTATGCAGTTGTGTCTGTGCATGTGCTCCCAGTGCATACATTGATTTTCTTATTAACTGGTGATTACAATTGGATGAAAAGGAAAATAATTAAATCTCTTGTTTCAGCCTAAAAGAGTGTTTGTGCAACATACTATACCCTAGAAATCTACCCCAATATGTTATTTAGGTACACATGCAGTTACTACAGGGTGGGCCATTTATATGGATACACCGTAATAAAATGGGAATGGTTGGTGATATTAAAGTCCTCTTTGTGGCACATTAGTATACGTGAGGGGGCAAACTCCTCAAGATGGGTGGTGACCATGGTGGCCATTTAGAAGTCGGCCATCTTGGATACAACTTTTGTTTTTTCAATAGGAAGAGGGCCATGTGACACATCAAATTTATTGGTAATGTCACAAGAAAAACAATGGTGTACTTGGTTTCAACGTAACTTTATTCTTTCATGAGTTATTTACAAGTTTCTCTTTGTTCACAGCCATTGACATGTCGAAGAGGTTAACACGTGAGGAGCGGATCGAAATTGTGTTGATATCTGGTGAACGCAGTAACCGGGTCATTGCAGCAGATTTCAATGCAAGACACCCTACGAGACCACCCATCTCCCATGCTACAGTTAGCAAACTGCTTGCTAAGTTTCGTGAAACTGGTTCAGTGTTGGATTTGCCAAAGTGTGGACGCAAGAAAACTGTCACTAATGAAGAAACATCAGTGGCTGTAGCTTCATTCAGCAAGAGCCCACAGCGTAGCACTCGCCGCATGTCACTGGAAGGTGGCATTAGTCGAACATCCCTTCGGCGGATATTAGCTACTCACAAATGGCACCCTTTACAAACTCCAGCTACTGCAGCATCTCAACGAGGATGACCCAGATCAGTGCACAGAATTTGCAGAATGGGCAAAACAAAAATTGGAACAGGACCCTCAGTTCACGCAGAAGATTTTGTTCAGTGATGAGGCAAACTTTTATGTGAATTGTGAAGTTAACAAACAAAACCACCGCTATTGGTCTGACACTAACCCACATTGGATGGATCCCTCCAAGACTGTTGGAACAACAAAAGTGATGGTTTGGTGTGGTATATGGGGTACAATGATAGTGGGTCCATTCTTCATCAATGGAAACCTCAAGGCCACTGGATATTTGAAATTGCTACATGATGATGTGTTTCTCTCTTTATGCACTGAAGCTGGCACGTTCCCTGAGTTTTTCCAGCAAGATGGTGCACCACCACATTATGGGTACCAGGTCCGAGCATTCCTAGATGAACGGTTTCCTGGAAAGTGGATTGATCGTCGTGGGCCAGTTGAATGGCCCCCAAGGTCTCCCGATCTGACCCCCTTAGACTTTTATCTTTGGGGTCATCTGAAGGCAATTGTCTATGGTGTGAAGATACGAGATGTGCAGCACCTGAAACTATGGATACTGGATGCCTGTGCTGGCATTTCTCCTGCGGTGTTGCTATCACTGTGTGAAGAGTGGGAGAAGAGGGTTGCATTGACAATCCAACACAATGGGCAGCACAGTGAACACATTTTATAAGTGGTCAGAAACTTGTAAATAACTCATGACAGAATAAAGTTACGTTGAAACCAAGCACACCATTGTTTTTCTTGTGACATTACCAATAAGTTTGATGTGTCACATGGCCCTCTTCCTATTGAAAAAACAAAAGTTGTATCCAAGATGGCCGACTTCTAAATGGCCACCATGGTCACCACCCATCTTGAGGAGTTTGTCCCCTCACATATACTAATGTGCCACAAACAGGACTTCAATATCACCAACCATTCCCATTTTATTACGGTGTATCCATATAAATGGCCCACCCTGTATACAGTAGCCTGTCTGCGTTATTATGTAAATACTTACTTACGCTATTGGGTATTTCACACGGAGAGATGCCAAACGGCCTTTCATTGTTCTTGTAACAGTGACAATAAAGAGCTATTCTATTGTATTCTATTCTGTCCTTACAATCTACACAAATGTACCTCCAGGGACAATTATGGCAACACAAAGTAACTATGTGTAATTTTTCAGGGGCCATAAAGCTAAATGCATGTTACCAAATATTAAAATGTACATATTTTCACAGATTTCTCCTACATTTTAATACTATCAAGACAATGTTTTAGTCTTATATGTCAATGTTTCTTAAGTCAAATGAAAAGAATTAAATGTAATAATTAAGTAATCTCTTTCGCTATCTCTCGCTCCCTATATTATGCAACTAGCATATATATGTATATATATATATATATATATATATATATATATATATATGGTTGCATAATTCATGCATTATTGGGTACTTCAGTATGGTTTTGGTTTAGGACTTTGTTCACGGAGCTGGCTTTGTGTACAGCTAAGGCCAGCATCGTGCTGAACAAGGTTAAATCATGCATTGGTCTACAGTATTATTGTTACAAGTTGTTGCACTGCAACAACCTTGGATTCAAAAAAAGGAAAAATCATACCACAGCAGAAGCTGCAGTCACACATGAACAGTTCCTTTACATGTCTGTCATTCACTTCAGCTGAAGCCTATAAGACTGTATAATAAGCAGGATCCTGAGCTTCTGCTTATCAGAGAATGCAGCATTTCATTTTGCTTTCCTCCTCAACTTTCCTTTTCAACCAAAGCAAGGTCTTAACCATGCACTATGTTGTGATTGTATTCTGGAGTTGATGGATGATTAACTGTTGTCACATACTTTATGATTATATGTGTGTGATTATTATGGCAGACCTAAAGGTTGAAAAAACTGTTTGCATGTGCCTGATAAAGTTGACAAATCAACCCTGGCTCTGCTGCCAGATGCATGAGAAGATAACACTGCATCAGTGTAAACTCTCCGACGCATATATAAATGCATGTATGTACAGAATTTATGCTTGCATATTTATGCTTTCATTTTGAATAATACATCCAAGTGTAGCAGTTAAATATTTTTATGATCTCAAATCCAGTTGATCTGTCAAACTCTGTGGAACTGACACACTGCTGAGTACACAGGGATGTCATCGAGCGCTCTTTTTATTTCAGACAGTAAATCGTTCAGTATCTTTAATGATAGCACTATATATCCAAGGAATTTCTACATATAGCTGTACTGACAACAAGATGTCTAGCAACACACAGAACAAAATATAGCACTTAGATTTTCTTTGACAGTAGTGATCTAAGCCATTAAGAGGCAGAGAAACTCCTGTATGTTTGTGATAAATGCAAACACAAGTGCAATTTCATGCCAAAATGAAAACTAAAATTACCCTGTGCTGTGAAATCTGCATAAACACAGCCTCTCAGTGCCTACTATTCCATCATACATGTGCAAATGTGTTTCTGATGTGGATTTACATTTGGATTTGCATTTTTGTATTTCTGCTATTGGTTCATATATTGATATATTAGGGCCACTGTTCATATACAAAAATGGACACCTGGCAGGATTCCTGGCATGTGGCAGAATCTGAGGAGTAAGGATAAGAGAGGGCAAAGACAAAACTCAGAAACTTGAAAGTAAAAATCAAATCTGAAATTTTCTGAACAAGGTGAGAACGAAAGGTAGCAAAAAATATAGGTTTTCTGAAAAAATAAATCACATAACTTATGTCTTCCCTCTAAAGTCCAACCAAAAGCTAGAATCATTAATTACATAGTTTCATACTCATAAGCTTCTACGATTTCACTTGCACAGAAAGAAAGAAGTTGAATGAACTCCCTCCAGCTTTTCCAACCTTTCTGATTGCCTGTAACATTGAGAGACTTGAGTGTCTTTGATACTTTCATACTCTGAACAATTTTGACTGTAAAATTACAATTCTGTTTCTCAACAATGATCACTAATTTATGGTTTCATCTTTTGAAACATCAAATATCACCAAAGGGTGATATAATTCATCAAGAACTGACTGAGCCTTGCTTAAAACCCTCAAATTGTAGAGTGCTCACCTAAAGTGGTGCCTGCATCACACTTTTGCAATACCTTGAAGTTTTTAATGTAAAAAAAAGTAATACCAGCTGATAAAAGTTTCAATAAAATGGGAGTAAAACATTCTCATAAAAGTGCAATTAGCACTGAAATAGAACAGTTTGGTGGGCTTTTTCTTTTTAACTATTTTTTACATTGTATCAACACAACATTCAGATTCACATGTCACTGTGAAGAATGGACCCAACACAAACAGTCTTTCCATGCTCAAACAGGCTTTATTTAACACTGGTACCGAATACTCAGGAAACAGGCACTCCTTAGCTGCTGCAACCAACCGCTCCTCCGACTCCACTGTCACTAAAAGCACAGAGGGGAAAAAGATCATTAGGCTGAGCACTCGCACCTGCCTCTCTGGCGCACCTTCGCGCCGCCCTCAGAGCTCACTGCATTTTGTTGACTGATGAAAATAAATGATTAACACTTCCATTTTTGAAAGCATTCTTTCTTTACAGTATTTTTCTCACCTGCTTAAAAATTTTGCACAGTATATATACTTTTTTCTATAGCTGCGTGAAGGTGTGTGAAGGTAGGGAATGGGCCAGTAGCATTAAGAGATTTGATTGGGTAATCCAATGTAAGTAAATGCCTGGTATACCAGATTACCAGCCATGCCTTGCTGAAAAGCTTGTAGAACCACACTTAGTTTCTGTATGTCCCACATTGTTTTAAAGGAGTGTTAACCCAATATACAAATTTGCTTCAGTTCATTGAGAATTATAAACATTCATTTATGCACAGTTCTCTTAAAGTCTCACCACAGCATTATAAACCAGTTGAGATCTGGACTTCAATTCTTTTTCTAACTAAAGTGATGGTTAAAATGTGACATGTAGTCTAAAGCACTTTGAGTGCTCAGTATGTCTGGAAAAGTGCTGTATAAATCTGACTACTTTACACTGAATTGATTGATCTACGGATGGAGAATTAATAAACTAAAGAAGAAAAGAAATCCAAACTTGAATTTGAGTTGAGTAAAGTTGTACCTATAAATTCACCATATACCAGGATAGAGACAGACTGATAGAACAGATAGAAAAGCTCAAGCTAATGAAGGAGCAATTCCAATAATTCAGCCGGGTTTATAGCAAGGTAATGTTACTTCTGGGATCCTTGTTGGATGTTCCAAACCCTTTGTGATGTTTATGCATGCGCCAAGAGCCAGCCAGAACCTGTAAAATCCTCTCTTGCTAATAGTAAACTATTAATAAAAGAACACACTCCTTGGGCAAGTTTTTAATTGGCTGTGAAGCAGCTCCTCAAATTTACATGCAAATTACTACTTCAGTGAGGCGAAAAAAATATTCAGTGAGTTGATAAATATCACCTGTTCAAATGCAAAGGGGATTTTTCTCCTCAACGGAACACAAGTCAAATGGCACGTTTATTTTTCCGTTTCCCAGTCTGACTGCCTGAAGCCAGCGTTGTTAGCTGCTGTCATTGATAGTGGCTGTTGGTACCCACTGCTAGAGAGAAGAAGACCTGGGGTCATAGATGAATATTTAAAACTGCTCCCATATCAAATTAGATGTGACCTTGCAAATACAAAAGACTTGTGCCCCGTTATTCTTAAAAAGAGCCTAATTTGCTTTCAAAGCTCCACTCTGTTATAAATATGCCTGGGAGGAGTCCCCAATGAAGGAAAAACTTCATTGGGGACTCCTCCCAGGCATGTTTATAACAGAGTGGAGCTTTGAAAGCAAATTAGAGAAAATGCCACCACAAAAGATTTTCTCTCTTTCTGTTTTCTTCTCTCGCTACATTGTACGATGTGCTGAAGTAGAACAAAAGAATATGAAGAGAACGCTGGAGAGACAAAAGACTGTTAGGCTGTGTATGGGAAATGGCATTATTATTTCACAAACAACAAGCAGATTTAATCAACTGCTGCACTGAAATATTAAAGCGTTATGGATTACTATTACTTCTACATACTGGCAATCATGTATGGCAATAGTACAGAAGAAAACCAAGATGCACCACTGAACGACACAGGAAATCATCCCTGCCTCTGGCTATCTCTCTGCACAATTCCTCAATCTAATGCACAGTACACGCTGCAATAGTTACACCCTTTTGCACATGCTCTACAGTAAAGTAACAAATGACAACGTTTTACAGGACAGAATTAAATGTCAATCATATATATTTCACCTCTGTAATATTCTTGATATTTAAATTGAGTTATTTGTATATATATTAGAGCTATTTCTTAGACTTGTAAAATTTGTATTGTTGTATTATTTAATTACTTTAGTCTGTTACTGTTAAATTTTCTTGGAGCAGCTGTAACCCACATAATTTCCTTAGGGATTATTAAAGTATTCTGATTCTGATTCTGAAAATGGGAGCTTTGCACACCTTGTTATATGCAAAATCGTTAAAGAAGCACCTTTAACCTCTTAGGACCTGGCCTCCACATATGTGGACATCACATTTTCGGTTGTCTAGACCAAAATACTAAATTTCGCTGTACAAGGGCCTGATATCCACTTACGAGGACGTTGTGCTGCCGCTGTTCTACTGAAATTTAAAGGGAATGTCCTCATATGTGGATCTCATTTTTCTCAGAAAAAATAAAAAACAAAAACCACAAAAAAAAAAATCACGTAATTCTTTGTTTTTACGTTCATCAGGTCCCAATCAGCCTAAATAGCAAAGAGAAATTAAAAATGCATGCCATGAAAGAGTTCGGGTCTTAGGAGGTTAAGGCTCCTTGTACAAAACAAATAGAAAGTTATGTGACTAAAAGAGCGCTCTTTAATAAAACCTACTTCTTGGCCAGATTTTGCCAGGAGTGGTATGTTATAAAATGAGGTTGCAGGCTACAGCTGAGAAGTGTGCCTGTGTTGGTACACTTGTCAGTAAAAAGCAGTGATGCCCCAAGTTTTAAGCCTCACTAGTATCCATATGAATGAGTAATAAAAAATTCACCCACCATAGATTTCTTATGATGGAAGAAACCGTCTGAAGGATCCAGAACCATTTTTTTTACCTGGCCCTTAAAAAGGAGGGAATATGTCTCGACAAGATAAACAACAGCTTCTGGATGCGGTGGAGGAAGGCACTGGACCATGGACCCAACTAATGTGTAGAAGATTGCTCTGTGTGTATGTGTGTGTTATAAAGGGTGTGAGGGTGATGCTTTTTTTACTCTTTTCCCTCCATTTGTCTTCTTAACGGCCTTGCCTGAGGCCACGTTTGCAGAATAGATTGTACATTCTGACAGAATCCATTCTCTGTTGTATGTGATTCACTATGTGGGTGTGCGAGTATAACGTTCATTTGGGCTGGCTTCCTCCATCTTTACTGTTTGTATATGTATATGCACACTTTATATATATGTGGATTTGAATACAGTCATGCCCTGTGGCAAGGTTTTATTTCACTTGCCTTCACTGGCTCTCAAATAAACTTTGATGCTTTGTGTGTCTGTAAATGTGCATTATTTCTCTTGATAATGGTTTCATGGTTGTATCTAAACTCACAAGGCCTCACAATTACTTCTAGGCTGGACTACTGTAATTCATTATTATCAGGGTGTTCTAAAAACTCCCTGAAAAGCCTTCAGTTAATATAAAATGCTGCAGCAAGAGTACTGACAGGGACTAGAAAGAGAGAGCAGATTTCTCCTATATTGGCTTCCCTTCATTGGCTCCCTGTTAAATCCAGAATTGAATTCAAAATCCTGCTCCTCACATACAAGGTCTTAAATAATCAGTCCCTATCTTATCTTAATGACCTTATAGTACCATAGCACCCTATTAGAGCACTTCGCTCTCGCACTGCAGGCTTACTTGTTGTTCCTGGAGTACACTGTTTAAAAAAAATCCTAGAAACAGTAATATTCCAGCAGCTGGGGCGCCAAAATAATACCAGAAAATAACTTTCTCATAAAAATACGGTTATTTTCAGCAATGACAATACAGTTTGTTGCCCTATACATGGGATTTTGCCTTTTTCAAGTGCTTTTAAACATTAAATTGGGAACATTTTAATGTGATTAAACAATGAAATTACCTATAAACAAGGTCAATGAATGTGGCAATATGAATAATAATACTTAAATCTACAGAAATATACAGTTAACTTAAATAATAATGGATTGCATGCCCTGGGACAGACTGACAGAGGCGAGGCTGCCATATCGCACCGCCAACCTTCTGATTACAAGGCGAACTGGCAACTCTTGAGCCACGATCGCCCTAAATAGCAGTAATAGTAATAATTATTTGATGTAAAAAAAGTTTATGAGAATCATTTTATATATTTTTCCATAGCATTACATTTGAATTTAACAGTTCAATCTTTCAAATAACGGACACATATTTGTGAAATTATGATACATTTGGGGCAGCACGGTGGCACGGTGGTTAGCACTGTTGCCGCACAGCAAGAAGGTCCTGAGTTCAATTCCACCATCAGGCCGGGGTCTTTTTGTGTGGAGTTTGCATGTTCTCCCCGTGTTTGCGTGGGTTCTCTCTGGGTACTCCGGCTTCCTCCCACCGTCCAAAGACATGCAGCTTGAGGGGATAGGTTAATTGGATAATCCAAATTACCACTAGGTGTAAATGTGCGAGTGAATGTGAGTGCGAATGGTTGTCTGTCCCTGTGTGTTGGCCCTGCGACAGACTGGCGACCTGTCCAGGGCGTACCCTGCCTCTCGCCCTATGACAGCTGGGATAGGCTCCAGTGCCCCCCGCGACCCTGAAAAGGATAAGCGGAAGCGAATGGATGGATGGATGGATGATACATTTGTGAATGTATTTTAACAATCTAAATATGCATATGTACAGACAAATATATTTAAAAAACAAGAAAATTATGTTTTATTACATTACAGTGATTTTACGTTAATTTACATTTGAAATGTGAAATCACAGTCTATTTATGTAAATTTAATGATATTCTAGAAGAACAGAACAAAACTGTAAAATACACAGTACAATACTTTTATATTAGGACTTTTTTTTTTTTTTTTTTACAGTGTATTTAAAAGTAGAATGGGAGGCAGAGCCTTCAGTTTTCAGGCCCCTCTTCTGTGGAACCAGCTTCCAGTTTGGATTCGGGAGACAGACACTATCTCTACTTTTAAGATTAGGCTTAAATCGGGTGACCCTGAATCCTCCCTCAGTTATACTGCAATAGGTGGAGGCTGCTGGGGGATTCCCACTGATGCACTGAGTATTTTTTCTTCAGTCACCTTTCTCTCTCACTATGTGTTAATAGACTTCTCTGCAGTGAGTCATACTTGTTATTAATCTCTGGTTCTACAGCAAATCTTTTATCCTGTCATCCTTCTCTGTCTCTCTATAATTAAAATTGAATTGAATTTTAGTACAAATCTATTCAATTCCTCTTAGTTTATGTGCATTTTTGATTGACTAGTTGCCAATCAAAACAATAAAGTCAAAATGGCTCACATACATCTAAATCATCTGAAATTAAAACAGACAGTTTCTGGGCCTGGAAAGTGAAGCCAATATTAAAGTGCCTTAACCTTGCATCTTCTAATGGCCAGGAATTGGCAAGCTCTTTGACATAACATTATGTTCATTTAGTAAAGTATATATGGTCCCTGTTAGAACAAAAAAGGCTGATAACACTTGGAATGTTTCTGTGTGCCTTGTTAGTTGTTAGTTGGTTTCTCTGTCAGAGCCCCCATTCAGTCATCACCTCCACTTTCACCAACACCAAAAGACAGTAATGGTCAAAATGCTCAGCTCAGGATGTGGCTACATCCATGCTTTAGATACCATTTTCGATATAAACCAGGTGTGAAAATACAATTGTAAAACTGGTTTTATAATTACAACCCACTGTATATTTTTGAGTATATCAACTGTAATATCATTTTTAGTTGTAACTTTTCTACAGAAACTACAAATAGCCAAGCAGCTGCTATGTTTTATCTGCAGTGTTTTAAGATAGTAATTTCAGAAAACTTTGCATTTTATCATTACTTCAAATGTTCATGAGCTCACAAAGCTCAATCAAACCATAATATTTTTTTGTCTGCGATGACCCCTGAGCTGTCATCGCGGTCGATAAGCTATAAGTCAACAGGCAGCAAAACACCACTGCATGGCTGTATTGAGTCAGGTGAACTGTATCTACACAAACGCTTCTTTCTGCTTTTCTCTTTCACTCCCCTTTCCCACTAATAGACATGACTACATAAAACATTTAATGCTGGTTTAATCGGCATATCCAGTTTTTAAAATTTATTTCCTTCATTTTGTTTTGATTTTCTTGGTGTTATTATTGTTGATAAACCAAACCAAACCAAAAAGAACTTACGGTAATTGTTCTTCCCGTGACAACTCATCATTGTCATCATGGGTCAGACTTTGACAGTCTCATCCTGATGTTGAACCAATTCACAGTCCACAGCTCTATTAATGTCTTTTAAAAAAAAATCTCCTCCTTTCACTCTCCTCCAGATTTTGTGGACTTTTCTATTGAAAACTGCCAAAAACTTCTCAGTAATAGCAATAATATCTCAATAAAACTGAACTGAATTAATTTTCCTTGCAGATTTAGTTTTGTGGTCTAATGGGAGAAATGGCCAATTTCCAAATGAAGTGCACCTATAGAATAAAACCATGATTAACACAGGATGTGCCGAGTCTCTGGTTTTGATCATTAAATTAGATAAATAAGAAGCATTTGTTCAAGCATACAAATCACTTCAATAAGATAATGCTCTTTTCCTCTGTTCTTCCAAAATGTCTTTGGTAGATCTCAGTGCTTAAAAAGCACATTTTTGTACTTGCATGGATGATAGCATATTTGATAAGCACTATTTCTTATGCATTACAAATAAAGAACTACAGTTTTGAGTCACATGCAAAGCCATTCTGATAACTGAGCCCCCACCAGCACCAGCCTCTGTGATTATAAGTACAATCTCATATCTACATGGATGATAGTACATGTGATACGCACTAGCAACAGCTGGGCTAATCAATTTAATTGAACTGTATTCTGAAAGCGCTCTGATCACTACTAACTCCTGACTGACAGCCTTACATGCTGTACACTGCTGTCCTCTGGATTTCTTCTTTGTGTGCATGTGTGCTGGTGTTCCTGTGTGCAGGTGAATGAGTATTTTCATAAATCACCAAAGGCTCATTAGCATCAATGCCCAAGCAGAGATCCACTCAGATAACTCACTCACCTAAGGTACTTTAAATAGACACACCAGAGTGATACTGTCAGTCAGACTGAGCTCTGCTTTCACAATGTGTGAGACAGAAAGAGAGTGGGATGGGTTGAGGGTTCAGGAACGAGTAATACGTAATAAGTAACAAGAAATTAGTGTAGCCTCAGAGGGCAAAAAACAGGAAATTGGTGTGCTGAGGTAAAAATAATTAAATCTTGACCTTGGCTTGAGGGGTTGGAAAGAGTCTTGATCTCATTTTAATTTGTGTGTGTGTGTGTGTGTGTGTGTGTGTGTATGGATACACCAGCTTCTTTATTTTCATTGTGTGGATACAAATGCTCTCTGATCTCATGGCCTTAAATACACCCTCAAGTAGTAAGTTGTTTTCCATCTTCTCTCTCTCTCTCTCTCTCTCACACACACACACACACACACACACACACACACACACACACACACAAGATTACAAAAACACACCAATGATACAAGTTATTGTAAGGATTTACAAATTAAAAGGTCATGAGACCAAATGTCCCCTTCTACAAAACCCCTCACTCTAAAAATGCCTTGGTTGTTGCAAACCCAAAAGCACTTTCCTTTAAGTGACTTTTATATAGCTTTGTGATGGTATAAATCAACACACTTTAGCTATAAAGACCAAATCCAATTTTTCAACCAGGCTGTGAATATATTTTAAAATTACTTTCTTTTTTATTTTTACCTGGCAGGTTTTTCGATGTTGGGAGAAACTGGATCTCCCTTGTAAAAACACCCCACAAAAGAGCACACGCCCTCTTCCTGTGAGGTCACACTTAGCCACCAAGCTGTCAACTGCTGCCGGACAGACTCCCAGAGAACTAACTATGCAAAGATGCTGACAGTATGAAACTTTTCCCAGGTCTGGGTTGACCTTGCTCTAGTTAGCCTTTTCAAGAGCATATTTATATTATTATATTTAATTATTTAATATTCTGTTATAAATTCATTGTTGAATTTGACATTTTCAAATTAAACTGTGAAAATTTAACATAAACACAAAACCAGAGACACTTCTTAGAATTATATCCTTGAATTTTGTATTTTTAATCTGGCTTCAACATTTACTTTTTTTTTTAAAAATGTATTTTTATTGGCTTAAAAAATGTATTTTTCTGGCTTTATTGGACAGGTGTACAGCAAAGAGTGACAGGAAAGTGGAAGACAGGGCTGACTCAAACCTGGGCAGTCCACTCTCAGGTGTATGGCATATGGTTGCCTGCTCCTTCCACTGAGCTAAACCGACATCCAGCATTTACTATTTTTAATAATTTCATATAAAACTGTCATCATCGTTGTCATCACTGTCATCACCACCACCATCATCACCACCGCCACCAGGTCACGGTCCCCTTCACCAGTACCCAGCAAACCTGCCAGAAACAGCATCAAGTCGTGGATCACCCTCGACTACAGATCGAGCCACCCATGGAAGATGCAGATGTACACCGGAAAGGGAGCTAGTCCTGAGAATAACCTGGCCATGAGACTGGTCCTCTAGCTGACTGAGGGACTGAGTCCCGGCGGCCAAAACATGATGTGCGACAATTTATTCACTTGGTACAACCTTGTCAACAGACTGTTGCATAAGGATGGCCTCACCCTGTTGGGCAAGGTGTAGAAAAAACAAGCCAAAGGCCACCCGAGAGCTGCTTGACATCAAGGGCATACGGGTGTTCTCATCCCCCTTCACCTTCTCTGAGTTTGCCGCCCTGGAGTCCTATGTGCCCAAGAGAAACACTAACGTGTTGCGGCTGAGCATGCAGCACCACAGAGACTCCGACGAACCTGCCAGCTCTGAAATCTTCCTAGATCGTCAGGATAACCTGTCGCTGGCCCATGGCTCTCTTCCACAATGTTGTCGATGTGTTGGTGTACAACACCTTTGTCCTGTGGTGACAACTCCACTGGGAATGGATGGCACAAGTTGTTCCTCGAGCTAATTCTGCCCATTCACATCATGGAACGCATCCCTCGAGTGAGCGTGGCTTAGACGGTTGTGTCCCAAGTTTGTGGTCTCTCATCGTTGTCATCAACACTACGACACAATGAGGACGCCAACGTTACAGGCAACCACAATCAGGCCACCCACTTGCAGGCTTGGCATCATCAGCAGTGAACCACCATCCAGTAGACTTTATCAAAGTAGATGTCTTTCTGAAAGTGCTGTAACTAAGTTTAAGAATATAATCCACCCACTGTTATCATCTTCAATGCCCTGTACCAACATAGAGCAGAGCAGCTATCTGAACGCTACTCCAACAGAGGTCGATTATCTTGTTAATAATTTTACCTCCTCACTACGTACGACTCTGGATACTGTAGCTCCTGTGAAAACTAAGGCCTCAAATCCGAAGTACCTGACTGGTATAATTCTCAAACACGTAGCCTAAAGCAGATAACTCGTAAGCTGGAGAGGAAATGGCGTGTCACAAATTTAGAGGATCATCATTTAGCCTGGAGAAATAGTTTGCTGCTTTATAAGAAAGCCCTCCGCAAAGTCAGAACATCTTACTATTCGTCACTGATTGAAGAAAATAAGAACAACCCTAGGTTTCTCTTCAGCACTGTAGCCAGGCTGACAAAAAGTCAGAGCTCTACTGAGCCAACAATCCCTTTAACGTTAACTAGTAATGACTTCAGGAACTTCTTCACAAATAAAATTTTTATCATTAGAGAAAAAATTACCAATAATCATCCCACAGATGTAATATTATCTACAGCTACTTTTAGTACCATTGATGTTAAGTTAGACTCTTTTTCTCCAATTGATCTTTCTGAGTTAACTTCAATAATTAATTCCTCCAAACCATCAACGTGTCTTTTAGACCCCATTCCTACAAAACTGCTCAAAGAAGTCCTGCCATTAATTAATTCTTCAGTCTTAAATATGATCAACCTATCTCTAATAATCGGCTATGTACCACAGGCCTTCAAGGTGGCTGTAGTTAAACCTTTACTTAAAAAGCCATCCCTAGACCCAACTGTCGTAGCTAATTATAGGCCAATCTCCAACCTTCCTTTCATATCAAAAATCCTTGAAAGAGTAGTTGTCAAACAGCTAACAGATCATCTGCAGAGGAATGGCTTATCTGAAGAGTTTCAGTCAGGTTTCAGAGCTCATCACAACACAGAAACAGCTTTAGTGAAGGTGGACTCAGTGGACTCATCTCTGTGCTTGTCCTGCTAGACCTCAGTGCTGCGTTCGATACTGTTGACCATAATATCCTATTAGAGCGATTAGAACATGCTGTAGGTATTACAGGTACTGTGCTGCAGTGGTTTGTATCATATCTATCTAATAGACTCCAATTTGTTCAAGTAAATGGAGAGTCCTCTTCACACACTAAGGTCAATTATGGTGTTCCACAGGGTTCAGTGCTAGGACCAATTCTATTTACATTATACATGCTTCCCCTATGCAGCATCATTAGAAGACATAGCATAAATTTTCACTGCTATGCAGATGACACGCAGCTCTATCTATCCATGAAGCCAGGTAACACACACCAATTAGTTAAATTGCAGGAATGTCTTAAAGACATAAAGACCTGGATGGCCGCTAACTTTCTGCTTCTTAATTCAGATAAAACTGAGGTTATTGTACTTGGCCCTGAAAATCTTAGAAATATGGTATCTAACCAGATTCTTACTCTGGATGGCATTACCTTGGCCTCCAGTAATGCTGTGAGGAACCTTGGAGTCATTTTTGACCAGGACATGTCCTTCAACGCACATATTAAACAAGTATGTAAGACTGCTTTCTTCCATTTGCGCAACATCTCTAAAATTAGAAATATCCTGTCTCAGAGTGACGCTGAAAAACTAGTTCATGCATTCATTACTTCCAGGCTGGACTACTGTAATTCTTTATTATCAGGATGACCTAAAAACTTGCTGAAAAGTCTTCAGCTAATCCAAAATGCTGCAGCAAGAGTACTGACAGGGACTAGAAAGAGAGAGCATATTTCTCCTGTTTTGGCTTCCCTTCATTGGCTTCCTGTTAAATCCAGAATTGAATTCAAAATCCTGCTCCTCACATACAAGGTCTTAAATAATCAGGCCCCATCTTATCTTAATGACCTTGTAGTATGTCGGGAGTGCTGGAATGTTATGCTGCTATTGTTTGTTGCTAATTTTTTATGATCATTATTACTATTCCATTAATTATTAATATTGATATTGCATTTAGATGTTTAAACATATTGGCACCCAATTAAGCTTTTATTACAGGTCCAGCAAGAACCACTTTAAGCTGTTGAGTCGAATCTATAATTCTAAATGCTTTTCAATGCTCCTATAATCTTAAATGTTTCTGTGTAGACTGCAGGGACAGGAAATATACTCTGTGCAAAAGGAGACAGGAAACGCCATGCTTTGCAAAAGTGAAACTGAAAGCAGAGTCTGAGTGCAAGCTAAGAGCAGGTTATTTTATTATGCATTTATATCTTTGGATTAAGTTTTTAGTAGAGGCTCTTGATTAAAACATTTATTCAACATATTATATATATAGTTCCAGTTAGGTTATTACATGTAAGGATGAGCCTCTGTTCTGGTGAAAGGTCAGAAGTGCAACGGGTGAGATGAGAGAGCATTTAAGGACGAGACACACATACACACACACATTTGTAGACTCATTTATATAGGTAAGAGTTTAATCATGTTTTGCTTGCGACTGCAAAATTGTGCCTGCATGAGTGACAGTTTGTGCAGAACGTGGACCTGATGTTCCAGACAGATAAGCCTGGGCAGGATGGTGACAGGAAGCACCTGGGTTCGAGCCGAAGATGATGTTCTTTAAACTGTGTTAAAAGTTAACTGAACAGTTGTGGTTTTGGATTGACGTATGCTGTATTGTGTCTGAGAGGGGGGGAGCAGTATCACCCCAACCCTATAAAGCCTTGGTTTTGACTATTGTAAGACAGTTCAACACTGAACAGTGTTGGACTCCACATGTGTATTCATTAAAATGTCGTCTAATTGCACCCGGCAGGATCAGTGGTCATTATTTTTGGTCTTCCTCCTCAATTTCTGAACCATAACATTTGGGGGCATCGTCCGGTGAGAGGGGAATTTTGGAGGTGTAGACGGAGAGATCCGGGGTCCGTGGTGATTAGACGGGCAGATACGAGTCAGTGGTCGAAAGTGAGAGACAAGCCGGCTTATCCAAAGGTAAGGCACATACCTGTTGAATTTTCCAAAGTGTGCCAGATTGGACATTACAAAATTAAAGTCTACTCACTGGAAATTACTGGTGAATGTCTGTTTTGATTTTGGTGAAAATCTCATGAGAATTGAAATTGAAATACGGATAATGAAAGTAATAAAGTACAGTACTGAGAGAGTTAAAAGCGGTTGGAGCCGCTGCGAGAATTAAAAGCGGTTGGAGCCGCTGAGAGAATTAAAGCAGTTGGAGCTGCTAATTTAGTGTGATAGGGAATTTGGTCATTTTGTGGGTTGGAGCCCCATTGGTCATTGACTCTATCTTGTGATGGTCATTTTGTGGGTTGGAGCCCCTATGTCCACAAGGATAGGTCTGCCTCAATATTACTCCGGTTTGGGAGTGTAGATTGTTGTTTCAAATTATTTTAATTAAGGTTAGGACGAGGAGTTTGGGACCCCTAAGAACTGTTTCTCGGAGGCAACGCTCCCTGCTGGATAAAGATATTTATCCTTCACCTACCCTGAAGAGTAGGGATAGTACGGTCGACGGCCGGGGAGAACTTGGGAACCTCCAAAATTGCTAGGGGTGAAATTGTTTCAAATTATTCTAAATTCGTATAGAACGACAGCGGCGTCTGTTAAGAAGCGCATTTTCTCGGAATTACCGGTCCCTCCTGGGTAGGGACGCCTATCCTTGACCTATCGGCGAATAGGGTTAGTACGGTCGACGGCCGGGAAGAACTGGGGAACCTTCGAAATTGCTAGGGGTTGGAGCCCCTATCTGCGCTTTTTTGGCTACCTGTAAATTAAGTTAGGGCTAGAAATCTGGACGGAACGGTTGGAGCTGGTCCGGTGAATTGGTCGCAAAAAAGTCTGGGACTTTATCGGTTGGAGCCGTTATGTTAAATTTATCGAAATTTGTAGGAGCTAAGAGGCCTAACATCTGTGCAGTTGTAATTATAAGACGTCTGTGTAATATAAAATAAGAGATCTTTTTGTGTGAGAGAAGTCTTTGTGTTAGCAGTGCACTGCCGGATGTGCACTGACGGTGTGTGTGTGAGAATGCAAATGAGGAGCGGTGACGCGCATGGAGAGTGTTGCTTTCGAGTGTATTGAGCTTGATAACTATTGTTTGTAGATGTTCTTAAATGCCTGTGACTGAGATGCTGGTTTTGCTTATTAGAATTGTATAAATACAGTTTGAATATATTAGTGTGGATGTATAGTAATTGACTGAATTTTGATAGATGTATATATTTTGAGCCATAAATGCTGGTGTGTTTTATTTTTTAGTTATGTGTGTGTGGTGTGAGCAGCTGTGAGAATGATCAGAGGTTTCAGTTTTTTCTTTACTTGCCCTTTCTGAGTATGAAAAGCATGGCTAAAATACTCGTATGAAAGCGTATTTTGAGTGATTTTAACCGTGTGAATGCTGTCAATATTTGATTTGAGTGACTCTGCGTGATTTGTCTGAGTGAGTGAAAAGGTGGAAGTTTGAGAGAAAAGGCAGTGTGTGTGAGACGATTCATGTCTGAAAGAGGTTAGAACATTTAAAAGTGTGTATGAAATAAGGGTGTATTGTTTTTAGATCAAGATTTAGGAGAATTAAAGAGGGTTTTTAGACTATAAATACAAAGAAAGACAGAGTCTGCAGAAACAGGAAATGTGTGCCTGTGGTGTGTCGGTGACAGGAAACCGTGTGTGTGTCTGGGACAGGAAATGCATGCCCATAAAAGGGAAACTCACTGTGACAAGTGTGCACCTAGAGAAGAGAGAGACGAGTTATACTTTAGGTACATGAAGCAAATGAAGCTTTTAAGAAAAGAAATGAAAATGATATTAATTGTATGCTTTAGTGTGTCAATACAGGTGGACTTCGCTCAACATGGAACTTTGAGTAACCGGCAAAAAAAGGATAGATTAACATTGGGAAAATAAGCCAATCTTTGGCTGAAATTTTACAGCTTCACCTGTCATTTTGTCCCGAAACTGAGAAGAAGTTCAAAGGACAGTCAATCTCCTGATGAACACCGACAGAACATCGTGGACTCGAATACAGCAGGCAAACGACAGTGCCCCTGATCCATTAACACTGATGACGACTGACGACCAGCAGAAGCACGTAAGAAAAGCAAAGCTGTAACATGTGCTGTGAATTACAGGCTGGGCAGTTGAACAGTGGGATAAAGAATTGTGGAAGAGCACTGGACATTGAGTGTCATATTTGCCATGCTTGGAGTAATCTTGGAAGAGAAGACTGAAAAGAAGAATGGAGAAGAAAAGAGAAGGAACAAACTGTGTTTGCTGGAGATTTGAAGGCCACACAGGACACTGTGAAGGAAAAGGACCAGTGTCAGGTGAAGCCGCACGAGTTTGACTGAGAGAATACAGGGTAGAATTGGATTGAAAATTGAAGCCGGAACTCATGATTGTTTAGGGATGTCCACCATATCACGTTTAAAAGAGGTAAACACGAATTGAAAACACACATACACAAATTGTTACATGTGAGATTATTTTTGAAACGAATCAGAAGTGAGATAGTTTGAATCTAAAGCTCAGTGAAAAGATGCATAAATTAAATATGAATACATAAAAATGCAATGAAGAGCACAATATAGGATGCAATGAAGATGCAGCTTACACTTCATTAACATGATCACATGACATGCAACGAAGAAAACAGCTTACACTCAATTAACATGAAATGCAACGAGGAAAACGCTTATAGTCATATTCATGACATAAACATGACACAATTGGCATTTGTGACAGGAAAGAGAGAGAAGTGGGTCGTTTAAGCACTCGTGATAATAATGAAAATGTCTTAGTTTTGTTATTTTCAGGGGCAAGCAGACCTGGATCAATTTTCCACTCCAGCGGTCGGAGGAAATTATAGGTTAACATCAATGGATATGTTAAGGCAAGTTTCTGGTTGAATTGTTCACAGCATGATGTGTCCATGAACCTGAAAAGTAAGCCCTAACTCCTGGCTGAAGACCAGGAGGGCTGTTATTTAAGGTGGGAAATCAAAAAGTTGGGTTAGTAATTTGGGGGAGGAGAAAACTGGCTGTTTAAAGTGGAAAATTGTGAATGAGTCGGGCAATCCTGGAAGCCATAGATCAGGGGTGCCCAATCCTAGTCCTCGAGAGCTACTGTCCTGCAGCTTTTAGATTCATCCTTGTTCCAACACACCTGAATCAAATGAATGTCTTGTTATCAGGCCTTTGCCAAGCTTGATGGCATGCTGAAGAGGTCATCAAACCATTTGATTCAGCTGTGTTGGAGTAGGGATGCATCTAAAAGCTGCAGGACAGTAGCTCTCGAGGACTAGGATTGGGCACCCCTGCCATAGATGCAAAAATAACACACACAAACAGAGAATGCATTAACCTTACAGAGACAAGACAAGCTCATGAAGATTAATGCATAGACACTGATTAAACCTGGCTAAGAACACAAACATACGCAATGAAGATCAGTTTGCTAATTGTATGAGTGATAGAATGGTGTGAATGTTTAATAAAACAGACTTAACGCTTGAAGTTGAGGAATAACTCAGAGAAGTTATATGACAGAGGAGCTTCCTGTGTGCGTGTGTGTCGGAGGCTTTCAGTTGAGGAAACAGAGCAGTGGCTGTGGAGGATTATTTGGCGAAACATAATGGTAAAGTAACAGGATTATTGATTACGGTGGTCAGGTCTGTTCAGAGGTGCAGATTTGGACAGGAAATTTATAATTTAGTGATGATACGTTGTTGTAAAGGGGGACCATTGTTGTGTGGGAAACGGTGCAGCTTTTGACGAGGTCCAGGTTGCAGTGAACGGGTGAACTTTGAGATTGTTTCAGATTTTTGAGGCTGTTGTTTCTATTTCAAGAGAGGGAGTTTGATTAAACATGGATATGTCTGAGAGGGGCCCAAAATTTTTGTAGTAGTGCACTCAGAAAAAACCTGTCAGGTGATTTTGTTTTGTACTTTGATGAGCTAATAATCAGCTCTCTTTTTTCTCATTTTTGTTCTAAGCAGGCCTGAAAGAGAGTGGACTAACAGCGCTGACAAAATTTCCGAGTACGAAAATAAGGTGGGCTTTCCAGATCATAATTGGCGGAGGAGGAGTCTACCGGTGGAGACCTGATTGGTTGTGAGTCTCTGTCTAAAAGGATTGTAGCGATTCAATCCAGTCAAAAGCATAAAGAACTATTTTTTAGAAGGAAAAAACAAAATAAAACAAATGATTGAGCTCATTTTGCTGATGTGGAGCATCTGATGATTCGCGCAGAAGGCTGCGGTATCAGCAAAAAATATCTTGTGTGAATGTGTGTGACTGGACCAAAGAGGGAATGAATAAATGTGGACATGCGGACAATGTGGACAATATATGTGCCTGAATGTGGACAGACGTGTTGTCATGCCAGAAGGAGAAAGGGGATGGTTTCTTCTGTTTGTTTTGCTTTTGTCATAAGCAGGACGAGTGGAAGACTTAATTCTGGGGATGCTGATGTTTGCTTTGAGTAAATTTCTGTTTTACTGATTGGGGTTAGATTATGTTAATACATTATAAAATGCTAAGTGCTAAAGGGGAAATATTGTTTGATATAACTCATGTTACCATTAACTGAAGAAACACATGACTGATGACTGTTCTGCTTTAAGTTTTCTTTGTAATAACACAGATTGGATCATAAAGGGGGAGTTGAGTATGAAATGTAAAGTACAGGTTTTGTTTCCAGGAAGTTCCAAGGATACAGGCTCTGGATGGAGCGAGGACTTCGAGAAGATTTGACATGATGATTAAATTGATTTTGTTCCTTAAACACAGGTTTTTAGGGCCGGAGCAGAGAGGAGGATTGCTGAGCTGTTCTGAGAAATGATATGACTAACCTTGTTGTTTTAATTTCCTAAGCGTGGGTGAAGCATTTTGAGTTTTTTGCCACATGAGATGTGTCAAAAAAGAGAGGGATTTAAGGTTTAATTTGTTTAATTTGAAATGGGTTTTAGGATCATTTAATGACATTTTGGGTTTTTTTGATAATTTAGATATGGCAGTATTGAGGCAGAAATGGTTATTTTTAAATAAAGTTATTTTTAAAGTAAAATGAACTGAATTCGGTTTAGAAGATAAATTGCTGGTGTTGATAAGAAGTTCTACACCAAACTTAAAGGGAAATTGTGGGAATAATAATAATAAAGGGGAAGATGAGTGAAGATTTTACGAGTAGAAAATGTTTGATTTCTTTTGATTTTTAGAATAAGTTGTTATAATGTAGGCTTTAGAAACAGATATTAAATAGATTTATTTCTAGGGTAGAGGAGAGCTTTTTATGAGGATGATTTCATACACATTGCATTCTGTGCCTTTAAAGGAGTTGTGGCTCAGAAAGTTGTCTCTTGAGGGTTAAAAACTTTTGGTTAGCGTTAATG
Source organism: Oreochromis niloticus (assembly GCF_001858045.2). NCBI lineage: Eukaryota > Metazoa > Chordata > Actinopteri > Cichliformes > Cichlidae > Oreochromis > Oreochromis niloticus. The sequence continues at coordinate 25,078,196 of NC_031981.2, read as the reverse complement.
ATTAGCCAATCTACTGTGAGAATGACCTGAGTTATTGAAGGATTGCACATGCTTACAGACATATGGAGTTCTTAACACACATGACAGTATTGATTTGAGGCCAAGGGCCTGAAATTCCTTTAGCTTTTATCTGAATTTGAGTTGGCCCACTAATAAGTGACAGATAAGAGGAACTGAATAGGAGTTTCGCGTGTAACTAAACTGTGTGACATGTAAAATATTGAGATAACACATGCAGCTCTAAATTAGTCTTATTATATAAAATGCAGTTACAGAATAACAAATGCTTGTTGAAGTGACCAAGTTTTTTGTTTAAAACAGAAGTAAACGGAGAAAGCTTAGATATTGTGGTTAAGTCTGATAAAGTATAAATTAGAATGTATCATTACATTAAGAGCGGCAAAATTAAATAAAATGCTATACCAAGAACCGAAATAACACAGGAACTGTGAGTTTTTAAAATGGAGTTAGGGTTAACACATAGAAGTTGTTTATAGGGAGCTTTTAGCTATGATGAAATTTATTGAGGAGTAATTAATTGTGTGCTTACACTTAGTTGATTAAAGTGGTTGTTTTTTCTTTGATCCTTTAGTAGAATAGGCGCTTATAATAATTTTCTTGTGATTTTTTGTGATAGGTGGCTTTAGATGAGAGTTAAGGCACTTGCAGCAGCGACAGTTTTGTGCACAGGATGTTGATGATCAGATAAGGGAGCAACAGGAAGCACATGCAGAGACGTGAAAGCAGCGCTTTAAGAGTTTTACAAATGATGAGTAATGTTGAATAATATATAGAGGTTCAGGTTTTGAGTAATATTAGGTTGAATCAGGTTTGAATAAAGAGAACAATTTATGGACATAAGGTAGGGAAGCCGTAGTAGGGAGAAAGTGTTTTCTATCCTTTACAGGATTAGATTTCCACAAGAGAGGGTCAGAGCGGGAACAGTGATCCTAATGTCCATGACGTCATGGGTGGACAGGGAAGCAGCTGAATGGGCCAAGGAGTGACACAAGAAAACGGTGTGGTGACGTCTCTGAAAGAGACGTCAAGAGAGGGAGTGTCGGGAGTGCTGGAATGTTATGCTGCTATTGTTTGTTGCTATTTTTTATGATCATTATTACTATTCCATTAATTATTAATATTGATATTGCATTTAGATGTTTAAACATATTGGCACCCAATTAAGCTTTTATTACAGGTCCAGCAAGAACCACTTTAAGCTGTTGAGTCGAATCTATAATTCTAAATGCTTTTCAATGCTCCTATAATCTTAAATGTTTCTGTGTAGACTGCAGGGACAGGAAATATACTCTGTGCAAAAGGAGACATGAAACGCCATGCTTTGCAAAAGTGAAACTGAAAGCAGAGTCTGAGTGCAAGCTAAGAGCAGGTTATTTTATTATGCATTTATATCTTTGGATTAAGCTTTTAGTAGAGGCTCTTGATTAAAACATTTATTCAACATATTATATATATAGTTCCAGTTAGGTTATTACATGTAAGGATGAGCCTCTGTTCTGGTGAAAGGTCAGAAGTGCAACGGGTGAGATGAGAGAGCATTTAAGGACGAGACACACATACACACACACATTTGTAGACTCATTTATATAGGTAAGAGTTTAATCATGTTTTGCTTGCGACTGCAAAATTGTGCCTGCATGAGTGACAGTTTGTGCAGAACGTGGACCTGATGTTCCAGACAGATAAGCCTGGGCAGGATGGTGACAGGAAGCACCTGGGTTCGAGCCGAAGACGATGTTCTTTAAACTGTGTTAAAAGTTAACTGAACAGTTGTGGTTTTGGATTGACGTATGCTGTATTGTGTCTGAGAGGGGGGGGAGCAGTATCACCCCAACCCTATAAAGCCTTGGTTTTGACTATTGTAAGACAGTTCAACACTGAATCTGCACAGTGTTGGACTCCACATGTGTATTCATTAAAATGTCGTCTAATTGCACCCGGCAGGATCAGTGGTCATTATTTTTGGTCTTCCTCCTCAATTTCTGAACCATAACAAGTACCATATCACCCTATTAGAGCACTTCGCTCTCGCTCTGCAGGCCTACTTGCTGTTCCTAGAGTATTTAAAAGTAGAATGGGAGGGAGAGCCTTCAGTTTTCAGGCCCCTCTTCTGTGGAACCAGCTTCCAGTTTGGATTCGGGAGACAGACACTATCTCTACTTTCAAGATTAGGCTTAAAACTTTCCTTTTTGCTAAAGCATATAGTTAGGGCTGGACCAGGTGACCCTGAATCCTCCCTTAGTTATGCTGCAATAGACGTAGGCTGCCGGGGATTCCCATGTTGCATTGAGTGTTTCCTTTCCAGTCACCTTTCTCACTCACTATGTGTTAATAGACCTCTCTGCATCGAATCATATCTGTTATTAATCTCTGTCTCTCTTCCACAGCATGTCTTTATCCTGTTTTCCTTCTTTCACCCCAACCGGTCGCAGCAGATGGCCGCCCCTCCCTGAGCCTGGTTCTGCTGGAGGTTTCTTCCTGTTAAAAGGGAGTTTTTCCTTCCCACTGTCGCCAAAGTGCTTGCTCATAGGGGGTCATATGATTGTTGGGTTTTTCTCTGTATTTATTATTGTGCTATCTACTGTACAATATAAAGCGCCTTGAGGCGACTTTTGTTGTGATTTGGCGCTATATAAATAAAATTGAATTGAATTGAATTGAATTCTCTGCACACTCGGCAGCAGGAGGATCAGGTAAGAGAAAGAGGTTTCAGGTGTGCCCCGTGAAAAAGAAGTGTAGGACGCAAAACGTGTCAAAGGTATAGTAAGTACATATGTATTTGTGCTGTGCTCTTCTGTCCCACGTGTGCCGACAGGATCCTGGTAGGTAGGTGGATAGGGAGCAAGTGGGTGACAAGGATAAAGCTGGTGGGTCAGAATGACCCCCGAAGACACAAAGTGCAATGGAGAAAGAAAGTTTAAAAAAAAAAATACACCACCTATAAAGCTATGACATCTTTCTATTCATCACTGATTGAAGAAAGTAAGAACCCCAGTTTTCTCTTTAGCATTGCAGGCAGGATGACAGAGTAAGATCTCCGATGCACTGATAATTCTTTTAACCTTAACTAGTAACGACTTCTTTCTCTTCAAATTAAATTTTATCCTTTTGAGAAAAAAAATATTCATCTCACAGATGTATCATTATGTGCATCTACTTCTAGTGCTATTGCTATATATTTATATACTGTCACAGCTGCGGCGGCAGACTTGTAGAGTGTGTGAGAGAGGACCCAAATGCTGGCACTGCCTTGGATGCGAGTGAGCTTTATTTACACGGTGAGGATAGAAACAGAAGTGGTGATGAAATGTGCAGAACCTAAAGGAAACCTAAACTGGGGAAGCTAGTAAAACAGACTGGAAACCTTAAACCAGAGGAAACAGAGAGACTCAGGGAGACAACACAGACGAACCAGCGATGAGCACAAGAAGACACACACTATAAATACACAGAGGGAAACGAGGAAACTACACACAGGAGGGAGACACGGCTGAACCTAATTAACATGACGAAACAGGAAGGATAAGAAACTGAACACACTGACATCAGACACGGACCTTTAAAGTAAAACAGGAAATACACAGACTGGACTCAGAGACACGGTACAGACAAAGAACAGGGAGGACACACACAGGCAGGGATGACTAAACCCCAAACCGAGGGATAACAGAACCTGAAACCAAAGAATGAGAAAACCACAACAGAATACATAATAATAATAACAACAACAACAACAATAATAATGATAATAATAATAACGATGATGATGATGATGATGATGATAATAATGAACACAAAATGCTGGGGGCAGCACGGTGGCACGGTGGTTAGCACTGTTGCCGCACAGCAAGAAGGTCCTGAGTTCAATTCCACCATCAGGCCGGGGTCTTTCTGTGTGGAGTTTGCATGTTCTCCCCGTGTTTGCGTGGGTTCCCTCCGGGTACTCCGGCTTCCTCCCACCGTCCAAAGACATGCAGTTTGAGGGGATAGGTTAATTGGATAATCCAAATTGTCACTAGGTGTGAACGTGTGAGTGTGAATGGTTGTCTGTCCCTGTGTGTTGGCCCTGCGACAGACTGGCGACCTGTCCAGGGTGTACCCCGCCTCTCGCCCTATGACAGCTGGGATAGGCTCCAGCGCCCCCCGCGACCCTGGAAAGGATAAGCGGAAGCGAATGGATGGATGGACAAAATGCTGGGTCGAATGACCCAGGACCATGACACATTCTTTCTCTTCAATTGATCTTTTTGAGTTAACTTTAATAATAACTTCCTCCAAACCATCGGTGTGTCTCTTAGACGGCATTCTGCAAGGATACTGAAAGAAGTCCTACGATTAATTAATGCTTAATCTTAAATGTGATCAATCAATCTCTATTAATGAGCTATGTAAAACAGGTCTTTAAGGTGACAGTAAATAATCTACTACTTATCCATTACTTGACCCAACTGTCTTAGCTAATTATAGGCCAATCTCCAACCTTATTTCAAAAATTCTTGAAAGAGTAGTTGTAAAACAGCTAACAGATCATCTGCAGAGGAATGTTTTATTTGAAGACTTTGAAGAATTTGTTTTTAATCTGTTTCATTTAATCTGTACAAACAATTGATAAAGGCCTGTCTCCTTAGAAAAACATAAATACATATGTGTAAACTGAATACTTGTTTTGCTATTATTATTATTATTATTATTATTAGTAGTAGTAGTAGTAGCAGTGGTAGTTGTAATACATTGGGTTGATATATCAGGTGTGTGTGTGTGTGTCTTCATAAAATGAAATGTTCTGACATCAGTGTCTCTGAGGATATTTCAGCACCTTGGATTTTTAGCACATATTTCAACACTCAAGCTGTATTACTTTTTGCTTCCACACTATTGTTTCAGTTTCCTCAGTCTGACTTTCTCCTGCTTCTTTGTCTCAATAGTTCTCATTTCTCACTACAAAAACATATAATTATGCATAAGGACCTTATTCGAAAAGCGATTTAAGCCATATTTTATAAAGCTCAGAACTGGATGACCATCTTTGCTCTACCATGCACAGTGACTTGACAAGTGGTATTGGAGTTCTCTTCTCCTCCTCTGGCTCACTTTAAAAACATACATCACATCAGTTTCAGCCTTTGCCAAGCCACACAAGATGCAATTATAGTTTCCTTTGCTCAATCATTTCCTTTATGTATGATAGATGAATCTTATAATTTATGTATAAGCTCAAACCAGAAATTTCTGCATTAAAAATGCAGTGAGTTAAACAACATTGTCAAGCTGCCTCTGTCATCCATCCTAACATCAAATTTTTATTCATGAGGTGTGGCAGCTGAGTTTGAAAATGATTTATAAATTAGAGAGTGCATTTCAAGACCTTTTTGTTCATTTTAACACTTAAAAATTGCAATAAATGAAAGATATGGCTATATAAACAAAAAGATGGAAGTAATAGCCAAAAGATATGTAGATGCATGAATAGCTGCATGAATAAAAGCTTGGAGATTGCTTGGTGTGTAACATATGCATGGATGCGCATATGAAATATGATTAAACTGCACAAGTAAATTTCGAAGGCTCAGAATACTATCTCTACTCAGAGCTTAATTATGTGGGCTTAATGAGTTCATTTGATCTGAAAATGTGAGAGTGTAGTTCACATAAAAATCTCCTGCAGTTGCTCTTCATTCATAATCGGAGAAGAGTGAAAGTCAAAGAGAGTACTTTCTGTTTGATTTAACTCCAGGAGAGGAGAGTGTTTTACATAACCACACATGCAAGATTTGTGTTGAATGTTTCCAAATTTAAACCGGAGCTTTCCCAGCTTAGTAGCCATCTGCCATGTCAAGCCATTTTCCTCTGTTGTTATTGTTAGCTTCTCTACAGTTCCACAGTATGCTATTAGAGCTACCGAGGAACACATTTGATGAATCCCTGATCCATGCATCTTTTTCAACCATTTCATTCTAACTGGTTCTTAAACATTAATGGGTTAAAATGGCCACAGACTCACCTAAACCCTTTAAAATTCACCAAAATCAAGAGGCTAACAAGAGGTCATTTCTTGAGGTGAAAGTACTATGAACAAGTAAATGGCAAAGGATTTTCGTTATTACTAAATCATTTGACAAATCTAATGCATTTCTTAAGCGTTGCTCTGATAATACTTGACTATCACATGTATGTTCAGATCTCACAATGGTTTTAGTTTTGAAAAATGTTTTATATTTAAGTTTTATTCCATGTTTATTCCTCTGGAAAGTTAATATTTTCAGACTCATCAGTCACACTTTATAAGAATGTCACACTATTAAGCATTAGTAAAGAATTGTATGGTATTGTTTGGTATTGTCTCTACAGGTTTGTGCTGTAGAGACCTGTGCTAGAATAATGATGAGGGAGGCTGGGTGTTTTTTTCTCCATGTCTGTTATCTGGTCAGCGAGCCGTATTTTATTCTTTGACACCCAGGCTTGAGGAGGAATGTAGATCCCAATCAGAATGAATGAAGAGAATTCCCTGAGGTAAATACATTTTCTTGGTGTTGGTAAACCTATACACAACATGAGAAAAATAAAACCTCTAAACACATTTTATCTAATGTTGTATATATATGTTGTTATCATTTATTTTCTACCCTCATTATTCAAGTCTGATCTTCATTTGTATATTCCATTGTTGAGTCTTCAGTTATTGTTAATTTCAGTTACTGGGGCTCGGGGGTTGTCTTTAGTTAGATCCCTTTTGTATGTCTATCTTCTGATCTGTCTATCATGTCTTCATTTGTGCTTTTGTCTTTCAGTGTTCCCCTGTCCAGTCCATCTGCCTTTCCGTGTGTCAAGTAAATCTCTACTGAGTTGTCTTCCCCTTTTATTGCTGTAATGGAAATTGTCTTTGCCCAAGACTGCCAAACTACTTCGAGCTGATAGTGACAAAACATACTTGTTGCATGTATGCCTTTAGGAACTTTCAGTTACAAAATGTCAAAAAGTCTTCTTCACACACCAAGGTTAATTATGGAGTTGCACAGGGTTCTGTCCTGGGGCCAATTCTATGTGCATGCTTCCCTTAGGCAGTATCATTAAAAGGGATATGCATTTTCATTCCTGTGCAGAAGATACCCAACTTTATCTACCCCTGAAGCCAGATGGCACACAACAAACTTTAGTTTAAGTCATAATTTAGGCATATAAGTTCTTTTAGTTGATTCAGTTGAGAGTTGCTCCACACAGTTTACAAAGACTCTTATTTTTCTTGACATCAAGTGCTACGTGTGTTCATATTGTTAATCTTGCTTTCCTCCCAAGAGTTGGGATTTTATGAGAAACAGGAACCACAGGAAGCTCACCCTTCCCACCCTGTTGGGAGTAGAACATGCACATCTATGTGTCTAAACATACTGAACCAAGACATTACTTCTGATTACATTAATTTCAAACTTGTCCGTCTTTCTACACAACTTAAGAAATTCTGACTGGATCTCATGTCTTCAGAACATTTTTAGCTTGCTTTTATTCGCTGACATGTCAATACATTTCATCAGTTTTTTTCCCCTCCTTCATTAGTTCTCATTAAGTTATTGTATTTTTTTAATTGTCAGTTGAATTTGTTCATCTGAAACTAGCATTTTCAGTGGGAGAAACGTTTTGTCACTCGTCCAAGTGACTTCTTCAGTCTCACCTGACTGCAGGTTTCTCCAACCTAATAAAAACACTACATTTGCATAATTACTGAAACTAGGACCACTGGTGAACAATGGGCTGTGAGGTCATGACGACTGATGAACACTCACTGATCAATGGCCATATGTACTTTGATGGAAATTTATTTCATTTGATGTATTGGTCACATGTTTTAGTAACAGTGCTTTTGTGTCACTTGGTTGTATACATCTGTTTCACACGTAGAGGGGAGGGGCAGGAAGCAATCTTTAGGTGACCCTGTAAGAGGAGATAAGGGCTTGCAAAACTCTTTTTTGTTCTGTTTGACTGTATTTTAAGGGGACTGTGCTATTCATCTTTAGAGACTGTGTATCAGTGCCCCACTTGGGGATTAAAAAGTGTTACTGCTCATTTTGGCAGCAGACTTTGTTAATTAAATTTCTGTAACAGTACCAAAGTGCTGTCAGCTTTGGTACTGTCAGCTTGGCCACATTAATGTAGCAAATCTCTATTAGCGAGTTACTGCAGGGGCGATCCGCGCTAACTTGCTAACGGAGATTTGCCGTGTTAATGTGGTTATGGCGTTAACATCATTTTCACGACATTAACACTGACAGCACTAATATAAATATAACTAAACTGAGCTAAATGTGGGCATTCTGTAATAAGGTGGTCAATCATGGAGGGGCTCACATGAGAGGTATATTACCAATCACCTTCATACGATTGCTTTGTTGTCTGTTGTTTGTATGCTGTTATGACAACTCAGTTTCCCTCTGGGATTAAGTTTTTCTGATTCTGATATTATAAGTTCAGACTGACAGCTTAAAGAATAATAAACTAGTTCTTGTTTAGAGTTTTCCCAACTATAATGTACAGTGCACAACTTGTTCTCCTGTGCAGCACATAAAAGCTGCATAAACCCTGCCTCCCAGAACTGTGGGCTATCAAAGATAACAATAAAAAATCTCTTAAATTGCACTGACCTTTTTAGAGAACATTATTTGCACTGCTTCAAATGGTGTTCTTGATTGACTTAGCCCTACAATGCACCTGGGGGCATGCATTTGTGAATGTGTGTATGTGAAGCAGATGCTACCTTAAGCTCAACCACTCTATCGTAGAGGATTAATAGGCCATAACAGTAGAACAGAGATGTTGAGCCACTCCTGGGGAAACCGTCACTACTGTGCAGTAATTTCAGATATGCCTGCAAAAAGGAAGTAAATAGCTGCAACCTGATTTAAAGCCCAAACCTTTTCCTCCCGTATCCAAGTTCACTGTTTTCAGTCTGAAGTCTACTAGAAGATGTGAATCAGCAATCCCTCTTGCAAACATCACCAAAACAAATCAGCTTTTCTACACCACAGCAGTAGTGATTACTGAGATGCTTGGTTATAAAATGAACACCCCCAAGGATTAGTACCCTACATACCCTACATAGAGAAGTAGAGTACAGAGGGAAGTTAGTCAACTATCGGAGCTGTAGAAAACTGTGGTGCCTAATTACAGCAAGTTGCCCATACCTGAGGCTTTGGAAACTACCAAGCAAAGACTCACAGCCTTGGCCAGTCCCTTGAAATGTATATCAAAGAGATAGAAGTCAAAGTAAGAAAACACTTTATTTATCCCCAAGGGGCAATTAAAAAGGAGAATAAACCAGCATAGGCCTGAAACTTCTCATTGAGATAATTGACAAGACTGGCTACAGATACCTGCTACGGAATGGAGCCATGTCCTCTACATGGTTTGGATCTACCAGAAGAGGCAAGTTCTCAGGGGCAGCCTTTGCAAAGCTGCCCCTGATAAAATCCAGCACATAATGGCAGGGTGCAAAAAGCTAGCAGGCAGGGCTTATAGAAAGCCATAACCAAGTGGCTTGCAGTGTACACAGGAACATCTGTGCCGACTATAGCCTGAAAATCCCACAGATCAAAAGGGTGGTTGAGAATGATGGAGCTAAAATGCTGTGGATTGTCCTTTAAGAGGGTCATTGACCCACAATTAATTACATGACATGAGCCAAAGTGTGAATAAAGGCATGGGTCATTATCACCAGTTTTCAGGTGAAACCATTGTGGGACCTTGCCCCATCTCATTGTGTAACTAATTTTGGTCACTTGACGCAAGATATGAGTGGGGGTTGAGGTGCCAGATAACGGATGGCGTAGTTGTCTTGGTTCTCCTGGATCCATCTCTGTCTGCCTCTGGCTCCTGGGGGGTGTTATTCAAGTACACACAAGAAAGACTGTTGATTCATGTATCTGTGCATTTTTTTTTATTTTTGTGTTCCAGGTGTTTTATGTTTGCTTTTTCTTACAGGTGCAGAAGTTGGCAACACAGTGTGCTTTTCTAGTTGTACTCAATCATTTGTATGTATTATTGTAGGGTCTACCTTACAATGTAATGCGCCTTGAGGCGGCTGTTGTTGTGATTTGGTGCTATATAAATTAAATTCAACTGAAATGAATTATCATTTTATTATATTTTCCACTATTTTTTCTTTTTTCCCCCGGTCTGTCCTGCCTTAAATATTGTCATATTATACCACATATAACATAATAACTGAAATAAAATAAATTTCAATGAATAATAGAATAGAATAGAATACCAGCTTATTGTTATTGTACATGTATAATGAAATTATGGTTGCTCCACACCAACTCTGCAGGAATAAAATATAAATAGTCAGACAGCAGGAATAAATAAAAAAAATATATACAATCAAGAGGAATATATACAATATACAAATTAGACGAAAATATATAAAGGAAGAGAAAGGCACACAATAGAAAAGGCACAAATTGGAGAACAAAATGTTTGGAAGTAGTGCAAGAAATAAACAGATAAAATGAAAATTCAAACAAAATAAGACATATATGAAATCTAAACTAAGGCATTAAAATATGTAGCTTTACTCTCTTCTTGGAAGGCTTTCTGACATTAATATAAGGAAAAGGTGTTTCGACAGTTTTATAAATCCGGGATGAGGGAGATTTGGTGTGTGTTCATCTTTGAGTATTTGTGTAGGCGTACCTGTGTGTGTTAAAAAGTGCATGTGAATGAGTGAGTTTGTATCTGTAAGCCTTTAAAGAACTATGTGAAGAAGAAAAACTATGAGGCAAATTCAATATATTGAATTTCATTCTACACCCATTTGGACAACAAGTTGTGTTGTTAGTCAGAGACCTCAGATACAGGTGTGGCCAATCAACACAACTTATATTTAATATTTAGATCGTATTTTGATTGATACTGCAGAAAATTTCCAGGAGAGTTGTACAGCATGTGTTGCTGTTTGAGGAAATACTCAATCATGTCTATATTTAATCACCACTGAGGAAGGTAGCTGATCATATCAGTTTAAGGTTGATAGGACATGAATTGAGTTCTGATGGCAAAGGAGATGCCTTTGACTTCTCCTCCTCCTCCTCTGTCAGGTCAGACAGTCTTGTGCTTCTTGTTGAGCACAATCAATATACACACCAGTTTTTCAACCACTTTTTCCGTCTCTTATTCACTCTGGTTGATGTACAGCCATAGCCATAATTTTCCCTGTGGCATGAATGCCAAAATTGAATTTTCATTTCTGTGCCACTAAAGGTTTTTGAAATATATGAAATACTTGTGATTATTTGTTGCGATATCAAAGAAACACAAAGCGCATGAAAAACAAACTCATGCCACTGTCAAAGCCTTTGGTCATGACTGGAATCTCTCTGGAATCCTGCTGTGGATTTTCCTCCCATAAGTCACAAATGTGACGGCAGATACAGTCTGTTGGAAGATATGAGATGTTTTAGGTGTAATTGGCTTGTATTTGGTAGACTTGGAACTACTAGTGTGGGCAGGAACCAAATACATTTATGTTGCTCAGTTTAGGAGATCTTAGCACCATTACATCTTACAATTCATCCAAAAGACACCTTAGATTACAGTATGGTATGTATCATGACCGATTAGATTAGTTTTAAATGCCACTGTTAAAGTACACATACACACACACACACACACACACACACACACACACACACACACAAATCCTGTTTATATAAATGAATACTTTTGTAACATTTAGTGCTTTAGTTGTTTAATTTTCAAAATAAACACAAAAATTAGCACTTAGTGATCAGGATTAGTTGGGAACATGGTTGCAATGACAGATTAGAGTATGAGGAAGAAATGTACTGATGTGTGCAGTGGAATTATTTTTTGTGGGGTTTTTTTTGTATTATGAAAAAAAATCTGTTTATTATCATTCAAGCACTCGGGCTCTCTACCAGCGGCCTGGGAGCTTGAGGGTCCTGGGCAGTATCTTAGCTGTTCCTAGGACTGCGCTCCCCACTCCTTCCTTCAGCTTAGCATACAGCCTCAGGGTGCTGGACGGGGTGAAACCCGCAGTGTGTCATCAGGAGTTTCCTCATCTCGATGTCAGTGCCTTCTATAGCCTCCTTTGGCCAGCTTATGATCCCAGCAGGGTGCCTGATCACTGGCAGGGCGTAGGTGTTGATAGCCCGGATCTTGTTCTTACCATTCAGATGACCCCTCAGGACTTGCCTGACCCTCTGCAAGTACTTAGTGGTTGCAGCTTTCCTAGCGGCTTCTTCATGGTTCTCTGTTCGGTATCCGTAGCCAGTCTTGTTAATGATCTCACTGAGGGGGGTTCAGGCCTATGCAGAACAGCAGTGGGGACAGAGCATCTCCTTGGTTGATTCAGCACTTGATGGTCACTTGTGCTATTGGATTGAAGTTGACCTCTAGTGTTGTCTGCCACATCCCCATTGAGTTCCAGATCTCTTAGGGTCCTGTTGATCTTGTATAGGTCTAGGCATTCCAGGATCCAGGTGTGGGGCATTGAGTCATAGGCCTTCTTGCAATCAGTCCAGGCAGTGCACAGGTTCGTCAGCTTAGTCTTGCAGTCTTGGCTGACTGCTCGGTCTACCAGTCGCTGGTGTTTTGCGCCTCTAGCATTCTTGCACCTTTTTGTCGCACCTGTCTGCAGCTGTGATAGTTGGCTAACCTCCCTCTGTGCTACCTTGATCTTGGCCTCTCGTCTCGTTCACTGCATATAACAAACAAACAAAAAGGAAGAAAACATGCTCCAGTGGCTGAATCAAATTGTTAATTTATTGTTTGGAAAAAAAATCTGATGGGTGGGGGAGGTTGTCACATCCTGCAGGAGCCTTCCTCTCTTCAGGAACTCTCTCTGCAGGAGGGGGAGATACAGGAGAGGTGGAGGAAGATCTCAGCCTGGGCGTCTATTGTCTTGTGTAGTCTGGAAGATGAGTGGATGATGGGGTGGGTGCAGTTTTCTCTGTGGTGGGGTCAGGTGGACTGTCCCGGGCTCTGTGGGGCCGGGAGGCGCTGCTCCACTGGGCCCCGGTCTGGATGGGCCTGGGCTCCCTTTTCCCTGGCGGGTTGCAGAGTATGGGGGTGCCTACTGGGGTCACTTGCCCCTCCCTTCCTTCCCTCCCCATCTCCAGCTGCCTCCCTCTTCCCGCTCCACCACAATCACCCACACATGCAGGGCCTTGGGGTAGGGGTGTGTCACCAGGGTGCAGAGGAGACATCCCCCCCCCGTCCCCTTCTGGCTACCTCTGCCTCAATTTTATCCCACAACTTAGACATTCACATTACTCACACTCTCATTACACATACATATAGGATCTTGGGGGTGGGCACGCTACACGGATTCCAATCACCATCAGGGTGTACACCTCACCCCTGGCGTCGCTGCCCACCTCTCAATTTTAAATACACGTAGACATTGAGGGCTAGCAGGAGGGGCTATACGCTTACCTGCTGCTCTGGCAGGTAGCTCCATGCCCTCCTGGGTTTTAAATGCACCTTAGAACACACATACATCAACACTACATATGAGCGGGTGAAGGGAGGTTTGGAGTCTTCCTACACCCCCGTTCTCTGCGGCCTGCTGGAGCGGGGGGGCTCGGAGGAGGAGCTGGCCGTCCGACTGGGGTCTGGAATGTGGGGCCTCCCTGCTGCTGCGGAGTCGGGACGGTCTGCTTCTCCCCACCGCAGGGAAAAGGGTAACACCACCTGGGTCTGGGCGCAGTTTCCCCCTCCAGGGGCAAGGGTACCTAGACCCGGGGCTTAGAGTACGCTTGGGGAGTGTGATTGTGTGTACAGTGTCTCTCTACGTCTGTCTCCACGTTGGGTGAGTGTTGAGAGCATGAGGGTGGGAATAGATGTTTGTATCTGTGTTTGCCTGTTTGTCTGTGTCTATATGTCAGGTATATATCAGACCCCACCTCTCTGGGGACATCTCAGGCCCTCCAAGGTTTGGAGGCCCATCTCCCCCCACCACTTCCCCTGCCGGTGGCAGACGCCCTCAGACATCGGTGCATTGGTGGTTCTTTGTGTCCGGGGTGGGCGCCCAGGTACCCACCGGCTCACTCCTTGGCGGCTGCTTATCGGGGCATGGAGCCTGGGGCTCGCTCGGGCCACTTCGGAGATGGGGTGCCCTCGGCCTCTCGGCCCGGGGCTCGGTCACTCAGGCACAGCTGGCTGCCGGCGGAGCTCACGGGCACGTCACTGCAACCCCCCCTGGCTTCTGCTCCGCGGCTGCTGAGTGACCCCTCATCTGGGACTCTCCTCAGCTCTTTCTGGGATAGTGGCGCGGCTGCCCCTCTGTTGGTCTTCCTTGGTCTCTTGTGTTCTGGGGGCCTCTGGATGTCTGGAGTCTTGATCTCCTCCATACCTGCTTCATGCCCTGGAGGTCGGGGCAGTGGCCCCCCACACCCTCTAGCAGATCATTACATGAAGGAACCTCTTAAAAACAAGCGCGTTCATGCTCACAGGTGTACACACGGGTGATCACACACACAAACTACACCCTTTTTGGCTCCTACCTCAAAGCACACTGTGCGCTGTCGATCTCACGTGCTGCACCATAATGTTTAATATTTAGTATTTACTGTCATATTTCCATATATCATTGTGATCTTGTTTATTACTCTTGTCTTCTTCTGCTTGCTTTCTTTTTTCTTTCTCAACAGGTGATCCAGGTGATTGATATGTATTTTTTTTTTTGTCTGCTTATTCTGTTGGTTTTTGTTTTTTGCCCTTTTCCCCCGTCCCTCTTCTCAGGTTTTTTTTTTCTTTCCCTCTTTCTTTCTCCCCTTTCTTTCCACCAGTCAAGTCTGTCCCGTATTCAGCAAGTGAAAATAAAATAAACAATAAAAGGTGAATCAGATGGACCATTACGGCAAGGCTGGGATGGTCCATTTGGTAAAGTAAATCCGTTGGGCATCTTTCTTCGCCTTTAGACAATAATTCTGATGGCAAAAGAACCAAACGGGACAGGTTAAAAAAAAAAAAAAAAAAAAAAAAAGGAAAAAAAATCTGATGCATGTTCTCTCAGTGTTTCACCTCTGGGGTTCCACCTGTGATCTCTATTTTTTAATGAATAAGGGGGCTCTGCTTTTAACTAGAGAAAAACAACAACATGAAAATAAACATTTAGGTCAATGCTCCCAGCTTTTTGTGTGTTCTAACGAGGTTTATTGTTGTTTAGATCAACTCTATCATATTTCTTTTTATTTCAAGATTAATTACTGTCTCTATCCTCTTCTCTGTTACTCTTGGTAAATTACTATATGAGCCGATTTCAGTCAGTGTTTAATTATTTTCACCCCCTCACCCTAATGTTCAGATGATGTTAGCTTTTTGTTGGGTGTAAAGGAGAGTGTTATTCATCCATATAGGATTCATATAAAGAACTGAATGGTGCATGAATAATGTAAAATTTACACATTCATTATTGATTGCATGTTGCATCATTTTAGCCTGAAAGGCAGGGAGGGGGCAGCTGAAATGGGAGGCTGGTGAAAGGACCATGCAGTCCAGTTTTATGACATGTTTTTTGATGTGCAGCCTACTCTTCTTTAATCAATCCCTCCATACTGAGCTCCACTTTCATTTGATCTTTTTCCCTTGACCCCACTGTGCTCCCGCCTTGCCTCTCCTCCCTCCTCCCTCCTCCCTCCATCTATTCAGCCTTCCATTGCCTCATCTTTCTGTCCTTGCTCTATACCATCTAACAGGGTGAAGATGGAGGGGGTAAAGGGGAATGAGAGAAGCGATGGAGAATGTTTCTCAGTTGAGTGACTTGTCTGTCACATAAAATAGCTGAGATAAGTAGTGACCATATACACATATACGCACACCCACAACAGCAGTAGCAGTAAATATTAGTTGGCTTGGTGTGTGTGTGCGTGTGAGACAGAGAGAGTGTGTGAATGTGTGAGAGAGTATATTTTAAAATGAAAAGATGAGGTTTTTCTTTTACAAACAACAGCCAGTGTATTACAGGAGAAACATAAAGAAACATAAACCAGGTGTCAAAACAAGAAGAGATGCGGATGAAGACAACCAGCTAAAGGGGGAGTAGCATCACTGAGGCTTTCCAGGATTTTATTAAACGACATATTCTGAGACTAACAATTATGGTATGTTATCATGTGTTGACTATACCATACACCCAGACTGCATTCATGACAGATAAACACCAGGAACACAGCCAGGAACTTCATCCCATTATCTCAAAAACCATGACATTTGTCACCATTCAGTAGTGTGAAAGGCTTAACATCCAAAATTGTGGTCGTTTATGGGGCCAAGGACCACCTTACCAAACAAAAGAGGCATCAGTACGTTATGAAGCTTATGCACAGGTTCAATAAGGAAAAAATGTCATCACTCATCTGCCTGTTTTCCTGAATGCTAGGCAGCTTTTACCTTCTTTACATCACTACCACTTTCCAGTTTCAGTACTGACATCATTACCATAGTACAATCAG
Organism: Oreochromis niloticus; assembly: GCF_001858045.2. Taxonomy (NCBI): domain Eukaryota; kingdom Metazoa; phylum Chordata; class Actinopteri; order Cichliformes; family Cichlidae; genus Oreochromis; species Oreochromis niloticus. The sequence goes on along the minus strand of NC_031981.2, from coordinate 25,061,709 downwards.
CTTCCTGCAAGCCTCCTTTGAGCCAATAAGCCTCCACTTGGTTTAAATCTGTGCTCTCTGTCATTCTGCTTTTTATTCTCTCATTCGTGATACCCCCCTTCTCCCCTTCATATCCACCTGAGTCAGAGCTCCCTCCAAGCCTGGGTCTTCATCTTCACCACCACAAATGTCTGGACTCCAAATGGCCCTGTCTTAAATCCCCCACCGCTGGGATTCCATTCTGCCATGATGGGTCATCAGTGTCTAATTGATCTCTTCTTATTGAATTGTCTGACAGTCTCAAAGAAAAGACATGAAGCTACACAACAGGCAGCACTGCATATTTTATTTGGCGAGATTTACATCAGAAGCCCTTCCAGAGGCAAACCCAAAGAAAATTTGTACCTTCTTTGGAATTTAATCAGCTACCTTTCACTTGCTAAGTGAACATGTAAACCATTACACTATAGAGTAATTTAAATAAGATTTAAAAATCTTAAAAGTTCAGTCAGGTCACACAGGCTTACTATAAACCTGGCTGAACTTACAGTCAGCTGATACCTTTACATGCATCCAGTTGCGAAGCAGTTGCTGAACATCTGCCAGCCATGCAGCCTTTCATGCTGTGTCTGACTAAACCAGTATCAGTTGTCTTATCACTGTTCTCCCAGCTGACTATTTTCCATTTATGTATTCACTTGAAAACGTTAGGAACTGAGCCAAACTGCCAAATATAAATGACTGAAAATATAAACATGATCTTTTTTTCAATCTTCTTTTGACTATAGTGTTACTGGAAAAACTGCAGATGTTCCTTTATGTTCACGAGCACTACCAGTAGAGCCTGGTAAAAATAAATAAATTTTTTCTCTTCTTTTATAAACACTAATCCATTGTCGTGATTGTGTATGTGACGAATAAAGCTTGTTTGTTTGTTTTTGTTTGTTTGTGGCCACATCATTTGGTAACATGCAGTACATAGATTGCAGGACTCGAGAATTGTCCAGCAACACTGAAAATGTGAGCCCTTTTTCACACAGTTCACAAAGATTTCATTCAGAACTTTAATGAATTCATGGAGATCACATGGGTGAAATGAGCACAATCTCCTCTTAACATTTGACTTCAAGATCAGGAGATGCCTACAAGAAACCTATTAAAAGGCATCTGTTCAAGTTACTGATTTCATTTTCAAAATGGTGCTCAATGAAAATTTTGTTCCATCAATCTCTTGCATATTATATTATAAAGCCTTAATATGTAGAATGTAATAGTATAAAGCAATCCCATCGGGGGGGGAATGCAGACGTGGATTTTGTTAACTAATGATAAGGTACTCTAAAATGGCAGCATGAAAGGTCAAAAACTTCATATTTATGGGTATTACCATGTAGGTCTATAGAGACTCATGTGTTTCAAATGAGATTTAATTCATGCTTGACTTGTAATCTAAATGTCAAACTCACATTTTACACTGCCATCCGCCAGGCTGGAAACTCATGAATCGCTATTTCTTAACATCTACTGATGTATGTATTTTTAGACCAAGATCTGGTCCGGCCTTGATTTGAATTGACACACTCCACATTTGCAGGAAGAGGGAAAAAGGCAGGGAAAAAGTGATGAGATATTCACTGACAACCCCTTCACTTTTCACCAGTTTTGGAGTCGTGTGATTGAGTCCTACACCTAACAATTCATGACAGTATCTAAGTCTCATAAGGTTGTTGGGGACTATTTGTAAATATAAAATAATGCATTCAATTTTTTCCCAGAAAACCATGTGTTAAGAGATGTATTCTTAAACACTTCTTCAGTTGAGAATCAGAGAGGAGAAACACACAGTTTTACTTGCAGCAAGGGCAGCCACAGAGCACTCGCACTGAGAGTGAGAGCTCTGAGACTTGCGCCGTGTCACTGCCCTGGTCTTTATTTATACATCAGTGGGTGTTTGTTCTTTACATTGGAATGTGGATGTTTGGGTGTGTGTATGTGTGTGTATGTGAACCCATAAAGTGACTTCCTAAACCTGCTGGCCTGGAAGTCCAGCAGTTCATCTAAACAAAATGCACTTAGAGTAAAACAGATATAGCTACGTTAATCCTACCGTAAAACAATAAGACAAGGTATGTCCTTTCCCATGCTCCCAGGATGTGGGTGTGGATATCAGAACACTCTGGAATGCACACAACGTTGTTACAGACTTCCTAGGATGGGACATTCTTTCAATATGCCAACAACTATATACTTCTAAACACAAATGATTACATGCAGCATTCTACCATATGCAAACTTATATTATTAAAAGGTTATGCTGACTACTAAATACAGTACAATTTTCCATTGACATTCCCTCCTGTTGTCAGTGTAACTTTTAAGTGAGATATCAGTATGTAACATCTTGTTGTACATTTTCTGTCACATCGTCATTAATCACACAAAGTCTTCATGGTGCAACAGGTCGGAGTCATCATTATCATTTGTCACGGCTATGTATGCAGCAACAGTGGAAAATATTATGCGGTTAATCATGAGTTTTAGACATGGCAGGATACATGTTACAAAAACACAAAATAAAAGTAAAAATACTCCAACTCCGATGAGTAGTCTTTTTAGCACCTGTAACCAGGAGCCAGTATAAAGCCAAGAAAACCAGTCACTTGTATCACTTACATAGTCCTGATTTTGGGCCTGCTGGATCTCTCTCAAGGCATTCAGGGCGTCAGTCATGTTTGATGAGTGTACATTGTCTGGTATGTAAGTGCAGCAGGTGTTGTTGAAGAGGACACAAAGTCCCCCTTTCTCTGCTAGTATCATGTCCAGAGCTACTTGATGTTGCATCACTGCAATCCGTAATGCATCGATTTCCTGATTCTGCTGTTCGTTGATCTTACACGAAGCGTTCAAGAAAAGTCCAAAACGGTAGTCCAAAGTTTCAATCCTCAGCATGTTTTTTCCAACTCCAACCCAGGGGAACAATGAATGGAGTACTTTCTGTCCGGTAGTCCATAATTTGAATTCCTTGGGCACGTCGCTTCCCCATATCGGATCATGTGGTTGAAGTTTAGGGAACGTTGATCTTCTTTTCCGGTGTGCTGTAGAAGTGGTGTTTACTGCAGTCATCCTGAAAGTGTGATCTGACAGGAATATAGGAGCACATGTTCCTGTCCAGCCTGGGGGCAATATGAAATATGCCCGTTGTCCACATAGCCAGGCCATTCCTTGCACCCAGTACGTGCCATTAGAAGGTCCACTCATATTCACAGGGGCGCCCTCTCCGTGGCCTGCAGTTTGGACACAGTTTGTGGTGTTTCCAACGGGTATGTTACCTTTCTCTTGTTGATAACACATGGAGTGGTTCTTCCCTGGCAATTGGTCCAGGAACACTGGGAAGTGGATAGATATATTCCGGTTTATCACATTAAAATCGATCCAAAAGAGTTGATCACATGTTCCATTACTAAGTCCAACAGCATGTGAGATTGTGTCGTTGATGGTGATTTGGCTGTGTTGAAATCCAATGCCAGCGAAGCTAGCTGCACACTTTGCTTGAGTGTTGTTCATATATTCACCATACAGTGTGGGGTGTGTCGACGTGCTGGGCATATGAGAACAGACATAACAGTCTGTATTTGCCGATTCTGCCTTTGTCCTGTCGTGAATATAACGGTACCAGGCATTGTTCATCCACGGGTGGATGTGATCTTGTGTCATGTCTCTTAGGTGGGAGTTGTCGTGCGTCCATCTTTTCCGTCTGCCTCGTAGCTCAGCTGTTGTTGGCGTCAGCTGGGGTCCTGTAAAGGTGAGCATCATAGTCAAGGTAACCAAGAGGGTCCACCTTCTCATGGCTGGCACAGGTCCGTCACACCCTACTGCTTGGTTACCTTAGAGCTGGTCAATGGCTGGAGGTTGAAGTGCGAGCAATTCTCTACGGGCGCCCAATCAGCACTTCCCCCTCACCACTGAAGCAACCAAGCGAGGGTGAAACTTTCCTTTGCTAGTTGACTTCTGTGGAGGAAGTGGAATCCTCTGGGACCTCAAGCTTTTTGCAGTGGCTCTGATGTATCCAGGAGGGTCTCTCTGCTATTTTGCAGGCCGTTGGAGTGGTCAGAAGCACTTGGTATGGACCCTCCCACCGTGGCGAGCTCCAATTTTTCCTTTGGAGTACTCGAACAAGGATCCAATCACCTGGCTTCAACCTGCAAAAAATAGGTGAAAAAGAGTCTTGCGGCAGTTTATTGTTTAAAACAACTTCTCTGTTTGCTAACAATTGAGTCATCCAATCCGCCAGAGTGGTTTCACGGATTGATTTATCTAGTGGCTCACTAGTAACTGGTAATGGAAAAGGTCGCCCATGTATAATTTCAAATGGGGACAGTTTGTTACTTCCTTGTGTTATTCTCATCCACATTTTGACCAGGCCTACACATTCTGGCCATGGTCTGCCAGTTTCTTCCATTGTTTTTCTGAGCCTTTGTTTTATAGTGCCATTTGTTCTCTCCACTAATCCTGCACTCTGTGGATGGTAGGCACAATGATGTTTTATACTGAAACCTAGTGCTTCAGATACTTTGCTGATTACGTCATTTACAAAATGGGTTCCATTATCTGATCTTATCAGAGTAGGAATACCATATGTTGGAATGAAATGGTTGCATAGACACTTTGCGACTGAGATTGCGTCTGCTTTTTTCACTGGGTAGATTTCTGGCCATTTTGAGAAAACATCGATAATTACTAAAGCATATTTTGAGCCCTGACACTCATTCAATTCAATGAAGTCCATATGAATTGTATGAAATGGGTGAGGTGGTGTAGGAAAATGTCCTCTTTTTGGTCTTAAGTTACCTTGGGTATTGTGTTTTTGGCAGGTCATACATGTTCTCACATATTCTTTTGCTGAAGTTTCAAAATTTAAAGTATGAAATTGTTGATTTATTATGGAGATCATCCCTCCGGTTGAAACATGGCTTAAGCCATGGCTCACTAGAGCGGCTGTTTTGTGTAATGATTTGGGAAGAATGGGTTTTCCTGCTATTTTCATTATGTCATCAGTGTCTAGTACTGCTCCGTGTTTTAGCCATTGCCTTTGTTCTTTCGATGATGCTGCTTTTTGTTCGTCCTGCAGTACAGATAGTGGAATAGTGTGATTTTCATGAGTTGTTAATAAGACTGTGGTTGCTATGGCTGCTGCTTTTGCAGCTCTATCAGCAAAATTGTTTCCCTTAGTAATTTCAGAGTCATCCTTCTGATGTGCTCAGTGTTGGGAAGGTTACTTTTAAAATGTATTCCACTACAGAATACTGAATACATGCCCCAAAATGTATTCTGTAACGTATTCCGTTACGTTACTCAATGAGAGTAACGTATTCTGAATACTTTGGAATACTTAATATATTATCATGCTGTTTACAGCTACATGAATGTCCTATTGCTGTGATTTATTACTGTTACTGAAGGTACGTCGTACGAAACGTAGTAAAGGGACCTCTGGCTAATACGTCCGGTTCCCTGTCGGGCTGGTAGCCGAAAACTAGCTTTACTTTGTTGTCTGGGTCAACTTTGCTTGCGGGAGACAGAGAGAGGCGTTGAAAGGCTGCTCCAACGGAACTTATTTTTTCCGGAGGAAAACACGAACACAGTGTACAGTTGAGTCTTAATAGCTTACTTACAAATGGGCTCCTCAGGCACTCTTCTTGGCTGCTGTGGTTATTATTATATTTACATGCTTCCAGCTCCCGTTTTTGCTCCGTGACAGCTCGGACTTTTCCTTTCTCTCCCTCCCTCGCTCACAGACACATAACGGGTACGGCAGTCCATTCTCCCTGCAGCACGGACTACACTGCCCATCAGGCTACATGCTTTAGAGCTATGCCTGTAGCATTCTGCCTTTTAGCTTAGCACAACAACAACAACAACAAAAAAGCGCTCTCTCACCCAGGAAACACGCAGAGAGAGAGCGCGTCACCCTGTAACCATGGCAACCGTAACGCTGCCGCCTGGAACAACAGAACGTAGCTGTCAAACAAACCCAAATAATCCTGACCCGCGACAATATGAAACAGGAAAGTACCGCCGTGTATTCCATTTATTTCAACAAAGTAACTGTATTCTGAATACCACCTTTTTAAACGGTAACTGTAACGGAATACAGTTACTCATATTTTGTATTCTGAATACGTAACGGCGGTACATGTATTCCGTTACTCCCCAACACTGGATGTGCTGCACATTTGCAAATTGCTAAATGTCGCGGTAGTTGTACTGTTTGTAACAGTTGCTTCAGTAGATCTGCATGCTGAACTGGGTTTCCAGAGGAGGTAACCATTCCTCTGTTATCCCATATTTTGGCAAAATGATGAACTGCTGCAAATACATACTGGCTGTCTGTGTGGATGTTAATATCCTGTCCTCTATGTATTTCACATGCTCTGATTACTGCGATCAGTTCTGCACTCTGAGCTGAATGCGTGTGTGGCAAGGCTCTTGCTTCCACTATGGTGTCTATTGTGGTTACTGCATATCCTACACAGTTACGCCCTAGTGCATTTTTTGATGCTGAACCGTCAACAAAGATGTCAGTAAAACCTTCTTGTGGTATACTGTAAATGTCAGCACGTGGTTTAGTTTCCTCTTCTAATTTTTCCACGCAACAATGTGCTTTTCCCTCCATGGGTGTTGGCAACAATGTGCTAGGATTTAAAGGTCCACATCTCACTATGTTGATGTGGGATTGTGAAAGCAGTATGCCAACATAGGAGAGTTGTCTCGCGTGTGTTAAAAAAGGCAAATGTGCTTGTAGCAGTATAGAAGTTACTGCGTGTGGTACTCTAACAGTCAGAGTATGTCCTAAAACTATGTCAGCAGATTTTTGCACTGCCTCTGCAGCTGCTGCACATGCTTGTACACAGGTGGGCATTCCTGAGGCCACTGAATCAAGTTTGCTTGAATAGAAAGCTAGTGGCCTTTGTTTTTCTCCAAATGATTGTGTCAATACTGCTTTCATGTATCCCTTTGTTCCGTCTACGTTTAAGTAGAATGGTTTGTCATAATCTGGTAATGCAAGCACAACATTAGTTTGGAGCATGAGTTTTAGTTTAGTAAATGCTCTTTCTGCTTCTGGTGTCCACTGTATTTTATCTTTTAAAGCAAGATCTTTTCCATAGATTAGGTTTTGCAGTGGTTGCACCTGTGCCGCATATTCGGGAATCCACGCCCTGCAGAAATTGCATAACCCTAGAAAACTCATCATCTGTTGCTTAGTTTGTGGCTGTGGTGCATTTTGTATGGCCTCTTTTCTTTTGTTTAAAAGTTTTCTTCCTGCGCCTGAGAGGGTGTGCCCTAAGTATGTTACTTCAGGTCTCCATAATTGGAGTTTACTCAGAGACACTTTATGGCCTTGCTCACCCAAGTGACGTAACACAGCCATAGTATTTTGTTTACACCCTTCCTCTGTGTGGCCAGTCACTAAAATGTCATCTACGTAAAGTAGGAACTGCCCTCCTGCTGGCAGGAGGCAGGACATCATTGATTTCTTTAAAGCTTCAGCATAGAGAGTGGGGCTGTTTTGAAATCCCTGAGGTAACCTAGTATAGGTGTATCTCTGTCCCTCAAACGTGAAGCCGAACAGATATTGTGAGTTAGGATGTAAAGGCACTGAGAAGAAGGCATTTGATAAATCTATCACTGAGAACCATTGTTCTTTTGGGGTGACTTGATTCAGTATAGTGTGAGGATTTGCTACTACTGGTGGTATCATTTCAGTAATTTCATTTATTGCTCGCAGATCATGTACCAAACGATACTTTCCAGTATTAGCTTTCTTGACTGGGAAGATTGGAGTATTGCAAGTAGCAGACTTGGTTTTTATTAAAATTCCTGCTTTCTCCATATCCTTTATCACTGGCTTAATCCCTTCTGTTGCTTCCTTAGATAATGGGTATTGTGGTCTAATGGGCCTGTGGGATGAAACAGTCTGTACTGTTACTGAGTCTGCGTTTTTTATTAATCCCACATCAGTTGGTCCATTCGACCACAATGTAGAAGGTAAACTTTTAAGTGCTGGCTCTTCTTCCAGCGAGAGAATTTCTCATTCTTGTGTACTGTCGTGCAGATGAGCGTTGGGTGTAGTTCTTATCACCCAGCCAAGTGTGTATCTCATGCACCCTGTTCTTTTACCCTGTGCCCAACCCTCTCCCTCTGTAGGTGTATATTTATCATTTTCTACCTTTTGCAGGATGTCGCCTAATTGATACCATTGTGTACCTGCTGTTTTTGCAACTGACACATGGGGTTTTGTGATCCTGTTTAGTTTTTTTACTAGGTCTGGTTGGATCACTGAGCACACTGCATTTCCGTTTTTTGTAACATATAAGTGTTGCAAAGTCAAATATGGGCTTTTTAGGCTGTGCACCTGTTTATCATACAGAGGATCTGGGCCTGGGGTTTGTTTATAACGCAGGGTGTTGTGATACTCAGTTGGATTCATTTTTTCAGCACTTGCGGGGAGATGTTTTTCAGCTGCTTCTTTGAGCTGCATAAGCGGTGGCAAACCTAATGACCAGTAGTAGTTTGGCTCTCCTTTTCCTTCCCTCTGATACGGGTCTTCCTCCGCTAACATTATTTCTGCTATCATGCCTGTTTCTGTGGGGACAACTCCTATCCCTAGTTTTGTCATTGCATCTCTTCCTAGTAAGTTTACTGGGCAGGTTGAGTCTATTATACATGGCATGTAACAGGAACGTTGACTGGGTTTATGCAAAAATGTCAGTGGCATTGTTAGTGGCTGGGTTTTTACATGCCCTGACGCTGTTTTCACCATTACTACTTCTCTAGAAAAGGTTGTGCATGGGGGCTCTACCTTAAGTACTGTTTTACAAGCTCCTGTATCACACAACACTTGCAACTTTTTTCCATTTACATAGACCGTAAGTGTTGGCTTTCCGTCCAGTAAACTTACTAGCTGATGAACGTTATATACTTCAGCTTCATCCTGTTCTGAATTGTTTTGTTTGTTTGTTAACGCTTTTACTTCTCTTTCATCTATCTGGCTCTCCCTGTCATCTGTCTGAGTGATTGCAGTTAGTCATTCTGTGTCAGGCGTGCTCTGGGTCTTACAATGGCGTGCAAAGTGACCTTCTTTCCCACACTTCCAGCATGCAGTACTAGAGTCACCATCTGCGGTGTATGTGTATCTCTGTCTCCCTCTGCCTCTTGCTCTTCCTCTATACATTCCTCTCCCTCTCCTTTGACCTCTGAAACCTCCCCTGTAACCCCCACTCCCACTAAAAGCTGTAAAAGCAGTGTCAGTGTCTAGGGCAAAAACTGAGGCCTTCTCTTTGTTTTTCACTACTGTCTGAGCATGATTAGCATATTGAAGCGCCTCATCTACTGTGCCTGTATCTTGTGTTACCCAATATTTTTCTACATGAGACCTAATGCTTGGCAGTAATCCTTTAATAAAAGCACGTTTAAATTGTTGCTGATATGGTGATTGTGGGTCATCAGCATAATTTAGACCTGAGTTCTGTCTGAAAACTGGTCTCAGCCTGTCCATATATTCATTTGGGTTTTCTGTGTCACTCTGTTTAACTTGCCCTATTTTACCATAGTTGGCTCTTGGCGCTAGTTGTTGACGGGCCCTATCAAACACAGGTATTAATGCTGCTTGGAGATCAGCATGACCTGGGGGAAACGCTCTACCATCTGGTAGGGAGCCGGTAAAGTCTCCCCTAATCCTTCCCCAGGAGAGCCCTAGGCAGTCCTGGAATAACTGCATTACCTCGTGACCGTTTAGATGCCACTGGGTAATTACTTCACGCACGGCAGCTTGCCATGGTTCGTACCCTTCTTGTATTAATGGAATGCCTTTTATTACATTTTGTCTGTCTTTATGTGTCCACGGACGGTACACAAGAATTGTGGGTCTGTTGTCCCTGCCTCCTCCCTGACCATCACCTAGAAGTGTGCCATATCTGGGGTTTGCTACTTCAACTAATGGACATGCTAGTGTAGATGGCGGTGGTGGTGGGTCTGGGTGTGAACCACGACCGTCGCACTCTTCTCCAGAGCCATAATCAGATCTTCCTGGATGAAAATCTGTTTCATGCTTGGCTAACATTGTTTGTGCATCCTCATATGCATTTTCAAATTTAATTTTCATTTGTCTTGTCCATATGGGAGATCGTTTAAAACGAGATTTTGGTGTAATGCTGGTTGTTTTTTCTGCAGCTGGTGTGGAAGGTTGAACAGAGGGGTTTAAAAGAGAGTTATGCGGGTCTGTTAGTGGAGGTCTTTGTTCAGCACGTGCCTGCTTTATAGTTTCATCATCAGGGGTTATTAAAGCTGCTGCTAATTGTTTTTTCTTTTCCTCTTTCTTTTTTTTGTTTTCAATTCTCTTTTCAGTTTCATTTTCCCATGCTTGGAAAAGTCTATACTCTTCTTTACGTTTTAATTTTTTCTTTGGGTCTTTTGTTGATGTAATTTCTTGTTTCAAGGCAGCTCTCAGCTGGGTAACAGCTGAGGGACTGCATTTCCCTTCCCAGCTGCGGTTTTTAGCTTTTCGTGGATTCCTCCACCTATTTGCACTTATTTTACCTGCTCCGGTTTGTTGTTTTTCTAACCATTCCTCATCAGTTGTTAATTTTACTTGTTTATTCCCCATTTTCAAAGATTTTGCTGGGCCGTCACTGGCACGCTTGACTTCAGAGTGGTTTACTGATACGGCCTTCGACTTCACCCTACAGGTGAAGCGGTACCAGCTTTATGAGACGAAACTCAACCGTTCTCCTTTGTCACCAATACGTGAGCCTCAGCAAAGAAAACAAATAAAATAGAAGTAGTTCAGCAGCTTATTGTGCTGTAAAATCAACTTACTTCCAAACACATACACACATAGACATTTGCGCGCTTTTACAATTTGTCACGAAGTAATTACGGCTACCTCTAAAACCTAAGTCTAATTCAGTTCCTTTCCGGCGAACCCAACCTATTTTATTCTTCTATTTTGTTTGTTATTTTAAACCTTTGCGGCCGTTTTATATATCAAAATAGTGTTTCTCACCCTCGGACGTCTCACTGGTGATTCGGATCATCAGACTGAATCCCACCGCCGTGGACCAGACTAAAAACACCGGCCCGAATCCGAATTCACGGTCCGGGTCTTTTCGGCCTCGTCTAAGAGAGCTGTGCACAGACTTCGGTGCTGGCTTCCCACGGCGTCAGGAATCAGTGCTGGATCCTGGAACAGAGTCACAGATAATAGTTCTGATATTTTCTGATCCGGCTCGAAGGACCAAAACAATGTTAAGAGATGTATTCTTAAACACTTCTTCAGTTGAGAATCAGAGAGGAGAAACACACAGTTTTACTTGCAGCAAGGGCAGCCACAGAGCACTCGCACTGAGAGTGAGAGCTCTGAGACTTGCGCCGTGTCACTGCCCTGGTCTTTATTTATACATCAGTGGGTGTTTGTTCTTTACATTGGAATGTGGATGTTTGGGTGTGTGTATGTGTGTGTATGTGAACCCATAAAGTGACTTCCTAAACCTGCTGGCCTGGAAGTCCAGCAGTTCATCTAAACAAAATGCACTTAGAGTAAAACAGATATAGCTACGTTAATCCTACCGTAAAACAATAAGACAAGGTATGTCCTTTCCCATGCTCCCAGGATGTGGGTGTGGATATCAGAACACTCTGGAATGCACACAACGTTGTTACAGACTTCCTAGGATGGGACATTCTTTCAATATGCCAACAACTATATACTTCTAAACACAAATGATTACATGCAGCATTCTACCATATGCAAACTTATATTATTAAAAGGTTATGCTGACTACTAAATACAGTACAATTTTCCATTGACACCATGTAAGCAAGAGACAATCCACATGGACAGCAAAGGGAAAAAAGCATTTTCTTAAATGCTGAATCTAATTCAAGAGATGGAAACATTTTTTTAAAAAGTGAAGATAACTCGCTGACTCATAGTATTTTTATAAATGTGACAGTGAAGTATGTTGAAGTGAAACACATTGTGAAGTCAGTGCTGCTGCTGAACTTGAGGCTCGCAGTCAGTTTTCATTTGAACAACCTCTGCTCTGCCATCATCACAGTGTCTGTCCCTGAAACACCCTGCAGGACACAGCCATTCATCACACCTGACACAGACACATGCTCAGAGAGAGGGAGAGAGAGAAATACACACAAAGACTTCAGTTACTCAGTCACATGACTACCAGCCTGGTACATGATCAGTCTGTTACCAAAGCATCTTCTTCAATCTCCTCTTCACTGGCAGCTTTATTTTCTCAGACGTGCTTGTTTTCTTAGTGGTTTTGTGAACCTGAACATGTTTCTGTGTTTAAACAGTAGCAGCATGGCCCCATGGAAATGTGTCTACCACTTTGTTCCAGACTGAATATTTCCACAACAACTGGACTGACTGTCTTATTAGTTTGTTTTAGGAAACGTGTTTCCTTGATGATCAATACCTTTCAAATCAATTCAGTTTTCTACAGTACCAAATTAAAACAACAGTCACCCCAAGAATCTTTATATTGTAAATATATTGTATTATTGTATAATACAATAATACAATAATATATACAGAGAAAAAAATAACAATCATATGGCCCCCTGTTCTGTCCTCACTGGATGTGGGCGTGATTTAGCTTATCCAGTTTGACAGACAGTGAACAGAATGAGAAGAAGAGAATGCTTTGAACTCAGATTCTTCTTTACTTCGATCTGCATCTCCAGTTTACAATGCCATCTTACTTAAGGCTTCTTATACATGGTATCCCTTATCCATTTTCATTGTCTCTCCTTTCTCTTTTCTTTTTTCTTTTTGTAAAACTAAATAAACACAAAACAGATAATTACCTTCTCATTCACTGAGCATACATAATGTACTAATTGAAACGTAGTTTTAATGACAACCAGCAAAAACATAAATCTTAAGGTTGCCTAAATTAAACATAAACATCACCTTCAGTTAACTAGCATTATTGCTCATAGCAAGTTAGCAAACACATGCTAATATACAGTCGCTAGCACACAAATAGCTTTACAAATGAGTAATGACCACACAGCTGAAATAGTAACTCAGTATACTCAATTTACACATGCATCACAAATCAGATAGTTAAGGTTATAATACATAATGGAAACTTACAGGCATGCGTGGGCAAAGGTTTCACCTCCACTGAGCACTTGTAGCAAACTAGCTGGGCATAACAACTTCCCACGTACCAACTGTGGCCACAAGAGAGTGCCAAATCATACAAAAAAAAGCATATTACCATATTAAAGTTATACCAACACACCCCCTATGAGCAAGCACTTTGGCGACAGTGCGAAGGAAAAACTCCCTTTTAACAGGAAGAAACCTCCAGCAGAACCAGGCTCAGGGAGGCTGGTTGGGGTGAGAGAAGGAAGACAGGATAAAAGACATGCTGTGGAAGAGAGACAGAGATTACTCTGATGGACTCTGGAGATCTTTTGTCTAGGGCCATCAGCTGAATTCACACTCACCCAGTGAAAATTTTCAGTACTTTCTTGATGCTTAATGATTGCAGATTTTAATTCAAGCATGCATGGTCCCACGAAATGAAAGCTGTTGATTTTAATAAATCATGAGGATAACATTTACTAATTCAGTAGCTGGGCCCACGTCCTCATTTTATGTTTGACAGCATTTTAGTAGGTAAAGGTGAATGGCTTGGACATGAATTGAGTTGCGGTTTGAGGAAGGCCTCGAATGGGACTGGTGGCGGCTCCCGGGCCTGGCAGATCCCCGTGTACTAAATAGTTAAAGAATTGAAAAGGGAGGGAAAGTGGGGCACAAACGAGAATGAACAGCTTGTAGGGCTGGGGGAACCTGTATAGATGAGAACCGGAAGGAGCATGTATGGAGGCGTGGTCCCGCTCCTGAAATTCCAATACTTAATCTCCAAAACGCTGCCAAACATAAAATGAGGACGTGGGCCCAGCTAGTGAAAAATGCTTCTTGGATTAAACATTTACTTATAATATATAAAGTCAAAACACCGAACAACACTCAGCAAAAGGTACTGTAAGCTATCTGGACCCTGTGAGGCCCCTACGGAACAGACTTGCTATTGAAAATCTTTTGGATGCCTAATAAGACTGGAATCTCAGGTGTTGGGAATCTGAGCTGTAGCGCTTTTTCATGTTGCTTAAACTGTTCATGAGCAGTTTTTGCAGAGTGGTGTGCCACACTGTGCTGCTGGCAGAGTGCTTGCCTGACTAACAGTGGTAACTTGTGGGTAATTTCAAACTTCAATTCATGCTGACTTGAGAGGCATCAGTTATAAAGTTTCTTTTAAAGCCATTAAGGGTATTATGTAACAAAGTATTTAAAAACTGGTAAGTTCCTTAATAACTGTGGCAGGGAGTCCTTCGTGGCGCGGCTGTGGGGGAGGCTGACACACCTGAGCTTGATCAGCTCATCACACCTCCCCTATATTAAACATGCTGGGACCTGAGGTTGATGTTGTTGTTGTGTGTAGGACACAGCTGAAAATCTAAGGCCATCTCTAAGAAGTGACAACCGGAATAAAGAAGTGTGTAAAGAGTGAAATATGTTGCTGGGTCCATCGTCACTGCCACAATAACTTTATATTTAGAGATGAAAGTCAAAATTTCATATTTATTGTACTGAACATTGCCTTCCTGAAGACCCTGGAAGAAAATTCCCGGTGTGACTCTCCTCATTGGCTGTGCCCCTTTCTGTGGGGAGTTTGTGAGTTGTCCTTGTCCTTGTGTGGGTTTCCTCTGGAAAATACTGCTTCATCTCTCAATCCAAAGACAAACATGTTAGATTAGCTGGTGATGTTAGCTGGAAGTGTGTCATTGTCTATCTATGTCAGCCCTGTGATGGAGTAGAGACCTTTACAGAGTGTTCCCTGTCCCATGCCTGTCTATGTCCTAAGTTGGAAGCAAGTAAGAAAATGGATGGATGGATGTTCAGTGAGCGATATAGATGTACTTAACATGATATTGATGTGGATGCTTTTAATGCTGTATCAGGAATGTGGGACAACAGACCAGAGGAGTGTCCAAACACGCAATCTCATATTGTATACAGGCTTGAGTGGTTCTGTTATTAATTTTTACTGCATGCTGTAACTTTACAGTTGTTGCCCGCACTAACCCCCCAAATACACGTATCTTGTTCTTCAACAACTAAAGTAAAAGTTAAAAAAGAACACTGAGAGCTGAAAGCAGAGAAAGTTTGCCTTCAAAGTAAAAAGTTTTTTGAACCATGTTGACAAATTAGTTGGTAAATTTATGGAGAGCTTTATCAAATACATAAACCAAAAGCCTAAACATTCAACAAACTTCATCTTTTCTCCATATTTTCCTTTTCTCAAATTTAGTGTCATTCTAATTTTTCCATTTATCTCGATTTGGTGTAGAACTTTATGCAGTGACCTAAGGCCATCTTCACGTTATTTATGGTTATCGCTCAGCTTCCTCACACAATAACACAAAATTAATTGTTTTAGGGGGAAACAGCAACATGCGGCCTTTGATTTAATTTCTGTGGAGTGTAATGTGATTTAAGCACTTTCTGAGGTGACACTTCTAATGCAAATGAAACAATAAAGCACAGCATGCAGATATTGAATGAAGTAGTGTTTTCTTGTAATAATGTACCTCTGTGATGGCTGCAGCATCAGAAATAAAGCGCACAGTTGTTTATGAGTTTTAAACAATGACATCTTCATTCAGAAAATAATCGCTTCTTCAGGGTTTGCTCCACTCAATCACTTTAATAGTGATGTCACTCCTCATCTTTTTCCTTTGTCTGCAGGTTTAATGTTTCTTTTGTTAGGGAGGTTTGTGGCACAGACTGGGGAAAATGCTTGAATGATAAATGGGGGAGAGTCAAGGATAAGGAGAGAAAGAATATTCTGAAAAATATTAGGCCAGCCTCTGTACGCAGCAACACTGTACCAGCACTACACCTGTGCTCTATGACATCGACCTCCCTCTCCTCTTCTGGCTTGCATGTTATTAATTTCTCATGACCCTCCCAAATGACTCTCCTTATCTGCATTATTTCTGCTGCTCATCTCACAGAAAATAGAAACTATAGCTGCTACTGCCCCACAGTACTTTTTTCCTGATTAAAAAAAAAGAAAAAAGAAAGAATATAGTTGTCTAGGTGTACAACTTAAATCAAGATATAGGCTACTCATTCTTCCGGTTTGATTAAACAGGGCTCAGATTAGAGCTGCTGCATCTCAACATTGCATGGAGCTAGTCGCTCAGGCATCTAATTAGGATGCCTCCTGAAAGCCTAGGTTTTTTGAGCATGTCCAAGTGGGAGGATGCCTTCAGGTACCTGGACACACTGAAGAGATTAGAGAGCGTCTGGAAAGGCTTGATTGGGAATACCTCAGTGTCCCACCAAAGGAGGTGGATGACATGGCTATGTAGAGGTCTTGGCATCTCTCCTTTGACTGCTACCTCCACAACCTGGATAAGTTGCAGAAAATAGATGGATAGAGATATTGAAGTGCATTTGCACTTCATTGCATTTGAATTTGTTCGTTTTGATCCTTTTTCTGTTTTTAAAATTTAGCTTTCATGATGGTTAGGTGTGGCAACAATAACTTGGGAGGGAAAGGTATGCTGGTTTTGTGGACAGCTTGACACTCTGGGCATAAATCTGTGATGGAATTGGCTTTGACAAAATTGTAGTATTTGACTCCCTGGGAAAGAAAATATGCTATTAAAAAGTGTGTTCACCATGGTGTTTGAGAGTTATCCTAACTTTGCAATCCCATTAGTACTCCAGTGTGTTTGGAGTACTAAACATACTTCTTTCACTCTCAAGACCTCCTAACATTCAGACAACTCAGAATTCATTCCCAAAATTCAAACACTCTGAGCTCTTATAACCTGCTTTCATTCTCACGGTTTATGGGTTTGTAGAATATAATTCATCTGCTTCTTTAGTCCAATCTGTCCCATCTGATTTCTCTGTAGAATTGTGTTGCTTCCTGCAGTGATAAGCTGTGAATGTCTTCTTTGCCATCACAGGAAATACTCTATACAACATTCAGTATAACAACATTTTTACATGAAATTCACACGGAAAAGAAGTCAAGGTGTATTGTTAAAGGCAGAAATAAAGCATCTTTCTCACTCAGTCTCAGAGCTTTGGCTGTTGTAAGTCCTGCTCTTTGTCTCTTTGACATTCCTCACATGATTCAGCCACTTCCTGTGCCCCAGGATTTACACTTTTAGGACTTTTTTGAGTATGTTTTTGAGATGTCTCAGTATAGACAGAAGGGAGAGTCTCATTGCGACAGGTTGTTGCAGTGACTTGCTCCTAATCTGCTGATTGATAGAATCGAAGAAAAAGAAAAAGAGTACGCTGGAAACAGTGCAAACATGGGCATTTTCCTCACCCATTTATATCATTAAATGAACATCACTCTCACTTTACAAATGCCTGTGTTGCCCTTGTCCACGTGTACCTTCTTTTTCCAGTACCCACTCCAGTACTGCACTGTTCTGGGTAGAGATCTCAGATGTTGTTCCTGGGATCTGCTGGAGCCACTCCCAGTTTGTAGGTCACTGCTGATTAGTGCTCCAATTACCACAGGGACCGCTGTTGCTTTCACCCTCTGCATCTTCTCTGGCTCCTCTCTCAGCCCCTGGTAATTCTCAAGCATCCCATGTTCCTTCTTCCTTATGTTACTGTCACTTTGCATAGCTACATCACTATGGCTTTTTACCTCTGCTTGTCCACCGTGACATTGTCTGGTTATATAGCCATCACCAATTTTTCCATCTGTCGATGGATGTTCCACAGGTTCTTTGCTTGGTCATTCTCAACCACCCTAGGGTTATATCCCATTTTGACCTTGAGACTTCCAGGCCATCTTCCAGGCCAGTATAGTATCCAATGACTACAGGTACTTGGTGGATGCAGCTTTCCTAGCAGCCTCTTCATGGTTCCCATTTGCTCTGTGGGATTCCCAGGTACTTCTGTCCTCGATGTCTACAATTGTTTTCTGGTAGTGCAATCTCCTCAGTTCTGACTCCCAGTTCTGACCAGGCGGCTGGTCTCGTTTTGCGTGGCAAGCAGACATTCAAGAACATTTTCTTCGGCCACAAGCTACAAGTTGACATGGAAGGCCCCCGGTAGCGGATATTCAAACAAGATGACTATATCTGCATATTATCCCACTGGGCATCCACCATTAGTGATATGAGTGTGGGGCGTGGAGCCACAACTCTGATCACCACCTGTTAATTGCCAAATACAAACCTCACCTGAAGCACCTCCAGTCAAGACTGCAACAGCTAAGTCCTTTTAACGTTCAATGCGTAAAAGATGCATATACGACAGCGGAATTTCAATTCGAATTTAGAAACTGCTTCCAGCTCCTCGCCGAGGAAGGGGACAACGGAAACAACGACGGCGTGTCTGTAGTGTTGGAAAGGTTACTTTTAAAATGTATTCCACTACAGATTATAGAATACATGCCCCAAAATGTATTTTGTAACGTATTCCGTTACGTTACTTTTGATTACTTAATATATTGTCATGCTTTTAACAACTACATGAATGGATTATTGCTGTGTGATTTATTACTATTACTGAAGGGTACTCGCCATACCAATACCAACTAGATTTTCAAATCTTAATATAAAATGAGTAACAGTAGGGTGGACATTTGGTAAGGCTGCACTTTTTGCAGTGATCTCGTATAGAAAACTATTTCTTTATCAGTAATATGTTTTCTTTTTGTCTGTTAATAATCATGTGGAACTGCACATGATTATTTGTAGCTAGCAGGTTGTTAATGCAATCCATCAAGTCTAAAAACAGCATGTTAATACATGGAGAACGTGAAGGCTGCTCCAAAAATGATCGGATTATATTTTAAAAATTTCTTCAGTTCAAATCAGTTCAAATTATCTTTTTTTCTTAAAGAAATCTACTACATCATGTATAATTTTTTATGTCATGTGTCATTTCCATTGCAAATATTAATCACAATTAAATTAAGAGGGGATGGCAGTAAAAACTCCAGAGCTGTGATGTCATCACGTGCTGCCTTCTCAGCACCGGACTCCCGTGTGAACTTATGAAGTCCGGACTAGTGAAAACGTGAGTACGGACGGATAGGCGTACTTGAGTATTAAGAAACGATCTAACAGTCTGCAGTCAGCTAACGCCAGCTAACAATGTTAGCTCGGTGGCCAGTATCCTTCATTAATAGTAATAAAAATCACACAGCAATAGTACATCGAAGATACTGAAGTTTCGCCCATCCCATTTCCAAATAAGAAAATGCATTCCTCATCAGAGATGGATCCCAGATGGAAATTGAGTAAAAAGATAAATAAATTTTTTTTAAAAAGGGAACGTGTCGTATTCGACCCAGGGCCGGTCGCTCATGCAATATATGCCACATGCTCATCCAACTGACCTAAACCTGCGCCTGACGGAAGTTAATCACCAAAATTGGAGAAGGCATATAGAGGGGATAGCCTAACACATAAGTGTCAAACTCTGGCCCGCGGGCCAAACTTGGCCCGCAGCCTAATTACATTTGGCCCGCGAAGCCATACCAAATTACTATTAGAGCTGGCCTACTGGTATTATACAGCTAATATATATATCGTTTAGTATTAAGCTTTGCTTATTCCATATTCAGTTTTTCAGCAAAACTTGTTTGAGTCCATGAGAAAAGATTCATTCTTATATCTAGAGGAAGATTTTGTTTTCAATAAATATTAATGTTAGCCCGCGACTTTGTTCCAGTTTTGAATTTTGGCCCACTGTGTATTTGAGTTTGACACCCCTGGCCTAACATATGAAACCGGAAATGACCGCCATATATTCGATTAATTTCAACAAAGTAACTGTATTCTGATTACCACCTACCTAAACAGTAACAGTAACGGAATACAGTTACTCATATTTTGTATTTTAAATACGTAATGCCGGTACATGTATTCAGTGACTCCCCAACACTTATTTCGGAAAATCAATTATCGAAACACACCCCTTCTTGGGAACTGTCACGTCCGGTTGTGGCTGACATGTGGAGGTTGTAGAAAGGACCCAAAATGCGGCAGCTCTGGTGCAGGTGAGTATTTATTAACAGGAGTGGATACAAACAGCAATGGCGGGTGAATATGAAACTGGAAAACCTAACTGGCAAAACTAACAAAACAAACCAGAAACGTAGATGCAGGGAGGCACAGGAAAATCCACAGGAAGACGGGGAGACGCAGGAAGACCGAGGGGAATAACACAGACAAACCAGCAACGTGGACGGGTGAACACATGCTATAAATACACACCAGTAATCAGGGGATGGGAAACAGGAGGGATTACATCGCTAAGTGAACAGGGCACAAACACGAGGAGGGAATAACAATGAGGTGACAAGGAACAGAGGACAAACCATACAGCTGGAACAAATCTAACTAACAAAACAGGTGAAGCGAGACAGAACACAGCACAGACGAGACAAGAGACTATCACAGTAAAAGACAAAGACCAACCAGAGGAAACACACACAGAGATGAGACTGACTAAATAAAGGGTCCACAGGGAGGAGGAAAGAGACAAGACAAGGAAGACAAGCCCACAAGCACTATATGTAAAGACATCCCTTTACACGTAAACTCACTGAGCAGTTTCAGTTGATTAGAAAGCTAAAAGATAATACATAAAACAGGTAACTGACTCGGGTAAAATTGCTTTCATTTGATTCAAAAGTCAAAGATGTTCCACCTTTTGAGGTGCGGTGTTGGACCTGCTGTAAAATCTAGTGCACACCATTCATACTACAGTCCAGGCCTGATGAGTGACTGCTATTGTTTGTGGCTGAAGCATAGTGGTCATTCTCTTTGAGGTCTGCCAACAGTCACAGACCAGCAAAGAAAGGCTTTATATAATGAACTTTGTGGTCTAACCTCTCACATCCTAGAAGCATGGTGAACATGTAGTACATGTAGACATTGCAGTGTTGTATTTTAAATCAAGGGTGGTGCCATCAAAAAGAAAGAACATTGTGAAATATGGCTGGTGTTTATGTACTAAATGTGCATTCCTTCCACTAATTGCATGGAATACATGGCTTTCTTCACCAAGCCCACAAGCACTTTTCAAGTTCCTTGAGCATTTTCCTGTCAGAGATAAGAGCATCAGCATTGCCGCTTCACTGCATGCATCCTTGTTATCAGTCTGTTCCATATGTACGTGTGTGTGTGTTTACTGTGCATCGCATGTGTCTTGAATGGAAAATATCTTTTGCTATTACTGTGAAATATTCCTGACATCCGTATTCTTCTCCATAGGAGGATATGTTTTGTGTCTGTCTATGTGTGTGTGATAGGAAGAGTAGCTGTCTCATTAATTTGAAAATGCTAAATGATTTTTAAAAAATCAGATAAAAAATATAGAAACGAAAACTGAGTGAAGAAGAACTGAGGAAAGCTTAAATAAACAAAGACAGATGGGAAAGAGAGGTGAATAAAAACAGAGACAAGGTAACAAAGAAGCTTTTTTACATTTAAAAAAGCTTCTCTCAGTATCCATGTGAGTCTGTTCTCAAACCACCACTCTTTCTCACTCAAATGAAAGAACTGGGCTCATTAGTTTTGCACTATGTTAAAAATTTACTGTTTAATGTTTTTTGTTTTGTTTTGCTTTTAACAAAGAAGCAAAGTGGTCTTCACTGTTCTGAAAAGCATCTTAAAACAGCAAACCTTCTGGCATTATGAAGTGCATTTCCTTTCTTGTATCTCTCTCTCTATATATATATAATTATAAAGTAGTTAAGACTGTGGTGTCGAGGAAGTCAGAGCCTAAGATGAGGAATACTGGATGAGTATTTGTCATGACAGTCACCAGTGACGAGACTCTCAAACATTGGTCATAATGAGCATACATACAAGAATTTGTGGATGTGTGTTTCTTCTTTTCTCCTCGTGTGTCAGTTATTGTTTTGTTATATAAAAATATGAATTTGATAAAAAATCTTAGTTTAGTGGAGCTGTCCAAGATTTCCCTTTCATCCCATGATCCCTGTGATAGGCTGCAGTTGGATAAATTGGATAAATTGGATGGTTAAAAAGGAGGGGGGGGGGGGTTGTTACAAACAAATGTCTTACTACAAAATGTTAAAAACTAGATCAAGATCAACATATAGTCAGATTACTGACTACAAACTTAACATGAAACTATAAGCTAGACACAGACTAAAGGTAAGCCAGCACTGAGACAAAGACTGAAAATACAGAAACACAAACAAACCAGACATGGGTACACAACTGGAGAAACAGACATGGACGGACTGGGGAGACTGAAGGTAAACAGACACAAAGATGCTGAAGACAGAACATGGAGATGAGACTAACAAACTAACTCACAAACTCAGAGGCACTGAAAAAATTATATACTCAGGATCTAGATCATAAATTTTTTCATAATCTTTATGTGAGTCTGTGTGTAAAGAAACCTTGGATAAAGCTGGACCACCTGGTCTGCACTCACAGCCCTCAGCAAAACTCACACACAATCCCACAAATTATATGTAATCCTCGGTGGTTCATCTCAAATTGAACCAAAGCTTAGCCTGAGGTTTGCTACTAAGCCCATTGTTTCTATATATTTACATTCTTCCTGCTCCTGCCTTTAACTTTCTGCAAATTCAATGCATGTGTTTGCTTGTGATAAGGAAAACAAACGTTCCCTGCAGTAATATGAGGAATAATTGGATTGACAAAAGAGTCTCCAAGCGTAGCAGAGGATGGATGTGCCGAGCAAGTATGTGTGGTAAATGTTCCTGGCCTGCCAATGAGCTCTTGACCTGTATTGCTCACAGAAGCATATCTTAACATATGGCACAGAGAGGACTTATATAAATTAGATATATGTGCATGTGGCTTGAAGGGTCTGCCTGCAATTGCAGTGCCTGTTAAGGCATCTCATTACAGTTACAAACGTGTGCTGTGGCAAAGTCACAATGTGTGTTAACATTCACTTGTGCGGACACAATTCCATATTCAGATCACAGGAATCACTGCAAGGGTCACGGCTAAGAATCAAAGGCCACCTAACACATCAGTTGTCACACACACAATGAGTCTGTGTGTGCGAACTCTGACCCTGTCACATTGCTTTGGCAACAAAGGTTTGAACCCTGCTGCAGTTTTAACCAAGCTAATTATTGAGGTACTCATTATGTTTTTGAGGGAGTTGATGAAGGAAGCAATGGAGCAGTGAAGTGATGTGAGTCACAACAAACTTTCACTAAAATTAGCATTATGTCTTTTTTTGCCATGCAGTTGTGAAAACTGTTTTTCATTCTTCATCATCTTCTGTTTGACAGAGGATATCTTAGTATATTACAGTTTCTTTAACCAATATGAAACATTATGTACTGTAATATAGTGTCCCTTTATATAACATGTCATTTTTTCTTTTTTCTGTCCTTTTCAATGTTTTGTCCACGTCACAAAAAATTAGTCTAGACATTCTCTTACAAAGACTAATCAAGAAAAATTGTCACACAAGTTTTAGATCATTAACCAAATTTTTATATTAGACAAAGATAACCCAAGGAAATACTAAATGCCATTTTATATCCAAAAGCTGTCTCAACCTACCTGTCCCTGTGTGAAAAAGTAATTACACAATAATTAATTTAACTGGCATTGCCACAGCATCATACGTGACAGTGACAAATATGCAAAAAACTAAGAAATTTTTACAGTACTTTTGGGCAGGAGAGATACTTATTTTCACTGTCTGGAGCACTGGAAAAAGTGACCATGACATCCAATCAGGACCTCAAAAATGCCTCAGTTATTCTGCTCGCTAAAAGAGATGTGGAGAGACTGGATTTCAGTTAGAATATAGGGATGGGTGTGCTCTATCACCCACACCCAGGCGTATTTAGAATGGATTATGAACAGACCTACATAGATGAGTTCTTTGCCATAAGCAATATCTTGCAAGAGACCAAGCACCTACCCAATACAGACTGGTTGATCTCAGAGGCGAGGCAGTAAAACTCATATTTTATGAGCCAGAATTACAACATTACTGATAAAAACAGTACCTTTAAAATTTTAAAAACATTTTCCAGGAAAAAAATTGGATGGAAAAAGCTAGTGTGGCCAGGCTGGCCTTGCCAATTTAATTTGTGGATCCCCGTCAAAGATTATGTAAATATATATCATCGGGTGTGGGCAGTGCAAGTTAATTTACTATAGACCAGAAGAAGAATTCTTATTTTATTGATGTCAGATTGCCTTCTTCAACACATGTTCAGTTAAATAATATTTCTGGAATTATGGAACAAATTCAGCAAAGACTATAGTTCTGAACAAGCCATGTAATGTGAGAATTACTGACTGTCAGTACACTATATACTATATACTATATACTATACAGTCCCAATCAAAAGTTTAACACCACTTGAAAAATGGCAAAAAAAAAAAAAAAAAATTCTATTTTGCATGGTTGGATCTTAAGAAGGTCCTAAATAGAGCTTCAACATGCAACAACAAGAAATGGGAGTGAGAGAAAACGTTTTTTTGAGCATGCAATTTTTTTTAGATGTTTTCTGGGCACCACAGTGGAGGGGGCGCCATAATGGTCTGGGGTGGTTTTTCCTTCAGTGGAACAATGGAGCTTCAGGAGGTGCGGGCCTCAAACGGCCGCTGGCTATGTCCAGATGTTGCAGAAAGCATCACTCACGACTGAGGGCCCTCGGCTGTGTGGTAACGACTAGGTTTTTCAACAGGACAACGCTACATTACATAATGGCCACAGGACAAGGGACTTCTTCCAGGAGAATAACATCACTCTTTTGGACCATCCTGCGTCTTCCCTTGACCTAAATCCAACTGAGAACCTTTGGAGATGGATGGCAGGGGAAATTTACAAAAATGAGCAACAGTTCCAAACAGTAGATGCCCTTCGCGTGGCCATCTTCACCAATTGGAGAAATGTTCCCACTCACCTCATGGAAATGCTTGCATCAAGCATCCTGCAATGAATTTTTGAAGTGATCAACAATAATGGTGGAGCTACTCACTCAGTTTTTTTTTGTTTTGTTTCTTCGTTTGTTCTTCAGAGGAAGTTGTTAATCAATTTTATGTGCTTTAGTGTTAAAGAAATTAACACTAGGTGCACTAAAGGAGCAACAACAAGACAACCCCAAAACAACTTTTTATATTTGGAGGCCATAGATATTTTCTACTCCTCATCTTTTCAAAATATTTGTTCCCAGTAGTTTTGCATTTGGCAAGGGTCCATGTCACTACTCGTAGCATGAGGTGATACCCGGACCACACAAAGGTTGCAAAGCTAGTCCAACTCCTCCAGAATGGTACATTAACACAATGGCCAAAAGATTTTCTGTGTCTCCCAGTACAGTTTCAAGAGGAGATTCCAAGAGATAGACAGTAGGACTAGAAGAGTTGGACAGGGCTTTAGTAGATCCAAAAGCAGATACTGGTCCTGCTGATGGACCAGTATCTGCTTTTTTATGTAAGGAAGAACAAAATAACCACTAGATAATGGAATTCAATAATTCCCACTTGACAGGGTTTGGTTTTCTTTTACTCAATAATGAAATGTTATAGCTCTGGTTTTCTTCAGCAAACAAATCATTCGTGTTGGTTTGTTCATAACCCTTCTAAATATGCCTCAGGGCGAAGGTGATGTTGTGATTTTTCTCTAATGTTTATTTATTGTTTCAAATCAAAGAATTTTATAACACTTCTGAGTCTGGTGTCCACCATCCAGATGTTGTATGACCACAGAAAGAGCCAGATGGTAAGGATAAATTGATCGGTCTAGTATTGTCATTAGCTCATCACCCTGGTCTGCTTAGAAAAATTCAGGGGAGCTCAAACAGCAGTTAGTTTGTAACTCATTTGGATGATTTGTTTCAAAGCCATAACATAATGCTCAGGACACTTCTGCCAAGCAATCCTCAGCAGATGGATAGTGGTGATTTTGATGTTGTTTACAGTTTCCTCAAAGAGCTCTTCAGCATAATTCACTTCTGCAGGTCTGGGTGCATCCTGTAAATCACATGGAGGTGGAGTCTCGAATAACAGTGCCAGAGAGGCGGGCTTGGGAGGAAATAAAGCTACTGCAATATACCATACACCAACATTTTTAAAGCATGCTGTTGTCTATCAGTAGTCAGAGTGTTTAATGATTTCCGGCCTACACATGGCAGAAGGCAAGTCTTCACATGAAATTGTCAAAAACAAGATATTTTCCGATTCTCTCATTACATTGTCAACCTTGCTAAACAAGCACTGCATTACCCTCCAGCATGCCCACTGAATAAGCTCTTAAACCTAGAAACATGTTTATCAAGGGTGAGAGATTATGGATTTAACCTCCAGTTTTCAAGACCTTTGACTGCAGTTACACTTTCCCTGTCTTTACACAGACTCAAAAACAAATTAACCACCAGACCAGTTAAAATAATCATCCTTCACTCCGTACAGCTCAGCCTCCAATGGGCAAAAAAATCTTTCTTATTACATAAGCATGTAATATCATGCTTATATAATCTGTCACATTTAATCCAGGGCAACTAGCCACTATCTTCACTCGGGGAATCCGGCTTTGTTCTCATAAAGATTATCTTCCTACTGATTGGCTTGTGTGTATGAAAGAGAAGAAAAAGAGGAAGGGATATGCTTAACAGCCACAAAAAGACCCTCATCCAAGCACTGAGATACAAAAGATTAAATGCTTGTATAATCTTGGGTTTTTCTCTGTGAGGGTATTAATCAGTTCTGTCATTTTCTATTTGAATAAGTGTCACAAAAATGAAAGAGATGATGCCATGAAATGAGTTTTTATGTTTTTATGAGTTTTGAATTTAGTCTTGATAGTCATCTGTCAATATGATGCATGTAACTCATCTGAAGGTATAACAGACACATTTGTATATACATTAAGTGTGTGTGTATATGGAGAGAGGAGAACTGTCAAGATGGACAACCACTTCTGTAGCCCTCCAACGATCCGGCCTGTATATTAGATGACCAGAGAGAAGACACTCCTCAGTAAAAGGCGAAACGGCCCACCTGGAGTTTATCAGCAGGGATTTTGCTGGAGATACTTCAAAGCATAAGCATTTCAATTTGGCCACAGCGGATCAGCATGGAAGGGCAGAAGGACCATGACAGAAGAAACCGTGTGTGAACATTAGGGATTGGAGTTGATATGAATTTAGTGATTCAGATTCCATTAACAGTAATACTTATCGATTCAGTTCCTTATCGATTCTCTTATTGATTGTCATTGGGTTCTCATTGGCTTCGTTTTGAGAGAATTTATTGCCAAGCAGCAATAAATAAATTACATTCATGCAAATTAATTGCATGCTGTGGGTCAAATGTTTTTGCATGATTGTTGATATTTGTTGATATTTAACCTCTTATTTGTAATCAGTGTCGGAGTTGTTACTCAAAAAGTCATTATTGAACATATTACAGAGAACACTTTTCTCAAAAGCAATGCAGTACATTACTTACTTACTCCCTGGAAAAGTCATTTGTTACACTACTCATTACTCTGTAAAATAGCTGAAACACTGTCTTATAACCATCTTTTAACAATTAACCTAAGACTTCTACTCCACACACCAACACAAATCCCTAATGAGGGCTTGCACTTCTAAGATCTTTCTCTTAGTAGAATACAAAGCTGACCACACAATGTAAAGTTGAAAACTGCACTCCACACAAAAAAGCGACACAGTAATTCTACTTGAACAGGTGGAATCTGCTTGTTTTCTGTTGAAGTTCAGAATCTAACTGCTGGGCAGCAACTCAGCAACTCTCGATTCCCATCCCTAGTGAACATGAGCCATCTTCTATTGGCCAAAGCTCATTTAAATTGTAATCACAGAGGAAAGGAAGCATAGAGGAGGAGATGTTATGGTATAGGAGTGGTCACTTAATCAGCATATACCTATGCAGCAACATTTCATTCCATCTTTCTACAGGGCAATAAAACAAAAGACACCTCTAGACTTTTTAACGACTGTTTTTGCCATATAATTCTTTGATTGTTTGTCGTGTGGGGTTTTTTTTTGTTTGCTCGCAAGCACTTTCTGCTTGGAACGCTTCATCCACTTTAGACAACAGTATACAGGAAAAACCATGGTGCAAATTATTTATCATTACTCTAGTTTTACTTGGCATATTAACGCAATTTAGAAACTGGTATATAGTTTTAAGTCCGCATTTTAGACATAAGTTGAAGTGAAGACTCAACAAGGCTGCATCTTGCTGCTCCATCATCTTAAATCTGTCACGGACACGCCGGCCTGTCTGACGACTCCAGAAAGTTAAAGATATAAAGACCTGGATAACCCCTGATTTCCTGTGTCTAAATTTAGATAAAACTGCAGTTATTATTTTCAGCCCTAAAAATCTTAGCAGTATGGTCTAACCAGATGCTTACTCAAGATTTTTTTTTTATATTGTTATATTGTATTTATATAGAGTCATTTTTGACCAGGATATGTACTTCAATGTGCATATTAAATAAATATGGAGTTTGGCAAGGCCATGGAACAAGACTTTTGGATTGCCTCACTTTCTCCTTCTGGATTCTGATTCTGGAAGACTATCAGGTGAATAAGTAGGGAAAAGCAATGATCCACTCACTGAGTGGACATGGTGAGGATATACTTGGTAGTGAAAGGAATACTTCAAGGATCTAATTTACCTTTGCATGTGCATCCTGAGTTCTTAAAGGCTCTGGATTTTGTAGGGCTGTCTTGGTTGGCATCCCTCTGCAACATCGAGATCTGGAGCCTCTTGAGTGGCGAACTGGGGTGATGGTTCCCATCTTTAAGAAGTGGGACTGGGGGGTGTGCTCCAATTACAGAGTGATCAGGGCTTCCTATGATGCACAGAGCATTTCTTCTTCACTCACTTTTCTTTTTCACTCACAATGTCTTTATGCATCACTCTGCATTTAATCATTAGCTATTATTAATCTCAAACTTTCTTCAACAGCATATCCTTGTCCTGTCTTCCTCACCCCCAACTGGCCGCCCCTCTCTGAGCCTGGTTCTACTAGACGCTTCATCCTGTTAAAAGCGAGTTTTTCCTTCCCATTGTCATCAGTGCACTTGCTCATCATCTGATTGTTGGGGTTTTCTCTGTGTTATTCTAGGGTCTTTACCTTACAATATAAAGCAACTTGAGGCAACTGCTGTTGTCATTTGGTTATATGGCTATATAAATAAAACTCAGTTGAACTGAATTTCCAAATCATGAGAACTGCCATTAAAAAAACATGGTTTTCTCTGAATGAGGAATATAATTAAATGATCATGCAACTAACCATGGCTGCCACATCTTTTCCGTTTTGTGTTTGTGTTCCTAATGTTTGTTTTCCTCTAAATGTATTTAAATATGTTTTTTAAACTCTTTGAGATTGATTGGTCTGTTTGTACAGCACATTTGTTTAATGACAGTTGTTAGTAGTTAAACAGAATGTGACATAGTAAGAAAGGGATTTTTTAAATCTTGAAGCCCAGATAAGAATCTCATAAAGCATTTAAATATATATCATATCCTCTGAACGTCTCAAAGTATTAATTTAATGGAATAACAGTTGAAACCCATCAGAGTTAATGATAGAGTTGTGATACTAATATGTTTATTAACTTATAGTGGGGCTTTTCCAGTATGACTGATCTCTGAGTTGCCTTATCAAGCTGATAAGTGACACTATGTCACACTGTGTGTGTGTGTGTTTGGGGTAAAAGGGAGCCACTGCTGAAAAAAAAAGACCCACCTATGGTATATGGTAAAAGCATAGAACTCTCAATACAAGTAATTTTTTTCTTTTGCACTCTAAATATTAGGGAAGAGGGTGCGTGTTCCGCCTAAATCTATTCTCATAGTTAAAGAATAGATTTACTTTATATCTCCTTTTTCACATCGTCTCAGAACGGGATAGAGGCAAGTAGAATATATCAAATGCAATATCCCATCCAAAACCAAACCCCAAGTACAAAGCCGGTAAAATGGCAAAACTAAAGCAGTTTTTAAAATCAACCATACATATGTGCACGTGTGTTTGCATGTGTGTATAACATACACATACACGCACTTTTCTATCGTCCTATTTTGCTGATCTCTGCAGGAATAATCTGTCTTCTTGCAGTATGGAGTGCTCTCCATCTCTACACTGGAAATGTGCGCACCTGATGACGCAGCAATCTCTGGCTCTCTGTTGCTGCGTCATTTGTGCATCAGACTACAAAAAAAATCTGCGATACCTTCTCCCTCACGCATGCCTCTATCTTCTGTTTTACTTATTTAGTCATTCCTAAAATGCGAACTCGGCACTCGGACACCTGCAGACTCGCCTGGAGGTCCCACAGTTGTTACATAATTCATTGCTTTTTGGCATCTTCACAATTCCCATCTAATCCTAACCCTCAGTAACATTATAATGACAGACGCAAAAAAAAAAAAAAAAACTATATGGGACGCGTTATTTTGCTGCAGCTGCTGCGTCAGTGCGCCGCACCGACCCGTCCCGTCTCGGCCGCTCACTGGCATAATTTACAAGGCGGAGGAGGGCTTTACTGACATCAGCACTGCCGCTCTCTACGACACAGAGCAGGCTGCCTGTCTTCTGACCAGCCAACGCCGTCAACTTATCCTCCAGTCGGGGCTTTGATTATTTGGGTCGCTCTGTAGGTTTTCAGGTACTGGCGAAGCTTTACAGTTCGCGCACCGAGCCATCAGTGGAAGGGGAGAGTTCCTCTGTGCAGTTTCAGTGGTGAGTTTGGGGCGTGTTTGTGGGCAGCCGACAGCAGGGCAGACTAGAGCATGGCGAACTTCATATTCGCCTAGTCATGCTTCTTGTAACGGGTATATTTAGGGTCTATCAGCCTGCAAACAGAATGGTGTGAGATATGCGTTTTATTTACAATATTACTACATTTTGCTATTTTTTACTTATTCAAACTGACCCTTAAGCAGATATTGTATTTTTTTTTATTTCTGTAGTACAAAAAACATGCGTCAGTATATTCTTGGTTTAAAATTCTAACAGACTGGATTAAATACAGTACATGTACGTTAACAATCTAACTCCATTTTAAGTTTGTAGGAGTGTCAGATAGTTACACAGACAAGAAAGTAGAGGCAGCAGGATCTCATAAAGAAGAGTGCACACAGGGGCACTCTGAAAAGAAAGCCAAATTCTGCACTGCAGTGGATTTGCTCAGGTGTGTGTGTATGTGTATGTGTGTGAGTGTGTATATGTGTGTGGCTTCCAAGTAGACTGATTACCATCAGGAGAAAATATCTACACTCTGGGATTTCATCTAGAGGTCTGGCAAAAGTCGGACACCCTTCAGTTTCCAGACTGCCTGGTGTCCCGCAACAATCTTCTCTTTTGTCTTTTCAAATCACAGGCACTGTGTGTTGGGTAATCTGCCTTTCTGAATATTTGGATTGTAAAAGCACGCAAGCCTCAGACTGGATCCCTGCGACTGACAGGTGAATTACTGTGGATTTTTAAGGAACTATGTGGATATCCAAATCAGGAAAGACCAGCCGACTGTTCAGTTCACCGCAGTTGAGGAAGTTTTGGATAAAGAACTTTGGACCTTTTCTTGAAGGGGTTATGGGATAAAAATGTGTCCAATTGCACCTCAGGGATAGGATTTTTATCAGATTTATTTCAATTGGTTCATCTCAGTGAGCACGGCAGAGCAAATCTCAGGTGGCAGCCCATGATTCCCATGTTTAGAGTGAGAAGCAGTTTCACCTCAGGTATTCTGAATTAACTGAGTTTTCATTTAGTACTATTTAATTTCACTTTTAATACAGAAAATCTCAGGTGACATCAATAGGTTTAGCTTTGTACCTTCCTGTGAACTCTTGTTGCTATGGCATCTCACAGCTTCCAGTACCGGGCACTTTTTGAATATGAGCGTGAGCATGGGGATGATATCAGTCTCCAGCCAGGCGACCTGCTCACTGTTCTGAAGGCCACACTGATGGCAGCAGTGGGGCTGGAGTATCAGGAGGGGGATGAGCGGAGTCCCAAAGGTTGGTTGCATGGGATTAATGAGAGGACCAAGGAGAAGGGAAACTTTCCAGGGACATTTGTAGAGTATGTTGGTGTGGTCACAGTTGGCCCTGCTGTGGATAAATCCTGGTCCCGACCTGTACCCCCAACTCCAGGGGGGCAACAGACAATAGTGGGACCTCAGCCTCCTGGAGGAGCTGCTGCTTTTGGTAAGTTCAGTTTGAGTTTGCATCGATGACATCAACTTGATCCTTGGGTTTTCTGTTTAAATCTTTTTATTGGCTTATCAGTTGCAACGCAATATAACAGAGCTCAAGCAACAGAAGAAAACCAGACCACTTTCTCAGTTTGTACATCAGTTTTTGAATATTTAAATAATCATTAAGTTATTAAAAATGGTTCTTGTCTT
Source organism: Oreochromis niloticus (assembly GCF_001858045.2). Taxonomy (NCBI): domain Eukaryota; kingdom Metazoa; phylum Chordata; class Actinopteri; order Cichliformes; family Cichlidae; genus Oreochromis; species Oreochromis niloticus. Next base: position 25,029,202 of record NC_031981.2, on the reverse strand, counting down.
AACCTCTTAATATTAACAAGGTTGCCAATGATACCACCACACATGGGTAGTGTTTGGATTTGGTTGACACTGCAAGACCGAAAAGGGGCTAACCAGGGGTGAAAGTGGAGAGAGTGATCATTTATAGAAAAACATCAACAGGGTTTTTGTTTGCTGCAGCCTGGTATTGCTTTAGGAGAAAATGTGAAAACCAACCTATACTTTAACACTCTACAGATATCTTTTATCCTGCTCATTCTTGTCCAGTTATAGCCTAGGTAGCATCTGCTTTTTTGCAGACCTTGCTAAATTGATAAAGAGAAGTAAAACTCAGAGCCACAGGAACAGCACAGGTTGGCTAATTATAGCCTGTCTTGTTTTTGATTGAGTCATTTCAACCCTCTGCATCACTGCACCACACCAAATCCCACTTTAACCTGTAGCGCTAAATTGGCAATGAGGTTTTGGCAAAAATTTTTAAAGAACAAATAAAGAAGAAAAATGTGGTACTAAATACTAGATGTTGGACTGGTAAAGTATGTTTGGCATAGTGAAATTAGATGCCACTGTACAAACAAGACAAAACATACAAAATCAAATACTACTGGAGCCAACAAAGACTTGTGTTGAAGTCCTTCAAAAAATAAATCAAAAGGACATCTATTTAAAACTCTGCATAGATTTGAAGACAATTTATAGTTGGGGCTTATCTGAAAGTAATATTGGTTAAAACACCTAGCCTTTGTTTGGACTCATGTTCTTAATAATCCCTTGAGTAGGGGAAACTGGGTAGTTTTAGGTTCTTCCTGGTTCAATTTGAGGCCAGAAAAGCAATTGAAGTACCAATTACTGAAATTGAAAAATTCAACCTACAAATGGGAAGGTTACTTTTAGTTTACACATCTTGTGTTTCTAAGGCTCAGGGTGAGAGGTTGCTAGTGGGTCATATATGATTCTTGATCAGTTTTACAAAACACTAAAGCTTTGGTCCAGATAATTATAGTTGCATGATGTTACTGATGTTATTTGTTACTGCTGCAAACATGCTTCCTGCATGCGTGCACATATAAGAATCGTGTAAGACCTAAACATTTATCAGCAATTTGCAAAAAACAGTCATTTGTTAAGTGCTACTATGTGTAAGCTTGTAAATCATTTGTTTGTAATGAACTGTGGACCTACACTTGCTCAATGCCATTTTCAGAGTGCATAGTACAGTGGTGTTAATAACCTCTGTTATTTCACAATGCAATGCATATCAGCAGGAAAATATATTTTGTATTTTTGTTAGCAGTAACCTCATTTTCAACTAATTCTATATATTCACTCCATTAGATTGGGTTGCATTTGCTCAGATTTTTTTGGATGTCAACATTAGAAATATGTCGTGAATGGATATGGATGGAATCTGTGATGCTCACTGAATGTTAGCCTTGCTGTTTACAGGTTGCTTCATTGGGCTTGATAACCTGCAGTGGTAGCTACTGCTGAGCTTGATCCTTCAGCTGTAGTCCAGGTCTTAAACCTGTTCTTGGTAAATTCTACCAGACCCAAGTAGCTTCTCTTTCTCTGTCAGCTTTGTCAGTACTTGACAAAGTGTGTTTGTCCTGTTGGAATGCATTCTCTGGAAGCTAATTTGATTTAATTGAAGTTTGCTGCATCTTTCATTTTGTTAGATAACTGATTAATTCCCATGAACACATTTTGGACAGTTCTGTTTATAAGTTTTCCATTAGTTGAGGCCTTATTTTAATGGTCATGCTATGTTATGCTACCTATGCTTAATTATGATTACTTGGGTGTCTTCTCCATCTTACATACATTCATCATTGCATACATGCACTACTTTGCATTTGGTGATTCATTCCCTGACTCTGATTCCAGATAGAAGACTGACTTAATACTTAGAACTAATGTGCGCACTATGTTTATCCAGTGGATTTTTTTTTTTTTTTTTGATGATTTATTTAGGATTGAGCACAAACAGGCGATAATGAGGACTATAGGGACTTGAGCCTAAAAATCTGAAAAGCACTGGGAAACAGACCTGCCCTACATAAAAAAGCTATTATGAGCCCTGCAGGCTTTGTTTTATACAGGGTTGGGTGGTTAGCTCCATCTTAGTCTTGGCTGTCTGATGCATAGTTTGTTCAGATCTGCTGTGTTTATGGCTTTTTATTTGCTAAACAGGTCAGATGCAAAACAATGGTTTCTTCTTGCCTTCCTCTGCTGCATCCTGGCTGCTTTTAATTGTCTGCTTGCAGATTCTTTTATGAAAGCAGGTTCAGTTAGTCTAAAATAAATAACATCCATGTTGCTCTCGTCTTGAGTACCTGTAAATGTGTTGGTCATGTCCATCTACCCCTGCTCTTTACAATGATGATGATGATGATATGGTAACATCCTTCAGCATTACCAGAATGGTGGTGGGCCAGTGAAGGTCCCGGGGAGGAAAGTCCATGAGCACAGACCTTTACAGGCTAGGCAGTGGCACCCTGACTGCCATTAGGAATTGGGATGAAATTCTTGGACTCACTGTCAGACCTACACTAGTGCACGGTGGTGTGCGACAGTGCTCGACCTCAAGTGGTGAGAGTAAGGAGACAGGGGTCACGTATACAAAATATTGAGTTGAATTTTGAGTTGCTGCAATGAAATTTCGGTAAAAGAGACTAATCTGCTGCTTTATGTTTCTTCACTTTGATTTTTGGGGTGTTTTTTAATTCAGCCCTCTGTATGTTGGTCATTTTCATTCCCATCAAAAATCCTTTTATTCATAACACGTTACCCAGTCCCTTATGAGTATAGATCTCCAGCATGATTTTTTCCCATTAAGATCTGATGTCTTTTTAAGATGTGTACATTTTCCATTTTTCCTGGAGGGGAAGGATGGGAACATTAATTATGACAAATAGAGACAAGAGATAAGAAAAAAATATTGAGGTTATCAGAGTTCACTCTGGAGCTCACAGACGTAATCACATGCTGCACTCTCCTCTGCTGTGATAAGGCAGCTCATGTCTTATCTCTAGATGAGCCCTACAGCTTCCTATGCTCTGTTCCTCTCTTATGTAAATGAGGGATGCAGTCAGATGCAAATTAGAAGATTAGACATCGTCAGTTTGTTCAGAAGAATTTGGTCAAGTAGAGCAAATTTGACACAACACCCGCACACCCTCAGTTTCATCACCACAGCAAGATCTAAGAAAAACTTTGAAGGTTCATAGAGAGAAATACTGTATTTTCATAGTACATGATCATTGTAGTAGAGCACTGCATTCTCAAATTGCTGGTTTACTAGTGGTTCCTAGTGTATTTATTGTTGGGGTCTCTCTGTATTACTGTAGGGTATTTACCTTAGGATATAAAGTGCCTTGAGTCAGTTGTTGTGATTTGGTTATATAAAGCAAGTTGATTCCAATTTAATTGAAGTTTTGTATGCTGAAGCTGGCTGGTGTTCACAAAACTGTCACGGCTGGGGCAGCAGTCGTAAATGGTAAATGGTAAATGGCCTGCATTTGTATAGCGCTTTTCTAGTCCATAGGACCCCAAAGCGCTTTACACTACATTCAGTCATTCACCCATTCACACACACATTCACACACTGGCGATAGCAAGCTACATTGTAGCCACAGCTGCCCTGGGGCGCACTGACAGAGGCGCGTGTTGTGGAATGAATGAGGACCCAAGATGCAGATGGCGGTGGAGATGCGAATGAGGATTTATTTACAGTGAGAAATAACCAAAGCCAGGGCAGAACTAAACATAAACCTAGACTGGGGAAACTAATCACAAAAGGAGGACACAGGGCGAGGAACAGAGAGACACGGCGTAACACTGAGGATTCACAGAGGATGAACACAGACGACGCCACGAGGAGCACAGGCAGACACGCAGTATAAATACACACACCAGGTAATCAGGAAATGGCACACAGGAGGGGACACGGCTGGAACTAATGGGCATAACGAGACACAAACCTACAAAGTAAAACAGGAAACACACAAACACGGGGACACGAACAGAGCACCGAGGACAGACACAGGTAGGGCTGATAAAACACTAAACTCCAGGTTCAGCCCTAAACTAATACAAAATCAGAATAAACACAAAGCACAAAATGAAATCCAAGGAAACACAAAACGCTGGGTCAAAATGACCCAGGACCATGACAAAAACTGGTTTCAGGAAACACATTTCAACAAATCTTTTTAAGAAGTATTTATTTTTACTGATGAGAGAGCGAATTTATCTCAGCCTGTAACTCTTTGGTTTGAGAAAAAAAATACATTTTTTAGGCAACACAGTGATGCTTTGTTTGAATTTTTAATTTGTTGTGGTGCATCAGTTAGCTCCATCTCCATCCAGCCATTGAATGGGATATGATGTAGTACTACGTGAGAGTTGTGCTGAAATAATCAGCATCTTAACTCTTTGAAGAGGAGACAGTTTGAAAGTTACTGTAGTCTTCTTCTTTGGCCCTTGGTCAGTATGTCAGAATGTGTAATGTCGGTGTGTATCTAGTCAGCCCCACTGAACTGGACTGAACTCTGATCAGGGATTCAGATGTGGGTCTCATAAAAGGTTTTATTCACAGAGTTTGGCTTCCTTTTCATCTGGTCTTTTGATTTTCCAAGTAGATACGTAGAAGGCATCAGGTGAGCGATTAGCTAATGCGGGCTGGGACTGAGATCATTTGATCTTCTGATATTGTGCAAATAGACAATCAGCACGAGACTCCAGTCTTCCAGGAGGAAGGTTGAATATTATATGTGCAGCTCCTGAAATTGTTCAACCAATATTTCTTTTCCTTTTTTTTGGAGCAGAAGTACTGTGAGTACTTTAACTGTAGATATTTTACTGAATGACAGAACAATGCTGAAATTTGAAGTACACAGAACAGAAGCAGGTTGGCTCATAAAAAGCTGGCAAGGAAATGATTGGAGTGGAATGATGATGTAATTGATTTTGACAGTGTGAGAAAGAGGAAGTGATATAAAGAATAAGAACTAACAGCCTGAACATACATGAAAAGCAAACAGTTGAGTGACTCCAGATCTTCTTTCTATAACTTACACATAAGCTTCATGAAGCTACACAGAAGCAGCCTGCAAAGCCCTCCAATCACAGAGATGGAGCTGCTCGTGGCTCAGTGAGGCTAGGAAAACGGTGTCCCAGGTAAACTGTTGTCAATAAGCTTTTATTTTACTCAATATCTAATTGGCCTTAGAATTACTGTGCTTGGTCAATAATCTTCTCTTCCCCAAGCAAAGGACCATGACAGACCAAAAACATTTAAATTAATTCCATAGATAAAATCTAAATGGTGTTTTCCACACTGCTAGGAATAAAAAGCAGTCAAATTCAAACATGCAGATATTTAAGTAACCAGTGGTCATTTGCTAATGTGAATTACATTCAATCAGTTCATGAAAGAGGTATTTCTGAAATTGTTAATGAATTTTTTTGATAATCTGTTAATAATAGTTTTTTATTTATCCATAGCTTTATGGGTGGTTGTGTGGAAAGTTGTAGGCTCTTGGGTGGTATCTGATATTAGTTGGGCTAAAATAAAGATGGTATAAAAGCAGAGCTTGACCTCACATCTGGCAAGAAATACATTTTAAATAATTATTGCAAAAGTAGAACAGTCAAAGTTTATAGTCTCATCCACATCTACCTGCAATCACCGAACCTGCAGCCTGTTTCCCAGCACCACACTGCTCCAATTAAGTCCATAGCTTCACCTCCTCAGCTCTGCTTTTCAGGCCTGAAACTGTTCGACTGACCTTTTCTGCTCTGGATTTCACTCTTTATTGGCCCTGATTGGTTCTCCATAATCTGGACTCTGTTCAGTTCAGCTACGGTTCCCTTGCTGCTCAGACAAGGCAGAAATCGTCCTGGTTTTCCACATATTTGGTCACCAATTGAATTGAATTGAATCTTTATTTTAAACATGTTAAAAATCATCAGTCTGACCTGCTGTGCTCTGGCTCAAAATCCCATTTCATCCAAGCAGCAATTATTCATCTCTTATCTAACTACAGTCTTCTATATTTATTTATCAGCTAGCTATGGCACATGCTGCAGCAGCCTTCATGTTATTATTAATTTTTGGCTCTCTTCCACAGGACGTATTTTGTTCTGCCTTCCTCCCCTCACCCGAACCGGTCATGGCAGATGACCACCCCTTCCTGAGCCTAGTTTTCTGGAGGTTTCTTCCTGTTAAAAGGGAGTTTTTCCTTCCCACAGTCACCAAAGCGCTTTATCATAGGGCGTCATATAATTGTTGGGGTTTTCTCTGTTGTATTATTGTAGGCTCTACCTTACAATATAAAGCGCCATGAGGCGACTGTTGTTGTGATTTGGCACTGTACAAATAAAATAAAATTGAAAATAATAAAATGTTAAATTGTATGCAAACAATCCAGTGGGCCCCTGTAGTGAGTTTACATTCATACGGGTCAAAATGACATCCTCTGTGGTTCTACGTAAAAGTGGTCAACCTTTTTTTCTTTTGATCCCACACACCCCCAAATTTAGTATTTGATTAATAAGCCACTAGAGATATATAGTTTAATTCACAGAGTTGCAGAATTTTTAAAATGCAAATGAAAATCAAAAATAAATAAAATTGAACCCCTTGGTGCTTCTAGTGTTAATCTCTTAAATTTAAGTAATAGTGCTTTCTTTAAATGCTGAATTCTATGACTTGTATATACATCGTCTAATGAAAATGTATCAACTTCTTTAGTTTTGCTGTCATTTTGGGGTTAATAGCTTTAATTAAATTTTTATGAAGAAAAAAATGCCTTTCCAGTTTTCTATAGAGGGTCAGTGTTAGACAGTGTATTCCATGCTGTCATGAGCCAAACCATCACCTGTAAATCTTGCTCCTCCCTGAACCATGTGCAGCGACTCATGACCAGCTTTTATGTTTAAAACCCAATGAAGGCATGCAAATTATTCTGACCTGCTTTCTCTCTTATATCCTCCCCATTCTCAGCATGTTTATGGAAGCCTATAAAATCAAACACAATTTTATGGCCTCCTCCTCCTCTCTGCATTTGAATACCCCCTAAAATGTCTTGATAAAGTGGGGAACTGTTCATTTGACTGCTTCAATTTCAGTAACTGGAGGTGTTGTAAAAATAATTTAAGCTGGGGCAGTAATGCATTTCAGGATTTGATGCATGGCATTAAAACAGCTCCAAGTTACAGCAGTAATATTAATGAGCAACTTCCAAAGGCTATTACAATGCATTATTCACACAGTGCCTCAGTAAAAAGATGTGCATCTTTTCTTCTTTATTATTGATACTCAACGTTACAATTTTGTTAACATTCAGCAGCAGAGTGTTTTAGAGCAGTCTGTGACTAATATCTGTTTTTCTACATTTGTCAATGCATATTATTTATTTTGTCCTTCATTTTACTTACAACTTTAACAGTGAAAAAAGTGAATATGAGTGTGAATGCTTGTCTGTCTCTGTGTTAGCCCTGCGTCAGATTGGCAACCTGTCCATTGTGAACCCTGCCTCTCGCCCTGTGCAGCTGAGATAGCCTCCAGTCTCCCCATTACGACTCTGATAACCAAATAGTAATTCGACTGGCAACGCTGAAAATGATTTCTTAGCAGTCATTTGTCTGCAGCCAACAGCAGGAAACCAAAAACTGCTCCCTGATCTTAAAGGTTAATGAGCAAAGTGAATACTTCACTCCCTCTTCACACTTCACTCCCATTAGTGAGATACAGAGTTAAATGGACAGTACAACAAAAAGCCTTAAACAGCAAAATACTAGCATGACCTTCATACTATATCAGTTCACTTTGGAGCATCCAAACTCAATTGTAATGCAATAAATTTAATGAGTCACGTATTCAGTGGTTCATATCAGACAGTTAGGCAGATCTAGGCTACTATGACCTACAATGAACCTGAGATTTGGTTGCCTTTGAAATAGTTGCTCCAAAGATGGGGACTCAGTCTACAACCACTAGTAGTCAGCTGCCATCTTCAGAGTCACTTTATGCCCATTAAGATGGACATAAAGTGGCAACAACATGGAGTCAGTCTGCTATCAGTCATTTTCTAACTGAATGTTGTCAAGCTGCCAATTACATGCAATATGATTTGTGATAACACAGTGATTAACTGTGAAAGTCAGCAAAAGTAAGGAATTTTCTTTCCACAAATAGTGACATACACTATACTGTCAAAAGTATTCACTCATCTGCCTTCACATGAATATGAACTTAAGTGACATCCCATTCTTAACCCATAGGCATATAACAGTACATACAACAGTAAGTGTACTGTTTATAAGGTGGTGGACACCTGCAATCAGCTGAGTGGTGAAATGTTTCTCCCACTCAAAATGCTCCATCCAGATGAACAGAACCAACTCTTTTGGGATTAAACTTCTAACAATTACTGAGTCACCGCAAACAAAGGTGTTTGAGTTGTTCTATTTAAGCTACATGCTAAATAGGGTAATGTTTAGAAGAAGTGAAATGTTACTTTTGAAATTGAGTCTTGTACATTTTGGAATTACACTTTTTTTGTTAAAAGCTTTCTCACTTTGGGTATTCTAAACAAATAAAATTCTAGAAAAAAGTTGGATATGAAACCTCTTAGATCTAATTCTTTATTCATATTTTTCATGTGACTTGAGAGGTACTGGGACATGCCCACGTGGGCAGCCAAACAGTACTGCACTCTCTACTCTACTCTCTGCAGTCCATCCTATGAAGTTAACAAAATCCAATATTTACCTTTGCTTTAAAGAGGAAGTATTTTCTTGTTCTCCATCTCTCATACCATTCAGATTGAAAATACATGTAGCTGTACTTTCAATGCTGGCTTCAACCTGGCAGTAGTATAAGGTGCTTAAGGTATTTAATTAAATCTGCTGGAGGAGAATATGGATCACAAGTCCCCAAAAATTCATATTTTTCTTCATATCTTTGTTTTCCCTCAATGGATAGATCTTGGTCTGAAACAGGTGAAAACAGTGCTTTTGTCCTGCAGGACTGTCCCACATAGTGGTTGAGTTGGTCATATGGCTAAAAACTATGAATCAGGGCTAACCTTAATCTTATATTTTAGAGAAAGGAAAAACGGACTTTTTATTGGGGGTGGGGGGTGGGGGGGGATTAGTTTTATCTAATCTAAAATCTAACCCTTGATTGGTCACCAATTGCCTAGTAGATATTCACACTTTAAAATCATTTTTTTTCCCTACAAGCAGTAACCTACATGATGAATGCTGAAATGTAAAGTTGGAAATAGAGCCGAAAAATAGAGTTGAAAAATGTGGAAGTGCCAAACTTTGTAGTTCTTCTGAAAAGTTTAGGCTGAGATTTTTTATAGGTCCACTTTTTGCCGCCAGTATTTTGCAAAAAGTGGACTGCTTGGTTCACTTTAAGGTGCACAAAACGTAAAATTGTGATCCGTTTCATTTTGGTGAAGAGAACAGAGACACTGTGACGGGGATAATCATGATGCTAATGTTGAGAAAAATAATGTTAATATTAAATAATGTTGGATTCTTGGTTACTGGTTTGTTGATAACAACCAAGCTCTAGCTTCCAGTAATGATTTTCAATATGAAGGGCTGGTCATATGGACACAGTATTTCATTTTTATTCTGTATAAGACATTGGTTTGTGTAGTTCTGACCCTGACATGTGGTCAGAACTACAATTAAAAAAGAAAACTCTGCAGACACCTCAAGATGCAATAAAATTTCATCTGTGAATGTAGTTTTCTTAAAAATCTTAAAAAATAGATATCCTCTTTAGAAAAACTAGGATAATTGTTTTTGTCTTGTGCAGTAGTTTATCCAGTTTTGATCACATAGGTCGAAGACTGTTTTGTTTTTCCTGCCTGCTTTCATCTTCACGGAGAGAGACATTTCTCCATGCCCTTACCAGAAATGCAAATTATACTTCAGCACAATATGTATACACAGAACAACCTTAGGTCTCTGTAAGGTAGGTGTGTGGTGTGTCTGTTACCTCTTACCGTGCTCGCCAAGTGTTTAAAGTCCTTCCAGCATCCCATCGTGAGAACACACTAAGTGAGGGTGTTTGATTAGACAGAGCAAATGCGTGTGTTTGTGGAGTTAGATGAGGTTAAGGACACAGGTCTGAGTTTACACAGTGTGCAAGTGTGGAGTGGACAGTTATTGCTTCAGGGTGGAGAGGAAGGAGACTTCATTTCATGGCTGAAAATGACAGCCAGTTCATGGTGATATATTACATGCCTGAGGCTGATTTTTTCCTGCTTGAAATGTCTTCTTCTTCTTATAGCCAGTCCCATTAGTGGTCAGATCTGCCTGTATCTCACCTTCCTAGCATCTTCCACTGTTGCATCAGCACTGTATGTCCTCTTTGGCTACATTCATGAACCTTCTTGTTCTCACACTCGGCGTCCTTTATTGTCTACTATCCTCCCTCTGTATAGGTCCAAACCATCCAAAGCTTATCTCTCTAACTTATGTCCAAGGAGCTTAATCTAAGCTGTTCCTCTGATATACTAATTTCTAATCCTGTCCATTCTGGTCACTTTCAGTGAAAATCTGAGCATCTTTAATTCTATCACCTCCAGTTTCTCATCTTGTCTTTTTACCCCTTAGCCATAAACGGCTGGTGGGGTACTGTCGTCACCCTGCTGAGAGGGCTGACGGGCCAAACCAAATCATGAAATAAGGAGGGAGAGGCAGGGTGAGAGGCTGACTGGATTCTGTTTTTTGTTGCCAAAACAAAACAAAACAAAGCTAATGGTAGCAGACAAAAAAGTACCTTGGAGCAGACATTATTTTATGGTGATAGGTTAATAATTTTCATGACTGGCTGTTTTACTGTTTTCTAGGGCAACTGGCAGTTATGGGCCCTTAGAATCATCATAACTCTTCTCACCCTTATAGCGCCCCTGTGGATGCATCTACTAAAACTTAGAATCTTGGTGACCTTGACATAAAGGTCAGAGGTGGCCGCTTTTTTTTCATTAGTGACACTGTCTACAAACTATACATCATAGCAGGTTTCACTACCTACTTGGAGACCCTTCCTTTCTGTCACTACTGCAAACAACAAGAGGCTCAGAGATGATCCCTGATGTCTTGCTACTCTCCTTCTGTCAGAAATGTACACTCTTCAGACTCATCTCCACCCACCACCCTGCCTGCACTCTTCTTCACATTTCTTGTGAAATGTATGTTGTTTTGGATGGTTGACCCCAGGTGTTTAAACTCATCCACCTTCACTGCTGCTGCTTGCAGGTTCACCGTTACGTCTGTCTCATTCCTATTTGCACTCATTTATTCTGTCTTGCCTCTATTGACTATCATTCATCCTCTCTCCAGAGCATACCTTCACCTTTCCAGGCTCTCTTCTACCTGGTCCCTACTCTCACTACAGATCACAAACATTGTACTCCATGGAGACTCCTGCCTCCTTTTTCTATAGACTTGGTTTAACGTCATTGGTTCTGTTGTACTCCAGGGTAAAGCTGAACTGCCCCTGAACTGCCCCTGCCTCATTATGCCAGCTTTGCAACAAACACACACACACACACACACACACACTGTCACGATCTGCCATGCAGACCGTGGGGACGAGGAAAGTAGGACCCAAAACGCGGGACTCTTCGATGCCACAGTGCACTTTATTTACAGTGACCAGACAGGTAAGTCCAACAATAAACTCAAAGGTGCAATATTCCAATGGTGCTCGTCTCCTGCTCCCAGTGCGTCCCGTGCTGTAGCTCCCTTAGTGCGTGTGCTCCCCAACTCGCTTCTCCGCTCGGCTATCCAGTTCGGAGTAATAATCCCACGTCGACTGTCGCCGCGAGTCCAGGTTAAATACCTCTCTCCAGCAGGGAGGGATGATTACCAACAGCTGGTCAGGTAATCAGCTGCAGGTGGGCCGGTAACAGTGAAGAGGGACTCCCAATGACGACAGTCGCCAGGACACGCCCCTCCCACGGCGTGCACTTCTGTGAACAGCCCGAGGACCAGGGAGAGAGAGAGGGAGAAGCAAACCCACACGCAAACACACACTACACATTCAACTGTGGACCGAACAGTAGACGACACAGCCCCTAAATAATAATAATAATAATAATAATAATAATAATAATAATAACAACAACAACAACAACAGTCCATAACGGCTCACGGACCCCCGAGTCCTCCAGAGCCGGGTCCGTGACAGTACCCCCCTCTAAGGGTCGGCCCCCGACGACCCCAAAACAAAAACACAAAACCAAAAACCACAGCACAACCAACCCAGGGCGGGCGGCGGGGGGTCCAGGACGGAGGGCCCCAAAACCACTCCAACAACTCCACTAAACAACAAAAAAGAACACCTCAGTTCATTAGTCCAACCCCAGCCCTAATGGCAGCGGACATAGTTCTGGCAACCGACCCGGTGGGCGGCAAAACAGGTGAGATCTGCTGTAGGTAGGCAGAGGCAGAAACAGTTCCGGAGGCCTACCTCTAGTCCATCGGAGGGAACGCTGGACCTCCGGCGGACGGCCATGGGTCCGGCAGCAACGGCGAAACGGTTCCGGTGGCCCTCCACGGGTCTTGTAGCGGCAGTGTGACAGCTCCGGTGGCCTGCCACGGGTCCGGTGGCGGCGGTGTTGCAGCTCCGGCGGCCGACAGAGTTGAAAGGCCCAGGATCCCCGACGCGCTGGACGTGGACGGCGCGCTGGACGTGGACGGCGTGGACGGCGCGCTGGACGTGGACGGCGTGGACGGCGCGCTGGACGTGGAAGGCGTGGATGTAAAGATGCATCCTGCACGTCGACCTCCGATGGCGGTGTGCGCTTCTCCGGCCCGCCGAGCCCCTCTCTTGATGGTGGCCGCTCCTCCCGCTCGCTGAGCTCCAGCTCGGGCTCGCTGAGCTCCTCCGGCTCACTGAGCTCCACCGCTGGCGACGCGGGCTCCTCCCGCTCGCTGAGCTCCTGCTCGGGCTTGCTGAGCTCCGCAGCTGGCGACGCGGGCTCCTCCCGCTCGCCGAGCTCCTCCCGCTCGCCGAGCTCCTCCGGCTTGCTGAGCTCCACAGCTGGCGGCGCAAGCACCTCCGGCTGCGACGCGGGCTCCCCCCGCTCGCTGAGCTGCTCCTCCGGCTGCGACGCGGGCTCCCCCGCTCGCTGAGCTGCTCCTCCGGCTGCGACGCGGGCTCCCCCGCTCGCTGAGCTGCTCCTCCGGCTGCGACGCGGGCTTAGATGGTTGATCCGGAGGCGAAGATGGTGATGCGGTAGCTGCAGGCGGTGAAGATGATGGTCGAGCGGGTGATGTGGATGGTGAAGCCGAGAGTGCTGCGGTCGCTGCAGTCTGATGAGACGCTGGTGGAGAAGTAGCTGCAGAGGGCGGAGGTGACGATGGTGTGGCAGCTACTCGTGGTAGACTGGGCAGCGATGCAGGAACAACAGACGGGTGAAATGATGGCAGAGTTGGTCCAGCAGGCATACCGGCCTCCAACTGAGGATGAAGATGAGAGGTTGACTGGACTAAAGCCTGAGTTATGTGCTGGGCAGCAGACTGAGTTACGTGCTGGGCAGCAGACTGAGTCGAGGGTGATATGGCTAACATGAAGGGTAGAGAGGAGGAACATGTTACCGCGGGCTCTACAATGTCCAGGGAGCCAGAGGCAACTGAGGTCTCCAGTTCGGCCTCTGGGGAGGCCTTGGGGAGAATCCCAGCCTCCTGATTGCCTGTAGTGGCAGGTTCATGTTCTAGCACCGGGTCCTTTAACAAATCAACAGCCACAAAAACAGTTTCAGGATGCATATTAGCACAGTGCAGTAACTCTGAATTAACAGCCTCTGTCCATTTAGCTGCCGCACCAGCGCCTTCAGAGTTCACCGTCCCAGAGCTAACTGGCTCAGAAACTAAGGCTCCGCATCCAGCCCCAGAAAAGCAGCCATCACTACTCCTTACATTAAGAAATGACCCAGAATTAGCTTCCGGCCCGCCTCCACTCTCTGGCAATGCAGACCCTTTAAGCTTATCCTCCATTGCGAGCCCAGTTTTATTATTAACTGACTGGGCACTGTCCCTAGGTTTAGACGAAGCCATCTCTGGTTTCATAACAAAAACGTCTTTACCAACATCAGAGTCCGTCTCACTCACTGCGGCTCCTTGTGCGGCTAGTCCTGAGTCAGCTGGTTCCTCCGAAACCACAGGAGTGAGGTGAGCTTCGGTTGGACGAAGATGACGCCGACGCCGTCTCTTTCGTGATGGCGGGGCCGCGTCAAAGGAATCTGTCCCCTCCTGCTCGTGAGAGACTGGATTAAGTAAGGAGACAGAGTCCGGTTTACTCACTGTGGTTACCAGCGCTGCCGATCCTTTGTCTGCCGACACAGAGGACGCTGAAGGAACGAGAGGAGATGGAGCAGGGCGCCGTCTTCCCTGCAGTGGAGGGTCCAATAGGTGAGCAGCAAGCGGTGGTGGAAAAACTCTCCACCTATGAAGAAAAACCAAGCAGCAAGGGCTGCCAGGGAGGCAGCCGCATCCTCCTTGCCCGGACAGCCCAAACCAAACAGTTCGAAGCTGGAGCTTGCCCGCAGCTCAGTTATAATTTGAATGAGTTTATCAATATCCAGAAAGCTCGTAGAGAAGGTAGTGGAGGAAAGATAATTATCAAAAAACACTACCTGTATGTGTCTCATGTGTGGATCCACAGCCTGGGTTACGCTCTGGCAGTAACCCCACAGCTGTGTGAGCGATCCCTCCTCCGTGGCAACTCTTGAGTCTGCTGGGTCCATGGTGGTTGGTGGGATTATTCTGTCACGGTCTGCCATGCAGACCGTGGGGACGAGGAAAGTAGGACCCAAAACGCGGGACTCTTCGATGCCACAGTGCACTTTATTTACAGTGACCAGACAGGTAAGTCCAACAATAAACTCAAAGGTGCAATATTCCAATGGTGCTCGTCTCCTGCTCCCAGTGCGTCCCGTGCTGTAGCTCCCTTAGTGCGTGTGCTCCCCAACTCGCTTCTCCGCTCGGCTATCCAGTTCGGAGTAATAATCCCACGTCGACTGTCGCCGCGAGTCCAGGTTAAATACCTCTCTCCAGCAGGGAGGGATGATTACCAACAGCTGGTCAGGTAATCAGCTGCAGGTGGGCCGGTAACAGTGAAGAGGGACTCCCAATGACGACAGTCGCCAGGACACGCCCCTCCCACGGCGTGCACTTCTGTGAACAGCCCGAGGACCAGGGAGAGAGAGAGGGAGAAGCAAACCCACACGCAAACACACACTACACATTCAACTGTGGACCGAACAGTAGACGACACAGCCCTAAATAATAATAATAATAATAATAATAATAATAATAATAATAACAACAACAACAACAACAGTCCATAACGGCTCACGGACCCCCGAGTCCTCCAGAGCCGGGTCCGTGACACACACACACACACACACACACACACACACACTAATGCTTAGCTCATGTAGCCAAGTGATGTCTGGCTCTTTCATATCACTGCTCTTCTATTCCAGCATTTTATCCATATCTTTTCTACTTGTTTTTTCTTGTGTTGGAGAGAGAAATGCGTCTGCCTGAGCAGATTCTCAGTATATTTTACTGATTTATGGTGAGATGTCCAAACGTTTCTGGCAAGTTCTTTTATCTGGCAAATACACATAATTTCATACAGTTGTGCCAGTGGACTGACAATCATCAGCGTACTGAATGAACTGAATTTGATGTGAATGTCATTGACATTCACATATTTTTTAACCAGCTAACATCCATGTTGGCAAGCAGAATGGTTATAGTTATAATAGAAAAACTGTAATTTTATAAGTTCTGTGATGTGAATAATCATTAGCTGTGCGTTTTTGAATGTGCGTTTGGCCCTTATCCCTCCAGGAAAATGTCCTTTTTTAGAAGATAAATAACATTAAACATTCCTTATATGAAAAAAAGGAATTACCAAAACATTTTTAGAAGACACATGAAGCTACAGAAGTAAAGTAGCAACCAGAGACAATAGAAAATTACATTATACAACTTCAAGAAACTACGGGCAAAATAACTGCAGGCAATGACAAATGTGTGGACTTTTTTGTTTTTTGTATGTGTCACCTAAGACAAATTATTGAAATTGACACTTTTTCTATTGCGCACTTTAATTGCCAAGTGCTTTCTGACAAATAAATAACAAAGCAATATGATCAGATGCCAGTCTATCACCTCAAGGACAGACTTTAATTCAACAGTTCTGTTGTCGCAATCTGCGGAAGCAGACTATGGGGAAGGAGGAAGAGGACCCAAATGCAGACACTTGGAACGAAACTATAATTTAACAAAAGGTGAGCCGTTTATTTGTGGCCGAAAAAAGGTAGAAAACAAAAGGCAGATGCACACTGAGGCAAAACTAACTAGAACTAAAGTGGGAAAAACTAAATGCTAAACCCAAGAGACAAAGAACAAAACCTTGAACATGATATAAACCTGAACATGAGAAAACCTGGAAACATGACGAGAACTCAACAGTCAACCTGACATTGAACAAAGGAAAACAGAGGACTTAAATACACAACACAGCTGACACAAATAAACATGATGCCACAGGGGAAGCAAAACTAAACACACTGAAAATGAAAACACGAGACTGTCAAAATAGCACAGGAAACATAATGAGACGAAAACTGTGACAACAGCTTGACAATATGACATGGAAAACAGACATGAAACACATAAGACTAAATTCAAATTTTATTTGTCACATTTAGTGAAATGCTTGTGTCCAAGCTGTGGACAGGCTGCAGACGTAGCCGCGCCATTCCAGGGCTTGGTTTTAGCATGGGGGGTCTAGCCAGGACCCTGGGGAGACAGAATGATACACAAGGAGAGGAACATGGAAACAGATAAGGGGAACAAGGCACAGACATAACTAAATATCATACATAAAGGACAAGAGACTTACACAGGAAACAGAAAATAACACAAACAAGGGAGCATGGATGAAACTTTAACTAAACAAAACCTAAGTAAGATATACTAATAATAATACTAGAACTTACCATTACTCTAATACATCATAAGAAATCAGACATACAAAATAAACTCAAAATGCTATTGTGTGTATGACCCATTTTTCCATCTGCTGCAAAATTTGGTTAAAGTGGTCCTCTGTCTCACAGTGGATCTCCTGAATGTCAGTTAATCTGATTGAATAATTAGATACAAAAAAATACTAAATTGACAAATGTACTTGGATTACCATTAATATGTGCACATTTGCCTCATATCCTGGCAAGAGATCTACACTGTAAAAAAAATCCTAATATAAAAGTATTTTACTGTGTATTTTACAGTTTTGTTCTGTTCTTCTAGAATATCATTAAATTTACATAAATAGACTGTGATTTCACATTTCAAATGTAAATTAACGTAAAATCACTGTAATGTAATAAAACAATTTTCTTGTTTTTTAAATGTATCTGTCTGTACATATGCATATTTAGATTGTTAAAATACATTCACAAATGTATCATGATTTCACAAATATGTGTCCGTTATTTGAAAGATTGAACTGTTAAATTCAAATGTAATGCTACGAAAAAATATATAAAATGATTCTTATAAACTTTTTTTACATCAAGAGTTGGCAGTTCGCCTTGTAATCAGAAGGTTGCCGGTTCGAGCCCCGGCTCGGACACTCTCGGTCGTTGTGTCCTTGGTCAAGACACTTCACCTACCGCCTACTGGTGATGGCCAGAGGGGCCGATGGTGCGATATGGCAGCTTCTCCTCTGTCAGTCTGTCCCAGGGCATGCAATCCATTATTATTTAAACCAACTGTTAACTGTATATTTCTGTACATTTAAGTATTATTATTCATATTGCCACATTCATTGACCTTGTTTATAGGTAATTTCATTGTTTAATCACATTAACATGTTCCCAATTTAATGTTTAAAAGCACTTGAAAAAGGCAAAATCCCATGTAAAATTAGGGCAACAAACTGTATTGTCATTACTGAAAATAACCGTATTTTTATGAGAGAGTTATTTTCTGTTATTTTCTGGTATTATTTTGGTGCCCCATCTGCCGGAATATTGCTGTTTTTCTAGGATTTTTTTTTAACAGTGTAGGTGAGAATTTTCCCCCAAAGCCAAGATCTCTCCTGTGAGTCCAGAGATATTCAGTGGTATTCTGCCCCTGACTGACAGAGCGATTGCCTTGTCTTTGCTGGCTTTCTGCTCCTTACTTGCACTGTTGCACATGTCCATTATTTCTTATTTTGAGCAATCTGACCCCATTTCTCACTTTTCCTCACTCATTACCTCCATCTTTCTGTGCAGCTGTCTCTTTCATTCTTCCCTCCTCTGCTCCATTATTCAGTTGTACTGTGCTTTCTGTCTTTAACCCAGTTTTGTTGTTTTTCCTTGTTTAGCTGGGACCCTCTCTGCCACTCTGTCTACTCATTTTTTCTTTACACAGAAAAATCATAAAAAATAGCATACAGTGCTCTCCACCTGTTATATAAATAACATTTAAAATCACAAGATGCTTTTTTGGTTAGATACATGTTTGTTGCATGGGGTTATGTCTTTTTCTATATTTGGTTGCATTCATTTGTGAATTTGTCACCCTGCATTAGAAGACCCATGCATCTTGGGCTGTGTGCCTGCTCACTGAGTACATGAGAAATTCAATTACATGCTATTTCAGAACATACACACGTGCGCGTGCACACACACACAGTATAAACACTTTAAAGCTCTTTGGTTCACCTCCTTCTAGCTGAACTGTCCTTCCATCTCTTACTTTCCTCATTTAATAAAACACAATTCCACCATAGCAGTGCCTCTAAAACAATCACTCTCTTTGGTATTCTTTTCTTCTTCTATTCTTCCTTGCCCTCTTCTTACCTCCAACTTGTTTTCTCTATGGGAAATTTTGTTATATAGCCCACATATTATATATCTTTAGTGTATTTTGAAAGCCCCCTATGCTCACTTTTTTCCTCTCTTCCTTCCAATGCTGCTGTTACTCATGAGTGTGTTTCTCATTTTCCCCTGTATCCAATTGTAGAAATAATAACCAGACTTGACTTGCTTTTAGAAATGAAAAAAGGCAGCAGCAATAAATAAATAAAAACCATCTTTTGACCTCAAACCAAATGATTCTATTCAACATTAAACCCCATGAGAGCAGTGTCTTTTTGTCTCCCTCACTCACATATCATTCATTCCGCGTTTTTGATCTGTGGGTAATTCTAAAATGAATGCTTGAGTGAATTTTTTATCATGACCTTCATGGATCTGGGTGGAAACCATAACACTTCCATCACAGTGAGAGGTTTGATGACGATAGCCCCTCGCACATGGCAGACAGTAAATCTCTTCAAATCCAGAGTCAGTTAAGGGTGATGTTTCGCTCAACAGAGTCCAGAAAAACAGCTAAAACTCTAAAAACCTGACAGCAGAGAGACAAAGAAAATGAGAAAGATATTAGAAAGGGATTGACATGAGAGAAGCTCTTCATGGACTAAAAATGCCCAGCTCCTGCTCTCCACAACAGGGCCCATCACTATCAAATACCAAAGTAAGTAAGTGGGAGATGACAGGAGCGTGATGAGGACAGAAGAACTATCGCTTGCTGCAATCACTGTCACAGTGAGAGTCAGGTATAAAGAATAAATGTGTCAGAGCCCACTAGATGTGGGGTTAAAATTGCTGTCTTTAAACAGTCACAGAGTGTCAGAGTAGAAGTTCTATGTCTAAGGGCTTCTAAAGGCCTTTTTTCACTTCCTTCTAGCTTCTGCCTTTTACTTTACAGTCTCAAAGTTGTGGAAAAAAACCACAATAAATTATAGTGTTTTAGGAGTAATTAGTATTCTTTTACTTTATTCTTTTTATATAATAGATGCTTCTTTTTAATACAGATTTATATTTTAGATATTATTTTTTACCTTAATGTACTAAATATATTCTGTTATTACATGCTGTTATCACCTTAAGTGATTATCATAAGACGTGTGGTTGTCTCAGCATGTTTGTTTTGTGTTTATTATTATTTTCAGAAGAAACATGAACAAAAAAGTTTAACTTTAGTAGCTGAATGTTTTGTCAGAAACTGTTAACACAATATAACTTGCATCCATGCATTTTCTTTGCTTACTGCCTGTACACCATGGATCGATTGCCAGTCACTGCCAATACAAGTTACACTGTCAAGGTACACACAGTGAGCCCACAGGTACAGAGAGAGCATACAAACTACAGAGAGGTCCAGGCATTTCTATAAACCATTCAGAACACAGTTTATTTCCTTGGACTCTTTAGACAAAGAAATCTGCTAGTACCACTTGGCCAAATCCAGCATTAAAAAACAAGCAGGGCCCAACCAGACCAGGAGCTTGTCAAACTGGTGCATTGAATAAGCAAACTGTTAGACTTAATTCATCTTGTGTTAGTCTACACAGAACTTTATAGACTAATGTCTGTGAAGGTTCTCAGTCATCCAGGTCATTGTAGTCTAAGGAGCTTGGGAAAAAAAGCGTCTGGACTTCTTTAAGTTGCTTTAGATGTTTCGCGTCTCATCTAAGAAGCTTCTTCAGTTCTATGGTCAAATGGTGGAGAGTGTCAGATTTAAGCCCTATGGGAGTGTCCCCCAGAGGGACAATGGCCCTCTAATGATGCTCTACCTAATCACATAAGTCAAGGTAGACTAATCTTCAGACTAATCTGTCTTCATGTCTAGAACTAGTGAGACTGGTCTATTACTCCAATCTCCAGCACCAATTTGTTCTGAATCACTTTTTTGTGTTCAGGTAACCTGTAGGGCTGTGAATGCACCGTCACACCTGGGAAAGTTTCAGTGTGGTGTCGTAGAGGGTGGTACGGCCTGGCAGTGAAGAGAATGCAATGCAAGCAAACTGCTCTCTGGGCTGGCATTTCATGGTCATCTGAAAGGAGTGAGGCGGAAATATCAAAAATGTTTGAATTTGGCACGTCAGGCCTCAACTTATCTCCCTCTTTCACCAAGTTCACCAAAGAAACCTCTTTTACCTCGCTTCATGTCTTCAGGAGGTTGAGATGGTTTGTGTAGCATCACCTCATAATCCACCTTTCCCACTCACCATACGACCACAAAGAGTCCCTGCCAATTGATGACTTTGAGCTAGAAGAAGGAAGTATTACAAGTCCTTTGGCTCCTGGTGTGAATTGTCTGTGTCTAAACCCTCTGTTGTATAGGCACTGCTGATGTTGCTGGGCCTGGAGCAAATTCTCCTTTGATGATTTTACCAGTGTGTAAAAGTTTGTGCTCATGTCCAGTACGCACTGAATATTGTTTTTACCTGGGCTTGGACCTTCCTCCCAGCTTTCTTTAAGCACATCCCTCTTATGGTTTCCTGCCAGACAGCACTTTGAAGGGAGAAAAACAACTAAACCCAGGACAATCCATCCCTAGAATTAGAGGGTGGGCCAGGAGGGAGCTAACCACAGCCTCAGTTCTATCCCTCTTGCCCTCGTGTTTAATTTCTCCTGGCATTGCAGGTTATTTGTGAGCATCACCATGTACTTATTTAATGTGAACCCATTGTTTAAAACAATGCCCCAGGTTGAACAAGGTTCTGGTGAACTAAGGTTTGCATGGAACCCGAGTCCACCAAAGCCTGGTGTGTTGCAAAGTTTGTCCATCTTGGGACTGCCAGCCATCTTTAGGAAGCCTGAAAATCCCCCTGCCCCCATTGGATGCTCCAGCCTGGGGCTGTGGAAGTGGTGACAATAGGGGAGTGACCTATCTGTTTGGTCTTTCCCTGACAATAGGGGAAGCAGATGCAGGTCTATGGCCTCAAACATGTCAAGAATAACTGGGGACTGTCCACCTGTGCCATTTTCTGCAGTGTAATCTTTGTGGCCAGGGAAATTAAATGCGAAAGGGCTGCAGGGTCAGACCGGTTCAGTACGTTTTTTAACACCTGCGTGGTGTGCTTGGACCAAGTCAGCAGAGTCCAGCTGTTGCCAGTAAGGTTACACAGGGTTCTTTTTATGTACTTCTGAATTGCAAGCTTCATGCTTTCGTGCAGTATGAAGTAAATCATGGTCACTTATAGTGGCTTTTAGCTCAGAAGACTGTCCTTAATACATAACTACAAGGACTTGAGAATGACTCAGCAATTAAATATAGCTTAATCTTACTTTACTTTAAGGACTTTTGCCTAGTTTTGCAATGTAACTCACTGAAGAATAATATCTCTTCATGCCTGTGATGCTGCTTTCATCCTGTGACTCACTCTTTCACATTTATTATTCAGATTCGTAAAAGGTTCCCTCCTTCAGAAAAGTTACGTAATATCTTTGCCATTCCTTTTTCTATCCTTAAAACTCTCTTCATGTAATCTCTTCCTCTCCAACACACACACAGACACACAAACAAACACTTTGTCAGTGCAGCTTTGGTGGCTGAAAGCTTTTCTCTGAATCTCGCTGCACCAGTAGCGCATTTTCCCTCTCAAAGAAGAACGTGGCTGCAACAAAAGATCAAACACTGGCTCATTCCTGCAACACGGCAAGAAGCCAGTGGTGGTGTGGTGGGGGTTTCGGAGGACGCGAAACAGCCGGGTAGTATCCAGGCATAAGACTGGTATAAAAATGTGTGTCTGCGCAGTGTTGAGTTTTAAGCCTGCAGGAGAGAATGCCACAATGATTAGGATTGCAGTTTAAATTTAGAAATGTAGAAATGGGGAACCTGCTCCCTGGTGGATTTCTGGGTCGTAGTCTTTTCCTTCAGCTGAAATCAGAGCAGATAACTTCCAAAAATGGTACAGAGGGGCTGTGGCCCAGTTTCAGGGATTTAATCAGAGACACATCTATGCATGTTGCTGAATTCAACACAGGGATTTTGGGGTGGGTTGGAAGAAGAATTATTGAAGTCTGGGAGCAATGAAAGTGAGAAAAAAAATCAAAGACAAACTCAAGTGTGAGAAACCAGGGCAAGGCAACACAGAATCTTAATTTTCACAGTTAGTACTATCCTCACTTGTCCTCTTTGGATAAGCTTGGCTGGGATTTAGAATTGGGGAACCTGTATTACAAACATAAGATTGTTTTTACTGTCTTTTATTTAGTTTTACTTCCCCCTTTCTTAAGAATAATCCATTATTTCAATTTATATTGTAAAAGGTAAGAACTCTCCAATAATACAGAGAAAACAGAGACAACCCCAACAATCAGATGACCCTGTATGAGCAAGACAGTGGGAAGGAAAAGCTCCCTCTTAACAGGAAGAAACCTCTGTGATCAGAGCTATTTTCTACTTGGTTTTTATTTTTCATTTAATTCTAATTTTAGTTTGTTGTCAGTTTATTTTCAGTAAGTTACCCAGAGAATATTTAGTTTTCAGTTAAAAAGTTTCAGTCTTGTTTTAATGTCAGTTTTATTTTTTATTTTTTTCATTGTTACTATATGGAGAGCTTGTGCCATGTGTGAAGGTTTAGGAAAATTAGTACAGGTATAAACAATAAAAACACATACTTTTTGAAAGCAGTTGACTCGTAGTCCTGTAGACATTCAGAGCCTCAGGTAGTTGTGGCAGTTGTCATTGTCACAGAACAGCAAACATGCATACATAGATACACGGGCAACACCTGAGGTTAGTAATTCCCATCTGTTCATTGTGATAGTATGGTATTAGCACAGAGCTAAACCTTAGAAAATCCTGGTTTATTGCATCCCACATTATCCTCAAATACACACAGATGTGTGGACAGACACCGCAGTCACTGCAATTGTCTTCAGTGGAGGTAAGATGTGGGGGTGGGGGATCAAGTCAGCTCAGTGGTTTATGTTTCTAACCACATAACATAGATATCAATAAATACTGGATGCTAATAAATAACATTAAACAAAGGAAAGTAATAAATACCAAATCAAATACATCAAAATACCAAAATATTTTTCTTTTATTATATTTGGCAGATATTTCTCATGTAAAGCAAACCAATGAAAAAAGGAGGATTATATCCTCAAATCCAAAATACAATTATAATTTGCAATAATTTTGCAGGAAATGTTATATATCGATACTAATAGTTTTAGTCTTGGAAAATACATCCATTCACCAAAAGCAAATGATGCAGGAAAATATTTTAATCTACAACCAAATTGTGATTATATCGCTGCAAAGACTCCAACATTGAGCTGCTGTTGCAGCAATGTTCACTAACAATGGAGGCATTAAATCAGTCAGAACAGGACTGTGTTTTTGTGTTCATCGGGAATTGCCAGAAGGAGACGGTGAATGAGTTAAGCTTTTCAAAAGTAAACTAATCTGGTTTTAATTAGCCAGGCACAACGTTAAGCTGAAGATAATTTCACTATCATTTCTTGAACCCCCCTCAATTAATTAGTTACCTGCCCCTCTTTTAAAATTTTCTAATCCAATCAATGTTTGCAGTCTGTAGTTTTGCTCAGTGATGGCAGAAGCATTTAATCACACACACAGACACAGAGCTCAAAGGTGCTCTTGTCCAGTTTTCTGTTTTCATGCAGCTTTGCTCAGCTCAGCTTTCTGCTGTTGCTTTTTAAATTGGATTAATGATTGAAAGAAGTTCTATTTATAAAAACTGCTGATGCAGGTCATGGGCTGACAGAGCAATGCTCAAATCCTACAATCCCACCTTCCTTGGAGTATGTGACAGTCTGATTGCTTCCTATGCAGGTGGGGGTAGCAGTGATTAGATACCAATAAGGTAACTACAGCTAACATCTATTGACCTCAGGCCGACTGTAATGCAAGGTTTTCTCCTCTATGTATGTGTGTGTGTGTGTGTGTGTGTGTGTGTGTGTGTGTGTGTGTGTGTGTTTATGTTTGTATGATAGATAGGGGGAATTAAATGTCTTTACATAGCCATATTGTTGGGACCCACCTCCATGTTTTGGTTTTGCTATAAAGACGCCAACTAAGGTTCAAACAAACTTTAAGATGTGTTGTAGCTAAATTTAGTCATAGTTTATCAGGTGATTTAAATACACCACAATATATATCGGTCTGACAGAGACACATCAGGACATTATCATTATCATTATTATTCTATTTCTTTAACTAATTAATTAATTAATTGGGATGCCAGGCGACACCTATTTTTCAATATCTGCTCAATGTCTAGTGTCAGCGTCCATAGTTCCTCTGTGTACGGACTATTTAGTCTAAATGTGGTTGTTGTGGACGTCTTTTCAAAGTCAAACTTACACTCATTTTAGATATCGTCTTTATAATGCTATTACATCCATAGGCTCAGTAATCTCATGTTATCAGAAGGTGGAGAGCGCGTTTTTTCTGTACAGAAATAGTTATGTGTGAAAGAATGCAGACAGTTTGCAAAATGTGCGTATCGACAAAGACTGACGAGCAGATAGAACAGTTCATACATGCACACTTGCACAAACTTTTTGCATATTTTGAATAGGATTTTAATATTTTTAATATTTCAACACATTTTAATAAAAGACAGTTATTAATAATAAAACATTGCATGTCCACATGACATCCAAAAAAATGACCCAGTCCAAAGTTCAAATGTTGAACAGCATATTGACGTCCAGGTTGCGTCATGGTTAGACGTCCAAATTGTGGACAAAAGTTTGGACATCATATACTGTAGATGTCCAGAATTGGTCATGGACCAACTAACCCAAAATAGATGTGATCTGCATGTCTATCCAAAATCCATTGTTTAGTGGGTAATCTCTTCGACATTACACACTGTATGAATTAAACTGCTTGATTTGCCTTCAGTTGATGTAGATCAGATGTAGATGTAGATAAAATCAGGCCTGATTTTGAGTTATCTACACCAACGTGGAGCACATTTGCATAATATACACATTATAAAGCTTGTTGCTCTTTTTAGTTAAGGCCAAGTCTAAAAGGGCAAATCTAAAAGACTTGGCCTTGAAGTACACAAATGCTGTATTTTCAGCAGGAAGTTTACACACCAGTTTTCATACACTCATGGCATCTAAGGAACTGATGATCTAGTTTATTGGTAATAGTTTTGATGGCAACAACCTTACAATAACTGCACATTCCTTGGTGATGGCTTCTTAATAGGCTTATTTGGTTAATTAGTTTTGAACATTTGCCAAAGTTTCACAACAATCTCAAAACAGCAATAGAGCTACTTTTGACTGCCCTTTGCCACAACACATAACTCTGCATGTTTTGATTTTTACACTAGATGTCCTTCCTGACATAATCCCACAGAGAATATCCGTGACTGGCTGTACTACTATGTGTACCAGGACTTCCTGTGGATGTCTCAGAAGCGCTGTCGACCAGCCGCCATGCTATTTGTGTTTACAGTGTCTGCAGTGGTTCATGAGTACATCTAGTACAGCTAGTTTTCGGCTACGAGCCCGACACGGAACCCAATGTATTAGCCAGAGGTCCCTTTACTACGATTCAGAGCCACAGACCTGTTTTATATGCGCGCGAAATAGTTGTCTATACGAGATCGCTGCAAAAAGTGCAGCCTTACCTAATGTCCACCCTACTGTTACTCATTTTATATTAAGATTTTAAAATCTAGTTGGTATTGGTATGGCGAATAACCTTCAGTAATAGTAATAAATCACACAGCAATAGTACATTCATGTAGTAAAAAGCATGATAATATGTTAAGTAATCCAAAGTATTCGGACTACATTACTCTCATTGAGTAACGTAATGGAATACATTACAAAATACATTTTGGGGCATATATTCTGTAATCTGTAGTGGAATACATTTTAAAAGTAACCTTCCCAAAACTGACCATGTGACATTATATATATATGGTGTTTATGTGGTTTTCCTTTTGGTGGGAGGGTTTGTTGTTTGGTTGTTTTTTTCTTTATTCTGAAAGGGCAGCAGTGTTTCTTGATATCTTATCAGACTGTCAGCATGTGTCATGCTTTCATATATTGGAATTCACACTATTTCTAAATAGATAAGCAATGCAGTCTGAGCTATTGGTTTATCTCACATAGGTAACCCTGTCTGAGACACACACACACACACACACACACACACACACGCAGGACAGAGCATGAATGCGAAATTACTGTTAAGTGTTTCCTGAAAAATACCTTGTGAATTTATATGCCTGTACTAGCACTTCACGCTGCCTGCATTATGTATGTTTATGAATATGTGGGCGTGTTTCTATATATTTAATTTATATGTAAATAAGGGATGGCATCTGCAGTGGGCACACACATTAATTGCAGAGATGTCTGCTAGCATGCGATGTCTCAGTGGGTTTGACGTCATGGAAAAAGGTGTGTGTGTGTGTGTGTGTGTGTGTGTGTGTAGAGTGTCTGCGCGCTACACAGAGATAGAGGACAGGGCGAATGCATTTGTGTTCACCGAGTCCAATTAGTGTTATCAGTTATGCAGCACAGTCTTAACAAAAGGAACTGCTCTGGAATATTTAACAAGCTGGTTGACTAATGCCTATGTGTACTGAGACTTGTGCTTTATTGCAAACCTGGACAATGGCTGTTTTTAGTTGATCTTTCTGGCTGATATTGGCCTACAACAGATACAGTTCTCAACAACTGTACTGTTAAGAAGCAAAAAGCAAAAAGCAAAAGCAACGACAAAATAAATAATAAAATACGTCTTTATTGTTACCTTGTACAGGACATTACATAGAAAGATATGTGGGACACATGTCTGAACAGAGGCTGTCTTCACAGTAAGATGGTAAATAAAAGGATATCAGCAGACATTAAAGCTCCCTTAAACTCTGCCCCATCAGGTGGCCTACTTTTGTTAAAGAATTAAAGAATAAATGAATTTGTAAGACTGTCCAATGTTATTACTTTGTGAAAATTAATAACTAATCAGTATAATCAGCCGCCTCTTCGGTGTTATGGAGTTAGAGGTTATCTCCCCCAAGTGATAAGAACTGAAACACTTCTCCACTTGCCACAGGATCTGGTTAGCTCATTTTTCTACTCATCTCTAGATCAGAGAAATGACTATAAACTGTAGTCCAAGACTATGGAAGTAGAGTTTGCTGCAGAATGTGCTGAATGGTGACATTGATCACAGTAATAGAAATGTGGACGGTGTGCCAGAAGACAAAAAAAACAAGATGGAAAAGGCCAGAGTTAGCTGTTTAGCAGCGTCCTTTCAGATTAGGACCGAAAGGTTTTACGGATCAGCCCGTGTTTCCATCATTTCCATGTTTAATGTAAGCAACATCATTTCCAGACCATACTGTGAGGTGTAAAGCCGCCTACATTATAAATCACATTTATTGATATTCATACACATACATGTGATCTGTATGAGATTCTTCTGCATGTATGAATCACATATAAGCCACTATGCGGAAGCACAAACATGCAGGTCTCCATAGACTACTGTCTGTGCATTTTTGATCATGCAAATATCCGTGTGACTGTCATAAGTAGCTGCATGTATATTTATGCATACATTATGTGTGGTGAGGCTAGTTGGTGGGTCTGAGTGCATTCATCTTTTCTCCGCTGCCACTTAAAAGGCAACGAGACAAAGCTCTAACTCGAGTGCTTTGATAAGGTTTAAACAGAAATTATGACCAATATCAGGAGTGCACTTCCCTCTGAGCCATCACCATTGAGTATGGCATGGGAGGAGAATATGAAGCTGGGAGTAACAGCTATATAAAATAATAATTAAAAACATTTTTTCCTTACTTATTCGAAATATTGTCTGTTATTTGTTTAATTGTTTTAATTAAATTAATTCATTAACAGGATGGCTGAAAAACCTTCTTCGAATTCTTGGGATCTGGAAATATCTTCATAGCAATGTTGTGTTTCTTAAATTGCTCCTCAGTTTTCTATATACATATCAAAAAGAAACATCTTATTATCAAAGTGCTTTAAGCCCACAGCTGTTCACCAGGGAGTTTCACATGGTTGCTTCTCTCCCCATTAACTTTTAAAGATCAGATCACTCTTTTTGATATACTCTACATATCTTCAGTTATATTAAAGAGCTAATTACATTTTCCCTCTTACTTTGTTTGGGAAAAACCTTGAAATTCTGCCCAGAAAGGTTTTAGTATGGCCTGCATTAGCAGTCCCACTGCAAGGCAGAGGTGATTATTAGTTTTATTATTCTAATCCACCCAGCCACAGGGGATCACAAGGCAGTGTCATCATAATACAGTAAATTATCAGGTCCCGGAATAACAGTGACCACCTCCAGTTTTATTGGCCAGCTGGGTGCTGGTGGAAATTGCTAGTGCTGGTTGAAGAGAAAGGAAGAGGAGAGGGGGCAGACGTGTTAGGAGGCAGTATGAGACAAAGAAAAGCAAAAGTGTAGCTCGCCTCTTCCAGTGAAAGAAGCTCTGAATACTTCTTAACAAGACATTTTGGACAATTTCATGCTCCCAATTTTGTGGGAACAGTTTGGGGATACCCCTTCCCTGTTCCAACATGACTGCCTACCAGTGCTCAAAGAAAGCTCCATAAATACATAGATGAGCAAGTTTAGTGAACTTAACTGACCTGCACAGAGTCTTGACCTCAACTGGCCAGAGCACCTTTGGGATGAATTAGAGTGGAGTGCCAATTAGAGTGCAAGTCTCGTCCAACATCAGTGTCTGTCCTCACAAATGTGCTTCTGCAAGAATGACCAAAATTTCCAATAAACACAATCCTGAACCATTTGAAAAGCCATCCCAGAAGAGCTGAAGCTTTTCGAGCTGCAAAGGTTGAGCTGACATCATATTAAACCCTATGGATTAACAACAAAATGTCACTCAAGTTCATATGTGTCTGTGTAAGCGAATATTTAGCTGTTTTCTTTCCTGCTTGTCTCAGATCCATAATATAAAACATTGAAATGTCTGTCAAAATTATGCAAATGATGAATCTCAAACATATCATCAGTTTCTGATTCTTCCAGTATATAATACTCACTTGAATAAATACCCAACATTAGATGGAATGCAGAAAAACAATGACGGGTGCATTTGTGGATGTGACGCAGTTACTGTGTAACTTAAATACTCGGATGGGTCAAACTCTGCAGGAAAAGACCCCAGATATGTAAATCAGCAATATTACTGCAGCATTTTCTAGCCACAGAACCACTGTGCCATCCTACACAAATGTCACACATTTTAAGTATGATAGTAAATAATGCATTTACTGCAAGAATGATAGTAGACACATATTGTACATATATTGGAATATGAACAAAAATCACCCTTAAAGGTTTTCTTTAAAGAAAGACTGGTTGAGGAAATACGTTTTATAGTTTCTGTGCTTCTGTATCTGAGCCTCATAGATACAGAAACTCTCCCTCCACCAACACTTTGATCTCACTTTGCAGCATTGTGCTCTGACTCTTAGTCTAACTCTCCCTAATGGTTCTCACTAAAGTAGAGGCAACTCGCCTTAATGAGAACTGCCTGCCGCAACCTACTCCTGGCCTCCTTATTGCTGTCTCGGAAAAGATGGGCTCCTTTCGATGAAGTTCATCCATTTTTCATGTTGCTCGCTTCCTGATGTCTTGCCTGCCTATGTCACATGCATGCTTCCCGACACATTGGCTAACCATTATAAATATTAGATGTCTGGGGTCTTGTGCTTCCAGAAACACTACCAGACTTGGGCTAACATACAGTGATTAGAGGAAAAATGGAGTGAAGATAACCAGTTAGAATATTGTTGAATATAGAGCACGTTATAGATTTTCTTTAACATGAATTAAAGCATAAGTAAATTCAACATGTGTTTGGCTTGATTAAGTAACCTTATGACTCAGATAGAAAAACAATGCATTAGTGAATTTTTGATGCATGACAGATGATTCACTTCCTGGTCTATTTTCCTGCAACAAATATATTGTGAACTTTCCTTTGTCATAACATGCTAACATGCTAACTAATTTGAAACAGCAGCTCTTTGGTGAGAATTATATGCAAATACAAAAACTGTTAATTAGCTATGCTAAGTATGCCACTTTGGAAGAATACTAACATGGTGATTTGCACTGTATTCAGATTTCTATGCTTTGGTTGTGCACACTGGACACTGGGCCTCATTTACTTAAAGTGTATCTTAATCTGTGTGTAATTCATGTGTACAAACTAAATAGAAAGATGCAGGCTTTAACTGCTATCCATCCTCCGCTTATCTGGGGCCAGGTTGTGGGGGCAGAAGTCCAGACCTCCCTCTCTCCAGCCACTTCCTCATCTTATCCAGGGGAACACCGTGGCATTCCAAGGTCAGCTGAGAGGTACAATCTCTCTAGCGTGTCCTGGGTCTGCCCTGCAGCCTCCTCTCTGTCGGACATGCCAGGAGCATCTCACCCAGGAAGCAAACACCTCAACTTGCTCCTTTTGATGTTGAGTAGTAGCAGCTCTACTCTGAGCTACTCTCCAACTCTTTACCCTATTTCTAAGGGAGAGGTCAGCCACACTTTGGAGAAAGCTAATTTCCACCACTATTTTTAAATAGTTCTCACTCCTGTAGAAGCACTTTGGAATGCTGCACCTCTTCTGGCTTCCTTATTGGACCTTAGACAATTCTATTCATTTTTCTACACTCAGACTTTCTCCTTATCGCTTGCTTTAGCAGTGCAGGTTTCTTTATTACCGTATTGTCAACAATTTCTTTACTTTAGCTGGAGATAAATGCATTTCCTATAGAGAAAAATGGGGGTGTGGCAGCATGTAGATCTTAAGCTGGTACACACATTTCATAAATCCAATGGCAATCCTGTGTGAAAACTCAGTTTTTGAGCAGGTTCAGAACATTAGTAAATGTGGCCCATTGGTCCAGAAGTCTTGGGGTTTGTTCAGATTCTACTTTGTAAACCTAAGCCAGGCTGCAGTGTACTTTTTATAAAGAAAAGGATACCAAGCCATATTTTTTCAGTCGTTTTCTAATTGTGATGTATGAAGAGCAATATTTTAACAGAACCCTGTAGAGACTCAAATGCATTAACACATGTAAATGCTCTAGACCAGCAAACTGCCAGAATCTCTGCTTTAATATTTTTTCTGATGATCGATTAATTAAATGCACTTGATTAGCTCCTATTTTCTCTCTTAATTTCCATTCAAGCTGCAACGATGCACGTAATTTTTTACAGGATTTTATAGATTCACGTGAACACATTCCCTTTCATGTGGCTGTATATTCATGTCATCAGAGTATGTTTTTGAAAATAATTCCAGTTGTTGGACCCTTAGCTAATATATTTGTAGAGATGACATGGGAGGTAAGGAGGAAAAATGGGATGGGGCATTTTATATATCATCCAAGTGTTTTTACCTATTTGTAGCCTCTTGCAGGTGCAATAGCTTGTTATCATTCATTGCAGTCAGTGATTAACTGACTGAGGTCTAAATCATCACAGGTGGCAAACCTAACTCTATGTTTTGAAGAAAGGCAACATTTTTTGAAGTGATTCCTTTAGAGTCATTTTATTCTTTATTGCCTGTTAGATAACTATCAGAATTACATATTATGATTACTCAGTGGTAGAGTCAAAGGTTTAAGGTCAATATTTGCTTGATGTGGTAAACTTTGTTAAACAGAGTACTGAATTTACTTTATAACTGAACACTGACTAAAAATTAAAGCAACATAATAACATAAACAATGTGAACTTTAGTTCAATTCAGTTTTATTTATATAGCATTAATCACAACAGTAGTCGCCCCAAGGTGCTTTATTTTGTAAGGTAAAGACCCTACAATAATACATAATGTGAAAAATGTGATAACGTAAGTGAAAAGGGCAAATCTTAAACATCTGTCATAGGTGACAGCTGAGACACCTCTTAAAGTCCATCACTAATCATCATTGAAGTCTATTAATTTATGAAATGTTCATCTTCAACTGTTGTTTATTGGGTGGACAAAATTGAGTGTGTGTGTGTTCGATGGACACTGACCCCAGAAATGCAAAGGATGCCCTCCATCAGTCCATAAGAAAGCCATATGTTACGTGCCTCTGTGTGCTGGTGATTGTGGTCTTCCTGTGTATACAGAGGCTTTCCAGGAACCCAGAGGTGCTCAGGGTTAATGGATGGAGCCCCATGCTTCCTGCTGACAGCAAGTTATTAACCATAGAATCACAGTCACAAACACACAGTTATACATAGGCAGGTAAGTGGGTAGGCTGAAGGATAGTGGGACACTGTGGTTACTGAAGGGTGAGAGAAATTAAGTAAAAGGAAGTGGTGAGTGGCAGTGGTAGCAACACTATTGTTGTTACTCTTTTCGACTCCATTAGCAGAATCTCACTCTTCCTAACAACATGTCAATACAGGTAGGCAATGGAACTTGGCTGAATTACTTATGAACATGAAATACTCAGTTGAATTGCATTTATTTCATTATATGCTAGATTTACTGCAAGTTTTGTAAATAGCGTGATTTTAGTGCATAACATGATGCAGGTTCAGGATTTTCTTACACTAAATAATGACTAATACTGCAGATGACTAATACTTGACCATTGATGCATTAAGTAGATATCTAGTTTTTAAATTTGTTATCAGGATATTGCATTTTTATAGCATGGGGGATATGCAATAATATATGATAAATTATATAATATCAAAACCAATGGCAGATAACTACGGGGACAAAGCCACCTGGATCTCAACCATTGGTTTCTGGACTCACATTTTGAAAACTTTACCCTTGACCATTGCAGCAGACGATGAGTATAATACAACTCAACCACTGCCATTTAGTTTTTTGCAGCCCAACGTGACCATACCAGGACTAGAGGATGAAAGCTTAAGTTATCAGCTTACAAAAGTTTGTTTAGCAAACTGCATCCATAAACTGTGTGGATACAAATTCATACAGAACTATAGACTGATAAAAACAAAAACAAAAATCCCCAAACTGAAGCAAAACCACTTAAAGGCAAAAGGATTTGAGTACAAGACCTCTGAAGTGTATCAGAAGCTACAGAGTTGAACAGATGTCTGACAGAAAGATCGGTGCTGATGGTTTTAATTATCGGACATCACCCCATTGACACAGACACTCAAACACCCATTCTCGAAAGACAGAGACATTTCAAGGGTGTGCTGTAATCTGCTTCTGCGTGTCTTTCTTCCTCTCTTTCACTTAAATGTC
Source organism: Oreochromis niloticus (assembly GCF_001858045.2). Lineage (NCBI taxonomy): Eukaryota > Metazoa > Chordata > Actinopteri > Cichliformes > Cichlidae > Oreochromis > Oreochromis niloticus. The sequence continues at coordinate 24,995,091 of NC_031981.2, read as the reverse complement.
ATTTACACTATGTCAGCATTAAAATCAGGTCTTAAGGAATGTGACATTAGTGATGATAAATGAGTTACATGTTTCATTAATCACTCAGCTGAAAGGTGTGAAGAGAGAGAGAGAAAGAGGCAGCGAGAAAGATGAACGAGAGCGATAGTACTTTCTTGTGTTCCTTTGTCCTAGGTTTGATTTTCAAGCCAGGGTGGGGATGATTTACGCTTGGACATACTGAAAAACCCACAATCAAAATGACAAAGTCAAATTAGTGTGAAGCTTCAGGCACCCAGGGAATAATTGCATTCAGTCATGAATTCCATTGTGTTGTCTGTCGAAAAGCACTGGCAGTAATTATGCTCTCAGCATCAGCACACTGAGCCAATTAGTGAGCTGGAAGTCATTTCAGCATCAACGGCCTTCATGTGCATCTACATCTGCCTTTGGCTTATACTACATTGCGTCTTGCTACTGGGTGTCTTTGATGGAGTGGTTAACATAATTATTTCTGATTGCTCAGACACTCAGCAAAACTGTATTAACTACAGAGCTTTATGTCATGACTACAGTTACAGTTTGTCTACTTATATCGAGAATTTATATTGTGATCAAAATACTCTCAAAAATCACATTTGGATGGACACCATGATTGTGCTCTTTAGTGATGGTCATCTTGTCATTTACTGCAACATTTCAAAGTTTATTCTTGGATGTCACAACCACAAGGAACACAAGTTGCAGGCATGATCACATTCTTCTGACTTTCATGCTGTTGTTTGGGATCTCTAAATTGTCTGTAAGCCAGAATACAGTGAAAACGCCTTAGTATCACTGTCTCCAAAATATAACTAAGATCATTCATTTGAAATTTCAAAGTTAATATATTGTAGTTGCTAAATTTTTGCACATTTTTCTAAGATGCAACATAACCACAACCCTAATGGCATATTCACACTAAAACTGCTTTGTCCCATCTACTACTGTTGGTGATAGTGCTTTTAAAGTTTTTTATTATTCATAAATTTTGTTATTACTATTACCCTTCTTTGTATTATTGTAGGGACATTTCTATGCAATGTAAAGCACATTGAGACAACTGTTGTTGTGATTTGGTGCTATATAAATAAAATTGAATTGGAATGAACTGTTATTAATATCATGCAGTATCTGATTTTTGATTCTTCGAGTTAATAACTACATATCTGAAACTGTAAAGATCCATTCATACACAGTCAGAAGGGGGTTGGAACCTCTACTGGAACCAGTTTGGTCATCTGATGTCACTGCAATGATCATTGTGCTCATTTTTACCCTATTGCCCCATGACAGCACGGTCGAACCTTCCTATTGTAAGTCCACCTCTGTTTGCTTCTACAATGACCCTACACAGTGGAACAAGCAGCATCATATATGAATAAGCTGTTTTCATATGTACAGGGTTATTTTTGCTTTTTCCCTTTTCTTTCTTTTTTTTTTATCCCAAGCAGATTAATAGAGGTGCTGTGTGCTGGGAGAAAAAATATCACATTAATTGTCTGAAATCTATGTGAGGTAACAAGTAATTGGTACAGTAGAGGGTAAACATGTAGGGAGTGAAAATAGAAAGAGGAATGGGAAAACCGAAGGCAGGGATGAGAAGGAGAGTCACAAGCAAAAAGAACAAAGGAAGAGTGGAGAGGAGATGAAAATAAGAAGAAGTGATAACAGAAGTCTTTCAGCCATATTTGAATTCTAAACATGACGACTCAGCTGTGCTGCTCGTCATGTAGTAGGGGGTTGATGGTGACCACAGACACACACATACATTGGCACAGACCTAAACCTATCTGACACCTAATTAGCTCATTCTTCCACAGGGACTGTGTGTGTGTAAAATGAAAAACACAATAAATACCACATACAGTATGTCACCCAGCAGTAACCTGTTAAACCTGTATTGATTTACCTTTTCAAAGCTTGCGTCCAGATTTTATGGCATAAGTGCAGGAGGATTACATAAACATCATGTTATATCAGAGTAATAATGTGACTATTGATCCCTGAAGGAAAATGCTATTTCCACTCAGTCTCCTATAGTGAGAACATGAGATTGGCTCGAAGGTCATACTGTTGTCAATGGAAGAAATTCAGTGATAAATTTAGTTTGTCATAGATACATACATACAAAATCATTTATACAGCTGTGAAATTCTACTAAAATACAATTCAACATATGTAAAACTGAAATTGACCAGTGAAAAATGCAATGAAAACTGCTACTCCTCATAAAAGAAATGCTCCTTTCCCAAAGCTGCAGGAGTCTATTACAGCTTCATGGTCACCAATTTGTCGCTGACTCGCCTTATATACACCTTCCCTTCAATTCGATTTTTCAATTTAATTTTATTTATATAGTGCCAAATCACCGAGGGTGAAGACCTTACAGTAAGTTCCAACTCCAACCAGTTAAAGAGTTTCAGCAGGGTTCCTTTAGACTCCTCCAGGCTGAGCTGTGGATTCTTTTTTCAGGCTTCTTCTAGCTGGCCAATGGGCCAGTAAATGAAAGTAAGAAAAACATGTAGACGAAGGAAACGCGTCATTGTCCTCTCAGTGGGGAAGCAGCAAACGGCTAAATGAGGAACTGAGCTAAGCAGTGTTATATTTATCACTTATATTAGATATTCATAAATGCTTGCAGGCATATAGTCTGATCAAGAACGATACCATTAAGAAAAAAGTGACCATTTTAAAACTTGCTTCAAAATGCTGATGGCTCAACTAGTGCCCTTTTACACCTAATTGGAAAATTTACTTAACACTGCATTATTATTTAAGTTGCTTTAGTCTACCCATAATGCATACCTGCAAGCCACTTTAGATGACAGAATGACACTGCTCACATCCACAGGGCACAAGGGCTCACTTTGATTCTGACAGATGTCCCAACAAAACCTCCAACCTGCAAAGTGGCTGAGTTAGAATAGTGACCTTTCAGCATAGCAGAGTCAAGACAGGGTAAGCTGCTCTCCACCTCAGGTGCCACAGTATGAGGGACAGAAACCATTGGTATGTGGACCTAAAGGGTGAGTTTTCCATGGGCAGTAGTCCCAACATGGTAAATGCTTGGCACACAGCATGTAACACATTACACTGTAACTCTTTACACCCAACACTGTTCACAGAGCATCAGTCTCCATCTTTCCCAGCTGTCACTTCTCCCAGCAGATCACTTCACCAGGTAATTTTACCACTGTAGTTGCAACTGAATGTAATTACCCCTTCATTGTAGATTAGAGCACATGCTCCCTCTCCCTCCATCCACCACTAACCTTGAAGATCAGAAATGTGCTGAGAGTGCCTCCTGGCACTCCAGGTCTCATTAGCTAATTGAAATGGCCCTGCCTAGGAGGGGAGCAATATGTTGGCTTAACGAGAAAGCCATTTAGGAGTGATCTGAAGGCAGTGACCATCCCTCAGAGGAACTAAGCTGAATGTATAAGACATTTGTCTCTGGAAACATATTGCAGATGCAACTGATGGCATTCATCTACCATTCGTATACCACTACTGACACATTCAAAGTTTTAGCAATTTTTAAAGTGATGGTGGACTGATGCTTCTCTTTATTAAGAATTTGAGAAAAGAAGGCAAGAAATTCCACAAATGAACCCTTACAAGACACACCTGTGTGAAAACCATTTTAGGTGAGAGAAGGCAAAGGGTTTGCAGCACTGTCAAAAAAGCAAAAAGGGTGGCTACTTTCAGGAATCTAAAACATAAGATGGCAGCACGGTGGCACAGTGGTTAGCACCACGAACCATTTTTAAATTGTATCTTTAGTAGTGTTGAGGATCTTGTCAAAATTGATGTAATTATGAACACAAAACAGTGCAGTCAGATTTTGGTACATCTTGCAATATTATCAAGAATGCATCTGATTGGCCACAGCTTCATTTTCCAGCATGACAAAGATCTAGTCACACTGTCAATTGTATTTTATTATGCACTGGTTCTTATGCTTTTCGACTCTGAGCACTTTATACAACTTGCTTCATTCACCAAAGCTCTTTTTTCCTAGATTAGTGTTTTATATCTAATATTCACATGCCATTGGATGCATTTGTGAACAACTTGGGGTTAGTATCTTACCCAAGGATAACTAGCATGCAGACTGGAGTAGCCAGGGCTAGTACCACCAACGTTATGGTTACTATATGACCTGCCCGACCCACAGCCACCTCTAAAGTGTGTACACAATCAATAAACAAATGAAGACAAGAGAAAAAGTTCTTGTAAAAGTAACTGAAGTATTAATTTTGTATTTAAACAGACTAAACTCTTTAGTTTTCATCCATCCATCCATTTTCTTCTGCTTTCCTGGGACTGGATCATGGAGGCAGCAGCCTAAGCAAGGACACCCAGGCCACTTTCCCTCCCACCTCCTCAGCTTATCTGGGGGAACACCGAGGGCTTCCCAGACCGGCCAAGAGATGTAATCTCTCCAGCGTGTTCTGGGTCTGCCCCAGAGCATAATTTAACGAGCCAAGCAACCAGGCTATGTAATAAGTGCAGAGGGGTGCCACACAAAACAAAGATAAAAAAAACAGCCCAAAGAGACTTCACAGGAATTGCCACAGTGATTCTAAAGTAGAAAAAAGTACAAGTAGAAATGGAGCCTACAATGCTCCATTTCTACTTGCTATCATTATTTTTGTTACCTTTTCATTTTTTGTGTCTGGCTGTTGGGCTTGGTATACACCCAGCTTTAACATCACTCTGGGTTATTGTCTAGTTTTGTAGCATACTGTCTGTGCAGATGCTTGCAAAGAGCCAAAGTTGTGTTAGCAGTATAAAACAGTTGTTTCTGTCCTGGATAGAGTTTACATTTTACCATCGTGCTCTTGTCCTTTCAGCAATAAAACAAAAATGTAGAACTTATATTTTCTTCTGTTATTATCTGAGCAGGTTTTCATTTTGGTCTTACATTTGTGTGTTTAGTTCATTCAACATCTTCCCTGTAAGCCAGCCTTGCATACCACTCATCACATACAAGCAACTTTGCATCATTGCTTCTTTGATCAAAAATAGTTATAGCAGCTCAAACACATGGACCAGTACTTTGCTGTGTGCATGCATTTTTTTTCGTAAGTCCTTCTTCTTCAAGATATTTGGTTATGTTATGAAAAATATCCTCTCCTATTGTTTTTTCTAGAAGTTCTTTGCAAAATAGGAAGTTTTCGCTGGTGGAGTCCCCAACCACAAAAATGCACAATGGCCAAGAGTTGAGCATGTCCACTAATATCCAAAGACTCATCAATTTATCTGAGAGAGGGACTTTTTAATTTCATCAGGGCCAAGCACCTCATTTAGAATAGGTTTGGAAGCAGGTAGTATTAATGTCTCTGCCACAGTGTGTGACTTTTGGACTTGGCTATAAGTTCTGCTATTAAATAGCCAGCTTTGAGAGCTCTTTCAGACAACTTTTGTATTTTTTCATTAAAGTTACCTGGTCCTTGTTCTTGTTTTGAACTGAGGGATGTTTTGTTTGGACATGGTATTTAAGTTGGCTTGGGACAGTGGCACTGTTGAAGAGATTTTTCCACCCACCACACCAACATGACAGAGTTGATGTAATCGGATTGCCAGTGAAAGTGCATCCATATCAAAGATATCTTTCGCTGTAGTTCCTCATGCTCACCTTTTTTTAATTTCTTTTAATCACCACTCATAGGCTCTTCTGGATTAGAATTTTGTCCAGTGCCTATTTCACAGTCTGCATTTTTTTCTTTTCAAATACTGCATGTGGTTGCGGACCCACAAGCAGACTTAGTGGACATCGGAAAACAGAGGACTGTCATGAACAGGCTAAAGTGGAACGTAGGGTGGATGCGTAAGGATGCTAGGAGCTTGAGTCTAACTCCTGAGGGGCTGATGATCGCCTCGACTTCATAGGGTCGAATAAAGAGGGGAGCTTGGGTGGGAGGGCCTTCAGATGAATCTCTAGCTGCCAGCCATACCTTTTGCCTGCGTTTGTACATAGGAGTACAAATCACCATCAAGTGCAGGATCTGCCAAGGAGATGCTCTGTCCCCACTGCTGTTCTGCATAGGCCTGAACCCCCTCAGTGAGATCATTGACGAGACTGGCTACGGATACCGACTACGGAATGGAGCTGTTGTCAGCCACTTCCTGTACATGGATGACATCAAGCTGTATGGCAAGAGTGAACGAGACATTGATTCACTGATCCACACCACCAGGATATACAGCAATGACATCGGAATGTCGTTCGGACTGGAGAAGCGTAATCGGATGATAACGCAGAGAGGGAAGGTAGTCAGAACTGAGGGGACTGCAATACCACAGTCAGCACCACAGTCCAGGATGAGGCAGCGAACATCCATTAATACATCAGTAAGATGGCCCCAACCGACCGCTTTCTCAGTGAATACCTCAGGCAACAGAAGCCCAAGAAAGGAGGAAGAAGAGGAACTATCATGGATGGACAGGCCCCTGCACGGTATGCAGCACTTGCAAATAGAGGAGGTGGCTGATATCAAGAAATCCTACGAGTGGCTGGACAAAGCTGGGCTGAAAGACAGGACAGAGGCAGTAATCATGGCAGCACAGGAACAAGCTCTAAGTACAAGATCCATAGAGGCTGGGGTCTACCACACCAGGCTAGATCCCATATGCAGGCTGTGTAAAGATGCCCCTGAGACAATCCAGCACATAACAGAGGGTGCAAGATGCTAGCAGGCAGGGAATACATGGAACACCATAACTAAGTGGCTGGCATATTATACAGAAACATCTGTGCTGAATACGGCCTGGAAGTCCCGAGGTCAAAATGGGAGACGCCTCCAAGGGTGGTGGAGAATGACCGAGCTAAGATCCTGTGGGACTTGGAGGATCCAACCTTGAATTCCGATGAAGTCCAACCAGGAACAGCAACCAGGAGGTCAGGCAGATAAGAGCAGTGAATAGTTGGTTCCAAAAGAGTTTGGAGGAGGTGTGACCAGCTTCCAGTAGACACTCAGCAGAAAACAGATTTGGAGTTGTGACAAAGAACTAGAGGCACAAGAAGACAAGGTTAAGCATGAGGAATAATCACAAGGAACGAGGAACATGGAGGCCTAGTTACCACCAGAAAGTAGCAGACTAACTGGCGAAAAGTGAAGGACTGTACTGGTCTTAAGAACCAGTGGCTAAGTTGATTAGCCACCTATGGATTACAGGTGAGGAACCCACAAGCGCGGAAACAGGACAACACAGTTTCCAGATGGAAAATCACCAGACACTCACTCGGACCATGACAGTCACTGCTACCTGTTACGCTTATCACTAATTCTAGTGTTTTAACCAGGTCGTATTGTGGTAACCACTACCACCAGCTGACATAAGAGAAAGTACTCTACCGGTCGCTGCATTAAAAGCACAGATTCTCAACCTGATCCTCATGATCATGTTCAATTTGAAGTTACTTTTCAAGAATACTGTATTTTTTGGACCAATTAAGTGAAATGAAACAATTTCTCACAGCACACTAGTGTTCTGCAGTCTTATGTATTGCCAGGTCAAGTATTTGAGCACTTACTTTAAGGAAAAGAGGAGAAACAGGCTAAAGTCATAGTTAGAAACTAGGAAACGTATGTGCAATACTAAAGGGTGGCTGTAGCGCAGTGGTTTGAGCAAGTCATCTACTAATCAGCAGATTCCTGACCGCTCTTGTCTGCATCCCAACATATTCTTGGACAAAATACAAAACCCTGAGTTACTCTCTGTTGGGTTGTTCTTCACTGAAATTTGAATGTTGGGTCTGAATACTCAAAAACCACTATATGAGAACCAGTCAATTTTACAATTTATTGAGGGGCTTCCTAAATATACAAGAGCAAATGCATGCCAGTGTTCTCCTGATGTCATCACTTTGGCCTGCAGTAATGTGATAACATACCCAACCCCCACCGCACACAGAGTGTTCATTGATCTAAGTGTGGGAGAGATTTTATTCCTAAGGGAATACAGATGGAGAAATGGATCAATATAAGCTGTAATACATGATTCACGTGCACTCAGATGGATCTGTGCAGATTTGGGCTTAGAAATGTACCTCTGTTTCCAAGAACTAAATACACTACAGTTAAGAAAACACATGCAAACAGATAAAGCTCACTATTAAAAACTCTTTACTAATTTGACAACACATCAGGCATTTATAACAATATTTATAAGTGTGTGATCATGTATGTGTGCGTATGAGTGACATCAAAAAAACATTGTCCATTAATTCTATCAGTTCAACCAAGATTTTCACATGTAAACTTGTAAGAGCCCTAATTGGCATTATCAGTTTTGTAGATCCTGTGGGTCAGTCTCAAGTCAGCATGGGCCTTCAGCTCAGCTATCTCTGATTTGCATAAAAATGTAATGGTGACCATTCAGACTTATCTGTTAAACTTCTTACTGTTGCTTTTTTTTAATGTGCTTCTTATTACTGAATATAATAAGATAATATTTGTACAACCACAATAGATTGGAAACAAAACCATCAAGCTGAACTAAAGGTCAGTCAAAATATAACATAAAATTCACATTGACAGGCATTGCAGTATCCATTCAGCCATCTTTGCTTAGCCTCTCAATTTTCATGAATTTAAAGCAACTAAACGAGTGACCAATAAGGATTTTAGCCAGTTGTATCCTGAGCTTTTGTTAGTTAAGCAAAGGTTTGGAGTTGGTTCCAAGTGTTGAATTTGGTTCGCTTGAACCATTTTCTGTTCTGTGACTGTAATTTGTGTTTTTGAAGATCTAAACCTTTTTTTTATTCAGAAGATATCAATGAATGCTGTTTTGTTAAAGCCACTAATAATAAAACTAATTTGTTTATAATATGTCCTTTGGTAATGGAGCTTGATGCACCACGGTAAGGCATTAGTGACAGACGTCCATCACACGTCCATCCCTGTTGCAAAAGTATTAATTTTACTCCAAACCATGATTCAAAAACAATTTTCTTAAACCTCATAGTAGACGTGTGCCTAAATCTTACTAGCAACTTCAAAGATTCCAACAGAACACAGACTATTGATAATTTCTGCAAACCTGTGGCACGTCCACACAATTATCATTAAAAATGCATGTTTTTTTCTGAAATCCTGTCAAGCACAGTGTGATGGTGGCAACATGCTACCAACGTGATGATGAGAAACGCGGTGGCGGATTTTCCAAAGATGATAAATGAGAGGAAGGAGAGAGACAGGATTGAGGAGGATGGATTAAAGGGGATTCTCTGTGGGTGCTCTGTTCAGTGTAAGATATCATCTTTAGCTCACTTTTAATCAAACCAATTACCAGTGGAATATTAGCATTCTATAGTTTTGCATCATGCAGAAGAAATATTAATGAAAAACAGATTAAATACCAGAGGGATTTAATTAGTGACCCTTTCAGCACTATGCACACCAAAACAACTCTAACTCAAGGATACTCAGAATTTTGAACTTTCATTATGCAAAAATCTAAAGTCTACAAGGAAAAAGATTTATAAACAATGCTGCTTTATTTACCATTTGCTGCATATGTAAGAAAGCTTTTAATGGCCTGAATAGAAAAGCATTACATAAGAACCAGTCCATTTATATTGTTTTAATGTGTTAACACAGACACCTAGACCATCTTTTCCTATATAGAAGCTTTAATTGTGACAAAACAGTTTTGTCTGATTAATTATCTGCATGTCCAACTTGCCTTTCATGGCACTCTAAAATGATTTTATCCGAGTGTATGCTGGAAAATCCACGGGGGAAATACAACACAATTACAGTCTTGCAGTTTAAAGGAAGCTTCCTCTCATCAGGTCATTCACACACATACATTTAACACATTTTATAAATGTCTGTGTAAATGAGTTCAGTTTAAAATATGCATCACTATGCCTCACACCTTGTGAAAATCTGTATTTGATATCCTGAAATGAGACTGTTGGAACATGTCAACTTTATGTGAAGAGAAACAGCAGACAAGACACAAAGACTTGTGGTAGCAGTAAACTTAATTTAAATTAGATAGGAAAAGGTCGGCACTTGATGAAAAAAATATGTACAAAGTATCACATTGCTTGTGACCATTTTCAAATCAAGTGTTTTCCAATTCATTCCAGGCCAGGTGTTAATTTGTCTTTATCGGTCATCCAGCCGATTTCTAAACATCACATCATGATTTCATTTTCGTCTTTTATTGAAATTAAATTCAATATTTGAAACTAGTACACTTTCATGTTAATAGTCTCCAGACAACAGAGGAAAGATAACGTTTCAAGACAAATGTGGATGTAAGTTATGCTTAGGAGGACTAAAATAGACTGGAAATGTTGCCTGGAGGGAAATACTGAATGTAACTGTGTTTGTTTCTATAAACACTTCGGTGTGGGCAATGATGACAACAACAACAAAAAAATACAGACTTGATATTTAAGTTTCTACAAATACATTTTGTTCAAATGAATTGAAACCACGGCTGCCTTGAGGGGAAGTAGATACATCATGAAGGAAGGATTTAATAACTGGTAAACACAGTGGCTTGTCTGCATTCTTTTAGCGTTTCTTTACCATGTAGATTCTTCTAGTCTAGAAGCTTGTGCTTAAAGTGCTGCTTTATAGTATTTTTCTGGAATTTATGACACTGATTCCCCAGACGTTTAGCATGGAGTGATATCTATAGCCTCCATTTATTAGATTTCGTAAGTCAAAGTTCTGGAAACTGAAACAGCATCAGCATATTACAGTATGAATAAGTTCTAGGGCAAAAATTGCATATGCAGACCAGAAGACAGATTCAGATTTAATGTGCATTTAAGATACATATTAATGTAAATGTGATGATGTTAAACATCCTGTGGATGTGGTCATAAAGCAAGACAAATGGCGTGCAAATAGCTTTGTTTGCGTGGGAGACATCATCTAGCATTTAGCTTTGTGTCTGTTTGCGCATGTATGAATTGAAATCAATGTTTGGTTTATCCCTACACAGCTTTACTCTGAAAGTTACATTTTTAAGCAAATGCAATGGCTATGTTTGCTCACAAGTGTGTCTGTATGCATTTATGCTAATGTATGCATATGCATAAATGTTTTTCTGAGTATGCTCATATAGTAAGCCATCATAAGCTAACCTCATAGCATTGGTTTTCAGCTGAGTCCCTGGAAGGAGAGGAGGGGGGGTTCCCCTGACTAAGATGCTGCCATGGTGGGCTGGTCAGGAGGAGACAGAGGATGAATTTTTCACTTTGCTTAGCTGATAATATTGCTAAAGAAAAATGCCTTTCCTGTGTACTATTTAAGATTTAGCACATGTGAGGAGATGCATTAAATGTTATCAGCATTTATTGTCATAATTTGTGAGTTTCATATTTCGAGTTAATTCCATAGCCTCCCCCAGTACTCCTTAATGTCAAGATGCTATGTGTTTGTGTTTATTTGTCACTCTATAAGTGCTTCTTTCTTGCATCTTGTCTTTAGTTTTACTTCCTATTTGTCATTTTCCCTGATTGCATTCACCTGTGCCACAGAGTGTTTCCCTTTTATGGTCTCCTGCTTTCTGCTGGATTTTCCATTTCTTATAGACTGTCCATTAATGTCATAAATGGCTTTTATTAATTAAGTTTGGTTCTTGTGTCTTGCATTTGTGTCTTAACTCTGCAAAGACTGACAGTATAAATTCAAGTCTCAGTAGTCAAGCTTTGACCAAATTAAGATTCATAATAAAGAAATGTTTAATTCATGATAAAGAAAAGCACATGCTGTGTCAGTATTTCTGTACACATGCTGTGTAGATCACATATTGCACATTATAGTTTGTCTCATCTCCTGTGAGTTTTACCTGAAGACTCGGATTAAACTTGTCTTCCTGAGATGAAACAAAACAGCCTTTCCAAACCAAATGTGGCTTCCCTCTGCTGTAGCTCTCCGATTAAAGGAACAGGACTGTCCAGTCAGGTCTGGAGTCAGCTGCCCCCTGGTGTCACTCTATATTATTGCAGAACTGAACACAGCACCTCCATCTGAGAGGGACAAAGATCTGAGATGTTGCACAGGGACTTAGGATGAAAACATAAACATATTGGTGTGTGAACATCAAATATGAGTGAATTTCATACTCATCTTGCAAGTGTTTGACCTAAACATGATTTATTATACATCAAAAGAGCCGATCCTGGTATATGAGTTACCAGAGGCTCCCACAGGCACAGAGCAGCTTCTCTGATATATAAGCATCTTGCTCTATAACTCCACTCTCTTATCTTGATCAGATTTTCCCTCTGTGTGTGTGTGTGTGTGTGTGTGTGTGTGTGTGTGGTGGTGGTGGTGGGTGGGGGTGGGGGTCGGTGGTTGGGGGGGGCACTCTCAATTTGAATGGAAACATGAAATAGTGATTCTGGTCCTACTTCATAATGCCAGCTTTACTGATCAATAAATCATTTTCAGACACTGCTGATTGGGACCACAGCTGTTGGTAGCTGTGAGGGTATGACCACATATGTATGTGTGTACCATAGTATCAGATTTATGCAGTATAGTACAATGGAAAATGTATTAATGAGAGAACATCTCTGTGGACAGACCGTGTGTGTGTGTGTGTCTCCATCCATCTGTCTTTCTATCTCATTGTACGATGTGCATACTATACTGGTGCATACAGTCATGTTAATCTTCTCTTGGGGTTCATCTCTATCTGTTTATCTGACTTTCAACTGCGTGTCTGTAGGTTTGTGTAAGTCTTTGTTTGTAGCACCCTACCCACTCTCTAGTGGGGGCTGGGGGTGGGGTGGGGTGGGGTGATCTGCTGCAGAGCTGAAGGAATGGAGTCAGCTTCACTGTTCTCCTCTCTTCTCCTTTTGTCTTTATTTTCATCCTCCAGTCTCTTCTTCTTTGTCCCTTTCTTTCATCATTTTCTTCTGTTCTTCTTCGTTTCTTCTTTTTTTCTACTCTTTTGTGTCCATTTGCTTTTCTCTTCACTTCTTCACTTTTTCCTTTCTTGTTTGTTCTCTTCTGATTTTTCCTGTCATCTGTCTTCTTTTCTCATTTGTGACCTCACTATCCCCTGCATGTAATATCCACCCTGATCTGTCCTCTTGTCTTTATTATATATTCTCTCTTTTTGTCCTCTTTGCTTTAGTCCTTATGTTAGTTATTTAATCCCTGATTCTTCTCTTCTTGGGGTTGCCCTCTTTTGTTTTTTGCTCTTTTTATCCATGTTGAATTCAGTTTTTTCAGTGCTCTTCTTTTTCACTTTCCCCTCATCCTCCTATTGACACCCCTCTTGCCTTCTTCTTACTTCTACTTTGTCCTGCTTTCTTCTTTCCTCTCCTCTTTTCCATCTCTTTCTGATTTTTCTCTTTGCTCATGCTCTTTACAGCTCTCCTCTTTTTTTTAAATTTTTACCTCTGTTATCATTTTTCTTTTCTCTCCTCTCTTCCATTGTCCTCTCCTCTCCTGTCCTCTGGCTGAGCTATTGTCTTTGTAATACATTTCGACAGTGACATTAATGAAAGTACTGTGCATTTAACGACCGATATCTCCGGAAATTCCTCAGCATTCTTTGTCATTGCTCACACTGACAGCCACACATGCATACACATCTGAAACAATACACTCAACTGGCTGCTCACATAAACGTAATCAGTGCAGGAAATAGCAGGTCTGTAAACCTGTAAACACGGTGACTAAGTGTGTGTTAGGTTTTTAAATGTGATTTTTTTGTGCAAGTGTGTTTGACTTCATTAAAAGACAAGTGTCATTTAATTCAGCATGACTAATACTTGGCTGTGTGTGTGCTATGATAGGACACAAGTGTGACCATCACAACAAAGGAGGGCAGAAGCTGCTAAGCTAAAACGATATGGTGAGAAAGAGTATGTGGGCAGAAGAGAGCAACTAGGCATGAATTGATAGGTGGGGAAAAGTTGATTAAGAGGATGAAAGAGAGGGAGGGATAGGGACAAGTTGAGGAGCAGCTAGGACGAATAAAGGAGAAAACACATTAATAGTAAAGGGTTAGGGGTAAAGGTGAAATATTTGTAGAAACTGTTGTGCGTCATTAACAAAGATCTGGTGAATGAACAATAAAAACTCACCAAACTGGTGAATAAAAACAATACAAAGGGAACTTGGATCCATTAAGATTTTTTAAAATGTATTGTACCCATGGACAGTATACTACATCATACTCCAAAAGAATAAAAACACTTAAAAAATAAATAAAAAAGGATAAAACCCCCACCATGGGTCATTCGTGCAAGCTGCTATTATTAACTATAGTTTTATTTTCAAGTTAGGTGATCTCTGTGGGAATAACTGTTTGAAAAAAAATGCACTGGTGTTTTCAACACTCACAGTGGATGCCCTGGGGAACACTTGAGGTGTTCAGTATCTTGCACAACAATACTCTGACACACACACAAAAGAATTGATGCATCAATCATCCGATTTGTAGGTGGAGTGCTCTACCAGCAGACCCCTGGATGCCCTAAATGTTGGCAATAATTTTAAAAGAATGTTCAGTTAGTTGAAAGATTTATTGGCTGCATAATAATGGATAATATAAGAGCAGCTCCTTAAAGCTAATTTGTTCAAACTCTGCTTTTGAGTACCAACACGTCTTCAGTGTTTTAATTCTACTTCACCAAGATCTCAGGAAGAAGCCCTGTTTATAGACGATACCATGTTTTTTTGCCCTTTCTTCAGTAATGTTAGTCATCTTTTTCATGCACATGTGCAGCATGATAAACCAACCTTTTAAAAATGCTCAGAGGTTGTCTGTACAGTGCAAGCATAGGCTCTGCTGTAGCTATTTATGCTGTAGTTACACATTGATGTATTCATGTGTCGTGTACGTGTTTAGTTTTCTTTAGTATTGTGTATGCTAGCATAAAAAGACTACCACTTAACATGTATGTATTTATGTGCCTAAAGAAGTGTGTGTGTCCTTCCTGTAATGTCAAAACGCTGTGGCATGTGAAGTTTTGAGTATGAACTCATCACTGACATTTACAAGGCCTTTATGCTGCTGTCTGTGTTTGTTTCTCTGTGTACGTGTATGTGTGTGTACACATTCCCTGGAGGGCACACACATGAATGCACACATACACACTTGGATCCATCAGTCTAGATGGATGGATTGCAGAAATTGTAAAGAAAAACCATGCCTCTTGTTGTCGGGCTCAGCAAGTCTTCAGAAATGTCGGGAGTAGTCTTATAACAATGTTTTTTCCTCTTTTTTTCAGTTTTTTTTGGCAGTAGTAAATTATTTTCCAAATTATCATCATTATGCAAATGAAATCAAAATTAGAACTAAAATGACCCTTATGTTAATGTTGTCTGATCATCTCTAGGCAAGAACAATAATAAAGGCTTTTATTTCTCTCTCAGGTGTGGAGGCAGAACTTCTTTCTGAAGCAGCACCTGTGATTGTTTGGAGACTCATCGAGGCCATCGAGAAACATGGTGAGAGAAAAAGCAACATCACTGTGTACCAAGCATATTTATTACCAGGTATCTACACACATTGGCATTATTATTTTGAAGCCATACCACCATAATTATATATGTTATGGTAATTGCTCTTTCTTGGTAATTATATATATTAAATAAAGAAGAAAATACAATAAGTCTCATTTTACAGAGGAGTTCACATTTTGCAAAATGTACACCTGACTTTAAGACTCACTGCTGCACAAATCTATAACTCAGCATGTGACATTTCTGCATGTGCACATTTCTGTTTCTGGGCTACAAATCCAACATGATGATTAGTGAGCTTTAAATATGCTCCGAGCCCTATTTTCAAATGTTGCAGAGAGCCAGGCTGGTTTTACTTTTCACGAGTCTAACCATGTCCTGACTGCTGCTCTGTGGTTAGAGATGTGAGATTAATCTCCATCTTTTCATTCCATCCCTTATTTAAAAATAAATCCACCTTCTCCCACATGAGAAATAATAAGTACATGTGGTATGGTTCTGTCTTCCGAGGGCAGCAGGTGAAGAATGTTATAATTCAACAGGGCTGCATGAAAAATATCACACAATTCACCACATTTAGCCTGGAGCCTGAATAGCAGACTTGATCATTTGTATAATATAATGTATATCACTGTTTCTTAGCCCAGAGGAACATCATATTTTCCTGTCTGACACAATCATTTCTCTACTGACTTCGTTCCTCTTCTTCCACTTGTGTGTGCTGTCCAGGTCTTAATGATTCTCTGTACCAAGCCCCACCAGCATCCAGTGGACCTGTAGAGCTCCGCCAGGCTCTAGAATCAGGTACGGACCCTTTCAAAATAAGTTAAATGTTAAAACAAAAATAATGTATAATAATGTATTCAGTAAATATTTACTGAAAGCTTTTTTTATGACTAGAAACATTTCAATTCAATCTTATTTATATAGCGCCAAATCACAACAGTCGCCTCAAGGCACTTTATATTGTAAAGTAGACCCTACAATAATACATACAAAGAAAAACCCAACAATCAAATGACCCCTTATGAGCAAGCACTTTGGCGACAGTGGGAAGGAAAAACTCCCTTTTAACAGGAAGAAACCTCCGGCAAAACCAGGCTCGGGGGGGAGGGGTGCATCTGCTGCAACCAGCTGGGGTGAGAGAAAGTTTGAGGTGCCAGTTCAATCAAACATCCAAGATAAGGCAGTAATGAGCTGAGTCTCAGCCTCTGAATGTGACCGATTTGTCAGAGTATTTAAGGAAAATATTGCTTAACCATTCATATCTAAATGATAGAAATATTTTAAGTCATACAACAATGACAGTGATCATTCTCTTTACATGTCAGTGTCATGAGCTGTGTGCAGGCAGGAACTGTGGACCCAAGGTGCAGACACTTGGAGGCAAAAACGTGAACTCAAAACAGCTTTAATGCTGAACTAGGCAGGCAGGCAGGCAGGCAGGCAGGTGGACGGGCGGGCAGAACACACAGCATAGGATGAGGGAGACCACAACACAGATCAAAGAAAACACAGGGCTTAAATACACAGAGGGCCTGTCTCAATATGCGTACTTATGCGTACTTGCGTTCTCTTGTACTTGTGATATGTCATCAGTCGGAGACTGATGAAACATTTTCACCGGGAATGAAAACAGCATGTTAATACGGGGATATTCTGAAGGCTGCTTGAAAATGATCAGATTATATTTTAAATATTTGTTTAGTTCTCTTCCAAACCCCAGCAGCTGTCTATTGTAATGTGTCCACCAAAATAAAAATAAAAGCGTTCTAACAGCTCACCTGTTTGTTTCATAGAGATTTCATTACTGAGGTTAAACATGATATATAAGTCACTTAGATCACTTCTAAATGTTAATGTTTGGTTTATTTCAGTGTTTTATTTGTTCCTGAGTAAACCAGTTTGGCTGTGATTAAAGTTAAGCTTCATAACATATTAATCACAGTTAAATTAAGAGGGGATGGCAATAAAAACTCCAGACCTGTGACATCATCAAGTACACTGGTGTTCCTACTGTGCAAATCGCGAGTCCGTGCTCGCGTTCTTGGCAAGTCCGTACTCCCGTGCGTTCTCGGCAAGTCCGGACTCAATGAGAACGTGAGTACGGACCCGCGTACTTGAGAATTGAGAAAGGGCCAGAGGGAGCAATCAAGGAATGGGAGACACGAGGGAAACACAGCTGGGACAAATCAGGGCTAACGAGACAAGGGAAGCAAAACCAGATACATTAACATGAGACACAGGCTTTCAAAGTAAAACAGGAAACATAACACAGACACACGGACTTGACAAGGGGATACAGCTGACAGTGGGGACAGAGCAACTATGGAACACAGAGACATAAAACCATAACACAGAGAACTCTAAGAAACCAAAAGACTGGAAATGATAAATAATATCAAAATCAAAGTTCAATAATAATGTAAAACTGAAAACTCTGAGTCGATGACCCAGGCACTCTAACACTCAGAACCTGCAAAGCTTCTCATATTGCCTCTTTGCATCCTCTAACTTACTCCCATCTTTGGCCAAAATTAGCTATTGTCTCTGGGAATGGGCTTGACTACCAGTATGTCAGTGTTGAGTTCACAATTGCTGATCATATTTGATGATGTTATGTGTGGTGATCACCACTTGGCACCAGAGACATGTTACCAAACAGCTGATTAGTATGAGGTTGACATGAAAAATGTTATTGTAACCAGTGTGTCAAAGGTAGTCGGTAAAACATTTTACATTTATGATGTTAAAAAGGGACACTGGTCTTGATAAAAGTATCACTAAGTATCAGTATCCATAAGAATATTAATACCAGCATTTGTATTTATAAAATCTTAACACTACCTATGACTTATTTTTTTACTCTTGGTGTTGGCATGGTAACTGCTGCTGTACTCCTTGTCTGCCATGGACACTTGTCAGCACACTTTAAACCTGAAGAAGTTAGCAAAACTTTGAAAAAAGTTTAAAGTTAATAAACTTAAAAGTTGAAGCATACAAATTTCACTTTTGTGTTCTTTTTTAATTAAGCAAAAGTCAAACAGGACCTTTGATAACTCAAAAACATCTAACTCAAAAAGTCAAAAGTCCTGTATACAGCTTGCTTCATTCAGCCATTCACACTAGCACGTTTTTCGACACCCCAGTGGTTTCTATCTTATATTCACACATCGGTGAACACATCAGAGAGCAACTTGGGTTTCATAATCTTGCCATGGATACTTGACCAACCGAATTAGTTGATGACCTGCTCTAGAGTATTGTCTTTTATAACACCAAACACAAAGGAGCTATTCATTTATTTATTTTGCAGAAAGAAATTCTGCCCTTTACACTTGATAGCATTTAATACCATTTTAACATTGCTGGTGATTGTGGGTATTTCTTAAGAGTTCCTAATAGAAAAAAATGACCAGACGTTTCTTGCTTGTGTTCAGTGAGCACAGAGTAATACATAGGTATGTCCATGATCAGTGATCCAAACACTGTGAGTGTAATATTCACAGGCTCTGGTCACGCAGAAAAGCTTACTTGCATGCATGCGGTGTGAATAAAGTGTTTAAATACATGGCTTTAATCTGCACCAACCACTTACAGTGTGGATATTTAGCACTTAGATTCACAGCAACAACATCTTTGATTTCAAGGAACATTTCATGAAAGATGTTCACACATTAAATATTCTGTTGTAGAAATACTAAACTGAGGGAAATGAAATAATTGAATTATTGATAACTGGGGATCCTCCAAGAGCTTCTATCACAGACCTAATGGCTGGTAAAAAAAATACCTATTTTATCTTTTAAGTACCTTATTGTGCCTTTAGGGGTACAAAAGCTTGTCTCATGGGTTGTATCTTTTTAAGTATGGATGTTGTGTCCTTAGGCTGGAGTCTAATCTAGCTGTCATAGAAAGAAGACAGGGTACACCCTGGATACACTCTGACATTATTAAGTCATTAATTAATTTATCATGCAGTTATTAAATGTGGGAGGAAATCCATGCAGGTACAGGGAGAAGATGCGAACTCCACACAGGAAGGTAACAGCCAGACAGGAGAATTAAATCAGAGTGCAAACCAGAAAATATCCTGGGCATATACAAACTGTGGCACAGTGGTTCAGTAGTTAGCACTCCTGTCTCACAGGAAGAAGGTTCCTGGTTCCAATCACAGCAGGGGCCTTTTTATTTGGAGTACATCTCCTTGCATGGGTTTCTTCCAGGTGGTACCTTTGCTTAACCCTTTAAAGCCGGTCGGAGCGGACACGCTCCGTTTTGCGTAACTATTTTTAAATTCCTGTAGAACTGGAACCACGTAAGCTAGCACAATAATTTTTTTTGCATATGAAACCGGAGGAGTTGTACTTACATCTTATGCCATTAGCTTGCCCTAGGTCACGGTTTCCTTCCACATATAGCTTTGCAAAAATTGCATAAAAAGCGCTTACATGAACAAAAACATAACATTTCAGAAACACGCTTTGCCGATCCGATCAGCTGTTCATAACACTTCCTACATTGAAATAGACGCAGCGCGAACTATTGCATGTCCGCCATTACCTGCCCGAAACTGGAAGTGACGTAATTTTTGCGGAAAATGTAGTTTTTTACTTGTAGGCCTTCTAAGGCTATACTGGTGTTTTTAAAAGTCATGTTTGACTTTATGCTTTTCTGAATAGTTTCTGGGATGCTTAGAACTCAAATTGCACTGCTTTAAATAGTTTATTTTGATGCACATGCTGTTTTCTTTGCAAATTTGCATTATAGGATTGTTTTTCATTTTTTCTGCAGTATATAAAAATTGGTGTATCTCAAAAATAAAATTATGAAGACACTCAAAATAAATTTCCTGTTGTTGTAAACTATTTTTTGCAACTTTTTTGGATTTAAAGTTTTGAGGGATAAACCTCTGTAGTTACTTTGGACTTAATGCATACATATTATTAAAATTTGGGCTATAACAGTTGTATTGATGTATAGCAACTTGAAATGCTCCGAAAAATGCCACTACAGCATGTAAAAATATAAAGTAAGCTCTGGCGTACTTGGTTCTATTGTAGGTCTTAAAGGGTTAAATTGCATAAAATAATGTTAAAATATGATAAACAAAAATGTGCTTTTTACTGCTTGATAATATATTGTATGTCTACCATTCTGTATACATAAATAGCTGTTGTTCCAGTAATTATTTTTATTAGGTAGATTTCTGTATATTGTAACAGTGTGGGCAGAAATAGTTTTTTTAAACTCACTATTACCTAGTTCTTTCAGCTCAGATAATTATTGAATTATTGACTAACAGGCACCTCTTTTGTTTCACCTAACACTGACTTCACACAGGTCACTTTTCTCTTTTTGTTCCACACCTCGTAGCAATAACTGCACAAACATGGTTGTTCTATTCAGAATGGTCCTGAATGCATTCAAACTGGTACATGTAAAATGCCATGAAAAAGCATTTGGCTCCTTCCAGATTTCTTTGGTTTTTACATATTTGTCACACTTTCAGGTTATCAAACTAATTTTATTGTTACACAAATATAACTTATGTAAATACAAAATGCAGTTGTTAAATGATGGTTTAATTTATTATGGGTAAAAAGCTATCCAAATCTATCTGCCCCCCTTTCCTAGCATTGGCAGGTGTACCAAGATTACTCCAAGAGTAGAAACACAACTAATCCAGGAGATCAAGAGAGAGGAAGAGACTGAGCAAAAATGTGATCCATCTTTGACTTCCGTGATAAAAACCTATGCTGACCAAAAAAAGAACATAAAGACTTGTCTCATATTTGCCAAAAACGCCTTGATGATCCTCAAGACCTCAAGGGGAACTCCAGGCCTCAAGGGCCGGTGTCCTGCAGATTTTAGATGTGTCCTTGATCCAACACAGCTGATTTAAATGGCTAAATTACCTCTTTAAAATGTCTTCAAGTTCTCCAGAGGACTGTTAATGAACTAGTCATTTCATTCAGGTGTGTTGACCCAGGGTGATAGCTAAAACCTTGAGGCTGGGAGTTCCCCACCCCTGCTCAAGACTTTTGGGAAATATTCAGTGAACTCACAAGACATAAGTTTAACTTAGGAACTCAAGTATCAGTTTATTCCCTTAAACTTTGGTTACCCAGAAAGAAAATAATCAAAAACACACCAGCAATCTCTCTGAAAGACTCTGAAAAAACGATTGTGAGTGGCCTAGTCAAAGTCTGATTAAGATGCTTTGGCATGACAGACTGTTCATGCTGGAAAACCCTCCAATGTGCAGAGTGGGCCAAAATTCCACCACAGTGATGTTATTAAAGAGTTATTGCTAACACAAATACCTGATGCCTAATAGATCTTGCTGCCAAGGGTAAAGCAGTTATTAGGTTTAGGGGCAATTGCCTGCTAACAATAGCTCAGTAGAGCAGATCATCTACTAATTGGAAGGTTGGTGGTTTGATCACTGGCTGCTGTAGTCTGTATGCCAAAGTATCCTTGCTGAACCCCAAGTAGCTGTCCTATTTAATCATCAGAGTGTGAATGTTAGATAGAAAAAGCATAGAAAAAAAGTGCTTGTGTGAATGAGGGATGTTGTATAAAGTGCTTTGACTGCTTAAGTAGAGTAGAAAAGTACTAAATAAAAACCATGCCATTTAACAGGACCATGGAGGTTTGCAAAGTTTTATTCTTTCAATAAATGAAAGCATCATTTAAAAACTATTTTGTATTTACTAAGGTTACCGTCATCTAACATTAAAATGTGTTTGACGATCTGAATCATGTACGTGTGTGCAAAATATGCCACGAATGCTTTTTCACTGTACTGTATATGTAACTGCCTGAAAGCTATTAAGTTACCAGACAAATAAGCTTCGAAGTGAAGCCTTCTTGTGTACAAAAAGAGCAACATGAAACATTTGTTTTAGCTCGTGCCCTTAATTGAAACTGAAATTATATTTCTTACCTTTTCAAACAAAGCTACTCTTGCTAAAATTAAATGTGTTCTTCCTTTTGCTGTGTTGGTTAATTTTCAATAATCTGCAAGCAACAGGTGGATCATCAGAAAACGCAGCTCCAAAACCAGGTAAAGTAGATAGTCAGGAAAAAAACAAAAGTTGGCCAAATTGTAGTATTTGAAGTTCAGTTTTGGCACCACCAGGGAGTGCTCTGGCTCTGTACTTTAATTTTGGGAGAAAGGGGAGGGGAACTCACAAAATTACACTCTAGACTCCACTCTCAGTTGGAGCACAGTAGCAGCTAGCTGGCCAGGAAGATATGAGGCATTTATTCTTATTTTTTGTTATTTATGCTTATGATGGTGATTCAAAAACAGATGTTTCATTAGTTCTTACCAGTATGGTGTGATGTTATATAAAGCATACTCTCACCTGACTGAACTTTGCCCTAACATATGTCCACTCTCTGGCACATTTACATGGAATTATTATTGTTAAAATATTCTTTTTATTATAATAACAAGAAGAATATTAAGATAATGGTTAATCGAGTGCACTCCCTCTAATTTTATATGTTAGTAATATAATTTACAAAGTAAATTTTGAATGAAGATAATTCTAAAACTGTTTAAAAATGTATACATGACATTTTATGGGTTGATGCGGAACTAATTTTTGTGTTTCAGTAATAATGCTACCTGGTTAGCACTAATGATGCTACACCACTATTATGTATTTTTCATCATTTATGTTATATGTTATTGTCTTTCTTAAAGTCTTAAAAGAAATATTAAACACACACACACACACACACACACACACACACACACACACACACACAAAGCTATAAACATAGGCTAAGGTAATACATCGTACTGTCAAAAGTATTTAAAAAGACTGAGGTCATTGGATGCTGAGCCACGCAACATAGTAAATGGACTGATTCTTATATAGTACTTTTGTTATTTATCTGAGCACTCAAAACACTTTACACAACTTGCCAGATACATGTCTCCAGATCCATGCGCATACACCTGAAACCTGGCCCCTTTTAGACCATCAGCATGGGGCCAAGATATGCACATATTATTGAATTAAAGAGCTAACATATAAATAACAAAGCCCTGACATGCACACCCAGATATATGTTAAAGCATAAAGGGGCTGAATGACAGACATTGTATGCACTCTATAACTGTGTTCTGTGTGATATGTGATCTAACAGAGGTGGACAGAGTTTATGGAATATAAATATATCAAAAGGTAACTTGTGGGAAGATTTGTGTTGACGTCTGAGTGTGAGGTCATGTGAATAGTCATAAAGGAAGGGTTTGGATGGAACATTGAAGGGCACGTAGGGGTGGTATATGTGAGAAACAATGGAGAGAGAGTGGGAGGGCAACAAGGAAGAAAAAACTGTCTTCCTCCATGCCTCAGCGTCACACACAGGAATATCTTTTTTTCTCTCTCGATTATGGTTTTGAATTACACCCTCAGAAGAAATACAAGGCAAAGATAGAAAAATATGTAATGAATGAGTGTATTTCTTTAGTTATAGACCGTGTAGAAACAATCACTGTGGCTGATGTAATGTCACCTGTTGGCTTGTGGAATCCACATTTTGAAGCCTTAATGTTTGCCTTTTGGACACCACCATGTTAGCATTTCGCAGACCATATTGACCATATTTGGATGATGGAGTGGAGTACTAAGTTGTCAGCAAGTTTGTTCCACAAGGTGCACCAACAAAAACTGAAGGGTCCACAGGTATACATGCCTACTAATTAGTATTACCTAAAATAATAACAAAGTACTAGAATTTCACTAAACAAAACTAAAGAACAAACTTCTTGGATGACCTGTACAACACAGATTTGTTACATAGTTCTGTGAAGTAGGGTCCAAAAAGCAGAAACTACAATACCAATTTGAACATTCAAGGCTTGCTAAGCTAAGTTATGAAAAAATCAAATTATTAGCCACAGTGCCTTTGTTATGAAGATGTGACTATTAATAGAGCCCCAAATTGTATTTTGTACTACAAAGGCTGTAAAGATACTTTTTACCCCTGAGCCTTAAGGCTGTATCGTCAACAAGAGCAGCCCAGCTGTCATAGGGCAAAATGTAAGGTGCACCCTGGACAGGTCCCCACCAATAAACCTAAACCCACCAACTGCATGTCTTTCGACTATGGAGAAAGCTATCGGAGAGAACCCATCCAGACACGGGGAGAGCATGCAAACTACATACAGAAAGGCCTTGGCCAGATGGTGGATTGAAACCTGGGACCTTTTTACTATGAGGCAACAGTGCTAACCACTGCAACACCCTGCTGCCCTATTTAAAAAAATAACCTTTGATAAACTGCATTTTTCCTCCTGTATCTGAGGTTTGACTAACGGACAAACTGTGGTTTGCACAGAAGTCCAACAATAAAAACCCGGGTTCAGATCCTTGAACACGTTCCTCTCAATCACGCCCCTTCAGGTCTCACTGTTGTTGCCCAATGAGCGTTGAAGTCTCGGTCGGTCCGCCAGGGCCTCCGCTCCTGGCCACAGCCCGGCACACATTGCACCCGACCCCTACTGCCTGTGGGGCCTGGCGCCTCCTGCAAGTTGTGGGCCTATTACTACAACGTCAAAGGTTAACCAGGAAATATGCAAGTCTTGACAGTTTGAAGGTTATATCCAAATCCTCTATCCATATTTGTATACTAATCTATTCACTAATCATGAATCTATTCAAGCTGTATATGCATATATGTAGATATATAGATTAATTCACTGTCGCCAAAGTACTTGGTTGTAGGGGGGGGTCATCTGATTGTTGCGGCTTCTCTGAATTATTTTAGGGTCTTTAACTTAGAAGATTAAGCGGTTTTAGGCAACTTTTGTTCTGATTTGGCACTACAAAAACAAAACTGAGTTGAATTGAATAACTGATAATAGTAAATAAAACTTTTGTTGGACGGTGTTCTGGTCAGTACGTTGCAGAGGCAGTGAAACATCAGTCTGCAGGAAGTATATCCAAGCTGCTGAAGTACTCTGCCTTCTCTGTTCTGCATTTGTGTTGCATGAGTTATGGAATAATATTATGTAACAGGGAGTGGTATATTGTACAGAAATTCTCACATTATTCCACATCCTCAGATCCTGCCAACTGACATGATTGGCTGTGTGTGCTTTATTTGGTATGTTGCACGTGTACAGTATTTTTTTATAAGAGTCAAAATGAGCATATACGTGTCTGAGTTACTCTGAAAGGGTTTAGGAACATTACCTCATCAAGTTGACCTGTGATTGGTACATGGCCTGAGAGTTGCCATGGTAACAGCTAGCCTTTTTTAGCAGACTGGTTCTGCCGTGCCCACACAGCGCTCAGTGAGTTGGCCCAGTAACACTGTGTGTGTGCTGGAACTTCTGTATCTGTGAGTACCAGCATGTGTTTCACACCTGAAGAGTGACAACATTTACTATATATCTATATCTATATCTATCTCTCTAGAGAGAGAGAGAGAGAGAGAGAGAGGGAGAGAGAGAGAGGGAGAGAGAGAGAGATTGGCACTCCAGTAGCCTGCCATTGCCACCCTTGCAAATGGTACACACCAAGAGTGATGCTTGGTTGTTGGTGTACCCTGCGGTTTATTTCCTAGTGCAGCTAAAACAACTTGTTTGAGATAGTGGATCAACTGAGGATTTCACTAAAAGCTATTATAAGCTGTGCAAAAGTACTTTAGAGTTTAAGAATGTTCTTTCTGTGAAAAGTATAAAAGTGGTAGTGTTTTTTGAAAAAGGACAAGATTTTATTACAATGGCAAACGTTTTTCTTTTGTATGTGTAATAGGATCTCTGGTGTGAGGCCTCTGGGTATGTGTGTTTTATGCTTTTAACTGAGTTTGAAGTAGTTGCTTATGATGATTACATGGAAGTGCTCAGATATATGCAAACGCACAAACACTGTGCAATGGCACAGAGTGGGCAGTGTCTGTTTTGGAAATGATGACTCATGTTCACTTAAACTGTTACAGAATATTTTGCTAGACAGAATATAAAACAGTGTGCATGAAAGCATAGAGAGACACTGCAGATAGATGAGGACATACTACTTTGTTATCTTTGCTCACATTTTCCCATCAAATTATTTGGTTGCCTCTCACAGCCTAACAAGCAATCTACAACACTGGAGCCCTTAAATATTCTTATTTCTTTGTGCATTTTTTAGTGCTCTTCGGTCTCCCTCTGTCTTCCCTTTTGAACTTTTATGTACTTTCTTCATTCACTCGTTCATCACCATTCCTTTTCTTCTCCCTTGTGCTTCAGTGACAGTGGCTGCTGAGTTCAGCAAAACAGAAATTAAAATTGCTCCTCTACTCCATCTCTCCATCTTTTTCTTCCATCTGCATCATTCTATTCTTTCTGTCTCTGCTACCAGTTATCTCCCAGTCTCTGTCCTGCTATTGGTTGAAAGTGATGTCATCATCTTCCTCTGGGGTCCGTCAGCAACCTATTGGAATCCAGTAATTTTACAGTCAGCAGCCGCACATACTCATAAACAGCTGATCAAACATTCGTTCACAATGGATGTGTGGTGGAAACAGTCAGTTTGTCGTAAAGCATTTAGTAAAAATTGATAAAATGGTTCTTTGGCTCCAAATACAGCAAGTTCTAAGTATTAAGAACTTGCTAGAGGAACATTTTATTCCACTAACACTAATTGCATTATATAGTTATTGTTTTTCACCCAAGAGGGAAAGCAAAGTGTAGGGATATACATTCATGTTTTCTATGCATTACTGACACTATCTTACTGCAGAATTTACACAAGAAATGTAAGAAATATTGTCTTCTTGAGAAATAAAGTAAGAGCCTAGAGGTGTGGTGTGCTTTTGTAGGAAACAAAAACCTGTCAGAGACATCTAGTTACCCTTCATTCTGTCATTAACCATACTCCTCACTCCCATCTTAAAAGGTATTATTGATTGGCCTACCAAAACAAACAGAATTTATAGAGTAATTTCTCTTGTCACTTCATCTCATGGTGGCAGGAACATCTGAGCTGATCTCTATGTTCCAACCAATGACTGTATAAAGGTTTTTTACACTCATTGGTTGTAACCACCTGTGGCTAATTTCTGCCATGACACCTCTGAAAAAGAGAAACTGAAGGCTAGACCTTCACTCAAAAAATAACTATTTCAATGAACATAAAAAATAATGAAAAGGATTTCCATGTGATTACATTTTTTTTATTTTAGCACTATGCAGTTCTGTTATTTGAATTTATGGACTTGAGTTGGACCAATTTAATTAAATAATGATGAATCAACTGATTTACTCCAGTTGAATCCAACTTAATTTAATTGAGTCGACCCAACCCATGCAAATGAAGTTAGTCCAACAAAAATACTTAATGCTAACAGAAAGTAATAGATTAATGTGGAAATCCTTCCCATGATTATTTTACGTTCATTTGAAGAGTTATTTTTTGGAGTGTTGAACAAAATCTAGAGTCTGTTTAACATAAAGCTTGAATGGATTTATAACAACTTTCACATAGCTGTCACTCCATCCATCCTCTTATCTTTATTAGAGTTGCAGGGGGGCTAAAATATAACAATCAGTTTCATCTTTTTGAGTATTCCAGGAGAGATGGAAATTACAATGCTGTACGTTTTCACTGAAAATCAAAACAATTGTGTTTGCGTAATTTGCAAAGTAAGAAAAAAAGGAATTGAATGTCAAGAGACACTTTCAGACAAAACATGCTAATTCATATCCCCTATCAGAGAGCAACCATGCTGAAAAACCTTTCACAG
Organism: Oreochromis niloticus; assembly: GCF_001858045.2. NCBI lineage: Eukaryota > Metazoa > Chordata > Actinopteri > Cichliformes > Cichlidae > Oreochromis > Oreochromis niloticus. Next base: position 24,966,853 of record NC_031981.2, on the reverse strand, counting down.
AGAGTGTTTATCAAAGACTGTGTTATGAAATACGTGAATGAAAAGTACATTTATTTTGTTCAGGCTTGAAAACACCTAATCACCATAATGACAACTGCTGTATTATTGAATATATATATATAAATGTTTAAAAAAAAAAAAAAAACCCATAATTTTTATGTTTCGAAAAAGGAATAAATGATTGTTGGCCCCTGAATGATTTTCCATTAACAAATCTGGCACTCCTGAAAAGAAGTCTGGATACCCCTGATATAAGCCATGACGGCACGATTTCCCAAACTTTAACCTTTATTGGCACCATATACTAATACTGTAAAAATTAGTTAGTTTCTAAATATAAATCTTTAGTGGTAGCAAGTCAGAGATGGGTAAAATTCATATTTTAATTTATATCCATAGTTATCAACCTGAACAGACTTTGATTGATAGAAGATTTTAGGGCTGATACTGATACCAAAAACTCTGATATTGCTATGGCAGCCAGTTTTCTTTATATATTTATTTCAAAAATAATAATTGGTGAGTGTTTAGCAACTTACTGTAAAGACAGTGACCCTGCTCCGGTGTCTGCTCAGCTGTTATGCTATTCTGCTACATGGGCTGCAAACTGTGCTTTGCTTCATATACTAGTGTGATGCATCGATATCTACTATTTTCGAAAAAATGCATCCATGTCCTCAGTACTGAAATCTTTTCATGTTTTCAAGTGTAACCAGTGGGGCTTTGGGGCAGTGGACACTCACAGGGGATTGATGTTTTTGTCAGTGTTAGCTAAAATCATACTGAAATGTATCCTTCTCAGCAAATATAAATCTGAAACCAAAAATGCTGCATAGCAGTTATGAGGGGATTTTTACAGTTCTGAAAAGTTAATTGGATCAATCTGTGTTTCAGCGATGGACTGTTAAACAGCCTTCAAATCATTTTAGCATACAGTCTACAAAGAGTTTGCACAAATTAGACTGACCATAGCTGTGCCTTTCTGATCTTGTAATCCTATGGGAGAGCTTGTTCTTGGATCCACTTTTTTTTTTTTGCTCTTCTCATAGTGGAGATTCCAATACAAAGGGCGCATTGTATTTTTTCCCCAGACTGCCACTGGCAATCACATTAATGTTAGTATTTGGACAACAAAGTAAACTGTGTTAACCATATATAACATCATTTAACATCATATAAGATAATCAGAAAAGTGATCGTGATGTGATAATCATGTCCATTGTAAAAAGACATTTTTTTTTAACTCAGCATGCTGAAGTGATGATGGGGTAATGCTTCTCTTCTCTTCTCTTCTCTTCTCTTCTCTTCTCTTCTCTTCTCTTCTCTTCTGCTCACTTCTTCTCTCAGATGCTTATCTCTACCATATGTTGCCCTGTAACATGAATGACTAAAGAGATACCTGTGGCTCCACCGTCTGTTGGAAACACTTACACATACACATTTCAGTTTTCTGATCTCGGATGTTTTGGGGCAAATTAAAACCTTGAATTCTTTGCCATCTTTTTCTAAACACTTCTGAACAATTCTGTGATCACAAGAGTGCTCTTGCCAAGTGTTTGGATAGGTATCAAAATAACCACCACATCTGTTCTGTATGCCAGCGTGATAGTTTTTCTACTTCTCTCTTTCTCTCTCACCCCCGTGTTTTATTCTCTGTGTCCTCCTGTTCCATCTATCTGAGCTCATGTTGTGATATCAGAGTGTGTGAGCAGAATTCCAAGGACACATGGGGTGACACAGAGGTGAGCCAGTTCATAGACACGCGTTCAAGGAAATTGGTGGACTTGGGGACCTAGAGGTAGTTATGGGAACTATATGATTATTAGCAAAAACACAAATTAAAATGGTTTAGGGGTTTTTCAGTTCTCTATTTATAAAGAATAAAAAAAAATGTTATTTTCACAAATTTAAGAACAACACAACCCAATATATACTATTAAATAAACTAATCTTTATTTTGTGTCATATCAACACTATTTCACACCATAAAACGGTAGACATGGCTGTATTTTGTTTTAAATGGATGGCCAAAAAGTTGAACATAGGAGCAATACGAGACAATAGTAAGAATAACAGTGACATAAGTTGTAGGCTTTAGGATGTTGTGATCTTCACATATTTCCTCACATTTGGTCTTGTTTTTCACAACAGCAGCAGAGCTTTGTAACATCTGTAGCTGCCTCTGGTTGTGGTGGATACTGTGGCTTCGAAGCAACACGGCTCTTGGTTCCAACCTTCTAGTTGGTTGTGGTCTTGTTAACCACAACCAAACAGATTGTTTCCAACATGCAAACTACACAATATAACACCTATGTCATTGACCTGGAGGGTTTACACCTATAGTTCAGTGATATGGTATTATGGTAACTGGTGATTCTAATGGAGTTTAGGAAGACTGTGATACTGTGTGATTGTTTTTGATGTTGATGATCAGTTTTGATTTTATGTTCATGTTCACTTTTTATATGCCACATTTATACCTGGAGTATATAAGGAATGGATAAATCAGGTAATCAGAGCAGTAGGTGCTAACTCCCAAGCTAGCCGAGTGGCTCCAGCAGATCCCAGGAACAACATCGGAGATCTCTGTCCAGATGAGTGCAGTGCTAGGAACAGCCAAGATACTGCGCAGGACCCTCAAGCTCCCAGGCCTCTGGTAGAGGACCTGAGCTTGGAGGATAGACCTCCTGCAGTATGTTTTTTTAATAAATATATATTGCAGCGGTATGTAAGGACAACACGAGAGATCCCAATAAATTACTCCAACTTTAATCTCAGCTTCACACGACTGAACACTCAAGGTGCCATAAGCAGAAAGTCAGCAGGGGGACTGAAATGTGAAACCTAAGTTGACAAAAATGCCCTGGCCACCACCACCGTGGTCGTGGACACCAGGGGGACCCCCTCTAGCCACCGGGTGGTGTAGTCAACCACAGTCAAAAGGTGCGCAAAACCATGCGACTGTGGTAGGGGACCCACCAGATCAACGTGCACATGATCAAAACATTTGCCAGAGATGAGGAACGGCTCAAGGGGTGCCTTAGTGTGTCTATGGACCTTTGCATGCTGGCATTGAAGGCACAGACTTATGAAGACCTGGCAAAACAAACTTGGAGCTGACCAGTTTAACAGAGCCCTGGATCTGAAATGGGAATGGAAACCACACAGACCAGGAGAGGACCGCCATCCTGCACCGATCTGTCCTCCAGCATGATCTGTTGTCACGCCATGGGTCATATATATACATATGTATACCATGTGCTTACTATCTTTCTTTAGCTTTGCTCACGAAAGGTAGGAAGCACATGGTAAACTAGTACTCTAAATAAAAAGCAGTTTTTTGTTTTTTGCTCCAATGAATAAAAATTATTTAGAGGAAGAAAAAATTAGTTTATAGGCTGTAAAGGCAAATATACATAAAAAAAGGTCAAGGATCTTTTTATGTACATAAACCCAAGTGATCTGCAAGTCCATTAAAATAAGCAATAAAGTTTAAAGCAGGAATATTTCATCAGCAGCAGTTACAGTCTCTTTAATGGCTTTTTAAAATATTCAGTTTTTCCGCAGTGATCTTGCAGCACTTTCATGTATGTAGTAGCATTAAATCTGTCATCTGAAAATTAAACTTGTAAAAACATACACAACTCATAATATAGAGATATTACTTTCTGTAATACATACAGTACCAGCTTTCCAGACTCAATTAACTAGCAAGCTGGGAACTTTGTTGGCCCTGATGTCTAAAAGAAGTTCATTCCATAGCTCTTTAACTCCTGGAAGTTACACTGTAAGCAACAGGGCAGTTTAGACCTCCAGAACATCCTGGGGCATAAATAAGATCGGGGTCCGTGTAGATCACTCTCACTTTTTGTGTCACAGAAAATCCAACATTAGTATTTCCCCACAGCCAACAAATCCGCTGAAAAGACTCAAACTAGCTACAATGTTAACTGCTCCCACAAACCAGTTAATGGTTGTAGGCGTGGTTTGTGCCCGGTATGTTTATGCTATAGAGGTCAGTTGTTAGTTGTCACACATGCACTGGATGAAATTATGCCTCATTACCACAGACTGTGGATATACTACTGCCAAAAGCTTTCAGGGATACATACAGTGTATATTAATGGGTTACTAAACATAGTGCCTTACAGATGTATGTTTGTGTATTATTTGCTGACTATTTATCTCAAAGCTCTTTTTTCACTGTGCACCAAAGCATTTAGTGGAGCACAAAAGTCTATTAGTCTACTACAGGGGTGTCCAAACTTTTTTCGCTGAGGGCCACATACATAAAAATATAGGAGGGGCTGGGCCACTTACTAGAAATTAGGTATATAACCTTAACTTTACTGTATTAAAAATCATTTAAAAGTGGTCAAATGTGTTATATTGTTGAATATAATTAAAGACAAAACTGCCTTCATCACAGTTTTCCATAAATGGATCTTTATTGATTTATTCAGAAAAAGCTTTGGTAGCTCATTCTCAGAACAGCAGCCTCAGATTTCTTCTTAGAGGGAATATTTACAGCACAGAGAAAAAACAAAAAAGGGGAAAATGGGACGGGTACATTTCAAGTTTGTTATTTAAGTTATTAGGCTTAGCAACACACCTATTAACGTTCGTTTGAAACGGTTATCAACATTAACAGACTGAACTGGACTTAATAACAGGAGTGCATATAATTTTAGTCAATTATTCTGGTGAGTATCAGCTGCGCTGGGTATGTAAATCGGGCCATCCAGCTGCGGTGCTGATCGTGGCAAAAATCCGGACAAATGTCACTTGACCAAGGAGCAAATCTGCATCAGATGAGATCAGCTGACTTGCGTGTGCGTGCGCTGTGCACAGCGGTGTGTACTCTGTGTGTTAACAAGAAAAACGCATATAAGAAAGCGGTGCGCAAAAGCAGGGTAGTGACAGAATTGATGCGCATTATTGATATTTGAAGCATGTGTACCTGCACATTAACACACGGGTACTGTGGAAGATATTTTTACTCACCTAAAGTGCTCGTGCTCTCGTCCACTCCCCGCAAAGAAATTAGCAGCTGTGCGGCGTCTGTGGCATCGGTGCTCTCATCACATGCGATGGAGTAAAAATCAAAAGCACAGCTTTATCACACAGTTGCAGTTTAATGTTGGCTGACGAGTCTGACGTTGTTGAAGTCCTGCACTTTTTCCGGGCGCATTATTTCGGTGACTTTAACGAGGCAGTGTTTTATGAGGTCTCCATCTGAAAAAGGCTTGCCGTGTCTTGCGATGAGTTGGGCGACCTCATAGCTGCTATTGGAGCCCTTTCCTGGACAATTTGAGCACGAAAAAAAAATACTGTTGCTGACCCCGCAGGAGAGCTAGCATTTGCTTTAATTTCTGCTCTCGCTCAGCACCAGTGTAGGATGCATAGGCCTGATGTTTGGTTTCATAATGACGTCGTAAATTATACTCTTTCATAACTGCCACAGTTTCAGCGCAGATCAAACAGATACACTTCCCCATGAATTCTTTGAAGAAATATTCACTCTCCCACCTTGTCTGAAATTTTCTGCATTCACTTTTTATCTTTCGCTTCTTTGGTTCTGCCATGTTTAGTAACTTGAGAGTAAATTTCTTCTGTGATTGTCCTTTTTGGTGGAGCAACTGCCTTGATCAACAGCAGCTCCCCCTGGTGTTAAAACTAAGAAGTGCAATACACTCAAGCAAAAGTTGGAGTGCGGGCCATATTCTATTCAATTTATAAAATTACTTGCGGGCCAATTAAAACTGGACCGCGGGCCGCAATTGGCCCGCGGGCCGGACTTTGGACATGCCTGGTCTACTAGAAAAACCTAACTATCGGTCGTCAAACTAACACTTTGTTATTCTTCGCTCCACTTTAAAACTTAAAGTTTTAACCAAGACTCTTCTCTAATCAATGAAACTGGCTACATAGGTGCTTTCTGCCATAAATAAACCAACAAACCAATAAGTCAAATGAACAAAAAAACTACAAGATGAAAATATTAACAGCTATAAAAGCTACAACATATTTTCTTCCTGCCAGATACAAAAATTAAAGAGAAATATATTACACACAATGTGTAATATGTATAGCTATTGCATCCACATAGGCAATATAATTTAATATAACATATAATATTATACTATAATGGTGATGAGTGAGTGGTGATAAGTAATATTATAGGGAAAATATATTGTGGTTTTCTGGTATATATTTCCACCATGTAAGTGTTAGTAACCAGAAAACAAATAATTTATATGTTGAATTATTTTTTATATATATATATATTGCATGATCATGTTTAAGGAAACATCTAGGAACAAAAAAATGTTAAACTCATTATATTCTGGTTTAAGCCAATCAAGCTTAATGCAACACTGTAAAATTGCATTTTACAGTGTTGCAATTTTGCAAGTACTAATCCATGTGTCTTTTTTAAGACATGGTACTGATAGACTTCACTTTGTGATCTGGCATAGACTCAAGCATGCTGTGTTAATTGGCCCTTATGGTTACCTTATGGTAAGTGCCTTCTTAGCTTAGGATTACTGTTGTTCATTTATTTGCTTATTGAGCTGGATTTGTTTTCCAAGCATTTTAACTTAAGGCAGCATCTCTTAAAAGTTTTTACTGCACAGCAAGGGCTAGTAGTGATGACTCAGTGTTTTTTCATTCATGTGTGTTAAGCTCAGTTAATTATTGTTTAAGATTTGTGATGATGATTAGTGGTGAAAAAGCTGAGTTACTGAGATTGAGGGTCCTGACACATCTAATCATCTGCGCTGGTATCAAGTGACAATTCTGCAAATACTCCTCTTCGAGCATTTCTCAGGCTTGGCGGGGTTGTTCTCATTTTCTTCACCTGCCACTGAGAGTATACCTTGGATGGTTCAGTGGAGAACATATTGTTTATTCACCTGGCTTCTATCTCTCTATAAGCGACTCACCAAGGCTGTGAGTCTTTGCTTTTTAGGCACCCCTTTCTTTATCACACCTTTTTGCAACTTGATAGTTGGTTAACTTCCTTCCGCACTGTCTTGATCCTAGTCCCCTTCTCCGTGGAAGGTACTGGTCTTTGTGGCTGTTCATCTTATAGCCAAGCTTCTCTGTGATCACTCTCTGAAACTGATACATTAACTTATGTAAATAGTGTAATCCGTATCAGTTATATTAGGTATGAGAAGAAGTGCTGACTGTTGCCATGGTAATCTGTAAATATTTGAATACTCTCCCATATTTCTAGTTTCTCAAGAACTGTACTGTTTTTGAGTGGCAGCCATCTTTCATAATGGCATTGACTTAAATGAGAATCTTTATTGCAGTTCAAGTGTTTGGCAGCTAATTCTCCCTCGCTTTGTCTCTAAGTCTCTGCTCTTACACCACAGTGCCTTCTATCTATCAGTCTGACACATTCACACTCTAATCAATGTATCCAGTTAATAGATCACCTGCTGTACTTCCTGAGCTGCAGCCACCAAATGAATATTTTTCTTGTGCATGACATTAAAGCAAAGCTTTACCTGATTAACTCACACTGCTGTAAGCTTGCATGAGTCTAGGATTGTATTTGGCCTTCAAATTTCCTTTGGCTCTGCTGCAAGTTCAGAGTGTATCTTTGTTCCCTGTCAGTTCTAAATGTTACAACCTTGGACATCAAGTTCCTCTTTAATGTCTATATACAGCTTCTGTACCTATACGTACTGATTCCAGCTTACAGAAATTCACTAAGTGTTCTGTTTTCAAACACCTTGCTGTTCTGACCTCAAGAATAATCTGGAAAACTTAAACAAGCCTTGAATTTGATCCTGTTTAGTTTCTGTAAAGGACTCTGCAGCACTCAGCAAGTTCACTTCACCTTTATTTGTGTGCCACCAAACATACAAATGTCCTCTTAAGGTGAAATGTTTTTATAGTTAAATACAACTAAACTAAAAAAATATGAAAACAAAAAAAAAAAATTAAAAAAAATTAAAAATCCCCAGTTTTTGTGTTTTAATTGATGTGTTTCCTGAGACTTTGAATGTCTTTAAACTAATAAAAACTAGACTAAACCTTAAGATTTTCAAACAGTATAAACTTGTCACGGTTCTGGGTCCGTTGGACCCAGTATTTTGAGTTTATTATGTTTTGGTTTATATTTTGAATGATGGATTACTCTTTGTTTCTCTGGTACTTTGTGTTTCAGTTATCTTGGTGTTTTGGATTGTTTTTCTCATCTCTTGTTGTGATTATGATGATGATTGTTATTAGAGTTTCATGTTTTAGGAATTATGGTTTCATGAATTGTTTGAGTTTTATGTGTTATATTCTGCCTCTCAGTCTGCGTCCTTGTTTAGTGGTTTATGGTTTCCTGTTTTGTTTTGAAGGAGTGTGCCTCATGTTAGTGTGTGCAGCTTTGTTCCCCCTGTCTCGTCAGCCCTGATTTCTCCCAGCTGTGTCTCCCTTCTGTTGTCCATTCCCTGATTACTTCCCTGTGTATATTAGCCCTGTGTTTGCCCCCGCTCAGTGTCGCGTCGTACCATTCAGACTATGCCTGTGTGTTTCTGTGTCAGTGTTTCAGTATTCAGTGTTTCGGTATTCAGTATTTCAGTAATTCAGTACCTTTGCTCAGTTTATGTTTTGTTTTCGTGCCAGCAATAAAGCTGAGGTTTTAAGTTACAATTCCGTGTCAGAGTCCTGCGTTTGGATCCTCCTCTCCGCCTGCCCGCACACAGAGCCCTGACAGAACGACGCGACCAGTATGGATCCAGCGGACTCACATTTTGCCTCCAAGGGAGAGAATCTCGCGCACCTATGGGATTACTGTTGGAGGATAGCCCATGCAGCGAGCCCCGAGAAGAGGCTGTTGGAGGTAGTGTTTTTTGATAATTTTTTGTCGTCCACTGCCTCGACTATCAGTTTTCCGCACATAAATGGACTCAAACACATAATAACAGCTCTAAGAGCGAGGCTAAATTTCGAACTGTTTGGCATGGGCGGCCCAGGGAAAAAGGATTCAGTTGTTCTCCTGGAGGCCCTCGCCACTTGGTGCTCTCACCAACAGCAGCATTTTTTGCCAGGGTTTATCGCCAAATCGTTTGATCCGCCCTTAAAGAAGAAATGCAACCCTCACCATCATCACCCAACCACACTTACATTCTCTCCTGTAGTACGGACTGGTGTAGCTTTCATTTCCACACCTTCAGCTCAGCTAGCTGCTCAGCAGCCACCTGTAGCTCAGTGTCCAGTGTTCCCTGCTCAGCAGCCACCTGTAGCTCAGTGTCCAGTGTTCCCTGCTCAGCAGCCACCTGTAGCTCAGTGTCCAGTGTTCCCTGCTCAGCAGCCACATTAGCTCAGTGTCCAGTGTTCCCTGCTCAGCAGCCACCTGTAGCTCAGTGTCCAGTGTTCCCTGCTCAGCAGCCACCTGTAGCTCAGTGTCCAGTGTTCCCTGCTCAGCAGCCACCTGTAGCTCAGTGTCCAGTGTTCCCTGCTCAGCAGCCACCTGTAGCTCAGTGTCCAGTGTTCCCTGCTCAGCAGCCACCTGTAGCTCAGTGTCCAGTGTTCCCTGCTCAGCAGCCACCTGTAGCTCGGTCTCCACCTCCGACACCGTTTTCATCTCAGATTCAGTCACCCGTAGCTCGGTCTCCACCTCCACCACATTCAGCTCCGCCACCCATAGCTCAGTCATTTCCAAAATCAGACTTACTACAAACTCTGTTACAGTCCATAACCCAGTCAGTAGCTCAGTTAGTGGAGGAATCATTAGCTTTGTCAACTGCTCGGTCAGCCACTCATCTACACCCTCAGCCAGGGGTCCCAATTGCCTCTGGCCCTGCATCTGCTCCTGCTGGAGGGCCCGAGGAGCCCGTCCAGCCTCAAGTGTCGTCAGCTGGAGGGCCCGAGGAGCCCGTCCAGCCTCAAGTGTTGTCAGCTGGGGGTTCGGGAGGGCCCGAGGAGCCCGTCCAGCCTCAAGTGTCGTCAGCTGGAGGGCCGGAGTCGCCCGTCCAGCTTCAAGTGTCGTCAGCTGGAGGGCCGGAGTCGCCCGTCCAGCTTCAAGTGTCGTCAGCTGGAGGGCCCGAGGAGCCCGTCCAGCCTCAAGTGTCGTCAGCTGGAGGGCCCGAGTCGCCCGTCCAGCTTCAAGTGTCGTCAGCTGGAGGGCCGGAGTCGCCCGTCCAGCTTCAAGTGTCGTCAGCTGGAGGGCCGGAGTCGCCCGTCCAGCTTCAAGTGTCGTCAGCTGGAGGGCCGGAGTCGCCCGTCCAGCTTCAAGTGTCGTCAGCTGGAGGGCCCGAGTCGCCCGTCCAGCCTTATGTCGCGTCTGCTGGTGGGTCCGAGGAGCCCACCCAGTACCACACCTCTTTAGCTGAGGGTCCTGGAGGACCCAGACAGCACATCCTCCCATCTGCTGGCAGTCCAGGGAGGGCTGTTCAGCCGCCACCCTCATCATCATCATCGCCGCCTGCAGCCGCATCATCATCATCGCCGCCTGCAGCCGCATCATCATCATCGCCGCCTGCAGCCGCATCATCATCATCGCCGCCGCCTGCAGCGTCATCATCATCATCATCGCCGCCGCCTGCAGCGTCATCATCATCATCATCGCCGCCGCTGCAGCGTCATCATCATCATCATCGCCGCCGCCTGCAGCCGCATCATCATCGCCGCCGCCTGCAGCCGCATCATCATCGCCGCCGCCTGCAGCCGCATCATCATCATCATCGCCGCCTGCAGCCGCATCATCATCATCATCGCCGCCTGCAGCCGCATCATCATCATCATCGCCGCCTGCAGCCGCATCATCATCATCATCGCCGCCTGCAGCCGCATCATCATCATCATCGCCGTCAGGTTCCGCAGCCGTCCCGCTGCCGTCAGGTTCCGCAGCCGTCCCGCTGCCGTCAGGTTCCGCAGCCGTCCCGCTGCCGTCAGGTTCCGCAGCCGTCCCGCTGCCGTCAGGTTCCGCAGCCGTCCCGCTGCCCTCAGGTTCCGCAGCCGTCCCGCTGCCCTCAGGTTCCGCAGCCGTCTCGCTGCCCTCGTCTGGTCCAGCTTCAGCCTCTGCTTCTGCCACGCCCGGCCCGGCCTCTGCTCCGCCTTCGTCCACGCCCGGCCCGGCCTCTGCTCCGCCTTCGTCCACGCCCGGCCCGGCCTCTGCTCCGCCTTCGTCCACGCCCGGCCCGGCCTCTGCTCCGCCTTCGTCCACGCCCGGCCCGGCCTCTGCTCCGCCTTCGTCCACGCCCGGCCCGGCCTCTGCTCCGCCTTCGTCCACGCCCGGCCCGGCCTCTGCTCCGCCTTCGTCCACGCCCGGCCCGGCCTCTGTGTCTTCGTCCACGCCTGGCCCGGGTTCTGCTCCACCATCGTCTGGCCCTGCGGTTGCCACACCGCCATGGGACCCCGCTCGTCCTGTTCCGCCTCGCCTCTGCCGGCCGCTTTCCAGGCCTCTAAGGTTGCATCATGGCCGTCGAGGACGACCTCCGGACATGGTTCGTCGCCGCCGCTGGCATCGCGGCCGACCTCCGGACCTGCTCAGTGGCCGCCACTACCTTCCAAGTGGTCGGCCTCCTGATTCGTTTCATCGTCGCCGCTGCCGTGTGCACGGTCGGCCTCCAGAACTGTTTGCCCGTCGCCGCCGCTGCCGTGTGCACGGTCGGCCTCCAGAACTGTTTGCCCGTCGCCGCCGTTGCTGTGTGCATGGCCGGCCCCCTGACCTGTTTTGGCTTCTGTATGGCCGACGTCCGGGTCGACCCCCTGAGCTTCTCATGGACTCTTATTGAGCTCTGGTTTGGTTTCGTTTTTTGATGTGTTTTCTGGTGTTCTTGAACTGTTTTCTTGTGTTGTTTGGACTCTTGTGCTCCTTGTTTTTTGTTTGGTTTCTGTCCCTCCATCCTGGACCCCCTCCGCCCGCCCTGGTTTGGTGCTCTTGTTTCGTTCTGTTCTTTTGTTTGTGGCTGTCGGGAGCCAGCCCTTGGAGGGGGGGTACTGTCACGGTTCTGGGTCCGTTGGACCCAGTATTTTGAGTTTATTATGTTTTGGTTTATATTTTGAATGATGGATTACTCTTTGTTTCTCTGGTACTTTGTGTTTCAGTTATCTTGGTGTTTTGGATTGTTTTTCTCATCTCTTGTTGTGATTATGATGATGATTGTTATTAGAGTTTCATGTTTTAGGAATTATGGTTTCATGAATTGTTTGAGTTTTATGTGTTATATTCTGCCTCTCAGTCTGCGTCCTTGTTTAGTGGTTTATGGTTTCCTGTTTTGTTTTGAAGGAGTGTGCCTCATGTTAGTGTGTGCAGCTTTGTTCCCCCTGTCTCGTCAGCCCTGATTTCTCCCAGCTGTGTCTCCCTTCTGTTGTCCATTCCCTGATTACTTCCCTGTGTATATTAGCCCTGTGTTTGCCCCCGCTCAGTGTCGCGTCGTACCATTCAGACTATGCCTGTGTGTTTCTGTGTCAGTGTTTCAGTATTCAGTGTTTCGGTATTCAGTATTTCAGTAATTCAGTACCTTTGCTCAGTTTATGTTTTGTTTTCGTGCCAGCAATAAAGCTGAGGTTTTAAGTTACAATTCCGTGTCAGAGTCCTGCGTTTGGATCCTCCTCTCCGCCTGCCCGCACACAGAGCCCTGACAAAACTGAACTGAAACAGGAAAACCCACTCAGGAAATTAAATGAAACTAAACTAAATTAAAAGTCTGGTTATTTCTGGTATTTCTGCGTTTGGTATTCAAACCCAGATCTGGATCATCAGACTTGTTTTTGTACATTTATTTGTATCTGCTGTTGCTTTGTTCTTTGTGTAAATGCATGTATATAATTTCTTCTGCCTTAATATATGTTGTAACTTCAGGTCTCGTTGTGTAGCTTTAATAAAAATCAGTTCACCTGACCTAAAAACAGGGTGTATATATATTATTATTCATAAACATCTTACATTTCACCTACTCCAATCAAGTCAGTCAACCATCCCTACCAAATAGATCCTTTATAACATGTAGTAATAGCTAAGCATTGCATTTGACTATTAACCCCCCTCTCCTTATTTCAGTCATTCATTAATTAATCCATTTATCTGTCCTTTTCTTCATTTGCCTAGCCGATGACTGATCCATAGCAAGGGTCAGACCTTGGTCAATTGATGGAGTGATCAGGTGTGAAGAGGAAATTTGTGTGTGTATGTGTCAACTTAAAGCCAGAAATAGCTGAAATGTTCTTGACATTTGATTCATTTTTAATGATTTAATGATTTAATTTCTACAGTGACCAACCAGACAGATAACTGCATCACTAAAATTCTGGTTTGAAGTTGTTCAATTAGAAGTTTCATCAATTAGTAGTTCTGTGGTACAGACACATCCTGTTTAACAAGTGTATTTCATATACATCTGCCTTGTTCAAAATCTGTTACGTATTTTGAGTTTGTGACACAAACTCATTAAAAAAACATCCTGTTACAGACTGATTATGCTTCACCTAAATCAGTTCAGACCTGGAGCACTGTCAGGTAATGCTAATGCTTATTAGCAAGCTTGATTAGCATTGGACAGTTATAATGTAATGAACCTGCATTTATGAAGTACTTTTCTAGTCTAACTTGACCACTCAAAGCACTTTCAAGTACAGACCACACAACAATACTTTACTTGATATAATTCAATTCAAAACAGTTTCACTTATATACCACCAAATGACAACAGTTGCCTTAAGATACTTTAAAAGAAAATACTTCTTAGAATAAAATACTTTATGCTTTCACAAACCACCCCCTGCACACACACACACAGACAGACACACACACACACACACAAGAAAAACTGTATTAGTATCTTTCTGTGGGCTTGGCTTTCATGGCGACACCAAATTTAAGCCGTCTCTGCACTGAGATGATCTAATTCCCTAGACAAATCACTGCACAATAACGCAAGTCCCAGCATAGCAATGTGAAGATGTCATCCGTTGATATTAATGGCCTGCTGGTTTACTGGTCTGTGAATGGTTAAGTTTATTCAGGCATTATTTAGGGAATAAAATCAATGGCTTTTAACAGGAATTTTAACTCTAGAGAGGCTGATGCATATGGGGGAAAAGGTGGTTTGGGTGACACTGGGATGAGAAAAACAAGAAGGGAAAGGAAATGAAAAGAAGGCTAAAAGAGAAGCAAACAAGGCTGATACAGGAATTTTAAAAAAAGACAAACAGAAGAAAGGTCAAGAAGGAAGAAGTTGAAAGGGAGCTGGGGGGAGGGGGTTAAATGGGGAAGGATGAATGGAGGTAGAAAAGAGGAGGAAGGTTGGGGTGAAAGATGGAGGACAGCAAAAACGTCCTCTGACGCCATGTGGTTTGTCCTTTGCTAATCTGCTGAAGTACTCGCGTAAGCACAAAGCAGGGTCATACCGGGGGTGTTATCTATTATTTTGTCTAGAGGAAGATAGATTTGTAAGTTCTTGTGGACTGGACAGTTGTGTTTTTTTATTGTTATCTATGGGTAACTAAAGTGCTTTCTCGCTTTCCCAGAAGCAACTGACCATGAGAGTTGATAAACCCTGATCAAGCAGATCACCAGTCTCACACTTTGCTAATATTGCATTTTGGTCAAAACTAAAAGTCCATTACTCTGCACTGCCACTTTCCACATTCCAATATAATCCATCTGAACGAAGACACAGAACTACATATGAGGTTGAAAATCCTACTCATTGGTTTCTACACCGTTTTTTATGGCAATAGAACTACTACCTGGATGGTGGTGATGACCTGGGTAAATTTGCTAAATAAATATGACTTTTGCAGAAAAAAATGAACAAATCAGTATCCAAAATCTATCATCCTGACATGTGTTTTATTAAAATTCCACAGGAGTAACAATGTGAGCTATTGTGAACCATGGACATTTATCATGTAGGGGGAATTTGGTGCTTAGATTTTAAAATGGTATTATGATAATCCAATAATAAGAGGGTTTTTTAGCATGATTCCTTATCTGTGAGTTACTTCCCACATCTAGGTTGATTTTTATTCCAGCCAGTGTCCTTTAGCAAGCAATTAACGTGAGGATTTTCCTACCCTGATCCCTCTCACACATTTTTGTGACTTTTCTGTGTCCTTTTTCTCTGAAGTAGCGAATGCTAACAACACCCACGTTTCACAAAGATGCTCTGGTCTCTGGTCCTGTACCCTCAGTGACCTTGTTCTTTATTCCATCCATGCTTGGATCTGAGGTCATGAACACAGTAGCGCTTCTTGCTTCTCTGGGCTATGTCTATTTTTTCTTGTCTTCCCAGATCCGCTCTCTGTGAATTTGAACCGATATGATGTGGTTGCTCTGACTGATGCTCTAAAAGGTTTCCTGCAGGACCTGCCTGCACCCGTCATACCTTCCACCATCTACAGTGAGCTGTTCTATACTGCTCAAGGTACAGTGTGCTACACCAGTACAAACAACAGGTGCTCTGAGGTATGCAGATACTTTGGGGTTTAGACTGTTTTGGGCACTATGGACTGTGTTTCCAAGGCCTTATGAAATTGGACAGCAATGTTATTGCTTGTGCCTTTCAAGCCCCCAGTGGTAGTAGCCTTTGTATGTTTAGAAGACATTCTGTGGATGCCTGTTCATAAACATCTGCTAACCATATTGTCATTGCTAAAAGAATCAAAGACAAATGGATTTAATTCATTCTTTGCCTATTATCTAGTCTGTGGTTTTCAGTTTCTAAGACACAGTCTGATGCAACCTCTATTCTGCATGGAAACAATTTTGACACCCATCTGCCTATAATTCAGTTTCTGCCACTGTACCAAGGTACCTGTTTTGACCAGAGAGAAGATGTCAAGGTTTTGAGCATGTTTGCTGGATTGTCACACCCGGCAGAATTTTGCCATAGATAAAAACAAGAAGAATATAATCCTCTGTCAGCTTTCAGCACAAACTATGTCTGTAATGAATCATGGTCTAGTGTCAGTCTCTGTCTCTCTCCCTCTTTCTTTCTTTCATTTTTTATTTTCCATACATCTGACCTTCTTGCCCCCCTTTTACCTGCTGTCCACTCCATCCAGCAGGTCCTCCTCTCCCTGGCTTTTAGGGACTCTTGAAACTCTTACCCATTTGTCATCAAGCCTCCCTTGATATCCTCCTTTTTGTGCTTTATGTGTGCACTGTGTATGGTGGTGCTTGGAAATAAAAGACATGTCAGAGACAGACTCACATTAACAAAAATGTGTGTGTTACCATGAGATTCAAAAGAGAAGCATTGTGTCGAGATCACAGGGAGTTCACACCACTTTTTTCAACTTCCTTCCAAAATATTAATTAGTTTAGCACAATTTTAACTTCAAGTCACCTCCGTTATGTAAATGCTACTTGCTCTCTTTAGGTTCTCCTCCTGTTAAGAAAGAAAAGAAAATTAAAAGACGTCCATTATTGCATAACTTAACTTAGATTAAGTCATGCAATAATGGAAGAATCCTAGAAATATAAATTACTTGATTAAGGGGCAAGTGTTAAGTATTTTCCTGCATAAGGAGCTAACATTCCTATAACTGACTCAGACTGGCTCTTTTATTTCCCCAAGCAGGTCATAACATCTGAAATTATTTCAACGAAAAATGTAGCAGTGCATTATGTTAAACGAAAAAGAGAAACACAGTCTAAGTTACAAGCTAACAGTTACATCGAGGCTTTTCCAGCCAACACTGGAAAGCACTGAGGAACCTTCCTGTCAATAAGAGTGGCATTTAGATTGCTTTGTAACAAGAGTTCTCAAAGTTTTGTCGAGTAAAACATTAAAGTATCAAAACACTTTCCTACTAGCATATGAGAACCTGCAGAGAGAGAGAAATGTTCTTACTAAGCACTTTTCATAAGTCACAATGATTATGTGTGAGTTACTATATCAACATAACTTCTATCAGAATCAGATTTATTATGCTGATTCCTCCTGGTCAGAATATTTTTGATATCCTTCTATTCTTTAGTGTAGAAATACTTCACATTAAACTACACAGCATAAGAGTTCAGTGTAGTCTGTCTACACACACACACTAGTTGGCATAAAAAATTGCTTATTTTCCATTACCAAATGTCATCCTCAAAGTATCTATAATTAATAATAAGAAAACAATAAATTAGTAAAGTATTCACCCTGCATTGTATGTTGCAGGTTATTATACTCACATAGGTAGAATTAGTAAAAAGCCTTATTGTTCTGTCTTCATCTGTTGCTTGAAATTTCTTGATGTTGTAATACTTAAAATCCCCTCTCATGTAATACTTTTCCTCTGGCTGTTCTTTTCTCCAGGAGTCATTTTCTCATCTGATCTGAATCCTTTTTTCCAGTCAGTGGCACATCATGGGAAATTCCCCTACATTATTAGAAACAAAGATAAAATGTTTGGAAAACTGAAGGGATGTTTTTAGAGTCCTTCTGTACTCTATATGAAGCACCCAAAAGTTTTTGCCAAAACTATGTATTAAAGAAATTAAAATTTCTCTGAGATTGCCTGAGTGAAATCTGTGTGAGATGTAACATGACTGTTTAATTTAATCTATAATGCTTTTGTACATCACCTCAAACTTTATTTGAGCCTTAGATTAGTCCAGTCATATTTCTATCTTTCCTATTTTGAAGCTTTTTTGAATACCGAAAAATTACCTGTCATGAGAAGATGGTAATCCTGTAATCCTTCTCTCATGTGTTCCTGCAACATCCTGATCACAATTGACCTTTTGTTATCATGCCTGAGCCACTTTTCTTTCATGGCAACAGAAAGATCTAAGAAGTTGCTTTCTCATGTGTACAAATGCCCCTTAGTCCCTTAAAGTAACAATGTCTGCAGAGCTGAAGTCATTTGATTTGTATCTGAACACTTGTATTTTTTTACTTTAGAAGTTTCCCATTCTACTTAAATATGTGGTCTGTGAATCACTTATCTTAATTCTTTAATCAGAGGGCTTCTTTTTCCTCCAGCCTGTGTCCTCCTTATCCTTTCCCAGTCCTTCCCCCAGCGTTATTTTTTATGCTTCCAAGACTCATTCATTACTTTTGTCAGCATTAGTTAACCTTAATGGTCTCACAGAGGTTATTATCTATGAGGATAAAGGCCAGCTGCCTCAGTCAGCCTGATCACTGTCCATCTGGACCTAAAAGTGTGAGAGGGAAAAAAAGAAACGGCTTTTCAGTTGGAAGGGTTGATGCATTCAAGGGCATTAATGTGCTGTTGTAACAGGCTCCAGCCTTCTGGCGTCATTATGTTCCCATTGAGACATGAGAGCATCAATGAGGGTCACCACTGATGTTGGCTGATTAGGCATAGTTCTCAATTTACATTCCAGTTCATCTTAAAGGTGTAAAATAAAATCAAGCTACATCCATACTGGAAGCAATCAGCGGCAATGTGGTAACCAGAGACTATAAAAATTAAATGAGATTCTACAGATCCTTAGGTTCTATTTGAACTATATTTACCCTTACAGTGTTTCAGGTCCTTTGTCTACACACACACACTAAATCAGCCAAAACTGCAATTTAGACTGAAATAAAAATGCATCTTATCTCCATGAAAACCCAGGAGATAAGAGGCATTTTTATCTCCAACTACAGATAATGCTGGTCTGGTCCTAACCACCATCATCTCAGCATGTCTCACGCACACTCTTTGGCACACCAAGGAGTCCAATGTCCAGTTGTCCAGTGTCTCAGAGCCCCAGGGGGTCAAATAGGCAACCCAAGTTCCCACTTCAGCCTTGACCTCCATTGATTAGTTGGGTCAACAATAATCAATAACAACAGACGGGAGGAGGGCTGAATGTGCCAGTTGTCTGTGTTCGGTACTGATCACACAGAGCTAGGCCTGACCTAGGTAACATGACCTTCATTTAAACAAACAAAACACACATATATACACCACAAGTGTCCCGTGAACCCCCATGAGCCACCACCCTGGGCAGGAAAACACACTCAATGTTAGTATGTTTTAAATTTATTTTTACATTTTATACAAGTGTCTCCATCTTAAACTTCAGTTGTACAGCACCAGGCATTAAATTTAATTAAATTCTATAAAAACCTCTCCTCAGTAGTTTACATTGTTTCATTGTAACAGAATCCTTAAAGGAGTTAAAGCAACATAGTTACTCACATTCACTGAAAATGATACATGGATGTACTGGAAATTATACAAAGGTATTTCACACATTGCAACATTTTTATCTGTCTCTTCCTGGCCTACTAAATATGTGTAAAGGTGTAAAATCTCACACTATTATGTGATGTTGAGAGGGAAAAAAGTAGACATAACACTTTAGGATGAATTTAGGGTATATTCCAGTTAATTTTACAAGCTCGGGTATGATTTTAAAATGTGACTTTTTATTATTAAAAGGAATCAAATAAACTGAATCATTAAAAAACAAACAAAATGAAACAAACAACAACAACAACAACAAAAACCCTCCACGAGCAGACAAATAGACTCAGCCATAGATTAAAAGACATGTTGTGTGGAATGCAGAGTTAGGAGTCTGTTTGTCCATGTAAGATCAGCGCCCTCCCACTGTGTCCTCCTGTCATAAACCCAACACACAGCAGTCTCAGGCACAGATGTTTTTTTTATTTGCAGCTTCTTAGCCATGATAAAGGGCCTGTGCTGAGAGAGCTTGTCAATATGTCTGGTCCTTCTTGAATACAGCCCATTGCCTGAACCCTGGCTAGTACAAGAAAGGAATTGGTATATACCCCACACAGCCTCCCATGGTGTCATTTTTATAACCATCCATTTATAGAGGCCATGTGATTTTCTCCTTACTATATATTAGGCTAGCTTACACGTTACTGGCTGTTGGACTAGGACTGAATGCAAATAACAATATCCTGCCAAGGCTTTACATCTCCTCAAAGTCAGCAAGCAGTTAGCTACATGCTTAAATTGATATTGATGGTGCTGCTTCTCGCCCAGCGGCACATCTACACTTGTGTTTAAAAGGAAAGCTGGAATGTTTCTAATGTGAAAAATGTTTGTGCATGTGCCATCCAGGGTGTCTACATTTTCACAATACTTTGTCTGATCACCACTGGCATTGAGTAACAGCAGGTTTGAAGTGCTTCTGTAAAACATTTCGTTTAAACGTAACGTGATGCTGGAACAGGAAGAAACCACTTGCCTATGAGACTTACCTTAGATAAAGGGCCAGTAATCAGCCCTCTATCTGTAATCTTTAAATGAAAATCAAATGTGTGGTTGACACATCTACTCATCACTGAGTCGAAAACAACAAGGAAAAGTGTCAGATGTCTTAACTTAGCCCTAACCTTAGACAAATGTCCCTGCAGCAGATCCAGTGACCAAGAGGGACTGAATGTTTCTGTTAACGTGATTTCCTGCAAGGCTGTATTACAAACTCAGATTCACCATCCAAAGTAGTGGATGGAGAAGCAATCTATCTTTTACACCAAATTAGGAAGGTATCACTTCATGCTTAGTATGAGCACAGTATCAGAACCTTCCAGTCATGTGACAGTGACTGGTGACCTGTCTAAGGTGTACACTGTCGCTTGCCTTTTGATAGATGGAATTAATATGACCTTTACCAAAGGCTCCTTTATTTAAGGAGATTAGACTGGAAATGTGGGTTGTGGTCTTATTTGCAAGAGTCCTTCCTGCAAATAAAGACATGACATGGACAGTGTCATCTACTCAAATTGAATTTGTCTGCAATTATGACTTCCATACAGACAAGGTGACAGTGTATCAGTAGGGTTGAGTATAGCTCAGGGGGTAGAGCAGGACAGTTACTGATCAGAGGGTTGTTGGTTCAATCCCTAGCTGCACTAGCCTACCTACATGGCAAATATATCCTTGGGCAAGATACTAACCCCAAGTTGCTCTCTGACTCATCCATCAGAGAGTGTGAATGTTAGATGACAAAATGTATGTGGGAAAAAAAGTTACATTTTTTTAGTTTGCCTGCACTAGTTGGTGCATACTCCTTGCAGACATATTTCTTGTATTATCCACAGGTCATGCTAGCCTTTGAATCATTCTTGGTGGAAAAAACCTGGCACCTGCCATATTTCCTGCTTGTGGTTCATGCCATTGGAGAAGTTGGGCTGTTTGTCTTGTCTGTTGTCCCTCACAATAGCTGCAGCAGCTGTTGAAGGCACCCTCTTCTTTCAATATGAGGTTTCACCAGAGCATTACCAAGCTGCTCCAGGAAAATCCTCCTTCGACTCGGCTTTCTCCTGTTCCAGTCCGTTTTTAATTTCATACCATATATAACAAATGCATTGTATGCACTCACTGTCCACCCCTCCCTTTGTCTCATAGTCCAGGACCCTTTCTTGGAGCAATAGGAAACTAGAGTTGCTTTTTCAGTGAAGGCAAAACCTGAAAATGTTACCTTCCTGTTCTTGACAGCAAGGTGTTCAGAAGGAAGCTCAGGCTTGTTCTTTCTCCCTGTCTCCAACATATTGAGCAATTTCTCACCCAAGGCATAAGACGTGAAAAAAAATACTACGTGTGATATTATGCCCATGCAGTCCTTCAGCCATGTCAACCACCACTCTTTTGGTTTTTTGTTTATTTGTTTTTTTTCAGGTTCTTCACCAGGGGATTTGCCTGTGTAAACTTGCATATTCCAGGCAAAGCTGGACTGTGCATCACATGCTGCCCGTATTTTGATGGCATTGTGGCGGGGCATGGTCTGTGGTTCCGCTGCAGGGGAGGCAGACGCACCTGAGTGGCATCCGCAATCATGCCTCGCCGGCTTTAAGGCTGAACTAGGTCCTGCAGTGTTGTGGTTGTGGTAGTGTTCAGCTACGAGCTGAAAAGCTGCAGCTGTGTGTGTGTGAGATCAGCAACCGAATAAGGTATGCTGAAAGCACTGAAATGTGGATGGGTCTGCCGCATGTTCGTTACAGACATATTTTTCAGGTTTGCTCGGCATATATTGCCGAAATAGACAGCAGCCACAAAACGCAACCAAGCACTCGTCAACAGTCACATGGGGGCCTGGATTGTACAGCAGGGGTAAACGCTGTACTCACTTGTCCCACACATCCCTTGACAAGTTTGTCACGTCCTTGTCAGCCCTGACTTGGTTCCCTGTCATTGAAGCATATGACACAAGACAAAACTTGAGAGTCATGATGGCTGAAAACATTGCCCTTTCAGTCTCAGCATTCCAAAGGCTTGCTATTGCTTCAACTTTTGACTTGTAAACTCCTGCCAAAATGAGCAGCCCGATCAAAGTTACATCCAAGTCTTTCCAGCTGTCCCCATACACACATGTCCCCTCTAAATTTGTCATCCGAAGTACAATATCTTCAATCGATGGTGTCATGAAGAGCTCAAATGATGACTCCATGTCCTCAACATGGCTGACTGCTTATCTGGTGGCACCTGGAACCATTTTGATAATATTAGCAGTACTAATTCTACCCTGTTGTTGGAGTAGGGAAAGGGACCATATTATCTTTCCATTTTTGGAAGGGATTCTGTCTGCTGGTGGTTGAGAGACAACAGGAGGGTCAACAATCAGTCTCATCAGATGAGAATTCCTCAAAACCAAGGTCCTCCTCAACACAATACTCTGTCTCTGACACATTCTCCTCTATGGCACTTTCACTGTCAAAGAGTTGTCCCAAAACCTCATTGACAGTAAAGTTTTCGTAGAGGACATTTTTTAGAGAGCATACAGATTGCAGATGATTTAGATAGAAGGCTGTCATGAAAGCTTTTACATATTTGCTCCTCCCTTATTTTGCATGAGCTGTCAATGTCCTTGCAGGAAATTCCCACCCACCACCACCACACGAGAAATATCAGTTGTAATTCAGCAGGTGTGAGTATAGTAGGTCACACACACAGACAGACATGCTTTACAAAGCTAAAACAACTCGAGGTAAAACTGACCCCAGAGGAGTGTCGATGTATGCAAAATGTGTATAGCTCATTGAAAACATTTCATCATAAAAATGTTGCACTTACTCAGCTGCCCCCATCACATAAGGAAAAGTCATGAAATAGGAAGCCAAAACAAAAAAGTTAACTATTAATTTTTGAATGATAATCATCGAATGGGGTCAAATTTACCCCATGCAATGCTTTACACTCAGCTGTGAATAGCTCCAGTGCAAGCTGGAGGCCACCACCTGATGAAGCCAACAGAACCACATAATCAGGAAAAAGCAGAGACAAGATTTTGAGACCACCCAAGTGGAAGCTTTCTGCCGCTTGGTAACATTATGAACAGAATCAGTGACAAAGGGCATGGCTGAATGCTGTCAAAGCTCTGCCGGAGGTGGGAGTTGAAGATCTGACCGACTAGGGCCTCTGCCAGGCATTCCCAGCACACCCTTACTATAGATTTAGGCACATCCAGACAGTCCATTCAGACAATGAACATTCAGTGTCATTTTCTAAATAAAAACAGGAAAACTGAAGCAGTGGCTTTTATCTATTGTTGGTAATTATAAGGCTCAGAAGGTAGAGCTCGTTATCCATTGATCAAAAGGTTGGTGACTCCTCGAGTCATCATGTTGCAGTGTTTGGGGCAAGCCCAGAATTGCCCCAGTCAAGCTCTTTACATGAGTATTTAAGCCCTGTAGTATTTCTTTGACATTGTTGGTGAATATGTATTGTAATATGAAACATTTTGCTCTATAAAAATAAGAAAGCACTGCAGTCTGTTTACAACAAAGGCAAGACCTGATGCTACGGTATATCTGTAATAGTTGAAATATAGTGTAAGTACTATGTATTGTCTACTGTCAAAATGAACATAGGCTGAAAAAAGACATTTGATGAATCATTGTTATACCTAGTTTAATGCTCCAAAGAATTCAGGTGTTGTGTTTGTTTTCAGAGAGTCAGAGTGTGGAGGAGTGTGGGAATAGGCTGAAGAGGATCCTTGAGTCTCCCAGCATCCCTCAAGTGAACCACCAGCTCCTGGTCCACCTCACTGGACACCTGAATCGAATCAGCCAGCAGAGTCAAGCCTACCCCCGGCTGCTAGGACAGGCCTTCACTGACATTATCTTCAAGCACCCTTCTCTTAGGTACAGATATAAAAACTGTCAGCACCTTCAACACTTTCCTCTTGGAAATATCCACGCAAACAGGAAAGCAATGCTGTTGTCTCTGTCTCGTGAGCCCTATGTCATCATTGGTAATGACCTATACCTTAACTCTATGTTTTTGAAGAAAACTAAAAAGCACTGTTTTGCATAAAAAAGTAAATGTAGTTCATGATGTACTTTCAGGTACAATTTCAATTGTGCTGTGTAGAAGTCAGGTTGATACACAGCTGACAGCCCCATTTGACAGCTGTTAGAATTCTTATTATGGCAAGAACCAACCAGCTAAGTAAAGAGAAACGACAGTCTATCATTACTTTAAGAACTGAAGGTCAGTCAGTCCGGAAAATTGCTATAACTTTGAATTTGTCCCCAAGTGCAGTCTCAAAAACCATCAAGTGCCACGACACACCTCTGCATCAATTGTTCAGAGGGGACTGTGTGAATCTGGCCTTTATGGTCAAATAGCTGCTAAGAAACCACTACTAAGGAAAAGCAACAAGCAGAGGAGATTTGTTTGGGCCAAGATTATTTGTATTAGCCAAGCTCAAATAAAAACTTGACAAGATTACCTTCATCCAACTAAAACAGCTGATACTTTTATATAAAAACAAATGCTCTTGCTAATAGGAAACCAATTGTGATATTTGGCTCAGCTTCGACATCAACATCCTGGAGAGAAAGAGCTGGGAGAATGGCATTTAACAAGGCTTCCGAAATCGTTTTGCTCATCTGTGACCTGCTTACGCTCATCTGTGACTGTTTTCCCAGAATTTACCAAGGAATTTCTTCTCCTGGCATTGTGTACTGTGGAGATATACTGGATTTGGGGAGGGCAGTCAGTGAGTCAGCGAGTCAGAAATGAGGGTTGTTTGTGTAGCATGGTCAGGCAAGTTACCTTTGACGTGAACAACGGGTGGAAAAAGACTGGGGTGGTATTTCACATTGTGCCATGTTATTTGCACCAGATGCCATAATAGCTCATTTCACGTGTATGGAATCTCTGATTAATCCTAAATTGTTCTGCGGTCTGTAAGCATTTAAACAATTACACATCTTTTCTTGTCTGAGCGTTACCAGAATGTGCTAGATACTAAACAAAATATGGGGTAAGGCATCATTTAGTATTTTTCTTGATGTGAACAAGACCAAAATAAATAAATGTTTCTCATATTTTTGTCTGAATCTCTTTCCTCTGTATCAATTCACTGACCTGTTCAATAAACAGCAAAAACATTTCTTAAAGGAGAATGAAAAAAAATATTTCTACTTGTCTGTCTGCCTATCTATCCGTTTACTTAGTTCAAAGGTGTCCTTTACTACAATTTATGTTCACTTTGGTGCTTTGTTTACAGTGCAGATGTAAATCCAGAGCATCACATCAGGATTTTGGAGGCTCTCATCACAACTGCAGGTCTAATGGAGATGCAAGCAGCGCCAGGTAGGAAAATAACTATGGAGATGCACAAAATATTTTTTTTTCTTTTGCTTCAATAATACATTCACTGCACTGATGCATTCTTTCAATATTTTATTTAATAATTTTAAAATGTTCTTACACATGTATATTTGGATTAAAAATAAATTTAATTATAAATGAGCAATCGTAGCTTATCAGCAATTTTGCTGCTCAGGGACAAGGCTTTTTTGTTATTCCTGTTGTTGTTACATATTTCAGACCTTAAAGGTATTAAACAAAGGTAACCTGAGTAAATACAAAGTGCAGCTTTTAAATGATGATTTAATTTGCCAAGAGAAAAATGTTTACCTGCCCCTATTTGAAAAAAGTATCTTGAATTAATTGTGATTGACCACATTTTTTAAAAGCTGAGTTGAATTTCACTAGCCACACTCAAATCTGACTGATGTCAGGCCTGCTGATTCAACAAATCTTTATGATAAAAATTACAATGTACAGCTACATAAAAAAGTCACAGTCAAATATTATGTCTCAATAGTGACATATTAGATGAAATTACTACAATCAAATTCTAACCTATAAAAATACTTTGCTGTCACATTGATGCACTCCATTTGGAGTCCATTCATACATTGCAGTCAACATTTGAATTCTTGGCCCAAGGATAAAGAACATTAGCTTTGGGGTCTGCCGTTCAATTATTCAGGTTTGGCAGTTGATAGTGTTCCTCTGCACTTTCTTTGAGCTCCTCAGTCATTTAACAAGTTAAGGTGCATGTTTTGCTTTTTCAGTGGCAGAGCAAGGTGATAGCGTATCTGACAGAGCATCTCTTTGTTTGATGTGTACAAAGAAAAAGAGAGACAGAGAGAGGCAGGCTGAAACAGGGAGCTCAGACTCATGTGTGAGCATTTTTCTCACCCATTACCTCCACTAGTAGCCTTCAAATAGCATCAGTGGAGGTCAAAGGTTAGCACTGTGCCTGTTGGCTGTGTGTTAAGACCTTTACATAACTGTGTGTGTGTGTGTGTATGTATGAAGTCTGAATTTATGACTGTTTCTCTGCTACCTGAGTGCTGTGGCTCACCATCTCTGCTCAGTGTGACTGGTATCTGTACATGTGGGTTCATCCTACAGTTGCATGTGAAACCTTAGTCTCGTCCAGCTTGTGTGTCGGCTAGCATGCTAAAATAATGTGAAGGAGGAAAAAAAAGGAGAATTGTAAACACCCATATAAAGCCATTCACATTCTGGCCCTCTCACTGTGCTTTTGTTATGAGACATTTTCCTTCTCAGGCATGCCCACAACTTGAATGTAATATACACAAAACACACTTTAAATGCACACACATGTTCTCTGTGTGGGCTGTCTGTTGTCATTTACTTGGCTGGTTGTGCATCGCATCGGGGTTTGAAATGGACTCTTCAGAGAGTTTATCACAGCGACAGCTGGTGTTACCATGGTGCTTCCTTTGGTCCCATTTAAAGGAAAATTCTGGTTTATTGCATGTTGGGTCTTGGCCATCATGTTTCCAGCTTAAGTTGGGTGCACGTTATGTGATGCATAGGTTCAATGTTGCCTGTTATATTAGGCTGGGGCCAACATTTGGGTTGTGGCACAACATTTCTGCCAGTGTATTACAAACTCAGGTTTAAGCAACAAAGTTGTTATCTTTTTTTATTTAAATTTTTTTTTATCAAAAAGCCAAAGCTGTAAAATTAGTTAACATGTTTTATTATTTATTCCTGCCATTAGTAATTTTACTCATATAAAAACTCATAAAAAAACTATGAGGACATTCAGCACAGAAAAACAAGGTAATATTAGAATTTCACTGAGTGCCACGACCCTTCTGTGTGATTCTTGGCTGCACTGTGACATTTGGAGTGGGTTTAAATTTGATTTGGTAGGAGCATAACAAGTTATGAGGGCTCATTAATGCTGGACAGAAAAAAAGCCAAATATTTTAACCACTGTGTACTTGAGGCTTTGTTACTTTTCATAGTATGAGGATACAATTTTGCCTGTGTATTTTCTTGATCATGTGTCTATACAGTTCTAGACAAACTGTCCCAGCTCTCTCACTATATAATAAATCAATGTATTGTGGAGGAGTCAGATTGAGTTTATATTTATATATTTTTTCAGTTAAATATATATGGAATGACCCTATATACTGCTTTACCTGTTTAACAGATATCGTCAACTTATGTCAACTAATTATGGATTACAATAAGTTAGACCATTCTTTGCCATATGTCAATGATGCAGAAGATAAGAATGGGGATGCTGTAACTACCCCAAAACCTGGTGCTCCAGTCTGTATGCCAAATATCCTTAGGCAAGATTCTAACCCCAAGTTGTTCTTCAATGCATCAGCTGCCATATGTATGTGTGTGAATCTGTAGAAAAAGTGTTTGTATGAATGATGAATGAGGCAAGTTGTATAAAGTACTTTGAGTGCTCAGGTAGAGTAAAAAAAAGCGCAGTATAAGAACTAGTCCATTTACCATTTGCCAATTACCATTTAAAGCATTGTCGGGTGCTCTTTCACTGGTGAGAGCACTGGTATAGACCGTACGATTGGAAATAAACAGGTGTCTCTCTCACTGTCATCATCCACTGTATTTGTAAAGATAAACGCAGACCAGCACAGTCTGTGGCTCACAGTTAGCATTATGATGGATTAATAGTACTAAATTCATTTGACTGCAACATTTTTAGCTAATAATTTAGCCACTTTGACAAAATTAGGTCTGCTTAACAGGTTCAAAGTTGTTACAAAAGCTGTCAGGCTGCTCTTTTGTGGAACCAGGTCGCAGTTTCTATGCAGACATGTTCTAGTTTTAAAATGTAAAACTTATAGCTTATACTTAAAGCTTATAGTTAGGTCTGTAATAGGTACAGTAATACAATAATAAGAATCTGAAGCACACATTATTTATATTTCTATAGGCTCAGACTCTTGTATGACTTCCAGTGAAACACTGTTCACTCTCCAGGTGATTATATACCACTGCTTCATGTCATCTTGTGTCTTCTCTCTTCCATAGCTTGTGTTCTCTCCTTTCTATGCTCTGAATTTCTCTATTCTTTCTCCTCATCTCCCAGATGGGGGAGCCTTGAATGTTCTGTCAGAGACGTCTTTGTGTTAAAAAGGAGTTTTTCTTTCCCGCCATTGCCTAGTGTTTGCTCATAGGAGACTGACTGATTGTTGGGTTTTCTCCGGAATACTGTAGGTTTTTACCTTGCAGTAAAAAGCACATTGAGGTAACTGTTGTTGTGATTTTGCACTTTTTGCACACAAACCGTGTAGTAAGATATTTTAAATTTATGTAAGCGCTAGTTTGGTGCAGACTTTCCTGAGAGTTCTATTTGGATTCTGCATATTGAAAGCTAAAGGAACTTTGAAACATGGTGCTCTTTGGCTGCTAATATGTGAACAATAAACCTATTCTCTCTGTGTATAGACACACACTGTAATTGAGCATACATTTACAGTTCACTGTAAAGTCATGTCCTGACTGTAACCCACGAGGAGGAAAGTGCAAGCTTAACATCCAACATAATCCTGCTATACAGGGTCAGCTGCAGGGCACACAGACACACACATACTGCAGATGCACAAACCTAAATACAAACACATGCTAGTGTAGTGTGTGAATTTCTGTAGGCCATCATGGTTGTATAATGTGATTAAGGTCAAACGAATGCTCAGCTTTTAGCTGCTGTATTTATTAGTATTTTGCATGTTTCTGTTTGTGGGTCTGTGTCCAGCTCAGTAGCACACAATTACATGGCTCGACTAATGACACACACACACACACACACACACACAGTTAAAGTCATCCATCCAGTCCATCCATTTTTTTTTCATTTTGCTGTCATGACAAGTTTATTTAAAATGAAGTTTGGACTATGAGGTTACGATGAGACTCAATTTGTAATATTTTGTAACCCAGTCTGTTATTAAAGCATGCATTGAGGACTTGTTAGGGTTTCTCATAGTCTGTTTCTATTTGTGCTGATAACGCCTTGTGTTTTAACTGCTTTGTGACAAATAAATAATAATCAGTGTAATCAGCTGCCAGTCAAGTAAGTCATTCGTCCAGTGATACACTTCAAGTCCAGTGTGTACATCACTTTGTAGGTGATAGTTGGTCACTAGTTAACATTCAAGGCTCCATTTGGATAGCTAACCAGTATATTAGCTTCTAGCACCAAAAGGTTAATATAAATTTAGCTAATACACTTGGCTAACCGCCCCACAGTGTTATTAATTACATGAATGATGACATTTTTTTACAGTTTACCTATATAGTTGGAAACTATGTTACTCTAAACTGTATAAATAGTATACATCATGTATTTATTGCATTGTTTTATTTCAGCATGTTTGCTTTCTTCACCATTGCACCATAAATATGGTATACATGTTATTGTCTGTGTCATGCTGTCTGTGTGCTGTCATGTTATCAGTATTTTATGTTGTCTACTCTGTTATGTACACTGAGAGCAAAGCAATAGCTGGAGCCCAGGTCCTTGTATGTGTACACATAGTTGGTCAATAAAGCCGAATCTGATTCTGAACAAACCTTCTGTATTTGTTCTTCAGTCTTCAGAGTTATTAAAAAATGTACCTTTGACCCCACTATTTCATTCAGGCTTCCCTCAGAGTATAGTCAGTACATATTTAAAAGTTAATATTCAGGGATGTCCTCTTCCCGACAGCACAGCACTCTCCCTCAGCCCCGTACAGTTTTATCCTTAGGCTCAATCTCTATTAGAAGATTATCTTATAATGCCCATCATCCAGCACACTGCTCCCTGGTTGAGTCATTTTATGATGTATTCTGGAAGGAAGCTCACCCATGGTTAATGTCCAAATTTTGCAGTAATGTGCTCATGTAAAGCTTGAATTAACATCAAATAACCCTCGGCTACCATGTTTATCCCTTCATATGTAATTCTAAGGATCATGAGATCATGGAAACTACAGTTCCTGCCATGTACCACACTTCACTTACTCTGTTCACTTTCTTCTCTCTTTTTCCATTGTCTTGTAAAAGTATGTTTCATTCCTGGCCTTGAAAAGAAAAAAAATCAGTTGACTTTGTACAGTTTTGAGCTTTGTAACCCTTCGTCTTTTACAGTGTTTTGCACTCATCCTCATAAACATGTAGTTCAGCTCCATTAGAAAAGCTCATAGTGGTTCTTCCCTAGTTAACTTTTCTTTCTCAAAAAGATAACTTGGTAATAGTAATGAGATATTTGTAATATCTTGTAATATGATCACACTCATTTTTTTATTGTGTAAATTTGTGTTTCTACGTTAAATGCAAATAAAACTGAATAAAATTAATCAATGATGTTTTGTTACACATTAGAAACAACGGTCTTGTGTGATGTTTTTGGAATTTACTGGATCCACTGATTTATTAAATGAAGATTTTTTTAACTTAACTTTTAATTACTGTTAATGTTGTGACAAAGAGTGTTAGAAAGTATCCTCATTATCTTGCCACAAGATATCTTTAGGGTTTTATTTTCATTAAGTGCTACGTTACATACACTACAATCCTTTCTTCATTAACAAATATTTGACTAGTAAGAAACAGTTTTATACAGTACAGTTAAAGCAAAGTTGACAGTGTAGAAGATAACATATTACTAATGCAATGTCTAATTTAATGGTTCCCTAACTTTACTAATTACATCATAACTACTAATGAAACTGGATGCTGTATTTATACAGTTTAGTTGTACAGTTACCGTATGCTGATTCTCATGTAAGTTCTTCTGTTATTTGGATAAATGCTTAGATTTTTAAAGATACTTTTTAATGCCTTATTGTTTGGTTAAAAGAACTCAGACATCAAGGTACTCTTCCCAGTACAGAATTAAAGAGTAATATGGAAGACCCCTAAAAATGTCCAAGAATTTAGCAGTAATTGTATGACACAGTTTATGGTCAAATTATTTTATTCTCCTCGTAATCCATCAATAATCCATTGAACTTCTGGCCTAAAGTTCAAATGATGCACATAACTACATGGTAAAATAAAAACGAAACATCTGATTCTCCCATGTAGCAATTAAAAAAGGCTTGTTTTTGCCTCAGCTGGGTGAGACGGCATGTGATTGCACTCACTCAGGGGCATGTGCATGTGATGGACTGTGCCAGCTACCCTTCAAGCACGCATGTAATTTCTACCAGCTGTGTGTGACATATTTGCTGCGCTGAAGGGCAAATGTGATGTAAAGAATATGAGACGGGGATGGATGGGTGAGCTGAAGCCAGCCGTGAATACCAATGTGCTTCTTCTTGTCCATGTCTCTGTCTGCCACCACCTATACTACCACGCTGTCTTTCGAGCTCTCTTTGTTCCCCTTCTGTTCTTTCTCGCTGACATCACCTGAAGGAGCCCGAGGCAGTTTGAGCAGCAGTGTTATCACTTCTCTAAAATATGGATTCAAGCACTGATGGATCACTCTGTGTCAAATTAAAGTGGAAAAATACTTTCTGTAAAATAGCAGCAGAATGTCTGAACATTTTAAAAGTTGTGTGTGGGGGGGTTAACAGGCTAACGGTGCCATACATTGGTGGATAAAAATCCAGGCATGGCAGACCATCAAAGCTGCTCATCTGGTACCAACACGCTTCCACCTATAATGACAAAACTAAAGGTAGAGTACACCCTGAACACATCACCAGTCAAATGATTTTGTTTAAACATAAGAAAAGAAGGTGCAGGACACCCACATGACTCTGCTTCTGATGGTCATACTAAAATGTTTTGCCAATTTATGTTTTTGGGAAGATTGTTCAGCTTCAGATTTGCACAGAGTACAATTAAGGTCAAGGTTGCTTTTGTTGTCCTTTCTTTTAAATACTATTAAGGAAAAATAAGGCTTGGATAGAAGAAACAGAAGAAACTGCATTAAGACTTGTAATTGTCCAACAAATACTTTATAGTTTTCCCACGCTGATGAGTCAATTAGATATCTTATATGAATATTTTCACATAACCACTAGAGGCCTCTTAATTTTAAAATGTTACAGCCACCAACAGTTGCAAGTTTGGCCAAAAAATCATAAATATGGAGCCATAGAGGTATGCTTAGTTAACTTTTTGTTTCAGCTAACTCATCAGCTAAGGTCATTGTTTCAATACTGCATATTTAATTTTAGTGTTAGCTAAGTTTGGCTAATGTTTTCTTCAGAGGTAATGTAGTATAATTGCTTTCTACATGTCAGCTTGACAGCAGATTTTATTCTCGAGAATCTAGTTGCCTGTATACTTTGTAGTCATACTGAGAATCTGCACCTGTTTCTCCATGTGTTGGATAAGTTGGAGTCTTTGGTCTTTTGGTTTTTTTTAATCAAATGGTATTGTTGGTAGACCTGTGCAGGGTGTACCCTGCATCTCGCCCTGTGCTAGCTGGGATAGCCACCCCTCGCGACCCTGACAAGGATAAGCGGAAGAGAATGCATGGATGGATGGATGGTACTGTTTCACAGACCCAGGTTTCTGAGTAACACATTTTTTTCTTTTAATTCCCAAATACTGGATACAATAAAAATTCAATATTTCAATATTCAGATAATAATCTCACTTACCCTAAAGTAACCTAGTACATGAGAGGAAACTATGAGAAACTATGGCCAGCATAAAGTATAAAGTATAAAGAAATAATCATCACCAGTGGCACTATACTCACTCGGTCTTGAAGACCTTTGTCATCTCTGAAAATGCAGCCTATGTCGTCCTTTGTCCTTTCATGCTTCCACACTTTCTATCTAACATTCACACTCTGAGAGCAACTTGGAGTTAGTATATTTCCCAAGAATATTTGGCATGCATACTGGAGCAGCCAGGGATTGCATCATATAGATGAAATTATACAAGCCTAAAACAACAGCGAGAGCAAGGAGCTCACACACCAGTTGATCTGCAGCTCACAGAGTCCTGATCTCAGCATCACAGTCAGACTGGGAACAGCAGTAACAAATACTCTACATCACCATAGCGAACAATCAGCAGGATCAAGAAGAGTAGATGCTGTTTTAATGGTGGTCTCATGGAATTCATTGATTTATGAATCCACACTTACTTTCAAAAACATGTATTAACACAACCTTGAGTTTTTTTCTCCTTTTTTCTGTTGTTTGTTTCTTAGTATTCCATACAGGACATTTTTTTAGAGGTTGCCTTTTCAGCCTCGAGCTCCTAGCCTGCTGTGTTTCATGTGGTTTACAGAGTAGGCGAGTTATGGTACGAAACTTTAACACCCAATCTGTTGTAAGGCACCATCCTAGCCTGCGGTGCACCACTTGCTCAACCACACCAAAAGTTACAGAGCACCATTATGATATTAAACCCCTTATATCACTTGAAGGTCAAGGGCACTTTAAATGAAATCTGTGAAACCTGCCTGATATTATAAGGCCTGGGATGGATAAAAGTGGGAGAGAAGGAGAAAGATTCATTTCTCTCCTTGGTTCCCTATAAAGAAACAATCTCTACTTGTCCTTTTATGCTGGGAGGTTTATGGGTGACCAGGGAGTTGTAATTGGTGGCAGACAGCGCTTTAAGGCAGCAGAACCACAGGTGTCGATAATCTGCTGGATCTCACGACACACATATAGAGCCACACATGTGTACTTTAGATTCACATGTACACAGCCAGACCATATGGCTTGATGTGCTTGTGGTGCCTTAGAGGGATTAAGTGTAATGACTTTTGCATTGTCAGTGGAATGCTAAAAAAATATATGTCTCTCATTTTCTTTGTCTTACGCATTGGTGATGAAATAAATGGAACATTGTCTCTAGGAACAGGTTTGTGCCAACATACAAAACCAGTACAGCTCCAATCAGCTATGTTTATCAAGCATTACATATACCAGTCTGTGGCACTTTTTAAAATTCTTCATTCTGTATTTTGTGGAGATTCAAACTAATCTCCACTTTGGTGACTGTCAAGTTAAATATGGACATACGTTCAGCATGACACATGAAAGAAATGCAAACAGAGAACGTAACATTATATTTGCAGGGTGATGATAAACATGAAAATCACTTGAGAAATCTTTTCTTTAACAGATAGATGACATGCAGATGTTAATATTTCTGTGATGATGTGTGTGAAGTTTCATTCAGACTTCAGCGTGTGAAAAAAGCATAAAGCATTTTAATCATTATACATTCTTATAGTGAAACAGGGACACAGCAGATGTCATTATCTCTCATACAATATTCTTTTCCTTCACATGTATGTATTCTTATACAACTGGGTAAATACATAATTTTAAATATGAGAATTGTTTGTAATACTTGGATGAAAATGCTTTGCAATGAGCGACAGCCTGAAGCGATCACCAGATACTGTGCTTCTTCTGTTTAGATGCTTATAGGGCATTACAGCCCAGTTGCTGTTTATTTGTGATCTTTCTGCACTTAGGGTCTGAAAAGCATGCTCTGCTGGAGTGAGCTCATTGATTGATTTAAGCACTGAAGAATATCCCATTTCTTTGCCTTGAGACTCTTGGGTTGCTTTTGCACTTTGCTTTGGGTCATTATCCATTTGCACTGTGTATAGAATATTTGTACAGTCTTGTACACTTCCAACTTCATTCTGCTTCTTCTACCAGCAGTCACATCATCAGTAATCACGTGGCCCAATTCCACTTTGAGCCATACATGCCCCATAACACTGACTGAATGATGCTTCAGAACTACCGCTCCACACTCCCCTCCCATCATTCTGGTTTTATCCATCCAAAGAATTTTTCCAAAATTGGGAAGGCTCTTTTAAATATTTTGTGCCATAGTCTAATCAATCTTTCCTAATGTTAAATATAAGTGGGTTTCAACTTGTTGAACCTTAAACCTTCTCTATTTACATCCGTGAAGGTTTATTTTGATTGTAGACCTTGACAATGATACAACTGCCTCCCAGCGTGTTCTTGACATGATTAGATATTGTAAAGTTTTCTTTCCTTACCATTTTAAACAATTCTATCATCCATTTCAGTTGTATTTTTTTGCGTTGGGGTGTTGATATTGATATTGTTGATAACTTGTAAATATCTTTTTAGCACTCGTATTCATATTTATAGTAAAAAGCTATATAAAATACAAATTCATTACTGCGAATCAACTTCTGTCTACTTCATTTGTCATTAAATAACAAATGAACAACAAAGTCACAAAACTGCTTGTCAGTCAACCGTCCAGTTAATTTCAAGTATCTGTATAAAAATTCCTTTCAAAATTCATATTCTGATTAATTTAAAATTTACCATATTTTTCAGACCATAAGGTGCACTGGATTACAAGGCGCACATTAAGCGAAGCAAAACGGTCTGATAAGTCAAACTTTACTCAGCTCATTCTTCTTGCTTCCTCCACTTCCGTACCATTGATTCATTAATGTTGAATTCTCTCGCAGCTGCTCTATTCCCATGTTGTTGCAGTATATTACGGCTAACCTCGTATTGTGGATGGATTATCTCAGTTGTTCTCCTGACCGAAGTTTGGTCCATTTACAGCATCCTGCCATGTGATTGCATTTGTCCCTAACCATCAGGAACCCTCACGTTAACTTTTATCGAGTGGAAAAAAGTTGGCATTCATCCTCCAGCTTCACTGTGTTTATGTTATGCTAACATAGCTGTGTTGCTAGCGATGACGTAGCACAACATTATATACCAGCTAGCCCAACTTCAGTAACCCTACAAAAGTCACTGCTGTTTAGTTTTCTGTCTTTATTTATGTTTTATTTATTCATGTTTAGGTGGAAATTAGCGAGCTAAATTCCTGCTAACTTCTAACTCCGTAAAATTTAATAAATTCTGTTTTCATGGATGCCTGTATCTTAAACTTAATTGTTATGCCTGGTAAAGCAGCAACGCTGATCATTTTATTAAAGATAAAACAATTTAGACAGTTTTTAACTCTCAGTGATGCTGCAGTGTTCGTTTGACTTTGGGGCCTGAACCAGACAGAGTTTTGGACCCAGATTATTCCGTGAGGCTCCAGACTACAGTAGCCTTAATGCTCTGACAATCCATCAAGCGGTGCGGCTTCGTAGCTTATCAAAGTCATACTAAAACATTTTTTGACAGATTTTTGAGCGCCGTGTACCACATAAAATCAGTTCGAGGTTAGTAAGAACAACCAGAATTCATACATAAGGCGCACTGTCGATTTTTGAGAAAATTAAAAGATTTTAAGTGCACCTTATAGTGCAGAAAATATGGTACTGTGGTAGTGTACGGTGGCAAAACTAGATTTCGGGTTGAATTTGGCAAAGATTATGGTTTTGGACAAATGCAGGAATTCTGATAATAAAAGTAAAATAAAGTATTATGTATGACTGAAAAAAAAAATCATGTGCTATTGGACCTCAGGATAGAAATGTAAAAAAGACTTCAGCTTTGACACAGTACCATTGTTGAAGATGTCCTTTTTCAACAAAGTACAGCCTTTTAAAGTAGCAACCCCTTTACAAATACACTGGACTTGTGCCGCATGCATTGTGCTGCATTTCTGTTTATTAAAGCATATTTGCAGATAAATTAGGTTTTTGTTTATCCAATCTACATCTATTCATTTGAAGCAAAGTCCTCCTCAACTTAGAGATCCCTCTCTATTTTCCCTGCAGTGTTATTGCCGCTTTTAAAAATAGTCATGCAAGAGGGTAACTAATAATGTTTTCACCAGTATGTTTATCATTTGTCTGCCTTCATTATCCTTATTGGTCTTGTTGGCCAAAAGACGTGATTTAGTATTTCTTTGGGCGATTGATAGATATGCTGAATCACTTTACTTGGTCTTTATACATTCATTATACTGCAGTTTGTGATATGTTTTCAGGTAGTTGACTAAGTTAACGTCTTTGTTACACAGACACAATTCTACAGCACAATGTACAGTGATCCACTTTGAGAGATAAGTGTGTTTCACCTTCTGCTGTGCTGTTTGATTTTTGTTTTGACAGTCTTATCTGTGGTATATCGCTGCTGTCAAGTGCAATGAAACTTCACACTGCATGGTGCAGAGAACAGCTGTTATTGGTATACGCAGGTGCTCATTTATGGAGCACTTGATTTGCTTTGCGCTACTAACATTAATTGAAAATGGTCTCAGTTATCACTTAAAGTGAATTAATTGTGCTGACCTAAAATCAACGTCATTTAAAGGACATCTTAAAGAGACACAGTTGTAGATCCAGAAAGTCCACTTGTTGTTCCCTTATTGATCACTTATTCACAGCATCATCATGGTATGGAAGCTCTGTCAGTGAATAGTTTGAATTATTTATAAAAGCAAAGGCTCTGTATCCCTTTAGCAAGATACACTACAGAATAACAATCCTTTTCTTACACCAGTTTGACTTCTTCCACAAAACACATCATTGCCATTTACACTACAAATACAAAAGGCTCTGATAACATTCAGGTTACTGTGTGTCCAGGGTATAGCAGTGTACAGTGGTCAGTTCGATTTTGTCCAACTAATTACCCCTATACTCCTCCAGTGCCCTTGGAAAAATAGTCTCTAATATCACATTCCAGAGCCAGGGTTTGTCAGTTCTGAGCTGAGCTGAAAGAGGATCTGATCCCACTACAGATACAAAGTGCCAATTCTAAAATAAGATAAATGGAATCTTACTTTCACATGATTAGTCAGAACTGTGTTTCTGTTGCTGAAGAAATTCATCAAGAATCGTCAAGAATTGACTTCTGGCATTTACAACAAACAGAGGTAAAAGCAGTTTTGTTGTGAATCTGCACGGCAGCCTCAACTTTTTAGTGGAACTTTGGTTCTTGCAAGTCAGATAAAAAGTGGGTATCTTAAAAGTCACAGCTAAGATGGAGGAAATGCAGCATGTAACGCATGTAATGCATCATTAACTCAAGTCATAATACCAGGATTTGTGTGCATGTGTGCATGTGATAGAGAAAGGTTCTTTCAAGTACTGTATGATGGGTGTGATGGAGTGTTTTTTTGTGATAATGCTGTGAATTTGTTTTCAGTTGCAGAGCTGAGAGTCTGTAAATCTTCAGTATTTTCTGTTTATGTCTTCAGTTTTTCTGCAGCATAAATTTTTTACATTGCTTGTTAGAAACAAAAGCTATATGGGAACTAGTACACATTTCTATTTCAATTCCATTGTGAATGCATCTCTGTTAAAATGTTTTAATCTGCTGAAATGCATCGTCCTGCTGTAACATGGTCAGTGTTTGTATCCAGCAGGCTGCTCTGACTTCATTGTTGGCATTGACTCAGACCCTGCAGCTAATGACAGATGTCCTCTATTTCGCCTTTTTTTGTCTTTCTTTTTCTCTTTCTTTTCTTTCTCCATCCAACTTGCTTTCTTTTATTTTCTATCGCTCTCTTTGACCTCCTACCTGATTTTTGGCACACTTCAGCATCTTCAGTCAAATGTAAATGCAAATCTTCTATCCATTCCTCCTGTTGCTCTCATTCCTTCTTGTCATGTGAGGATGAATGATGGCTCAAATGAGACTCAATCAGGCAGTCAATGAAAGGCTCACCTTTAATGAAAGGCAGTCAAAAAAAAATCCAGAAAAGAAAAAAAAAAAAAAACCAAAACCCCAACAACAACATATAAAACAACACAATCTAACTCCCAGCAAAAACACAAAGAATAGAAGATGACACCACAAAGAAGTAAGGCAAAGTGAGGCTTTCAATACATAGACACACTGAAGGCTCATGGGAAATGATACTGCTGGGGGAACTAAACACACTTGAACTACAGGTAGGTAGCGAGACAAGGAAAGTAAAATAAATGACCCAGAACCATGAAACATTGTTTCATCTTTTCTGTAGCACTGTCGATTGTCTTCTAAATATGACTATTTAATGTGCAACTAAAACTAAAATTCTCAGAAGACCTGGATAAATGTGGCTATCCCAGCTGGGCAAAGCTGAAAATCTGGAAAGGTGCCAGGAGACTGCTCCAAGTGATCCAGGAGAGAAGGACAAGCGCTGCCAGCACAAAAACCTTTGATGATCTCTTATGTGTCAAGATTATCAGATCACCTGAGATGTATTTTTTTTCAAGACACTGTGTCTCTGGCTTTCAAACCCCAAAACAACACCTACCACAGCACAAATTGGTCCATCCCAATGATTGGGTCTCCTGGCACAAACATAGTAATATAGTGTATGTGGTTAAGTGCTAAGAGAATTCTTGTGAATTATACATCATGGAAACCAAACAATCTTGTTAGGCCGGGATTCCACAGTCTAGTCATACCTGTGGGCCATTGTCCATTTGTTCACTGATGAGGATGTGTACGTCCTGGACAGGGAGGAACGTTAATGTGAACAGGGAGTCAAGGAGGATATTTATGAGAAAGGGAAACGACCATCTGTGAACTGAGGAGGGGGCCTTAGAGTATATATTTCACCAAATTACAATGCTGCAATTGCAGCTATTCCCCAGCTGTCTGTGAATGGTACTCATGGCCAATTAAACCAACAACATAAGCTCAAGACACATATCATATACATTTAGTTATGTGCTTAAAGACAAAACTACAGAAGTATCTATACAATTATACTTTGATCATCTTTGGAGAATTAAGAGGATACAAATATGGTTTTCCTTGTCTGGAAGGTTGTTAGTCAGTATTTACTAGGTGAATAAAACCTAAGTAATCTGCAAAAAAGGAAATGACAAGAATCAGGCTGGTAATGCCTGGATAGCTTTGGAAAATATGAAAGAGGGTAAAAATCATTAGACTTAACTGTAGTTTTATAGGTTTTACAGCTTTTACTGCTGATAAAGACTTCTCCCATAGCCATACTACACCATATAATACGTTAAGTAATAGATAAACAATTAAATGAGAGAAACAATTAAAGATCAAAGTGTTGAGCTGGTAAAGGCAAATTGTTTTGCTTTTCTGACATGTGATCAGCGCATGTCGTCACCTGGCATTCAGTCAGTTGTACTGCAACTTCTTTATCAAGCACCTGAGACAGGCTGATTTATCCAGAGCTCAACATTGCTTCCAAGGACCTCTGATTAAATTAGCTTCCCAATGAGCTCAGTGAGCACACTTTAATTCCAGACTAATTTCATTAGCTTCATTCTAGCTACCCGCTTCCCGACCTAAAGAAATTCTCACTGATGTCCACACAAACACACAGACATGCTTTTTAATCAAAGTTGCTCTTGCCCACTTTTGCCCTGTGGGCAAAAGCAGCTTTTATTAAAATAGTATTAAACCCCGATCCTTTTGTCCCCATGATAGAACAGAGAAAACCGACTCATAGTGTGTTAAAACAGTTATATTTCTTTTTATTCAATCATCTTCCAGAAGAGAGACCCCTGCACAGCTCAAACGCCAGTTGCAAGAGCTCTAACATTAGAATCATAAGCTGTGTCTCATATAGGTGTTATTTTGGTACTTTACACGTCACACAGTTTCAAACACTGCTTATATGGAAAGTTCCTCTTTTCTGTGTCTTATCTATTAATAGGCCTGTGCACTAAAACTTCCTGTTTTTCAGTGTGGCTGAGCACTTAGTTTGTGAGTCAAAGGTGGCCTTGCTCTACAAGCCTTCATTATTAAAGTACATAAAACAATATAATAGGAAAATAAGGATACTAAGGATATTGATTTCATGACAATAGTCAAAAAGAAGGAGAGGTTCCTGTCAACAGTATTGATTCTGTAGTGTTCTTCCTTGTATATAACCTTGAGGGTACTAGCATTCTTGCTCTGACTGCTGACTTCAGGTTGTAGTTTGGGTCAACACCGAGTCCACTGTACTGAGAATGCAGGTGAAGGTGCAATATGTGAATCCTTCTATGCACAGAACAATGTGGGTAAAAAGGATATTAAATAAGTTGATTCTGCAAAACAAGAGTGAGTCAGTGATAGTATTTTTTTAAACTTATTTTATACAATGGATGTTCAGCTAAAAAAAATAGATACAAATAATTACATGTTATGGTCCACATTTTTCAGCTAGCTAGATAATGTTTTCGATACATTTGTATGGTGTTATTATTATTTTGGCAAACTTCAAACTAAATCTAACATAAAAGACAACCACCTTCTGAATTTTGTTCAGATGGATGGTATTTTGTATATATGAAGTGTTCCTTTTTTTACTAGAATGCTTTTTTCACACCGAAACTGCAGGATGTTGTTATATGCTTTAATATATCCTTTTTTCAAAAATTAAAAAACTAATGCAGAGGTACCCTTCATTACCAAAGAGATAACTGTTCAAAACAGTAATAGGCAATATGGGGAAAAAAGCATAATGTTGTTATGCTAAAAGGTTTTCATAGTTTTGGAGGTTTACACACAACAAGTAATTAATCTGTGGAAATAAATACTGCATGTAAAGTAGCTCAAGGCTGTTTACAGGCAGAGTGGGCTGCAGAATCGATTCTGGAGTAGACTTACTGACAAAATGAGAGATATAAGAACTGGTTTCTTCCAATGAAGTTGCAATGATGTTAAAGTTTGTCGTCCCTGTTTGATAAACACCAGAAAGATACACCAAGCAAAAAAAATTTATTCCCTCTGACATTGTTTAACATAACACAATATTTATTTATGTATTTATTTATGTATTTATTGGCCTATTACAGTGGGAACTAAAGAAAGAAACATTTCAATTCTGACTTCCTGTCTTAAGATACAAGAAGGATTAGATAGAGGCCATTTGTAATGTTAATGAATTCTTGACCAGCCTATTCAAAAAGAAAAGTTTACACACCAGATAAGGATACTTTAAATGGGAAGCAACCAAATACAAGTAAAAGTAAGAATTTTAGAGATAGGTGAAAAACATGAAAACTGGATTGGTAGGGGTACGTCCACTGTCCCCTCTATCCTATGCTTGAATCAAGCAACAACCTTCAGGGCTTAGAAATAACATAAAACTCAGTCCTTAAAGACGTTCATGTTTACAACCTGGTACAAAATGGTACCGGGTTGTCTATGGATAGTTTCCCCCTTTGTAAGAAGTATATGATGATTGAATTAACTGGATAGTTTTGAGGCTTAAAGTTAGGGGTGTCGGTGCCCTAACTGATAACACAGGCGACTGTAGCCATTAGCTGTCTGCTAGGCTCTGACCTTTGCTAGTGTGAGTCACTGAAACAGATCTCTCCATTGTTTTTGGTGCCTTTTGGAGTAATTTAATGTAAAATGCAATCAATAATATGACTTACTGTGCGGTACAGGTTGTTCCAAA
The DNA here is from genome assembly GCF_001858045.2 of Oreochromis niloticus. Lineage (NCBI taxonomy): Eukaryota > Metazoa > Chordata > Actinopteri > Cichliformes > Cichlidae > Oreochromis > Oreochromis niloticus. The sequence continues at coordinate 24,924,139 of NC_031981.2, read as the reverse complement.
AGTTTGGGCTACAGTTTTGATGAGTTAAATTCTAGCATTTGCCATATGACAAATGAGGGTATGACACGCCTCCAGGTCAGCTGATAATACAATTAAATGTGTGCCTGTTGGTTTAAAAGTAACAAAAGCACAACTGCCAAAGGTCAAATCAGTGTGGACAGTTTAAACAGAAGAGAAGTTGGCAGGATGCTGAGGCTTTTGAATATCAGGAAAAGTTTTTAGCCAAGCCACAACTTTTGCATGTCAATAAAACTGAAGTTGATGAGGTCACTACTCAAAGAAAGCTAAGTTTCTTTCCTCCACTCTGTCAGACAAGCTGTAAAGATTCACAGGGTCATCGTTCTAGTTTCAGTCTTCAGACAGCATTTATGTATTATTTAAACCTGGCACCCAAACTGTATCTGTATTCATTATTCAGAAAGAGAAGTGAAGGCATAAAAAGATGAGTGTGAATGTGAAGCAGGTTTCACTTTAGGACATGAGCACTAGGGCTCCTCCCAGGCCAAAACTTTGCTCTCTTGCCTTGACATGCGCTTTGTTGACTCTTTCAGCATCAATACTCGCTATTGAATTGTACTTGAGTCAAAAGTTGAAGAACTTTTCTATTGATTCAAGATGAGCAGTGAATGAGCCAGCTGCAGCCGAGTCTCTGAGGTCAGCAGTGAAACTGTTTAATAAGCAGCCACTGGCTTTGGCTCGGTCTCCTTATAGAAATAAGGAGCTTCATTTGTAGATGCACAGCAAGGTGTTCATTAGGGCAATAAACTGAAAGAAGAAAAATGACCAGAACTTTTTGAATTCATGTGTGCATCTCAGCAAGTTTTTTGTTAAATGTTGAGATCAGTAGAAGTGGCCTTTAATTTAGGCACCAAAAATATGTAACAATGTGGTGAATGCATTAAGTGAAATGGAGTGCCAGAGGTTTAAAATAAGATAAGACAACATGCAATTTTTCACCATATGATTAAAATGACAGGTTTTGTGTTGGTAATGAAGCAGAAATGGTAGCTGAGGTATTGACTCTCAGGAGACCCAGTGAATCTGTCAATGAGGATACTCACTGTTGATCGCAGACTGGCTCACATGACTATTTATTAGGATTCTGGACTTTGAAAACAAAAGTCAAACTATGTATCCTGACTTTTTCTTTTTAACCAAATGGAGCAAAGCCTGAAAACTTTTTCAGGCAGGAAGCTCATACCTCTCCTCACATCCTGTTTCATGCACATCCACTGAATTAGTTTAAGTTGCAGAATTCTCCATCCCTCCCTCATCAGTGCAGTTGCTCTTTTATCTCCATTCACAACCTCAGCATCCACCTGTAGGCTTAGGGGCGATGTTTATTCAACACTCCTCAATGCATATGTTTACGATATCTGCAGGGAGCGATTCAATATTCTGCTTCCACCATAAATCACTTCAAATGTGAGCTGTCTGAGTCATTCAGTGTACAAAACCTTTTTTATACAGACATATCATGATTACCAACCAAGTTAAACCTTTTACATCATATGTTGTGGAATGTTTAATGCTTGGATAGTATGTATATTTATGTTTACCAGCAGTCTTCACTGCTTTTATTAGCACATGCAGCATATTTTGGTACGTCATCAACACTTGTAAATCAGTGGAACATTTTGAAACCCCTGGCAGGAATATGAGTCCTGTCACTTATGTAAGCCTGAACCATTCATGAAAAAACTCAGAAGTACTGTTACAGGCGAAGAACTCTACAAGTAAGATACAGTACATGTGTTTTGATCCGATCTGCTCTCAAAGATTGTTTGTAAAGGGAGTCCTATACTGACATTGTTACCTGCTATTCTCATGCAGGATTATAGCACTGAAAAATATCAGGGATGAGGACCAAGTTAAAAATGTTGATGATAATAATAATGTTACAAAACAATAAATTAGAAATCAAGATTAATTGTGAAGATTACAGTGATAATGTTACATTGAAGATGATAATACAGTATGCTAATTGTGATGATGATGATGATGATGATGATGAGTTACCGGCTATGGTGACACTGTTTATGATTTTGTTGTTCAAGGTGATGTTTATGAAGCTGACAATGCTGATAATAAAAGCTGTCATGATGACAATGATGACTATAATTACAACCATGCTGAAGGTGATGATTTCGAAAACAACCAAAGATGATGGAGATGTGATAATGATTCCTCTAAATCTGATGGCAAAAGTGGTGCTCATGGCAGTTTAGAAGATGTTAATGATGATAATAACGAGGAAGGTACTCATGAGGCGCTGAGGATGAGTGGTTGGCTATGTTTTTTCAATTCTAAATGAATTATCATTTCTTGTCATAACTGACAGCAGTCCTGTGTTCAAATATGATTAATTACTCATAATGAGGACCAGGAGAGTGCAATTATGGAGCGATAAAATAAGAGCCTAGTTTTGATTATGAGGGTTAATTATCATGACCTGCCTATGCCATGCTGTTTGTATGTGTGTGCTATTAAGTGCATATTTTCTTATTAGAGGTCTGCCACCACCTTTTCCTTAATGTCAATTATGTGAATGACTTTTTAAATGTCACTTAGAAATGTCATGTCTTAAAATAATCAAATGAAGGCTCACCTGGCTCTGCTCTGTCCTTTATAATTAAAAGAAAAAAGCTGTGAAAAACAATCAAAAGCAGCAGTCACTTTTCACTATAGCAAATTAGTTTTTTATTATTATTATTATTTTATTATTCATTATATTACCTCACATTATACCCAGAATGAGATACAACATCCAATGTGCAATATGTGCAATGGACAATGAAGTTTGAGGCAATTATTATTCACTAAGTTATTATTACATTAAAACTGCCACAACATGTTCTGCACATGACCAGATCAGTAAGTAAGAATGTAATTCCAACAAAGATCAGAATCATCATGGATGCAAGTCTGGGATGTGACCTTCACCCAGGAAACTAGGGGTTGTGTACTGTGTGGCACTGGTTGTTCTTTGATTACATTTAGAAAATTAATCTTCTTAGTTACTTTAGGTAAAGGTCATGTTTAGGGTTAAGCTACAGCCTTTCACAACTGTACTTCCAACACTGTAGAAAGCTAAAATCCATCTATCCATCCATTTTCTTCTGCTTATCCAAAGTAGGGTCATTGGCTGGAGCCTGACCTATCTGTCGGAGCAAGAGGTAGAGTACAATCTAGAAAGGTCGCTAATAGATTGCAGGGCTAACACTGCACACATTCACATCTTCAGCCAATTATAAAAATAATCTTATTTATGTTTTACTATGTATTACTATGTTTTTGGGCAGTGGAAGTTGGAGTACCCAGAGAGTGAGAGCACCCGATACCCAGGGAAAAAATGGAAAGTCCACATCGAACAATGCACCCTATATGAAAAACTAAATGCACCCCATTGCGGTCATAAAGTATACATGACTGTATACATACCTGCACAGTACACATATTTTCCTCTTCATGCTCTAAATCACAGGTGTCGGACTCCAGGCCTCGAGGGCCGGTGTCCTGCAGGTTTTAGATGTGTCCTTGATCCAACACAGCTGATTTAAATGGCTAAATGGCCTGGAGTTCGACACACCTGCTCTAAATGGAAAATACTCCATATGTCTCTTTCCATCTCTCTCTTCTGACCCCCGTCCTGTATGTTCCATCACTATACTGGTGATAAATAGTGATTACAGTGGCTAACTAGTGCTGCAAAAATCAAGTGCAAAATTTAAACAAATGTGGAACCACAACAGTATCACAACAGATATCATGTTTAGTCTTCCTGGGAAAAGAATAAACTCTACTGATACACAGTGAAAAATCTTAAAATATTAGGGTTTCTGTGAACTGTTGAAAATAAGGTGTTCACATACTGTATACTGAAATCATGTGATTTCTACAAACAGGTATTTGCTTAAAATAAACTGGACTGCTTGCAGTTTAACAACACCATAAATGGCATCTGGCATCTCATATCTATTATTCTAAATGGATGCCCATTAATATATATACACAGTAACTAAGAAAACACACAATACATTCTAATGTGTGCGTACTTTATTGAGCCTAATGAATAATCGATTTGCCATTTCGTATAATGCAGCATAATCTAATAACAAAAGCTTCTCTTATAACTTTATTATGGCATGCCAGAGTTATACTTTGTTGAATGGCATGAGGCAGGATTACTGTATCTGTCTGAAGTAGGAGGCAGTAGAAGAACCCACACGGGGTGGCTGTAGCTCAGGAGGTAGAGCAGGTCATCTACTAATTGGAACGCAGGTGGTTCGATCACTGGCTGTTCTAGTTGTCAGTCTGCATGCCCAAGTGTCCTTGGGCAAGATACTAAACCTCAAGTTGCTGATGCATCTATTGGAGTATAAATTTGTGTGAATGTTGGAAACCACTTAGTCAAGAGGGAGGGAAAGTGTTTGTATAACTGAATGGGTGAATGAGGCATGTTGAGTAAAGTGCTTTGAGTGCTCAGTTACAGTCTCCATGTTTCTGAAAGTTTGTGTTTTTGTACTAATTAGCTGATTAGTTTGGCACTAATGAGCTTAAAGGAAAACATTTTGCACACCTAGAGAATTTTTCTGCATTCTTTGCATTTTTCTGCTGAGATCTAGGGGTGTAGCAGCAAGTACCTCATAAAGTACTTAGAATATACATAAAAGATATATAATAATTGTTGGATTTTGTAAAAGGCAAATTTTCTTGTAAGGTAAAATAACTCAAAAATAAGAAAAAAAAATAAAATAAGACAAAGACTATGCATATGGATAAGCTATTCCATTAACCTTTCAACATTTACCAGCTCTCTACACACTATATCTGGGTTATAATTTTTGTTTTTTAGCTACCTGCTAAATGGACACATTTTCAGGAACTAAAATATGTATTTTATATCTTTCAGAGTAAGTTTCATATCTTAGGGTTTTAAAATTAGGCTTTCCTGTTAAAAAAATTTACTGGACGACTTCTGGTTTGGTTAACATGGAGTGAAAACGCGTTTTCTAAGTACTCCTGTTTATCTCAAAGACACAGCTCCTTTTTTTGGTGCAGTTTATTATTTATTCAGTTGATTATTTAAGTAAAATGGAAAATACCCCCTTAATACCAGGCTTGGGATGATTTCTCTGTCACCATCAGTGTTGGTCAAGTTACTTGAAAAAAGTAATTAATTACTAATTAGTGATTACTTCTCCAAAAAAGTTAGTTACTTTACTGATTACTTATTTTAAAAAGTAATTAGTTACTTTAATACAAAAAGTAACAGTAACAGTAATCTAATTACTTTTTTGCAATAGTAATCCCTTACTTTACTCGTTACTTGAAAAAAGTAATTGGATTACAATATCGCATTACTTGTAACGCGTTACTGCCCATCTCTGGTCGCCATAGTAGCCTGCTTTGCAGGTTCACTCATCACCTCCATGTGACTCCTCCTTTGTTTCTGTTTTGTGCTTACTGATGACATCATGAGCCAGCTTGAACTCTGACCTCCCGGAAAAAGTAAAACTAAAATAATTCACTAAAAATGTGTCTCAAAATAAAACATAATTAAATCAGTATACTCTTTAAAGCGATTTTAAGCGATTCATGAAATGTCAGTTTTCTAAATACTAGATCGCAACACCAACACTACCATGTTTGGGATTAGGGAGTTAGGTCTTTATATCCTGGCCCAACAAACAGACAGTGTAGTAAATGATCCTATTTAGCTGGATGTGATCCAGTGTAAACAAACACTAGATAAAGAACATTTTCCTTTCCAGACCCCATGGTTTCTTTCACATTTCCTCAATGTTTTCATTTTGGAGGTTCATTTCTAATAGCAGCTTCAAACTAAGAGTTGATTAAGGTAGAGAACTTGCCCAAAGCTGAAGACAGGGAGACAACTACATCACAGACAGGATTTGTTCACACCTGCATTTTGCAGTGTGTTTCTCTAAATATCCTCAACTGTAATGATCAAGAACACTTGATCAGATTTAAGCTCTGTGTTCAGGCGTGCTCAGCAACTAAATATGTACGAACTTTAAAGCTGATTTTTCATTTCATTTTTTTTTTCTCAATGTGCTTGCAGTGGGCCTTGGTAGTCTGTGCTGCTTATATCAATGAGTGAGCAGTACAGCTGCTTGACATGCAGAAGACAGTGCCATGCTCTGTGCAGCAGCTACAATTCAGATTATCACTAATTGTAACCAGAAGAGCCAGAATGAATTTACAACTTTCATTTACATGCAGTCCGCATCTAAATGTTTCACCCCAGTCACAGTGCTTTAATATGTGAAACTGGAGGAATTTAATTTTAATAACTAAACAGCCTCATTGCACCAAACAAACAAAACAAACAAACAAAATGAGTCTCAAATCAATGTGGACCATGAAATTAGATGATGATCTTAACTATGTGCTGCAATCACTTAAACTTAGGCTACGTTCGCACTGCAGGTCTGAATGCTCAATTCCGATTTTTTGATCAAATCCGATTTTTTCTGTCTAGTTGTTCACACTACAAATAAAATGTGACAGCAAACGCGCTCTAGTGTGAATGGTTCACGGCCCTCAAAGCAGCCCGCATGCACAAAAGAAGACGTAACACACAACGCACTCTGTTTACGGAAGTAAAAATGGCGGCTACAGAGCTAGTAGGTGTTGTTGCAGCAGTCTATCAATTTGTGCACTGTCGTAACCGACAGAATTTTGACAAATTAATTAGAGAAAGGAGGACACTGAGAAAAAATGAGCCTGTGCTTTAACAATGACCGCCATGCTTTCTCGTTTGTCTTCTCCGGTGCTGATAATTGGCGTCTGTCTTGTGTCAGTGACGTAAAAGACGGATTTAATGCGACTTGACCATTCGAACAGCAGTTGCTTTTGAAAACATCAGATATGTATCGGATTCAGTACCACATACGAGACCTAGATCGGATTTGAAAATATCAGATTTGTGCTGTTCAAACTGTCATACCATGATCGGATACGGGTCGCATAGGGTCAAAAAAGTCGGATTTGATGCGCTTTCGCTTGCAGTGTGAACGTAGCCATAACCACATATTTCAAATTGTCTTATAGACCATCTCCATAAAAATAACTGTATATATTTGTGTTTTGAACATTCAGTGGTTTTAAAAAAAAAGTTTCATGAACACTGATTTTAACTGAGGCAATAGAGTCCTGCAGCTCAATTGTTGTTCTGGGATCTTTTGTGAGCTCTTGGATGAGTCGTCGCTGCACTCTTGGAGTACTTTTGGTTGGCTGGCGACTCCTGGGATGGTTCACCACTGTTCTATATTTTCACCATTTGTGAATGATGGCTCTCACCTTGGTTTGCAGGTTTCCCACATCTTTAGGAAAGCCTTTAGAACCTCTACCATACTGAGAGAAACTTTGTTTCTCATTTGTTCCTGAATTTTCTTTGGATCGTGGAATAATGTCTGGCTTTTGAGGATCTTTTGGTCTGCTTCATTTTGTTAAGTGATTCCTTGACTGAGAACAGGTGTAGCAGTAATCAGGCCTGGGTGTGACTAGAGCAATTGAACTTAGCTTTCAAAAAAATGTGATACAGCACAGTTAATTTATGTTATCACTGGGGGGCAATCGCTTTTTCACATGGAGCCATGTAGGTTTGCATTTTTTCCCCCTTAATAATAAACACCGGGTACTTTCTTACAGTTAGTGCGGTTATGTTAATTGGTTATTCTAAATTATGTGCGAGTGTAGGTTTGAATGATTACCCATTGACTCAGAATTGGATGGATGGATGGATAAATATTATAAAAGGAAAAAGATTAAGTTCCAACACATTTTAAACCTAGTCTCCTCCATAGAAGTTTGGCAGCTAAGTAACTCTCCAAGGCTTGCATAATTAACTGAACCATATCAGTCTTTTTAAATTAGTTGTATGGGAAAGTAGGATTTTTTTTGGGGGTGGAAAACTACCTGGAAAAGATTATAGAAAATTAGAGTAAACTAGTAACTGTCTGTCTTATACTAAGATGTCTAACCAAAACTACATGAGTCATTCATGACTGTCAATTTTTGGTCTTTGTTAATTCAGTATTCTGGTTTTCTGAGGGAACAGTCACAATCCTGCACTCTGAATGTTTGCCTTAATTTATTTGTGTCATGATCTCGGGTTTTGGACCCAGCATTTTCAGTTTGGGACTTTCAGTTTCTGTTTGATATTCTCTGTTTGACTTGATTTGTTGTAGGTTCAGTTTCAGTTTTGAGTTTATCTGATATTATACTTTTGCTTAGATTGTGTTTCCATTAGTATTTGGTACATCTAGTTTTTCCTATTACCAATGTGTGTTTTATTCTCTGTTCTTAATGTCTTGATTATCAAGTTGATGTGCTTGATTTTTGTTGATTTGTATTAATTCCCTTATGTCACCATTCGTTGTCGAGTCACCATCTTTGTGATTCTGTGTTTTGCTGTTTTCTGATTTATTTTGTTAGTCTTTGCCCTGTGTTTGTTGTTTAGTTTTGTTTCCATCTCTCCTGGTGTGTTCCATCTCCCCGATTACCTCGTGTGTGTATTTTAAAGCAATCAGTTTTCTTTAATTCTTAACATGATCATTTATCAGAATAACCATTTTGTTAAAGTTCAATATGTAGTTAGCATCGTTTAAACAACCAAAACAACCAAAACAATAAAATTAACTATAGTAACTTGCTATGCTGTGGTCTTTAAAGTTTTAAAACATTTTCATTATACAGTATTGGTCTAACTGTGTGTGAATGTTGCCTTTGTGAGCACTGGCAGCACTATGGGTCACAAGCAATGGAAGTACCAGTTCTGTAACACATGTCCAACCCCTCTTCACTCAGGCCAGCAGGCAAAAAAGATCCTTTCAGAGAAGCAGCATTGTTGATGTCAGACTCTTTCAGGCTGCCCTCTGGCTGACACCCACACACCAGCATGTCCCCTTTCATCCTGTAACCATGAATATGCAAGATTTGTATTATTTATTGAGTGGAATTGTTCATGAACCTGATTCTTTTCCTTCGCTGCTTTATGTCTTTCTTTGTCTCTTTTGTAAAAAGGAAATATGCCAGTACAGTTTCTCCCACACACAAACGCATTATTGCATTGGGAAACCCTGCTTTTCATCCCCATCAGGATCTTCAGGTCTGATGCTGATCTATGATTATCCCCAAAGATTGTCTTCTCTTCTGTGAATCCATTTCACCTGGAATTTTCACCTGGAAAAAAAATGTGGATTAATTGTCATTTTCTGTCAGGTGGTCACACTGTCATGATGTTCTGATGGGAAAGGTAAAAAGAAAAAAACGTTCCCTTTTTGAATGTGGTCAGGTTGTTGAACTGCATAAGCAGGGTCTCTTGCAGTGCACCATCACTGCTGATGTGGGATGCAGTAAGACAGTCCTTTGGAATTGCTTACATGATCCTGAGGATTATGGAACAAAAAAGTTAAGTGGAAGACCCCCAAAAATTTCACCAGCACTGATCCAGAGGACCCAACTGGCTGTCTGTCAAGACACTGGACTATCCTCCACCCAAATTAAGGTAGTTACTGGTGCCGACTGCAGCCCCATAACTATCAGACGGCATTTGAGACTGAAGGGCTTCAAAAACAAAAAAAGGCCTCGTCTCCTTGAACGCCACAGAACTGACCGTTTGGACTTTGCAAGAGAGCACCAAACATGGGACACTGAAAGGTAGAAGAAAGTTTTATTCTCCGATGTGGAAAAATTTAACCTTGATGGTCCTGATGGTTTCCAACATTACTGGCATGACAAGTAGATCCCACCTCAGATGTTTTCTACACGCCACAGTGGAGGGGGCGCCATAATGGTCTGGGGTGCTTTTTCCTTCAATGGAACAATGAAGCTTCAGGAGGTGCAGGGGCATCAAACGGCTGCTGGCTATGTCCAGATGTTGCAGAGACCATCACTCATGACTGAGGGCCCTTGGCTGTGTGGTAACGACTGGGTTTTTCAACAGGACAACGCTACAGTACACAATCCCCGGAGGACAAGGGACTACTTTCAGGAGAATAACATCACTCTTTTGGATCAAAAGGGGTTTGGAGGTGTAGTTCGAAACTTTTGATCAGTTGTAAAACAGCCTGTTTGAGTTTAACTTTAATTTTCAATAAATTGCATGCTCCAAAAAATGTTTTGTCTCACTATCATTTCTTCTTTTTTCGTTTTTTGAAGCTCTACTTGGAACCTTGTAGAAACCCAACCATGTAAAATAGGATTTTTTGCCATTTTTCAAGTAATCTTAAACTTTTGACTGTACCATCCTCCACCTCTCCAGATTCTCTTCATCCTGCGGCCTACTTTTACTATGGCTCACAATATTGTATGCAAAACTCATATTCTCATCTGTCAACCTGTCTATCACTATTGCAAGCAATGGTGTAATCCCTCCCCTACCACGAACCACTCACACAAACCTCGCCACTGCTTCACTGTCCTTGTATATGTTCTGTGCCATCCTCACATACTTCTCTGCAACTCCTGACTTCTTCGTGCAGTACCACAGTATCTCTCTTGGCACCTTATCATATGGTTTCTCTAGATCCACATCCACAAAGACACAGTTCAGCTCTTTCTGGTCTTTATATTTCTCCATCAACACTCTCAAAAGAAACATTGCATTGATAGTGCATGCAATGTGCATGAATCCATACTGCTGCTCACTGATCATCACCTCTCTTCTTTATTTAGCTTCCACAACCTTCCTCATACAGTGGCTTTATGGCTTATCCCTCTGTACTTACTACAGTTTTGCAAATGACCCTTGTTCTTGAAAATCTCTACACTTGTCCATTCCTCAGGCATCCTGTAACACTCCAATATTATGTTAAACAGTCAAAAAGTCTCCTTCTCTTTCCTGGACATGTCCATACCTTTAGAGGTATGGTACATAAAGGTACCAACTGCCTTTCCATCCTTCATCCTGTCTTCACTTCCTCCTACCTAATGCTATGGATTTCCTTATCCACTAACTGTCCTCCATCCTTCTCTCTCATGTTCTTCATCCATCAGCTCTTCAGGGCAGGGTAGACTGGGATTGGTTGTATATTCCTGGATTGCAAGGGGTACAATCTTTGTGAGATATGGAAGCCATACTTCATTGGTCCAGTTATTATTAGTGTATGGCTCAATACAAACCATGCTGCCAACAAAGAAACAAAAAATGTCTTTGTCTTTACATACCTAGCTGCATAAATATTTATCATACTTAAAGGCCTGGTTGTCACTCATGTAACAACCAACCCCCAGGACCAGTAAGACAGCCATCCCCAACTGACCTCCTCTAAAACATTTTAACCTAGATACCACTTTGCTTTAGCTTGATAGTGAAACACAGATTCAAAGCTATTATTATGCACTTTTATTCAGTTTTTTAATATAAGACCATTTTTTTAAATGACTAACATAATGTAACCCTGATAAAATTTACAGCACTCAGAAAGACAAGTTTCTTTGAATGCATCGTAGTTTCTTGTCTGGTAGTTTAATTTCCAGGCTTGCCCTGGAGGCATCACTTGCAGCTCGGTGCACGTGAAGGTGTGGGGCAGAGGAAAAAGGAGCAAGGAAAAGCTCCATGCTGCCGCGAAGCATGGTTTTCCAGTTAAAAGTTAAAAAAAAGGTTCCAATAACATTTGTGAGAGAGCTGCCGTTAGCGGTGAACCACAGATGGGTACCTACCTCGAAGGAGTCGGAGTGTTCTTCGAACTTTTTGAACTATTCTGGTGAGTTAGCCTAGATCACTTAGCACTGCTATTGCTGTTCAATGCATTGAAAAAATAACTAACCAGTCAGAATAGTAGTAATGATGTTTAAGATGTGTTTTCATAGTATTGCGATGCTGTGACAGTTTCTTTTGGTTGTTATGAGTGTTTAGCGTTTTTTCCTTTTCTTGGGCCTGCTAGTTCAGGACGCCGACACGTTGATGCCTGCCATACCAGGAGGGCGGTAGGGGAAAAAACAAAAGGAAATCCACCTGAGAGATACCTTATTATTTTTTTTGCTACTTTTCTTCGCCTGAGACTCAGGTTGTTTTTTGTTCTCGGACTCAGATAAACTGGTAATTAAATGAAACCGACATCCTAAAAAACTGAAGGTTGACAACCAGTAAAAAGTCAAGTGGTACCACATTTTCCTTTCTTTTTCCTTTTCTTTGGGGGTGTTGAAATATTGTATTTTCTTTCTTCTCTTACATCCATTTTGGTTGCTTCAGTTATTTTTGTGAAGTATTTGAGTTGGTTACTTTGTTTAAAGGTATTCTTATCTTAAGAATAAGCAAATGGAACTGAACAAACCTGTGGTCCTGTGTGTTGTGTGGGTTGGAGGTCTTATTTGCTCTTACAGAGTCTGCTACTGTCAATCTCTTTCCCAGACCTAGTAGATCAGTGAGCGTGAATCTAAGAAAACCTGTGATAACTCTGAACTAGAAGGCCCTAGGTCTGAGATTTTTGATACAAGTCCTAGATTCAGATATTGTGGACATTTTTAGATTATCTCTTTATAGATAGAGGGACACACGTCCAGGTTACAATAGAGTAAACTTTTTATACACAAAAAAGTTATGAAACATTATTCTCATCCAGGAAAATCACAAAATACCACCTCAGTTTTTGTCTTTTGCACGAACTGCCTTCACTTGCTAGTGCATTTCCAACTTTATCCTTAATTGTTCTAACCTACTGCACATCGTTTCCAGCTTGATCTCTCTTGATCAGCTTGCCTACTCAATCAATACACATCCTTTTCTCTGTCTTTAGTGTCCACCCTCATACACAATTCACTTTAAGCCTTTTCTTTAATTTTTCCACCTTTCTCTTTGCTGCACACCTAGCCTTCCTGTCTACTTTCTTCATCTCCCTGACCAATCCACTTTCCCACTTTTTGTTTGCTAACCTCATCCTTTGAATACTTTTCTGTTCTTCCATATTCGATCTCCAAGTCTCCTTGTCCTCTTTCCTCTGTGTTGAGGATATACTTGTTTTAAAGTTACCAGTAATCTGGTAACTCTTTCCTAACACTCAGAGGCTGTTTCAACTCCTCCCTAAACAGCAACATTCAGCGTTCTTTAACTTTCACCATTTAATGCTTGCATCTGCCTTCACTTCCTCCTGTTGATGTCCAAGGCATCCTACAGACTACCATCTGGTGCTGCTTTGCTACATTCTCTAGCGCCACCTTGCAAGCACCTATCTTTCAGATTGCCTCTTTTGTACAAGGTATAGTCCACCTATGTGCTCATTCCTCCATTGTTATTTGTCATCCTTATGTTCTTTCTCCTTCTTGAAGTATGTTTACCACAGCCATTTTCATCCTTTTTGCAAAATGCACTACCATCTGCTCTTGTGCATATCTCTCCTTAATGGCATACCTATCTAACTACTATCACGTGATCACTTTTGTTCAATTCAATTCAGTTCAATTTGATTTATATAGTGCCAAATCACAGTAACAGTTGCCTCAAGGCACTTCCTTCTCTTCATCATATCAGCCAACTCTTTCCCTTTACTAGTCATAGTCCCTGTTTTTAAATCTCTGTTCCAGTTTGAACTTCTCTGCTGACAGTTTTACTGCAACTGACAGCTCATTAAATTAAGGTAAATACAACCATGTTGCTAAATATACAAAGGCACTACACAATACATAGGCTTCTATACAATAGCAAACATCATTCTGTAACTCCTACTGTTAATGCGTTAGCTGGACTAATATTTAGCACATGTAATGAAATAAATGCATATAGCATTAAGAGTGGACAAACAGAGTGATTTATCCATGTTGTTATTGGGTGGCACTGAGGTCTGAATCTGAAGGTATCTTATGCAATAACAAAGAGAGAAGAGTCATCAGCCTACCCTGAAGCAAAACCTAAATATGAAGTTTATCCTTCGATCCTGAAGTAAAAATGTACAAAATACATCAATGAAAAGTTGATGATAAATGATGACGCATAACTGTTCATCATATGGCAATATCAATTATTTTGCCAATGAAAAAAACAATCACTGATAAAACGTTTGGTATTTTATCTTACTGACATATATAAAGTATAAAACAGCTTTGGAGTTCTAGCTAATCTTAGTGCTTTGACCTGATTCCAAACTAAACTGGTCAATTCCTGATTATTCTCCAATGCTGAAGGAGTTCTTCAAAGACATTCCACAAAATTTACTGAGATGAAATAGATTATGTATGTGAAATAAAGATGGTGACATATCATTGGTTGTATGTAAAGTATGCAGTATGTAAACTAGTGCAGTATCACACATTTAACACAATAACCACCACACCAGCTCGAGGCAACAAGGTCTCCTTCGAGCGATGAACTAAGGCACGCAATCCATCATAGACATGTCATTTTCCATCCTAGCAGAGTGTTGGGTCATGCCACACAGTCCCCCAACCCCCCGACCACCACCACCACCATCCACACACACGCACACATACAGTAATCCCCTGTATTGCAGCCCTGTTGCGTGATAGAACCTGACAAGTTTCAACTCTCTCGCTACAGTAGTTCACTTATTCCAGGAAAAGCAAGTATGTGTGTGTGAATAAAACACTGAATAAAAGAGCACTTTGGTGTTGCTTATGCATCATGGATCCAATGCTCCGTAGACTGGCTCTCTCCCACACTTTCCACTTCCATCCTCAATGCCTCATGCAGCATCTCTTGTAGCTTTTCTTACACATTTTTCTTACTTCCTTCATCTGGGCCAATGGAAGCTCTGAAATCTCCCTCAGAGCTCCCAGGGGGCTAGGAAGGAAAAATCTTTAAGAACTCCAACAGAGAAAAAGTGAGGTTGATTTAGCGTTCATGTGTGTGTCAGTTTGTGTGAAAAACAGAACACAAACACACAGACACACAGAGGGTGGACTGGGATTGCGTGCCCTCTCCATCTCCTAGTCACGCTAACTGTCCCTCTCGTCCTCTTCTCAACATGTCAGGTGGAGGAATCAGCGAATGCAGCAATGGCTCTTGACATCACTCTTTGCATGCCACAGGATGTAAATTGATAGCCTCTGCCTGGGTGCACAGCAGCACAAACCGCTAGTAAACAAAAGCCAAGAGGACAGGTCAACAAATCCAAGCTCAGCTTTCTGCTAAAGGCATCATCTTTCTATGCTTTCTTTAATGAAAAAATGCCAGGCCAGACACAAGAAAGAAGCTCAGTCACTGACCCTGAAATTTTACCGTAAGTACAAACCAAGGAAAAGGCAGAAAAACCGAAGTATGATTGTGGCCTCAAAACATTGGCCTCTAGATCCATGTTTTTCTCTGTCAGGACATCTTGTGTATTTGTAATCAGATATTTTACTCATTACTCATATTTCACTTTCATAAAATAAAAATTTAAATTGGAGCTGTTTCTGGTATATTGCATTATGTTGCTTGATTAAAATGATTTGAAGCCACTGAGTTTATTTGACTACCTCGTGGCCGCAAATGCTCCTTAAGAAGTATTACCAAATAAGCTGATATTCTGGGCATTTTCCATTTTCTCATACCCACACAGATGCTTCCTAGAGCTTTAATCCAATAATACATGCTCACACACACACAGAGAGACAATTATTTGAATTAATATACCTGCTCCTCTCTTTGTGGACTTATGTTTCCTCTGAATTGCTCTGCTCTAATACACTTTAACCTAAGCTCAGTTTCATAATGTCGCCTAAGCTCCCACAGTGCTGCATGTACTCCTGCTTTTACTTGAACTCTTATGCACTTTAAATTACTAAAAGCATCAGCTAAATGGGATGGGAATGGCATGTCTGGTATGTTTTCTGGCCCTGTAAGCTCTGCAGGCTTTCAGCTGTGTCAGCTGTCTGCACGCGAGTAATTGTGTGTGTATGTGTATTGTATTGTACAGTATGTTTTAAAGTTCATCATTGCAGGTGAGTGTAAACAGCTGGAGTGCAAGAAGAGAACAGAGAGATGAGTGTGGCTTCATAGTTACTATGTATGGGTGTGCCATGATAAGCCAATTAAATATTCACACTAAGGGTTGAATCGAACAGTCCGTCACGGTCCCCATATGCCAGCACTTAAAAGATTTCTGTGATTGAAGTGGCAGCCAGTGAGTGTAGAAATTATTAATGTTTAGCTCAGCTCTCCCACTCAATCACTGAGGACCTGGCTAAGTTTTGAACCCCTAAACGGGCAATCAGTTTCCTCACCCACATTAGACATTCTCATTGTTCTTACACACACTGCTATTCTTTGTAATCTTTCTACTTCACTACTGAAGATACCAAGTATTTCGTATGTATCAAGTATTTCAAGTACGTTTCAAGTATTTGTTGCAAGTAAACCAGAGGTTTGCATACTTTAAGTCTTGTGTCACGACTACTCATCCAAATTTCCCTTTCAAACACATCCCAAGGATGCTCTACTGAACTGAGATCTGGTGACTGTGGGGGCCACTGAAGTACAGTGTTTAGCTAACAGGTGTGACCTCCAGTGTGGTCTTCTGTTGCTGTAGCCAATCTGCTTCAAGGTCAGATGTGTTGTGTTTCAGAGATTCTCTGCATCACTTGTTTGCAATGAGTGGTTATTTGGTTCCCTGTTGCCTTCATATCAGCTCGAAGTAATCTGGCCATTCTCCTCTGACATTAGCAAGGTATTTTTACCCACAGAACTGCTGCTCCCTCAATATTTTCTCATTCCAGACAATGTAAACCCTAGAGATGGTTGGGCAGGAAAATCCCAGTATGTCTGTGCAGGTTCTCAGTCATTTAGGTCATCGTAGTCTGAAGAGCTCAGAAAGAAAGTGACTGGACTTCTTTAAGTTTCTTGAAGACATTTCACTTCTCATCCTAGAAGCTTTTTCAGTTCTAATACCAAATGGTGGAGACTCCCTTAAACTCTACGGGGGTTGTCCCTTAAGAGGATCGTTGACCCACTATTAATCATGTGACTCATCAGATGAGCCAAGGTGTGAAAAAAAGGCATGGGTCATTATCACCAGAGGTTTTGGGTGAAACAATTGTGAGACCTTGCCTCACCCTATCATGTAACCTATTAAGGTCACCTGCATTGTAGGTCTCAGATAGTTTGTGTTGTAAGCCACTACTTCTGTTCAAAGATGGTCGATCACAGTGAACATGGATGCTTCTTTCATTTCCCTTTTAAATCTGTCCAGAACATTGGCATCCTTGAAATGGTCACAATTATCTTTTTCTGTTTGTTTTTGTTTTGGTTTGTGATCTTAAATTGTTTCATGTGTGTATTGTATGAGTGTACACTTACAAATGCATGGCTTATATAATGTTGAATACTGAATATTGATTTGTAAAATGTGAAATAATTTGAAATATGGGGGTAGGAACAGAAAACTTCATCCTGCTGCTTTTCGAGCATAAACATTGTGTAGACAGAGATAGTCATGAAAATTTGACGTTTTGAAGTTTTTCTTTTCGCCTGTTGTTTTAGTTATATTCACATGTTCTAATAAAAACTGTGTAAAAACAGAAGGATTTTGTCAAAGCTATCAAGAAAAACTGTAACTGTCTATCTGCAGTTGAAATTAATGAAAAATGATGGTGGAGTGTTGGCAAAACCAAAGTCAAAAGGTTTATCCACAATGCGAATGTGCAAACCATCAGAAAAAAGGTCCTGGCCCCATAATTCATATTTTCAAGCCTGAATAAGATGAAATGCTCTTTGCATCCTTCCTGCCTTCTGTGCCTCTTGTCCATTGTGACTCAAGGTTTTTATCTTCTTCCTCTCTTGTTTTTCTTTCCTACTCGACTTTTCAAATGATTTTTTACTTTCTTCCTAAGTGTTTCCTTACTGGCGTGCTTTTTCTTCCTTTATACCTTCTTTCTTTAACCTTTTTTTTTCTTTGCGTTCACATGAGCCATCCGTTGCAGACCTTTTGTTTGGTTTGGCTGCAGATTACAATCTTAGTTTAGCTATTTTTTTTTCTTTTGGTCTTTTTATAGATAATTTGGTCTGTCTTTGAGGCAGACAGGGTAACGACTCTCTAACAGGGCTTAGTTCAGCTGCCCACATATTGCCATCTGGCTTTTGTCTAATCTGTGTACCACTGCCAGGCTAGATCCTCTGGCTTCGATCAACAAGGGGTTAACCTACAAAGAGAAAGGTCTGGGGAGCTGAGGGGTAAAGAGAGAATAAGATGGAGAAGAAATGTCAGGAAAAAAGAGAGAGACAAGCAAAGGGTTGGAGCTGCCATCTAGTCAGACAGATCCACATCATTGTGGAAGTAAGTCATCTGGATGAAGAGGCTACAGTTAATAACCATTCAGCATTGACCCTGAGCAGAGGTAATGATGCACCAATACACGCAAAGCAAATTAGCTGTAGAGGACAAGAAGGACAAAAGAGTATGAAGAGCTATAAAAAGAAAAGAGAAAAGAAAAAACAGCATTGTTTTTCAACTTTAACGCTACAGAGGTAATGATACATTTAGTTTGGCCTCAGCTAACAATTTAGAAGAGAGAATTAAAGAATAGCTAATGTAAGAAAAAGTGGACGTAAAAAGAAGGAAATAGAAGGAAATAAATAAAAGAAAAAGAATATAAACAAAAACAATGGAATAACAAATAAAAGGGGGTAAAGGAAATAATGGAGCAAAGAAAAATAAGAAAAAAGTTCATCTTCTCCTTTTTAGAGAGCATCTTTGGGTGATGACCTTGACCTTTTGCTGCAATGCTAAATGAAGACTATCCCGCATGAAGAAGGAAAGAAAGGACAGTTGTGGTGAGGAAATGCAAGGAAAGAAGTGTAGCAATGAGCAAGTGTTTTCACTGTAATGATGAGGTTGAACTTTAACCTCTGCAAAAGTAATGATACCACTCTGTCTTAGCTACCTTATTAGCCACTGTGCTAGCTAGCAAAGTATGAGCCACTAGGGAGTCATCTGGTCTGGAAACATGAATCTTATACATGTGTGGAGGGAACGGACAAAGTAGGAATGAGGGTTGTTAGATTGAATGACCATTATTTTTGTCATGGTGGCCCTCGGTCTTCATACTACAAGGTCAAGCTCTCATTCTAATGATATGTGTGCATGTATGTGTACGCTCCATATCTTGAAAACACTATTAGCAGGTCAGGGATGTGATTTTCTATGCAGAAACAACTACAAATACATTCCAAATCGCCAATAATCTTGTGTGTCTTGTGTGCATTAATAACAATAACTTAATATTAATTTATTGTTATTAATGGCCTATGTACCAGAGATTTTTATGGTGGCAGTAATTAGCCACTACTCAAAATGCCCTTACAGATACAGCCAATCAAAATTATCGCTTTTAGCCAGAGGTCAGCTGGCAGCTAACAGCAAATCAACCACCACAATCAAAAAAATCTAAAACACGAAGAAGGAAAACAATCCATGCATATTCAAGTTTGGTGAACTTTTTGACACAAGTTTAAGTGTGTTTATAGGGACCTCCAGAGCCTATGAGTAAGTCATTCCCTTCAACAGCTTCGGGGCCCTAAGGAGGTGACCTTGAACCATCCCTTAGTTATGCTGCAATAGACTTCTACTGGGGGTTTTCTGTGATACACTGAGCATTTCTTCTTCACTCATGTCCACTACTGCAATTAGTTATTAGTAATGTCTCTCTCCCGTAGTTTTTCTTTTGTCTTTTTGTTTTTTGTCTGCTCTCTTCTCTTTCCTTGCACCTGTCCCTGAAGCTGGTTCTGCAGATGGTTTCTTCCTGTCAAAAGGAAGTTTTCCTTCCAAGTGTCACTAAGTGCTTGTTCATAAAGCAAGGAGGGAGCTGTGTGATTGTCAGACTAAAACTAAAACTCAAGAATGATGTCATTAATAACTTACTGTCATTTGTAACACTTAGATCAATTTATTGTTAATTTAATTAATAACAAATATGATTTTCTTGCGGAAACAAGGACATTCTTTTATTATTTTTTCCTGGGTTTTGGATTTACTTTGTTAACTGATAAGGCATTTTTTGGATCACCTATGGCCCACCTACCACCTGGAGCTGACAATTCCAAATCCTATGCCACTGTGGTTACACCCATTTGGAAAAGTCAGAATCATGTTCTTGAGCTCTCATTTTAACACCAGTGAGCCTGCAGTGTTGAGGAAGAATGGTTGTCATCTATGTTTAAACTTATTTAGTGTTCTGGATCAGTCATACTCAGTTCTAAGACTTCTACCACTCCAATTTTCTTTAGCAGAGAGATGGAGAAGAAGTTACAAGGCTAACAGTTGTCCTGCAGTTCACTCAAAGGGGAAACTATAGTTTCCCCTTTCCAGTTTAGTTAGTTTAGTTTCCAGTCTATAGACTGGAGGTCATTTGTTTTTTCAGCTTCCTGAAAGAGAAACCAAGCTTAAGTCTTCTCATTTTTTTATCAGTCTACTAATTTTTTAGTTATTAATACACTACAATGAGGTAGAACAGTGGTGTGGTGATTAGCACTGTTGCCTCACATCAAGAGGATCCTGGGTTCGACTGCACCAGGTGGCAGGACGCTTCTGTGTAGAGCCTGCAGGCTCTCCCTATACCTGTGTGAGTTCCCCCCAATACCACCTTTTTTTTCTGCACATTGATGCACAGTTATTTGTAGTAGATGTCACACCTTTGTGTAGCCCTGATTCCTAAAATATGAATTTTATGTCTGTATCTTCATGTGTTGAGTTTTAACACCAAGAAGTAGAACTAATTGAAGCAATTAGATGCAAAGGGTTATTTTTATATTCCCCATTAACTGGGTAATCTTCTGCAGTCAATACTTCTCCTATTGACTTTTCTGGCCTCTGCTTTGGCAATGGAGTCCTGTGCATTTGATTAAGATCCAGTTGGAACAATGGGCAAACACACAACAACACAAACTGAAAATCCAAGGTTCCCACAGGTATTTCATGGGAACACGGAACAGGCTTTGGTCCCCCTCACATCTTCCCCTATAAGTGAATATAGATATCTATGATTCTGATGACAAATTACATGCTTGGGGTTCATAGTATAACAGAGAGGACCTTTTTTGACAACTTAGCTCAAACATATTCTTAATCATAATCAAGCTTGTTTTGTTTTGGGGTTTTTTGTTGTTGTTGTTGTTGTTGTTTGTTTTAAACATCTTGTTTCTTTCAGTTTAGCTTGTATATTTATTCACTTATGGAGCACCAACAAGGATGGACTGGACATACAGTCATGTGGTAGAAGGTCAACTGACCAGAGTCAAACCTGAGCTATTTTTGGTTACTAAAAAGGAGGAGTATAAAATCTGGGGTGGTGTTTTAAATTTCTCCTCATTCAGTGTTACAAACAACCACTATGAAGGACATATTTATTTATATTATTTAGGCAGTTTATTGGCATGGTTCAATTACAGTAACATATTACAGTAATGACCATATGGCCTCGCTTTGCTTCATTGGTGGATAAACATGCTGGACGCATATTGTTTTTAAATTTTTCTTCTTACTTACTTAAGCACATATACTATTAACTGTTACCTGCAATATAATTCTTAACCCTATAATGCCCTTTGTATCATATTTGACACACGAGTTTCTGAGACCTCTATCTCATCAACATGATCAATACTTGCCACAATTCTTTTGTCTAAAATTAACGTTGTTAACAAAAAGTTACCAAAAACACCCAATGTATCAAATGCGATACAAAAAATATATAATAAAAATATATCATACACAACATGATATAGCAAAAAAAAAAAAAATTGTGGATTTTGTTATAAGGGTTAATGAACATCTCAGTTCCAGAATTTTCTGGCTATTTTTTGATGGGTTGGGTCTTCTATCCCAGTTCTCCAGAGCTTTGAAATGTAAAATTTAATTCACACTAGCATCCTCTGTACTGAAAATATGTATGTGGAGCTTTTGACCCTTTCAGTTTGTATTGACCAGTTTCTCTGGAGACAATAGAAAACTCCTCAACCTCAGTGTCTATTTGTCCTCAACACTGTCTTTTTCTTTCTCTAATAGGATTTCCATCCGTTAGATCTTTTATCATTGACCTCCATGCATGGTAAGAAGGAATAGATGAGCTGAGGCGTATTGGTGTGGGGAGGTGATAGGGAATCAATAGACTTATAAAATGGACAATCAGGTAGTGATGCAGTTGGTTATAGGCCTGACTGCCAGCTGGAAGACCTAAGGGAGGGAATATTAGCATTGTCTGTCTGTATGTGTGTCTGTCTATCTTAGCTAAGTGTCTCTAATTAAAATGTCTTCTTCTATGTATCCTGATAAAATGTATACCTGTCTGTGTGTCTAAGTAATTAGATATTTTGCACTGAGTAGCAGGATTCTCAGAGAATCCTAAAAGGAAAATTTCACCAACAAAGAAAATTAAAGGAGAAAAATGTCTAAGCAGAAAAGCTAACTGATAAAAGATCTTATTTTAGACATTAATTTCACTCTGCTACTTGGGATAATTAGGCCAAAATTTAAAAGAAAATACAAAAAGAAATGAGTAAAATAGACATTTTAAATTCCATCTATCTATGTAAAACATCCCACGAATCTAGCTCAACCTGAAAACTTAACTTCTTCGCCCAGTATGTACTTTCATCTTCATCGTTGCCATTGTTTTAGTCATTAGTCAGTCATGCTTTTCTGAATTTATCTTCACACAGAAACTGTCATCATCAGTAAGACTTTGTGTTCTTTGATGTTGTGGTTGGCTTCTTCAGCTGACTTTAACCTTGTCAGTTTGCTTATACTGGAAAGGAGAAAGATTTGCATTTACAGCATTAATTTTGTTAATTGTTTTCAGTGGTTTTTGGTGTTTTGTTTTAGCTATTACTATAACTGAAAATCAGAATAATTGACATTATCATCTCTGACATGTACTTGAGGTATCGGCTCTATTCTAATGCTGTTTTCCAACCTGTGTCAGGCAATTAAGCACTTAACATCCACCAGGTCACCAGTGACCCACCATGCAGCTCCCACCATGATGTCCATCATCTATCTTTATAGAATTTCCATTATTTCAGCAAGCACCAGTGGAAAAGCTTAAAAGTAATACTAACGTCAGTGCACAATAGCACCACTGAAAGGGAACACTTTCTACTTCTTAACCCCAACCGATCAGAATATATAATTTTATTTTGTTTTAATTGTTCACCCAAGACTCTCCCAAGGCAATCAGAGACCCCAAAAAAAGGTTAATGTGGTCACAAGGTAAAAGGTTAAGGTTACGATTAAGAAAAAGGAAAGTCGCAACCCAACAAAAAACAACATTAAAATCTTGATAAAAGGTGAAAAGCCATCTTCTCACTTTGTTGAAAAACATTCAGAAAAAAAGATATCACTTTTGTTGATATGGCTGAAAGTGAAAATACACTTGGGTTTAAGAGTTCCTCTGAAGCTCCCCCAAGTGGATTGAATCCCAAAACCTTTCTATGAGGTGGTACAGTAGGGTTAACCACAGTTTTTTTGGACCGTGCAGAGGCCAATACAAATAAACTCACCATGCAACAGACAATTAGACAATAATCCTATTAAAAGTCCTATTAAAGATGCTGTGTGGCTGGCTGATCAAAACTATTTTACAGACAAATAAAATATCAATCAAATGTTAAATATATTAAATATTCTAAAACAAATGAAAGACACATGCTTGAATTTCATTGGAGTTTGCTTTTTGACTGGATTTGGCCCTTTGTTTTTTGAATGCATTTGCTCCTCTTGGTCTCTGCAGGGTCTCTGTTACACAGCATTCCCGCTTACATTCCTCCTTTGGCCCACCAAAATCAAACCTGCCTTTGTTTTTTTAGGCAGGATTGCAAAGTCTAATCTCAGTAATCGAATTGCAGCCCACTGAGCTCTGAATGTGTTTGTGCCCTTGTAGAGTGGAGTATTCAGATTTACATTATTGACCTCCACAGTGTCTCCCTGGGAGAGTGCAGAAGGATGCACTGACGGAAATTACAGAGGCTGTTATACTGACAATAGACGTGTCCATCAGAGGAGCCAAGTGTGCATATCAGTCTTCACAGATATGCAGACAGAAACCAAAACACATTGCACAGAAACACAGAAAAGACACGACAGACCTTCAAAAAAATACATTTTTGGAATTTATACTCCTTTAGATTCACAGGCTACCACTGCTACTGGCTACTGCTGCTACTTAACTAAAGTTATATAGCATGCATAAATCTTTTTCAACACTAATATTAATTATAGCATCTGTTACAACAGGTAAAAAAATTCCCCACACTGAATAGTTTACAAGGATATTATGAATTTGTCTCTGATGAAAAACAAAAGTCAGCGTAAAAGAGCATTTAAAAATAACGTATGGATCAATCTTATTTAAGTAACACAAAGACATTCAGGAATCTACACAGAATTAAAGCTTCAGTTATTCGCCTCATGTTTACAACATGCTGTTAAAGTAAAAACCTGAGGTGTTTGTGGTATTGCGTGAAATACAACATTCACAATGACTAATATTTGACTGTTTTGTGATTATTTTACCTTTTTATCTTCACATCTTAATAAATGCATATAAAAAAATATTTAACTAGTATTACTTGCTTTATCAGTCACAGTTTCTACATCTAAAGTCCTTGCTGTCACCTATAAACTCCTGCTTTTCCTTCTTTCTTGCTGCCCCTTAACTTGCCTTCCCCTTTTCTTCCTCCATTGTCTTTGGCCAAGAGTAGCATCGTTTCCGCTGGCACCCTGTTGGCCAACAGGTGATCATTATTAACCTGGGCCTCAAGTGATCAAATAATGGAAATGTAATTCTGTAAATCACAGCCAAAAGCGCCCTTTCTTGAGTGATCCTTGAGTGTGTTTTTTTGCTCGGACCCAGGGACTCTGAGAGGTTTCGGTAGCTGTGGCGTGGATTCTCTAACAAAGTCCATCCATCTGACTTCAACAGGATAGATGTGTGCCTTCCACCCTGCTTCAGCACATGTTACAGCAAGTTCTCTGTACTTCTTTATCTCTCAAAGACTTGTTTTTTTCCATGAATTTGCTATGATCACTGCTTTGGCTGAGGTGGACCACAGGACAATATCTGGCCTTAGAGAAGTTGTAGTTATTTCTGTTTTCACATGTCAATCAATGCATCAGAGGCATTACAAAAGGCCATTTCAAAATTAAACCGTAATATGCACGTTCTCTAAATAATATTCTGCTCTATGTATATTTTTACTTCACTTGGACTTAGAAATACAAAAAAACACAACTTAAGAAGTTAGACTGACTCGTGCTTGACAGCTATGAGACTCACAGCAAACCATTGAACAGATTTACTAATTATATAAAAAAAAAATTGTGAAAAATTATCTATTATCAACTAAATTGACAAGTTATTTGCTATAAGAGACAGGAAAATGATTACAATGCTTTAAAACCAAGGTGCCTTTCCAATTATGGAGTGAAACTTTGGAAGGCTTTACACTGCACCATAACCATTAGACAATTTAAATTGATGTACAGAAAGAAAATACTTTCACAATATGAGTCAGATAAGCTGTATTTTGAATCATTTGTAAATAAAATAGCCAGTTCAGCAGCTCTGTTTTAGTTGTCATCTAAATCTACTTAGTATTTAAAAAGGTCATTTTACAATATTAAGCACTTGTTTGAAAAATCAATTTTCTATGGTCTGCTTGGGTTCTTATATTTAAGAGGTCATATCCTTCATTAAAAATGCTAAGTACCAATCCTTCATTTTCTTTGTACATCCCAGCCTGCCCCACAGCCAACCTTAAAAACCTCACCTCACTCTCCAGTAAAGCTTCAGTGTGAATCTTCAGACCACTCTCTGTCACCAGCCTATTGTTAATAGTGGTGCTCACCCCTATACACCCCCAATCCCTCCACACAGAGACTTTAGGAGGCTTCCCATGGACAAAGAGGGCACAAGGTCAAGACACAGACAGACATAAATCTGTGGCCTCACCATCCATCCCTAATCCCCCTAACGCCATTGTCACCTCACTCCCCCATGCTGCCTGCAACACACACTCTTACACACCCGGTAGACCCTCTCCATCTGGATGTAAATAATGATGATATTGTGGTGATGAATGGTGCTCTGTGTCCAGGCGATAAGCCCAATATAGTCAGAGCAGCACAGGGGTGTGTGGGGTGTGTGGGTGATAGTTGGTAAGCAATGACACAGATAAAGAATAATGCCCTGTGTGCTTGTGTGTTTGAGTCAATCTCTTAATTATTAATGCCTGAGCCTTTACCATTTTCCTCATCCATCTCTTCTTAGTCAGTTCCCCCTCCCTCAGACAGACCCCCAACTCCCCCTTAGCTAACGCTTTGCCTCATTCTCTATATTTCTTTTGTTCTATTTCCTCTGTCACCTGATGTTGCATATGCTCAGGGGTTCCCATTGTTCTTTATTACCCCTCCTTCTCTTTGTCATTAATTATCCTCACACCACCACAATTGGTTATTTAGCTTCATTTGTATATTGTTTTTCATGATGTCCACAATTAAGTTATTGATAATAACACTGGTAATGGTAAATGGACTGCTATTTATATAGTCCCTATCTAATCAATTTAAGCTCTCAAAGCTTTCTTACTGTTACCCTTACCTAATCACAGTGACCTCACCCCTGATGGGCAGATCGTCCCCCTCATCCGCAGACTCTGCTTCCTCTACAGAAGACACTCTGTAAAATTATGGAGGTATTCCAGTTTTTCCTTCCATCACTTGATAATATCCTCAGTTGAAGTCAGCAGCCTCCCACCCAGGGAGGCAGGTTAATGGCTATGGAATCATGATCAAATCACTTCAATAAATTCCAACCCTCAACTACAGTCACAAAGTCTTTTGGTGACCTAAAGAACTAGGCTGCATATAGAAGCAGCTGAAATAAGTTTTCTTCATGGGTGACTGGGCTGAGATGTGTTGAGGAGTTTAGACAGCTAGATGGATTCAGACTTTTAATTACATTAAAAAACCTTTGGCTACAAAAAATGTCCAGTTGCATAGGATTCACTGGGAAAATAGCCCTCAGTTTCTTTGATCTGATCATTCACTAGTTTCAGGTTTTACTAAATATAACTAAAGACAGTGTAAAAGATGGATGTACCTTTAAGAGCTAAAAAGTGAAGCAATAGAGTCCATTTAACCTGCATGCTTCTATAGGCCACCAGAGAGCAATACCTATGGTTGCAAAAAGACTTCCAATCACCTGAAACAGTTCCCTGCTCAGTCCATGGTCTGAGTCATTCTTTTCATGTTATTCTCAGGGGTTAAAGTGGGATTTAGTAGATGGGAGAACTCTAACATCAAGTATAGCGGTGCACCTTGGGAAAAATAATTACCTAACAGTAACTCCCATAACAATTTGTATTGTGAGTTGTTGCTAGGTTTCAAAACTGGTGGTTTTGATTTTTGTGAAGGAGACGCTCTCATGTCAAGTGACACCACTGATTAGCCAGTCGCTTGAATGCAGTCTGATGATGTCACATTTTTGGATCGCCTCAGATCATCTGGAACGCCAGTTTAGTACTAAAATTGTACCTGGTATCAGTTACTACTACCTGGAAACCCCTAAAAAGTTGAGTCAAGCCAAGCCAAGTAGGCACTAGTGGAAAAGGGCAATTAGATGGTTCTGGTAACATCTAATCTGGCATTCCCATTCTTCAGTGTAACCAGTTGCAAATCTTCTAAATTATTTGCATATCCATTCACAAAGGTGTAAGTTTATTATAGACTTTGGCCTACTTGAAAGTGTCCTTGACTTGGTTAGATGTTGTGAACAGGTTTTTGTGGACCAAGGAAAGATTTCCGCGACCAGGTTTCATGGCCAGGTCAGTCCTGTTCCATCATTACTTTTGAGCCTCTGAAAATGAGTGACTGTGTATATAAAAGTTGTTGTAACTGACCTGGTAAAAACCTTGAATTAAAGTCTATACTAACCACTTTTTGATTATTTCATATAAAATCCACTGTGCTAATGTATAGAGGTCAAATTACAGCCATTTTATCATTGTGCAAATACATACAAGGTTGATTTTAAGTATGTTTGAGAGCTTCCATGATTTTTCAAGGTTATTTTTATACTAAAGGGACTGTTCTTCTGAATACACAGATGCCTCAATAAGCCATATACATGTCACATTTTTGTACCATGCATGTCCCACCAATTGACAGTTGGTGGGCAGAGCTTTAATGCTACATTTCCTTCAGTGCTCCAAATCTCAGCTACTAATCCATCATTTTGGGGATATCTGTATTCTGTATAAACACTCACACCTACATACATACATTCACTTACATTCAAGGCTACAATCTTTTAAACACAAAAGCTGAAATATGGTCTCCTCTTTGCTTCTTCAAACAAACAGTGTTGAATCCGGCCTGTGGCCAGTCAGTGGTCCAGTGGTGTTGTCAACTGGGTTTGAGCAGGAAACAACTGCTCAACCTAATATGACACACACACACACACGTAAAGAGTTGTCCATCACGTGAGTCAACATTTACACATTTGGAGCTTTAAGGCAGGTCTTTGGTGGGATGAATGCATATCACACTTTGTAACAGGTTAAGGCAAAGAGCAAAAATCCTGCACAGGTGCCAACTCATTTAGCTGGAACCTGTGAAAGCAGAGAAGAAACTGCTTTGGAATTTATAACCTATTTCATTATGATATGACCTAAGACCAATTTAGAAATCACTGGTAGGCAAAATAACCACCTGAACTAGAAATTAATGTAACAAATTAAAGGCTAAACTACAGTTATGGGGGGAAAGAATTGCAAATACGTAATAAAGAAAAAGAAAATCCCATGGAGGAAATTATAATCTGCATATTTGTGTCCCAACCACCACAATTACCTCCCATCCAGTAGACACACAGACACACAGCGTGGCAAAGCCTGATTATTACATGTTACAGCTGACCTCTTTAATCTTATTGCACAATCTGCTCACAGATGAGAGCCTAAAGCACCACTTTAAGCATCAGCACACAAACACTAAAAGTGACCAAGTGAGAGAACAACACGTTTTGTTCATTTTGTGCAGGAATGAATGAGAATAAAAGAGAAGTTTACCTCCGAATGCAACACAAGCAGCACCTCACCCCCTTGAAGGCTTTTATTTGACTTCAGAAGTTTTCTGTTTTTTCTGGGTATTTTCCCATTGTTCCCATTGATGCACTTGTGCGAGTGCAACAATGGGAGGTTGCTACAGTTTGAAATAACATATATGCTAACATGTATGCCATTTCCATCTTAGTTTGCCATTGAAGAAGTCCAGTTGTGCATATTGGGAAGCTAGTGACACATCATGCAACAACTACAGGTTGTTTTTAATTGTCTTAATGGTTTGCTGTCATCAACTGAACTTTTGCAACCTCGTATTTCTACCTGAGCACTAACTGCTCTGGAATAATCCTACGTTTAGTCTTGAAAGCAAAGGCGATAGAGCCTTTTCACTGGCAGTTCCTAATCTTTGGAACTACTTACTTTTTTACGTAAAGGTTCCCCAGTCTCTCAGTCATTTTAAAACATTGTTAAAAACCTTTCTCACTTGCTTTCAGTTTTAGTTCAGCAACATGGTCTGGCTTTTGTTACGCAAATAGAGTTATTTACTTCATTTTATGATTCTTAGTGTATATTTATTGTTGTATTAATGACTGTTATATTGTATAACCTCCATAGCACTTTAGTGTACAGGTGACTTGACTACCAATTTTGGTACTGTTTTTTGTTTGTTTTTTAACCTTTCTTACGAGAGGGCAGTTGAAGAGAAAGCTGAGGGAAAGGACAGACAGCAAATGGGCCAGAGTAGATTTGATCCCAGGCCCTCTGCAATAACCTTAGGGCAGATTGCCTGTTGAATTTCTTGAGATAAAACAGCAGCCTAACATACATACCACACATACATGCATACTTTGTTAACATTAGTGATTAGTTGGCTCAATTTTTAAGCCACTGTTAGTTAAATTTGCTTTTGTCATAAAATATTTATAGTTATTTTTTAAAAAATGTTTTGATTTTTTTTTTAACAAAATGTTTAACATATTTTTGCTGTTATAATATAAATGTTAAACTATACTAATTTATACATTTATTAGTTAATTTATGCATAGTTCTGTGTCTGCTTTGTCTCCTTATTGATATTTAGACTTGTTTTGGGGTCACAATAAATAATGAGACTCCGGTAACAGCTAGGCCGTAGTGTAGAAAGATAAAATGTGTCTTCCCTGTATGTGCGAGATACACACATATAGAAACTGGTTTCTAGGTCACTGAAGTTAATCTGCAAACACGGGTTTATCTGCAAAGTTGTGCAGTGTTTTCATTCAACTGATAATTTAAAAAGGGGCCCTAAAGAGAGATGTATATTTTATAGTAAACAAATTTAAAGTTTATCAAAAGTTATATTATGTTAGCATTTTTTAATACAGGTTCAAGGCTTTATGCTGTCCAACATCATATTAAACAAGGTGCTTTTCATAGCATTCTTGTGGTAATTAGATTTCTCTGGTGGAGTTAAACTGATTTCAAATGCATGATAAGGGTCTAATGCAAAACAATGAAATTAGACCACCTGGTGTTTACTCCATATATAAATAAAATTTGTTTTCCAGCTAAGCTGCAATATGCAGTGTTCCACTGAAAACCAGGTCTCCTTGTGCACAGTTGGAGCATCATTATTAATTGAAAATTGGCTGTAAACTTTGGAAAGCAAAAGCTGTTTTATTTCCAAGAGCAAAAACCTTTACCTTAGACTGATTTTTAGGGGTAAGAAAATCCTCCATCCATTCTCTTCTGTCAGGGTCGCGGAGGGCTGGGGCATATCCCAGCTACCATAGGGCAAGAGGCAGGGTACACCCTGGACAGGTGGCCAATCAGGCTGACTATGGGCAATTTACACCAGTTAACCTACCCCCTACTATTGCATGTCTTTGGACTGTAGAAGGAAGCTGGAATGCCTGGAGAGAGCCCACACAAACACGGGGAGAACATCCAAACTTCACCACCAGGCCTTGGCCAGGTGGTGGAATCAAACTCACCTTCTTGCTGCTGCCGTAACAAAAATCCTGATTATTATTAATTCAATTCAATTCAATTCAATTCAATTTTATTTATATAGCGCCAAATCACAACAACAGTCGCCTCAAGGCGCTTTATATTGCACAGTAGATCGTACAATAATAGATACAGAGAGAACCCCAGCAATCATATGACCCCCTATGAGCAAGCACTTTGGCGAAAGTGGGAAGGAAAAGCTCCCTTTTAACAGGAAGAAACCTCCAGCAGAACCAGGCTCAGGGAGGGGCGGCCATCTGCTGCGACCGGTTGGGGTGAGAGAAGGAAGACAGGATAAAGACATGCTGTGGAAGAGAGACAGAGATTAATAACAGGTATGATTCGATGCAGAGAGGTCTATTAACACATAGTGAGTGAGAAAGGTGACTGGAAAGGAAAAACTCAATGCATCATGGGAATCCCCCGGCAGCCTACGTCTATTGCAGCACAAGGGTCACCTGATCCAGCCCTAACTATATGCTTTAGCAAAAAGGAAAGTTTTAAGCCTAATCTTAAAAGTAGAGATAGTGTCTGTCTCCCGAATCCAAACTGGAAGCTGGTTCCACAGAAGAGGGCCCTGAAAACTGAAGGCTCTGCCTCCCATTCTACTTTTAAATACTCTAGGAACAGCAAGTAAGCCTGCAGTGCAAGAGCGAAGTCCTCTAATAGGGTGATATGGTACTATAAGGTCATATTAAATGGGGTAATCAGGAGGTTTTTACCTTTACAGTAACGTATATAATAAAAGTAGTAACTAAGTTAAAGTCAAGACAAGGCATTACCCATTACCACTCAATGCTGAGTTTAATATGTAAATGAGAACTGCCCTGCTGATCAAACTATGTGATCACACAGCCTGTCATTCTCAGAGTGTCCTTTGGGACCTGTGCATCATGCACTGTTTAGAGATGGATCTGTCACTAACTAATTGTCAAATATGTACACACAAAGACACTCTTTGGTGGTCACATTTAAACACACTGGGGTAGACTTCATTTTTCAATTAACAAAAATAATGCTGCAGGTGACTAATAGTTTAATCCAGACTATAATAGTATTTTATGTTTTGATGCCTAAACATAAGCAGCAAGAAAATAAAACTGTTTCTTTTTCATTGGCTTTGCAAATATCACAAAAGGGACATGAAACCTCCTTCTCCTGGCTGAGAAACTTGCCTTGTCTTATCCCTTCAACATCCTAATATGGACAAAATAAAGAAGAAAAAGAACATGATATTGATGCTAAATGTGTGGCTGTTGTCAGTGTCCTTTAACCAATACATGTGTTATTGTATTCATTTACAAATCTCTTACCATTTTTGAGGTGTATTACCAATTGTATTTTGTTTTTGTAAAATAAATTGAAAGGCACAGAAGACCCTGCAGAAAAAAAGAGATCTTTACCAAAAGGTCTTAATCAGACAGAGTGAGAAGACACTTAAAATCCCATTAGACTTAAATGCTCACTGAAGGAGCTCTCATTAACCATCCTGCCTCCAGTTCCTTATCCAACTCACTGTGTTTGTGAATTTGTTTGTGTTTGGTGTTCATGGCTTAATGGACAAGATAGCCTATTAAATGTCCATTAAACCGAACTAAGTTAACAAGCTCACCTTGATTACCTCTGCTGTCGTCCCATGATGAACTCTTCTCTGTCTCTGTTGAACCAGGGTAAAAAACCAGGTAAGCTGAGGTGCAAATTACCTTCCTTCATGCACCACCCAGGATACAATTTCCTTATCTGGCTTCACTTAACCTAACATCAGCAATCAACCTAAGCAGTCATGCAAAAGTAAACTTTTTAAGTCAACCTGGGGATGAGGTTTCCGAATCTACACTATATTGCCAAAAGTATTCACTCACCCATCCAAATCACCAAATTCAAACATTCCAATCACTTTCATGGCCACTGGTGTATAAAATGAAGCACCTAGGCATGCACACTGCTTCTACAAACACTTGTCTAAAACTGAGTCTCTCAGGAACTCAGTGAATTTCACCAGTACTGTGATAGGATGTACACCGCCGGTATAAAAAATCCAGTCATGAAATTTCCTTGCTACTTAATATTCCACAATCAACCAGTCTGGGTTTGGCAGTTGGCAGAATGGTACTTGTGTGACTGCATTGTTCTAAGTGTAAAGTCTGGTGGAGGGGGATTGTGGTGTGGGGTTGTTTTTCATGAGTTGGGCTCACCACTTAGTTTTAATGAAAGGAAGTCTTAATGCTTCAGCATACCAAGACATTTTGGAAAAAGTAATGCTCCCAACTTTGTGGAAACAGTTGGTGGATGGCTCCTTCCTATTCCAACATGACTGCACACCAGCGCACAAAGAAAGGTCCATAAAGACGTGGATGAGCAAGTGTGATGTGGAAGAATTTGACTAGACTGCAGAGAGTCCTGAGCTCAGCCCAATGGAACACCTATTCTGGTGTGTGAAGGCAGAATACTTTTGGCAATATAGTGCATGTACATGTAAAGGCATGGAGGTCTCAGAAGCATTTTGCTAATGATAAATGACTAAGGAAGGAAAATGACTATTGTGGTCCAGGTGGTCTGACTATTTTACTGGCATTGTGTAATATCTTGCAAACATCTGTAACTTAAGAGGAGTATTTTAACTTAATGCTGTTAAAACATTTCTCTTAATTTCATTTGAGGTATTTTTTACTCAAATCCATATTTTATGTGTTAACAACGCCTCAGATGAAGCTCAGAAAACTACTAAGTGAGCATAGATTATTTTGACACCATTATAGCTGAAAACATACATCCTAATTTATTGTCACACGGAATCTCAGTTCTCTATGACTCAGTTCAATTCAGTTTTATTCATATAGTGCGCTTTATATTACAAGTGAATACAGTAATGAAGAGAAAATCACAATAATCAGATAAGAAGGCAACATGGCCAAAAACACACACTCACACATATGCTGACAGTGGACAAGTCAGAATTAACCCTCATGTTGTGTTCCAGTCAAATTTCACTGATTTAAAAGTTTTATCTCTGAAAAATGTAATTAATATGATCAGACTGACCTAAGACTACATGACTTTGTCTACAAAAAATATTTCAACACACAAAAAAATTAAAATGTTGTGGGTTTTATTGAATATTTGTACGCTCTTAGTGTTCCCGGTCAAAAATGACGGCTCGTTAGATGAATGGAGGAGATAACAATTAGTGTAAATAACTGAATTCAGGTACATCCCCATTGGTCAGATGGACATATGTGTACATGCACACATATAGACAGACACCTTGGGTTCCCTGGCAACCACTACGGGAGTCTATGCCCACTAGATGCTGTCTTCAATGAGAACAACTCCTGTATTGGCAGTTCTCATATACAGTTGCAACATTGTTTCAATAGCATTGAATTTTTCTCGTAGCCTTAGTGTATAATGCTTTTTTGAGGCCTTGCTCACTTGCACTGTGTGGCTGCATCATGGCAGAACAATATACCCTAAATGAGGCTCTTGAATCCATTTGATCACCACATTAGTGAGGAGCAGAGAGGCCAGGAAAGTGACAGTGAGGATGGATTAGAAGAGAAAGAATCAGTAGCTGAAGACTGCGAGGAATATAATCCAGACCAAGAAATGACTGATGAGGATGGATCCAGAGATGAAGAGGATGGCCACGCTGAGCCTGCTGTCACATTCAAAGAATGGGAACTTATCCCCACCTGAGACTCAAGTTAGGTTTTCAGCTGAAAATGTGATAAGGATGACCACAAGACCAAAAACTATTGGCGAATATTCTTGAAAAAAACCAAGCAAACTTTGTGGTTCTGAAAATAGTATCTTCTGTCCGTCTCAACAGACGGATTTCTTCATTTCTTACACTCTTTGTCAGGAGATGTTAGAAGCAAGTGTAGTTTTGGGATCATTTCTTCCGTACAGAATTATATTATATTCCTGGTCAAAGTGACCGAGAACACAATAGGCAC
Source organism: Oreochromis niloticus (assembly GCF_001858045.2). Classification (NCBI taxonomy): domain Eukaryota; kingdom Metazoa; phylum Chordata; class Actinopteri; order Cichliformes; family Cichlidae; genus Oreochromis; species Oreochromis niloticus. The sequence goes on along the minus strand of NC_031981.2, from coordinate 24,889,177 downwards.
TTTGTGTGTCTGTAAAAAAATTTTTAAAAAGGAAATGTTCATGGCAACATTGAACCAAACTAATCTTTGGTAAACACTATACTATGTTTCAGCTGATTATTTCTTATAGTCAAAATAATCCAGAAATGATGTTTTTCAGAACTCAACTTCAAGGCCTATAAGCCCAGATCAGTGAGACATACAGGTCATTAATAACATGTTCAAAGACTGTAATACTCTAACATAACAAGTAGTGATAATATAGCTGTAAGTATAGTTTTTATGGTGAGTCTTAATGGAACAATCTTTTTTTATGGGAACACAAAATTCGTTAATACAAAATTAATACAACTTGAATGTTGTTTTACATTGTGCCCTGTACAAATTTGTTATCACTAGCTACTGTTGCAACTCCTGCTAACGCTTAAGTGGCTACTGGACAGGCAGGTATGCTCCTCCATGCAGTCTCAAATTGCGATTAAGTAAAAATTGCTTAGCTTTTTTATGGTGCTCAAATTTTCATTGGAATTTCCTTCTTTCCAAGCTTTTCAAGCTTCTTCGAACCAGTGCATTTACCATTAATATGCACACAACTGGCTGAAGGTTGCTCTAACAAGAATGCTATGATCCTTTTATGTGAAGTAGTGATGTCATGATGTGAGGCGGTTTGAAAACATGAAAAACAAGAGTTTCATTTAAGACTTTTAATCAGTGCAGCAGAAGTTGGAAAATTTGTGGTTAATGTTGAGGGAGGAATGGCTGCCTTGCTGCCATTTTATCTTAGCCTTTGCTGTCATTGTGATATTTAGAGGCTCTGTTACCCATTGAGGTTAGCCTCTGCATGGCACGTTACATTTTTTCCCAGGTAGAGTATTATAGATGAATTATGAATTATTAGCCTGTTGCTACCTGTTGTTTTATATTCAGTGCAAACAACTACAAACTGTTTATATACATTGTAAAGCAGAGAACTTGTGAATTGAACAGTGCTTCTCACAGTAAAGGTGGGGGAAATGTTTGCATTCCCCGGTGCATGTCTCAACGTTAAGTTTTACACATACACTAGTGCAAAATCACTAAAGTATGAAACGTATAATAGATTCGGGACACAGTACAAATGTTTTCTGCTTTTCTTAGAGTATCTGCACTGTTGATATTCACACTCATAGTGCCTGTTAATGATCTTCAACACCCACTGATCAGCACTTCCAGCTCTGAGCTTGTTGGCATTGTCACTGAATCCACTGCAGGGCCTTAATGTTTGCCCCCACATGCTCCTCTTCAAGTCTTCTTCTTATTCCTTCCCCCGTTCACAGCAAATCCTTCATTTCTGACCAGTGGGTGTTGGAATTCTTCTCATGTCAGGCAGCGTGGGTCAGCTTGGCTCGCTCTAACGTGTTTCATTTAGTTTAATGTAATCTGTGGGTGTCAGGGAAATGCTGTAAATGTGCATGTGTGCTTTATGATCCTCCACCTTTGTCTCCAGCAGCAGGCAGAGTGTGGCAAACAAAGAAGCTGCCCGTCCCTTTCGGCTGTCTGGGTGAATCTGTTTGTACACCTGACACAGATTTCCCCTCATTACCCCAGCGTACACACAAACATCTTTTCAGTGCCCCAGGGGGTCACTGCTGGTGATTCTCTCACTGTCAGTTCAAATGACCTGCTATTTTGCTTTTACACCTCCAGTTTATGAGACCTCAGCAGCAACACTATTTAACTGTGCTACTTCTGTCATACACTGGTTTTTAAAGGGTCTCTGCAAAGGATATGTCTTATCTGTTCTGCATGCAAAGCAAGTGCTATAGCAAGAGCCATACACAAATGAGGTAGAGACAGATGGGTGTGAGAGTCACAGAAGAGGTCTGGGTGTAGCACCGAAAGATGGGAGGTTGTCCTTGTGACTGTTTTAGAACTCCGATAAGGAGTATTTGCTCTCTGCTGTAATCTCGTCGAGGACTGCTCTGTTGGTTTGAGTTCTGGTGACTATGAAGGCTATTTGACTACAGTGAACTCAGTCATGTTAAAGAAACCACTTTGAGGTCGTTTGAGCTTTGTGACATTTCATGTTGCTACGGAAGCAGAAGTAGCCATCACAAGATTGGTACAAAGTGGTAATTAAAGGATAGTCATGGTCAACAACATTTAGGTAGGGTGTGGCATTTATTTGAATCATTCTTACCTTGGAATTAAGGACCCCAAGTAAATATCTATAAGGATGAACTTGTCTATTAAAATTTGATGGGAAGTGTGTGAGGTCCAAATGACTTAGACTCAGGTGGAGCGCAGGATCTATCCAGAGGAGAACTTTGTTATTACAAACTATTCTACCATGTAAACCTGGAATCTTTGTCTAACAGCTCATCTTTGTGATGTGTAGAAGAGATCCAAACATTACTTCACAGAAGATACTGAGCCATTGGTGTGTTAATGAAGATACTGTTGTGTCGAATGTGTAATCGCTGTTGTTTTTTTTCTGCTGTGTGTGGCCACAGGTACCTACTAAAGTCTAAGACAGCACATTCACTTAAATAGCTGCAGTTTTATGGGTATTGCAAAATAAAATGTATGGCTGTAATAGAGAGAAGTTAAAATAAACTACATGAAAATTACTCTCTGTGCACTGCTGAGAAAAGACCCCAACAGATGTTGTAATTATGACACAGTCTTCATATAGAATTGAAACTGGCATGCAACTTGATAACATCCATGTTTGGGAGGTGGCTGATGCTCATTCCATTCCTGAATGTAAATTCATGTCTGCTCTTTGTGATGACCTGGCTTAGAGGGTTGAGTTTTTGAGACCTACATCATGAGTGCATTTTTCCTTCCCAAAAACTTAAAGAAATTGCACAATACATTTTTAAGCAATAAACTGAAAAAAATATGATACAAATTAAAATTCAGAAATGCAAATTAATATTTGATTATGTGGGGGGGTTTGCCAAAAGGTTCAACAGGCATTCCAATTTAAAAAAATTTCTGCAAATTATTTCATGGTTGAGGCTTTAAAGGGTTAAGAAACTTGATGAATGGATAAAGTGGAAAATATATTTTAGCAGCTGAGGTTAATTTCTGTGTTGGGAGTGTATTTAGGTAACTTTAGTCATGATTTGGTTATGATGCTTTTCTAAATCATCAGGTGCTTCTTGAACTGACTGGTATCTTTATAGCGAGGTCTGCCTGCCTCTGCTGGACCACTTGATGGTCAGGCAGCCTGCCTGCTTGACTCTCTGCTTAGCTGTCTACCTGCCTGTCCTGCTGTAAGTCTGTCTGTCGGCAGACCTGTCTGACTACGGCATGAATAATGCTGAGCCATGGTGCCCTGCTGCCTTGACAACCAATGGAGAGTGGGGAGAGGACAAGAAGAAGGGGGTCTGTGTGGGTAGAGAGCAAATATAGAAGGGAGAGGGGGGCTGTGACGGTGTGTGTGGGCACGGGAGGGGGCGGGGCATATGCTTGAAGAAAAGGAATGATGACAAATATTTAGGAGTAAGAAAATGAGCTGCAAAGCAAAAACTAACAAAATATTGAAAAATGAGAATAAGACTGAGAAACGAGTAAGAAAGGTAGCTCAGCAGTTTTGGATGCAGCCTACAGGAGCAGATGCAACCTGTTTCACACTGTCACCAGAGTGTTGCATCATGGGATCAGGACCATGGGGACATTTACACTGTGGGATGACATCACCCGTTGCCGAGTCAGACCTCATCTGCTTGGCTCTGTCTGACTACCCTAAAAGATGCTGCTTCTTTCACTTTTTGCTCTCCTCTATCAGACGGTCTGCCTTTCTGTCTGACCGCCCATCGCAAAGGAAGTGAAAAGACAAAGAGCCAGATCGACAGATGAACAGAGCGCCATACAGGGAGAGAGGGAAAAAGACGCAGATGCTAGTGGAGAGTTTCAGCCTTGTATGCCAGCATGATATAGCAATCTGAAAAAGGAACAAGGGAGGGAGAAGGGTGGAAAGATTTGGGTTTAGTTCAGTCAAAAAGTGCGTATTAGTGTGCGTGTCTGCCATCTTTGTCTTACCTTCCCTTTTCTTCCTGATCTAAAACTATTTCTCTTGGCTGGTTACACAAAAAATAGGTACCAAGCAAGAAGAGAATTGTACCGTCATCTCCATTTTTACTAAAATAGCACCCTTCATGTATTCTTTAAACATGCAAACCGACACCAGAGGGTGACAATCGTCTTTCTAAACTTGGTTATTTTTATGTATGTGGTTACAGCCTTATGGCTTTTGTTATAAATGTGTTTTATTTATTGAATTTAAGCCAAGCAAATCAACATGATGTTCAGTCAGAAAGGCTTCTTAAATTTCCAAATCAACTGCTCCCCCATGATATTATGAACCTGTAATTATTCAACACCACTTTTAAAATCCTTGGATAGGTGTTAATATAATTTTAGCCACTTAAGTTGAGAAAATAATCAGGTATCATCATCTGTGCTCATATGGCATTTATCATTTCCAGTCTTTTGTTTACGCGATCCCACTACTTTTGCTTCCCGCCCTTAATTTCCCCTGTGAATATTCCAGAAATTCTATCAGTGCACCATGCTTATTTAAATACATCACACAACTTTATGCTAAACTGATTTCATCGTTTTTTATTTAGCTTACACACAGCCCTATTCTGCTGAATATGTAATGACTGCACAAATACAATTTCAAATGAACAAATATTAATATCAATATATATCTAGCCTGTGATGGAATTGGCAATTATTCATTTCTAGTGTTTCTATAGTCCTGTTACCTTCACTCTATTGTGTCTATCCTAATATTCTAAATATTCTAATATTCATTCTCCTGATTAGCTCCAGTTTAACTACTATGGAGGATTTATTCTCTGTAGGCAAAATAAAAGCAGAGTTATGATTTGTAGCCAGAGCCTGTTACTCAACCCTGCTTGGATAACAAGCTAAAGATTTCAACGGATTGGAACGAATGACATAATTTCAGAGTTACCAAGGGTTTAAGACTTAAGCCACCTTAGACATGTTAAAAACTGCAGTTCCTCTAATGGCCACAAACAATAAACTAATAAAAGGACGATTCTGGGCTCTACAGCAAATTTCAATTCAATTCAATTTTATTTATATAGCGCCAAATCACAACAAAAGTCGCCTCAAGGCGCTTTATATTGTACAGTAGATAGCACAATAATAAATACAGAGAAAAACCCAACAATCATATGACCCCCTATGAGCAAGCACTTTGGCGACAGTGGGAAGGAAAAACTCCCTTTTAACAGGAAGAAACCTCCGGCAGAACCAGGCTCAGGGAGGGGCGGGGCCATCTGCTGCGACCGGTTGGGGTGAAAGAAGGAAAACAGGATGAAAGACATGCTGTGGAAGAGAGACAGAGATTAATAACAGATATGATTCGATGCAGAGAGGTCTATTAGCACATAGTGAGTGAGAAAGGTGACTGGAAGGGAAAAACTCAATGCATCATGGGAATCCCCGGCAGCCTATGTCTATTGCAGCATAACTAAGGGAGGATTCAGGGTCACCTGGTCCAGCCCTAACTATATGCTTTAGCAAAAAGGAAAGTTTTAAGCCTAATCTTGAAAGTAGAGATAGTGTCTGTCTCCCGAATCCAAACTGGAAGTTGGTTCCACAGAAGAGGGGCCTGAAAACTGAAGGCTCTGCCTCCCATTCTACTTTTAAATACTCTAGGAACAACAAGTAGGCCTGCAGTGCAAGAGCGAAGTGCTCTAATAGGGTGATATGGTACTACAAGGTCATTAAGATAAGATGGGGCCTGATTATTTAAGACCTTGTATGTGAGGAGCAGGATTTTGAATTCAATTCTGGATTTAACAGGAAGCCAATGAAGGGAAGCCAAAACAGGAGAAATATGCTCTCTCTTTCTAGTCCCTGTCAGTACTCTTGCTGCAGCATTTTGGATTAGCTGAAGGCTTTTCAGCGAGTTTTTAGGACAGCCTGATAATAAAGAATTACAGTAGTCCAGCGTGGAAGTAATAAATGCATGAACTAGTTTTTCAGCATCACTCTGAGACAGGATATTTCTAATTTTAGAGATGTTGCGCAAATGGAAGAAAGCAGTCTTACATATTTGTTTAATATGTGCGTTGAAGGACATGTCCTGGTCAAAAATGACTCCAAGGTTTCTCACAGTGTTACTGGAGGCCAAGGTAATGCCATCCAGAGTAAGAATCTGCTTAGATACCATATTTCTAAGATTTTCAGGGCCGAGTACAATAACCTCAGTTTTATCTGAATTAAGAAGCAGAAAGTTAGCGGCCATCCAGGTCTTTATGTCTTTAAGACATTCCTGCAGTTTAACTAATTGGTGTGTGTTACCTGGCTTCATGGATAGATAGAGCTGCGTGTCATCTGCATAGCAGTGAAAATTTATGCTATGTCTTCTAATGATGTTGCCTAGGGGAAGCATGTATAATGTAAATAGAATTGGTCCTAGCACTGAACCCTGTGGAACACCATAATTGACCTTAGTGTCTGAAGAGGACTCTCCATTTACATGTACAAATTGGAGTCTATTAGATAGATATGATACAAACCACTGCAGTGCAGTACCTGTAATACCTACAGCATGTTCTAATCGCTCTAATAGGATATTATGGTCAACAGTATCGAACGCAGCACTGAGGTCTAGCAGGACAAGCACAGAGATGAGTCCACTGTCAGAGGCCATAAGAAGATCATTTGTAACCTTCACTAAAGCTGTTTCTGTGCTGTGCTGAGCTCTGAAACCTGACTGAAACGCTTCAAATAAGCCATTCCTCTGCAGATGATCAGTTAGCTGTTTGACAACTACTCTTTCAAGGATTTTTGATATGAAAGGAAGGTTGGAGATTGGCCTATAATTAGCTAAGACAGCTGGGTCTAGAGATGGCTTTTTGAGTAAAGGTTTAACTACAGCCACCTTGAAGGCCTGTGGTACATAGCCGATTATTAGAGATAGGTTGATCATATTTAAGATTGAAGCATTAATTAATGGCAGGACTTCTTTGAGCAGTTTTGTAGGAATGGGGTCTAAAAGACACGTTGATGGTTTGGAGGAATTAATTATTGAAGTTAACTCAGAAAGATCAATTGGAGAAAAAGAGTCTAACTTAACATCAATGGTACTAAGAGTAGCTGTAGATAATATTACATCTGTGGGATGATTATTGGTAATTTTTTCTCTAATGATAAAAATTTTATTTGTGAAGAAGTTCATGAAGTCATTACTAGTTAACGTTAAAGGGATGGTTGGCTCAGTAGAGCTCTGACTTTTTGTCAGCCTAGCTACAGTGCTGAAGAGAAACCTGGGGTTGTTCTTATTTTCTTCAATCAGTGACGAATAGTAAGATGTCCTGGCTTTGCGGAGGGCTTTCTTATAAAGCAGCAAACTATTTCTCCAGGCTAAATGATGATCCTCTAAATTTGTGACACGCCATTTCCTCTCCAGCTTACGAGTTATCTGCTTTAGGCTACGTGTTTGAGAATTATACCACGAAGTCAGGGACTTTGGATTTGAGGCTTTAGTTTTCACAGGAGCTACAGTATCCAGAGTCGTACGTAGTGAGGAGGTAAAATTATTAACAAGATAATCGACCTCTGTTGGAGTAGCGTTCAGATAGCTGCTCTGCTCTATGTTGGTACAGGGCATTGAAGATGATAACAGTGGGTGGATTATATTCTTAAACTTAGTTACAGCACTTTCAGAAAGACATCTACTTTGATAAAGTCTACTCTCCACTGCTGTGTAATCAATTATTGTAAATGTAAATGTTATCAGGAAATGATCAGACAGCAGAGGGTTTTCAGGAAACACTGTTAAATGTTCAGTTTCTATGCCATATGTTAAAACAAGATCTAGAGTGTGATTAAAGTGGTGGGTGGGTTCTTTTACATTTTGAGAGAAGCCAATTGAGTCTAATAACAGATTAAATGCCATGTTGAGGCTGTCATTTTTAGCATCTACATGGATGTTAAAATCACCCACAATAATTATTTTATTGTGGGTGATTTATTCATAAATCATAATTTCAGCATTCATACAAAAATCTATAGGTGTGCCAGGTTTCATCTCAGCTAATAATACTCCTGAACTATGTTAAAGTGGGGTTACCGGCTCTAACAAGGTGCACACTTTTTAAAAAACTGCACTGAAACAAACTTTTTTCCCCCATATTATAGTCATAATCCTTCAGACTTCTCTGACATCATTTGGCACCTGAATACTTTTTTCAGTGTTTTTTGCTTTAAGTGATGGACACATGGTCTCAGCAGGGTGTTGTCAATAACTGATGAAAATCAGGCTAATTACACTACTTCTGCTTGACTGATGCAGTGTGCAACAAACTGAGTTCACACAGGTGGAGCAATGCTTTGATTTTGCGATACAGGCTCAGTTGATGCCGGCAAAGGGAGTCAATCCTCTCTAAATAGTAATGACTTCACTGGTTCATTGGTGAATCAGACAGGAAATAAATGAGCTGGAAAGTCTGGAACAGGGAGACCAAGCTTGAGTTGGAGCTCACATGACTCACAGCACACAGCTTACTAAGACCAAGACAGTCGATGTAAATCCAATGTGCAAGATCCTTCAAAGCCCTGATCAAACCAGTATCTGTGATGTTAACTACAGCACGGTGTCTAGTCAATGGTGTTTAAGCTTGGTCTTACCCCTGGAGATGCTTGTTCACTTAGAAGAAATGTACTTAGCAGTGGTCTCCTGAACTTCTTTTGTTCTAGATACATAACTTATCTGGGAATCTGCTTTTCTCAACTGGGAACTGCATAAATGTTTCTAAAATGAGTTCTCGTGTGTTAACTGGTAATGCATTCTAGACTTAACAGGACTTTTTCTGAAAGTTTTTTTCTTTTGGTTGACCTGGTTTGCTGAAAAAGAATCTTTCTCATAATAGAGCCTGAATTTAAACATTATAAGATTATAGAAATGTATAGAACTGGACTTTTTGCCATTAAAAAGCAGCTGAATTATTTTGGCTGAAAATTCACATAGATATTAAAGTTTTAGAAAGTGAATTTTTTTAATATAATAAGGTAGATTCTTTAACATCTTAGGACCTGGCATCCACATATGTGAACATCACATTTTGGGTTGTCTAGACCAAAATACTAAATTTCACTTTACAAGGGCCTGATATCCACATACAGGGACATTATACAGGGATATTATATTCTGAACACATTTTAATGACCTTTTTTTAAAATTTGGTACAAATGTTTATTGTAGCCAAAGGTGAACAACACTGTGATCTTACAGCCTTTCCATTTTTGTAAATGGGATATCTTAGGAACATCTAGAGGGAATTTCATCACATCTGGTGCAAATTTGCACATGAATGTAAAGATGATAAGAAGATGACAATATTTTGGCAGCTGGTGGTCAAAGGTTAAGGTCATTGGGGTCACAGGCAACACTTTTTTGAGCCATAAGTCAAGAATTCATTATGTACTTGAGCCAGGACACTATATTCAAAAGAAGAATGCTATTTACATCTGCAGACATTTATATTTGGTGGCATAGATTTGTTCTTCTTCTGACATCTTCAGCCTTCTATATCCATACATGGAAAATGGAAGATAATTAGAACATCTGTAAGACCCAGTACATAACACCAGGCATCAATGACAACAGATATGAAACAAAAAAGCCGGACACAAAAGGATCTTTCCTTTTGGGACCGGTGATGGAGATGGGTTACAAATCAGTTTTCAGATGTACAGCAAAAAAAAAAAAACTGTATGAGCATCTTACATGATTTGCCAAATGTATACAGAGGATATCAGCTGAGCCGTCAGCTTATGTGGGCTGCCGATGAGATCAGCTGATCTACCAGGATTAGAGCTGGACTTGACTCAATTAATGTCAGAATTTTACTTAAATTACTAATAGAATGACACTTGAACTTATAAAACTAACAACTCAATGTATACAATAATGTTTGTTATTATGTTTAGCTTTTTAAAGTTTAAGATCATTCCCAAACTCATGCTGTGTGGACAGCACTGTCTGTAAATGTGATGTGTTTGGCAAGAGATTTTACAGCTGTATTGTAAATTTTGCCATATTTTCAGAAAACCCAGTGTTGAAAGAGTAAGGGAACAAAAGGATTACTGCTTAGTCACATTGTGCATTCTAATGATAGTTGTTGCAATGATGTGGGGGATGACACACTGTGTGCGTCTTCCCTGCGCCCTCAAAAAGGGCTTATGCATAATATATACAAAAGTGTCGTGCCATATTACACAACCACCGTGTGTGTGTGTGTTTGTGTAAAAGTGTGTGTGCTCTCACAGACCCCACTCAGCCAACATCTATGTTTAGCAATCTATTCATGTCTACAGTTAAATTGTGCTCTCCACTCTAGTTATTACAGTGTCAGGCAAAATGTGAAAGCACCAATAGCCATAATAAGCACAGAAATAGAGCAAGTAGTCAGCAAATTGTCAGACACACACACACACATTAATAAACTACATGTGACAAAGCCTAAATCCCAACAAAAAAATTTAGGCACATGGACAAACGCCCCAATCTTTCCCTCCTATCTTGTCTCCTAATTTCTTTATTTCCTGCTTCAGTTGCTTTGCACTGAAACCTGGCAGATTAGATCTCATCCATCTTTGTCTCAGGTTGCTGCTACAGTTTCTATCTTGACAGCCAATGTGCACGTTGCTACCTTTTCCTTTAAAAGAAAAAAGGTCTAACCATGTGCTCAATCTGTGATAGATTGTACAGTAGTGACACTCTGACACAGAGAAACCTGTCAGGGAGATATACAATACTGTTCTGTCTCTTTCTAAATTGGTACACACACAATCTCACACAGAAGACCAATTAAATCTGTAAAACACAAGACTGAAAATTGCACATTTACAGCACAAGCGAGCAGAAGAAAACACAGTTCAAATCCACCACCGTCCTCCACCATCTGGGGAGCACAGCTGGACATAATCACAGACAGACGAGACAGGGGAAGCAAAACTGAATATGATAAGACTGAAACTAAGACACATGAAGCCAAAGAGCTTCGAAAGAAAAGCGTCTGGACTTCTTTAAGTTTCTTGAAGATGTTTCACCTTCAAGAAAAGCTCCTTAGACTACAACGACCTGGATGACTGAGAACCTTCACAGACACAACACACATGAGCTTAACAGGCAAAAGTAAACCACACAGAACTGACTAAACACAGGAGGTAACACAGAAACACAGGCTAGGCATGGAAATATAGGAGGACAGGAAAAACTAAATAACTAACAAGATCAAAATCAAAAGACCAAAATCAGAACATAACCTAAGTAACGGTATATCCAAACTGAAAACTACAACAATGTCGAACTGAAAATTATCGAACTGAAAACTGAGCCAAACGGTGGGTGTAAACCCAGGATCATGACACACTCAGTTACGTCAATCAGAGGTCACTAAAATTAATATTGAATCGTGTGCTTTGCCAAAGTAATGTTGGAGTCTGACTGTCCAGCGTTGATATTTTGTTGTGTTTTCATGAGTACTATCCCATTGGTAGTGGCATCTGTTTCTCACTCTCACAGCTGGGGAGAACAAGAGACAGCTAAACTAAATCACAGGGAAAAGAGACAAGGGAAGTCCACAGATTCAATAACACAGGATCAAACAAATCAGGACTGTTGCAGATGCACATCCTTTGCTCTGTGCTTTTCTTTTGTGTGCCTGACACAGAGTGATTTAAGAGTAAACCATTGCAGCTTTCTATTCATGTTAACACTTAAGAATGAAGATATGATATTGTCTGACATATCAGTCTTTCCTTCATTTTTATTTTTCGTCTTTTTAACAAGATAATAGTGAAAACAATCGAAAATACTGCAAAACTAAAGGTTAAAGTAAGCTTTTGAAAATCAGTAATTCTTTCAATCATCAGCCATTAATGGGTTTTTACATTGTCAGCCAAGATTAAAAATGTTTTCTATTACTTTGGGAATTTGTTTTCATTTTTGCATCTGATTGCAAATGTGCTTGAACAAGTGCCTGAAAACATAACTGTGTATGTTTTATGTATATGGAGCCGTCGGAGGGGTATGTTTAATACATGATTATGTATACGCTATGCAAATAGGCCACTTGGTGCCCCTGCGATCGGTGGTTGGGAAATTAAATGGGGAGCCGCATGCTGATGGTTGGGGACAGTGGAACCATCAGCACACATCTCCCATCATCGTCCTTCCTTCCTGTGCTGTCTGCCCGTCCTCTGTCCCTCTTCGTTTCTCCTTTGTTTGGCGAGAGGCAGTTTTAGTTCCTGTATCATTAATAGTGATCCATCTGGCAGGCTGTAAACACACACACAGTACAGAGAAGAACACTGTGCTGTGTGTATCCAGCATAAGTCATCTGTAACACAACCACCCACACACACGCACACACACACATTAATGATCTATATGTGCGTACTGCAATAAAGAGAATCCATTCAATTCCCTCAGTTCACACAAGGTCCCTTCGTCCTCCTTCATTTCTACCTCTCTTATGATGGACAGATGAGACAGACAAGTTTATGGAAGGATAGATGACTGGGTCAGTGATAGTAGATGGGAGTTGCTTGCCTCGTCAAGTAGGACACTGGGCCAGACAAAGCAGCTGTCATTCCTGGCAGAGATTACTGTGGGGATGATGGGGGTCTGGATCATAATAATGGTCACCCATCATGGTGTTAATAAAATTATAAACAAAAAATGGAGACAAAGTTCTAAGAAAAATATGTGATGTAAGCATTTTTTTCAGTGAAAGGACTTTGGGCAGTCGGTCAGCATCAGATGATACTGGTCAAGGAATATGTCCCTTTAGGTTCTGCTATAAAGCCCTATTACGTGATAGCCTAATGGTGTGATCAGACCGAAAGAAAGTGTTGTTTTCTCACAACACATAGCTAAGTAAGTCATACAAAATCTGTGCAGATACTGACTGACTGACATAAAAAAGGAAGTCTTCTGTCCTGTTTTCTGCATATGGTCTCTCTATTCTTCTCCTTTGTGTCTTCTTTCCCTCCTCTTTTGGGATTTCTGTGGTTCTCCCTGATATCACATTTGCTTTATATTGAGACAGAAACAAAAAAAGAGAGACTGTGAATATTTGAATGAATCAAAACTGTTACTTAACTCCAGCTATTGGAACTATACTGGAAGGAAGTAGTTCTCCATGTCTATGTTGGGCTAATATTTTTGAGCTGCAAGTGTTCCGGAAACACTCTATCAACTGTGCATGCACATATAATGAGGGGTAAAACTTCACTAATGTTTGGTCTGAACACAGCATTAATACTCTGTTTCGCTTTCAGAGACCCCTTTCCCACAACATATTGCCATTCATTGTTAATATAAAAATACCAAGCACTTTTAGAATCTTAAAATATGAACAAAAGGAGCCCTAGAGATGATTCTTGAACTAATAATCATGGAAATCCATACTATCCTTCCTGGTGGGTGGGTGTTTCGGTATATGTGTGTGTGCGGTAATGTAATTATTACAGGCCTCTTAAATGTATGTTTGCATATCTCCAGCATTCCCTAATTCATGGTTAAGCTTCCATATTATTATCTGTAACTGTACTTACCTCACCATAGGAGGTTTGCTTCACATTGCAAATAGCAGTTAAACAGGCTAGTTAAACAAGCCCAGTGATCAAATAAACTAAAGCTCTATCACTGCAGCAGAAAAGGCCCTTATGATCAAAAAGGGTGTACTTGCCACTATTTGGGAAAGGGGATTACCACAAATTCAACAAAGATAGTGTAAAGAGACTTTAAAGGAGTTTATGAAGATGTGTGGACTTAGTTAGCTAGAACCTTTGGAGAGGGCAAGCATTGTTGACTATCCTGTTGCTAATGTGGATACATAATCTTTAGGTATATTATGCAAACGTACAATCTTCCACATTGTAATCTCTGTTGCAATTTATTTCCATCCTATTCACACTGCTACTGACAATTTCCGAAACCATGCAAAAGTGATTTTAATTTGTTTTGTTTCTCCTTATATTTGGCGCCTGTTTGAATTAATCTCACAATGCTATAAACATGAACTAGAAACAGATTTAAAACTTACTTGATATGTATATTTCACCAAGGTCATTATTTAGTGCCAACTATGCTTATTGCTCAATGTTTTTGATTTTGTGAAATCAAAAACATTTTGACTTGTGAAAAGTCAACAACATGTTGAGTCTACATGCATCCAGTAGAACTGTATCTATTAACAGTCTATGTGGCAACTACTAGCTAATTCAGTTAGCATTAGCAAGCAAACATTAATATGTGAGGTGAGCTACTGGCTGCTCACACCAAAGCAGCTCCTCTTTTCTTTTAGGCCGACTCGGCACAGTTTATTCACCATACAATTAACAGTAACTTAAAAGACACTACTAAAAAGCACGTATTTCTAATTTCCAAGTAAAGTTAAAGAGTTTATCTAAGTTCAGAATTTGTAATTTACCTTTAACTGTTTTCAGCAGTGGACTTGATAACCAGTATGGGGCATAAAAATTGCATGTTTGTGAGTATTAGGTAACAGTTAGGAAAATACGTAATAGCGGATATTTAATATTTACTGGATTACTAATTTGACCTATGTTTTTAAAAATTCTAATCTTCCTGTTTCTAGTTAATTTGCAGAAATTAATAAAGCAAGCACTGGCTCTCAGTCCTTGTTTGACTGGTAGTTATCATGCAGCATGTTATGTCATACCAAACAGCTGTCGGTGCTGTATGTGTTTTAGCAGCAACAGAAGCTGGTAACATGTAGTCAGACAGACTCAGGCGAAGGTTAGAAACTTAGTGGAAAACCACCGTATTTGTAACTTGCTCTTCGTAGGCTGAGGTAATTTTCCTACTGGCTTTGAAATCCGGCTTCTGAGCTTGCGCAGGGCGCTTTGTCAGCGGTGTATAGAGGACAGAAATGGGCTAACCACTCTTCGAGTAATAAAGGGACGATTAATTATTTGTCAAATCGGCAGGGACGATTAAAAAATTGGATTTCCTACATGGATTAGATAATGGCAATGAACAAATGAGGGATATTATTATATGTAACGTTAAAGAGCAGTTTATTTACACTGTTTTATGTGAATATTTGGTGATATTTTTGTCCTCCCCTGCATGTCGTGTAGGAGTGGGTTTTCCCATCCGTTGTCTGGCTCTGCCTCCGCCAGCCTCCTCTTGTCAGTGCGTTTCTTAAAATGAAACTAGCGAGACGGTGGCACCTGCGGAGGAGAAGCAGAGGGGATTGTATGTAGAGCTGGCATCTACTTACCCACCGTTTAAAGGAAGTCTTTATGTGCATATATATGTAGACAGATAGATGCGCACACACACATAGGAGCCTTCATGAAGTTCCCCGAGTTGTTAACAATATTAACATGTCCGAGGGAGCAGTCGCAGCCCGGTGCTTGCTCTACACATTTCGTCTATTCATTTAATTCTGAAGCAGGAATTCAGATAGAAGACTTAGAAGTAAACAGATAGATTAACATCGAGGCATATGACAGGAGCACACGATGATTGTTTCTTTTTTCCTTTTTTAAATACGCCGGTCATTTTTACTTTGTTTAATAGCGTTTTTCTAATACAAAGACTGCCTGGTTAAGCTACAAGAAAGCAATGTATAACACAGTCTGGACGACCAAAAAAGCCGGCGAGGAAGGAGACTGGAGGGACGTGATGATGCCCTACTCCACAGAGCTGATATTTTATCTGGAAATGGACCAACCGCCAGGTAAGCTTCAGGCCGGTGATAGCGGGGAAATGGCTAGTTGGACTGGAGTTAATTAGCTGGAGTGATGTGTGTTTAGGAGCTGTGTGCTTCGGTGTCTGGTGAAATATGCAGAGAAGGTTTCAGATTTCACGTTTTGCTCCTGCTCGTACCGGTCACGCAGTTATGGCTTTGTTTTATTAGGACTTCGCGGGCTTCTGGGCAGTCGTGATGTTTTAGGTACACTCGCTACATTACATAAACTTAGCGCTGTCTTTAGCTGTAGTGAGAAGCAGGTAATTCGGGGACGAAGGAAATAAAATGGCAGTTTACAGCAGCAGTGACAGCGCTTTAAACGCCATAGACTCTTTGTTTGTCGCTGTCCGGTGCACTCGCCACAGCAGTTCTTTTGTACATTAAGATACAGATTTGTGCGATGACACAGTAGCTGCCGTCTCACTGTGGAAACAATAAGTCCCGTGTAGTCCGTACACTGAAGCATCCCCACTTCTTCTCAGCGTCTGATGGCTATGCAATAGGCCTATGAGAGAATAAAATAGGAGCCAAGGTGACTGAATCTGCTGCTTAACTCATTTTAACTTAACAAAACGAACGTTTGTTGGAGAATTTGGCTTTTGAGACCACCGCGTAAATGTTAAACCATCCCTAGATTTGGTATTATTCCGCACTTGAAGTGTGCATTAAACCATTCCGACTGAATCATTTCAAAATCAGCTGTGCCGTGAGCGGGGAAGGGGGAGAGGGGGGATGGGACAAGCCAAGAAACCAAACCAAGAAAATTAATAAAACCTGGAATAAAAACGTCCTGAATATCTCCGAATAATAACGCTCTTCCCTTGGACACATATAGAAGTCTTTGTGCCCATTTCTAGCCAACTGTCACCCACAATTGAATAAGTTTCATTCATTCATTCATTCCTCGGCAATTGTGCCAGTGTCATTCGACTCCCTCCTCTTCCTCCCTGCTTTTCTCCCCTCCTCAATGGATCATGGCGCAGATGTGGGACGTTGTGTTGTTTCCAGGAGGCGCTGTTGAATGCAGTTTGCCTTGTAGCTCTTTCTGGTTTTTTTCCGTCTCCTTTCTTTTCCCTCCATGTATCTATTAAGATGCACTATACTCTGCAGCAACCTCACAGTGCCGTGCTGTATCTATCTGTAACATGCTGCAGAGTATTTGGGCTTAGAGCTCACTAGCATTTTACCACGGGATGCTTGAATATGCACCACATTTGAAGCTTGTGCTGGAGAAAAGTATTGTTTCAGCTACGTTTTCTCTTCAGACCTTGCATTTTGAAGTGCAGTCTGTATTCCTTTATGAGGTAAATTGAAGTTGGCTGGTTCATTATTGCCTCTTTATGCCATGTTTTGTTCCTTCTGTAAAAATATATATTTTTTTCTCTTTCAGTTTTTTCTCCTTTGTTGCTGCTGCTCAGTGCATTAGGGATGCAGATGCAAAATTCTGGCCATTTAATGGTGATTCACACATTTAACTGGCCACTGGACCTTGGCTTTTATCATGCTTAGAGCCATTTCTTTAGGGGTTTCTGTCATGGCACAAAAAATAACAGATTTTTGCTTTGCTCAGCAGACTGTTTCTATCTGACAAAATGTAGTGAACAAGAATGTTTTGGACCATAACAAGACCATTGTGTTGGCAATGTGAAACCTTCAGAACAGCATTTGTAAATATGAGTGTTTTTATAGAACAATTTGGTGTTTATAGAGGACAAATAATCCTCTGTTCTTATGTGAGTAGATTTACTGTTTCTGTTGGTTTTAGGTTGTACAGTACTCAGGTTCTTACACCTCTTTTGTCTAAGTGAGCACATCCTGTCATTAGCTAAACCTCTAAGTCTTTCTCACTCCCAGCTCATATTTGTTTTGCTGTGTGCAGATTGCATGTGTGTCTTTGTCTTAACACACGTGATGACAGACATGCCCACAGATGTTTATTATACTGGAATTGAAATGTGAAAGCCTCACTGATATCTACAGTGTGTGAAATCCTGTGTGAGTACAGTAGTACTTGTGGTGTGATTAGCACAGGTGGAGTGTCACTGCCATCCCCAGGGGAGGGCAAGGCCTCCGTATCCACTGGCAACTTGGTGTGTGTGAAGCGACACTCTGTGGATGTGGGGTGAATGATGAGTCTCGTGTTTCAGTGGAAAATCACCGGGACATTGTTGCCAAAGGACCATACTAGAGTGCTTTTTGCATGTCTGGGTTCATTTGCAGCACAATGCAGTTCTATACATTCCAGCTCCTCTTTCTTCCCCATAGTTTTTATTCATGTGTACACAGAATAAAAAGAAAAAGACCCCTTTGCCAAGACAACAAATCGCATTATTTTTTATTCATATTGTTCCTTTTCTTTATTTATTTTTGCAGTCTTGATGCTTCCTTGCCCTTCCGCTTTCTTTTTCCTTGCACGTGTTAACAAGTTCTTCCTCCCCGCTTTTACCAAGTGCTGCTCATAGGGGGATTGTCTGATTGTTGGAGTTCTCACTCTGATATTGTGGCCTCTTTACCTCATATAAAGCATAATTAGATTTCTGTCAGCTGGTGCTGTATAAATAAAATTTAATTTGTTTTGTGTTGAAATGTGAGTCAGTGGAAAGATGCAAAATTATTTTTCAAGTAAACAAATTGCAGCGTTGTCCTAGAACTAAACATCAGTATGAGGACATACCTATTCTGTGATAGGACAGAGATGTCTTCTGCTAATTTTCCACCAGTGTAACTTTCCAGACATAGCCCAGTAGAATGTGGTCATTACGTCCAGCACCTATGGTTTTGTCTGCATTTTAAGCCTCTTTTGAAACTGATTCTGGTTGGAGAAGCTGGAAGCTAATTCTGGTTCCAGCTTGTCCCTGCAGGAGAAGCTGGAACCAGAATCAGTTTTGAACAAGGATTGAATTTACTGGAAGATTAGATAAGTTTTGTTTTTATTCTTAGTTTAGGGTTAGTGAATGAATATACACATTCAGTTGCCAGTCACAGTAGAAACTTGTTGATTTAGAGGTGCTGCATTGTTGTGTGTATGACTGCGTGGTGTGATGGACTTGATCTACCACAAGCCTACTCAACCTTCCTCCCTGCCTCCCTCATTTCTTTCTTTCTTTGAGCTTAGCACGCCTTCCCTTGGGGCTGTCCTCTGATTGGCTGAGGGGGCGGGCCTCCGTGCAGGGATTAGCTGGTGCATCTTCTGTCTTTTAGAATGAGCTGTGCTCGCTCTTTTCTTCAGTCTGACGGAGTGGAGAACAGGAGGAGGAGGTGGTGGTGGTAGAGGAGGGAGGAGAGAGGAGAGAGAGTGTGTGCAAGTGAGACGAGGAGAGTGAGTGACAGGAAAAAGGAGGGAGGAGGGAAACAGCTGAGAGAAAACTGGAAACATGCATCTAACGGAGAGTGTGTTGGAGAACGGTAAGAGAGGGAATGAGATTTCTTGTTTTCATGTAGTTCACTTTTTAGTCTCTTCATCCTTTTTATTTTTGCTTTTTTTTAAATTTAACCTTAGCTTTCTTTGTATCCATGTCATCTGATTTGCATTTTTTTTATGCTGCCCTTTCTTTAGTGTTTTCCAGCTTTCCCCCTACACACAGAGCTCCTCCTTCTCTTTTATTGCTCCTGCAGCACCCATAACTTGCAGGGGATGCGAGCGAGCACTGGCATTCATTCATTATTTTGCTCTGTGTGCATTTGTATTTTAAAACTTGGTCACAATCAGTCATCCAAGTGAAAGTCCAACAACAGAATGTCACTGAAAGCAGATTTTTTTTTTTTCTGTGGTTCTTTAAAAAGTTATAATATTTTAATATTTAGAAACAGCTGCTCATACTTTATCAAATTTAAACTTCTGTCTATCTGTCAACTTAAATTTTAATCAGTTTTACTACTTCAGAAATCTGGATCCTCTTTAGATAGTCTATAAGACCCCATACATCTAACAGATACATGCACTCACCCTTACCTCATCCAGATGTAGAGCTGTGGAAGTAAAGCAGATTGTGGCGCAGACTGTTTCAGAACACCACATTCATGCCTCCTGCTTTGAGTTTTTAACTGTAGGCTGTGTATTAATTCCATTGCCGTGTATGAATTCCTGTGTTGGTACACATCTTTCAAACCTCAATTTTGCTGCCGTTTCCCTGATCAGCTGGCGTGTGCACTCCTGTCGTTGTTGAACATGCCCCAAGACCCATGCTGAGTTTTCTTTGTCTCAAGTGTATTTATCATGTGTCTGTCCACGCTGACAGTTATTGTTTAGGAGAGCTGCAGGCTTCTGTCAGCATGTACAATGACAACTGATATGGAAGTGTCTGTGCATATGTGAATGTGTGGCTGAGCACTGCTCCTTTGTTTGGTGAGGGGGAGGCTGAACCTACGGTCCCCTTTGTTCCCGTCCCTCTGGCTTCCTCTCAGGGACCTATGCAGTAGTTGTGACTAAGGGCTCAGCAGTCTTCGTTATATTGGTCATATTTTTTGAGTCATTATTTTTTTTTACAGTTTTGAACGTTTTCCAAACATGTCCATGTGGTTAAGACTGTTCTCCGATTAGTATAATTCTTGCTTATTTAGGACATAAGATCACACTTCCCACAAATTCTGATCATTGTCAGAAGGTTTGGATTTTCTACAGGTCTTAATTTGTCTTATAGAACTTTGCAATCTGGGGCTTGTGTACTGCTTATTTTCTGTTGCGTCCATTGTTATAAGAAACTACCAGATACATTATTAGAGTAATGAGAGACTTAAAGGTGCAGAAATTTTTTAGTCATTAATTTGGTAGAAATGCATTTTGTAGTTGGTGCATTAAGACAGAAATTCTATTATCTCATTGTAACTTCAGTGTTTGAGGTGTTCAAGTAGCATATGCAAAGTGGACACACGTAATAAAGTCAAGAAAAGACTCATTTTATTGGTGATGAGATTGCCTAACTGCAGCTGTGGTGATCCTTCTGTGCTTTTTACATGCTACCCTCTGTGTGGTCCACAACTGCAAGCACACATAGACTCTGATTTTCATGCTTTTTAAAATCAGTTACTTTTTTCTGTTTTCGCAATCTATTTCACTTGTGCATCTGTTTTTCAATGTAAACATAACATGAATTTCCACCCCATCTACCCTTGGAAGTGCACACGTGTAGCATTAGTCTGTAAAGTGCTGACTGAGGGGAACAGTGCAGCTGCAGGACGACAGTTTTGGCAACACTAACCGAGTGCCATGGTGACATGAGAGAGAGAGGAGGGCAAAGAGTTGAATAGTCAGTGAGAAGGGAACAAAGAACAGGAGAGGAAGAGAGGCTACCAGTCTCAGTTTAGGTGGTCTTACAATAAAGCGTGAAGAAAAAGTTTTTGTAGGATGTAAACTGTTCCTACTTTTTTTGTTCTTTGAAATGTAGTGTGTTAGTTTATTGGCATCCAAGCATTTGCGTAGATGAGCACAAACTGTCACTCCCCCTCTTTGTCCCCCCCTCGCTCTTTGCTCCATTTGAATTCTCACTACTATCATGTGACAATTAAAATATGACGTCAAAGTATTGTTTTCATTGTTTCATTGGTGGCTGTGGCTTTTTTTTGCACTTGTCAGTTAGATATACTAGGATGTCTATAATTAGCTACAAATCATTTATTGTGTATTTTGCGTGCTCTGCTCCCCCCAGTGGGCAAATGTTGTAGGTTTAAGTCCTCACAGTACTGGAAAAAAATGTCATTTTTTTCCATAGAAGATATGAATTAAACACATTAGTCACCCCCCACCTAGTGGTGAGTGATATACCCTCAAAATGATATCATAATATTTCAAGAAAATTTGTAATAAACAATATTTCTAATAATATTTTTAAAAAAAGCTTTTCCAGTGAGCTACTGTCACTGATGTAATACCTCGTTTGAAGTGTGATTGTAGTGCTGCAATGTGCCAGCAGCAACCTTATTGTGGAACAGTAGTGACAAAGCACAAGTCGAACCGAAGGACAAAAGTTACCTATGTAGTATTTACCATAAACATTTTAACTATAGATTGCTTAAAAATAACTGAAATAACTTAACCTTGTAACTATTTGCTGCTGTGAGTGTTAGCATTCAGCAGACAGTGAGTGATGATGTGCACGTGCACACAGAAGTCCAGGTTTTATTCAGCCCTTCCTCCCATAAAGCGTCTGTTTCTGCTGTCCGTGTGTGGGTGTCTTGTGGTAATTTGTGAGGCCACAGTGTTCCCAAATGCTGCTGACTCTGGCACGTGAGCACTCTGCAGGAGGAGCCCACTCCATTTCAGTACATTCATCAGGTTACTTTCTGTTTTTAAATGACAACTCCCACATCAGTACTCTGTTGAGAGAGCGAGAGAGAGATTACACTGCTGGTCTTTAAATTGTGTCCAGATGTGTTTGGATACTTGAAAACTTTTGCATGTGTTTGTTTGTTTTTAGTATTATGTGTCATAGTCAGGTTAACTCTGTTTAGCATGCAGCATGGCACCAAACAGGTTTTACAATATGTGCTGGTTTATAACATCAGTATTCAAAAACCAAAACCTCTGAAACTACCATCACTCCCGTTGGACTGACTGTTCAGTGTGTGAGTAGACTTTCATACTGTTTTACTTGACTTGTCATGCAAGGTGAAATGTTTTCTATATAATACATTTTTTCACACTTAGCAATCAAGTAGAGATTTGAATCCAGGTCTAGACGTTGCATGTTAGCGCCACAAATTGCAACACAGAAGTTGAAACGGACTCAGCAATGTTAACCTTTATTTCATGCATTCAGTCTTTATTTTTTTGTTAGACTGCATAGTATTTCACAAAATCAGTTAAATATATTGACTTTTCTTCAGTTTGTATTTCCATTTGATACTTAAATTTGTTTAATGACTAAACTTTGTAAAACATTATAGATTGATCCCGTTGACCAAAGGCACTCCTGTTATGTTAGTTTTCCTCAAACTGAACTAAGCTTTTTAAGTGACGTAAAAGCGAACATCAGGCTGTAGCTCCTGAGGTAGAGCAGGCCATCTACTGATCGAAAGGCTGGTGATTCGATCCCTGGCTCCCCCAGTCTGCATATGTTGGGCAAGACACTAACCCCAAGTTGGTCTCCAATGCATCCATCAGAGTATGAATGTGTGTGAATGGGTGATTGTGGCATGTTGTATAAAAGGCTTTGAGAGCTCTGGCAGAGTAGAAAAGTAAAAAATACATAAGAATCGGTCCATTTATAAAGAAGCACTTAATAACAAGACAACAACCTATTTTTATAGCAAAACCTTTAAGTTATGGATTTATACAGCTTGATCTTCATAATTGTTGAAAACCAAAACACAATGGGAAGAATGCAAGTCAGAGTTCTCAGTCAAGTTTAACAGTCTTATGATGCAATGACAATGGCTACAAACAAATGAGTGGAAGGACCAGAGTTCCCCATTACAAACCTAACAGGAGAGTAAATTTAATGACAGGAGAAACTATGAAAACATGAGGGTTTCCACATTTAACAAACCTCCACATTTCTGCTGAGCCCCTGAACACTCACATGAAACAACTTTCATGTGGGTGTGTGTGGTTTCTGACATAAGGCATAATTACTATGATATATGGGCTCTTCACTTGTGATTAATAACCATGCAGTCACCAGCTGCACTGCTACGGTGTTTATGTGGTGTGGTTATGAGTACAGTTCCTGTGCATCATTTGCATAAAGAGAATGTGTGCATGTTAAGGATTGAATCGAAAATTCAATGTGAATGTGGTAACTTTTGTACGTGGCGATGTAGGAATTTCAAGAGAGATAAGATATACCTTTATTAGTCCCACAAGGGGAAATTTCATGTTAAGGCTGCCGACCTATCGCACGCAATGGCGGCGCCATCTTACCCTCCGACCATACATACATTACACAAAAACATCACATGGGGAAGACAGGTCAGAGGGGTATAACAATGGAAAATACACCACATGAGGAAAGATAAGGAGAAAAAAATAACTCCCCCCAGACTGAGCTCCAACAGGGAGATCAGTTTGAGAACAGAAAAAAACCACCTCTGCACATAGCACATGAAAAAACTCTTAATACACCAAAGAAACACATGACAAGCAACAGGGATGGGTAAAGGGTGAGAGACAGCCAATGTAGACAGTACATCCGGGCCTGCAGCATAAGCGCTGGTCTCCTTGATCCACCGTCCGCATCGGAGGGGAATAAGCGTCGAAGGCGTTTGGAGGGGGAGGGGGGATGAGTGTACATCTGCATGTGTATATATGTCTGTGTGCGTGTGTGTGTGTATGTCCAGAGTTCAGCTGAGACAGTGTCCTTCGCCCTGCCAGGCTAAGTAAACAGTCTTCCAGCCAACCCAGGTGGCCTTGCATAGAGAGGGAAGAACAGTCAAACCACAGTCGTTATCAGGGTGTTGTTGTTCAGCTCCAGCCTTGAGACCACAGCTGGCGCCAAAGGGGTATCCGCATGAAGTGATGGTGGTTTTTACTTTACTGCGAACAACTCATATGAATTTCAAAGCTGTTCTAACAGTCCGACACTGGTCTCTCACTCTCCTGTTGGAGAGCTGTGAGTTTCTCCATGATGTGATCCAATTTGCCCTCAGAGGTGTTATTCCGAGCGAGCCCCTCCAAGATGTAATCCAGTTTGCACTCAGAGGTCTTATTCTGAGTATTCACGGCAGCCGTAACCTTCTCCACGATCTTATCCATGCTGCACTCAATGAGCCCATTTTGAGAAACTCGCGCCTCGTCCCATCGTTTCAGTCCCAGCGGGCAGCCTTGTGGGGGTTTGAACAGCCGGTTCCGCTTTCTTAATTCTTCGATAAGCCAGGGCCAAGCCAGCTCCGATCAGCCAGAACCCTGTTACCATGGTTCCGAATAGGTAGATATCTTCAGCACTCAGGCTCACCCAAGCCCAGACTTCTCGTTGAGAAAAGGGTGTCAATTGCATTTAGGGACCAGTTGATCAAATCCATAATTCCTCTTTTAGGTTTTAGAGAACAGACTGTGAGAGAGTGTTCCAGGGAAAAGTAATACAAAAAACACGAGACTAGACGAGGACATAAGAGGCTAAGCAGGGAAGCTAAGGGAGAGGAGAGGAGGAGGAGAGGAGAAAAGTGCGACCGCCTTCGCCAAGAGCAAGAGAATGCGATAACTCGAACATGGTGATGTCAGATTTTGAAATTGATACAATAAGTGTGTCTACTAGGAGGCTGCGAGGTACCATGCATTTTTGTGTATGGTTGTGCAAAGTAGTATTTCTAAATGATCAAGTAATCAACACTCTGTCTGCAGCTGTAGACTGATGGTTGAACTGCAGGGCTGAGGGCAAGTTATACTGTATGCATATATCATGTACATATGAACTGTTGTACACAGTAATTGTAATACTTGTTTTTTGTTTGTTTTGTTTTTTCCTAGCCCTTCCTCCAAAGCCAACCAAGCCTCAGCAGCCCTCCTCGGTCGCAATGGCAGGGGGCAGCAGCAATGTCGCCAAGGATGGAGGAGCAGGAGGCTCCTTACAAGAGGCCGAATGGTACTGGGGTGACATATCCAGGTAGCAAACACTGTGTTATTGACAGCAAAATCTGTGAGAGCTTAACACAGATCAAGTGACATTGTTAGGTTACATGAAATGTAGATGTTTTGTAAGG
Source organism: Oreochromis niloticus (assembly GCF_001858045.2). Lineage (NCBI taxonomy): Eukaryota > Metazoa > Chordata > Actinopteri > Cichliformes > Cichlidae > Oreochromis > Oreochromis niloticus. The sequence goes on along the minus strand of NC_031981.2, from coordinate 24,863,798 downwards.
CTTGGCCCCTCCCCCAGCAACACAAGACCTGCACTGACACAAACTAAAGGCATGTTCTATGTGCAGACATGGTCAGCACATTTTAGACATCTTAAAAAAGCAAATATGGGTATTATCAGTGCTTTACCTGTTGTCAGAGAACAAAATAATAGGAGTTGTAGTTGTGCCACAGTTGGTCAGTGTCTGACATTGATGTTTGTTTGGTTCTAAGCCACCAACATGTTAAAGAGTCTCAAAATGACCAGTAACACTTATTTTTCATTAGGGTAAATATTATATTTGTCATTGTTGTCTGGTGGCTTTGGAATTAGCATTTCCTGTTTACCATGTTGTTTAGCATGTTGTTTAGCATCAATTGAATCTTAACTTAGAGTATCAGGTTATTATTCTTTGTTAGACATCACAGCACGGTCTGTCCATCTATGCTGCAGGACAACTTTGACAGTGAGCTTAAAGTCTATAGCTACAGTAGGGGTAGGGCTCCACGAGTTAAAGACTGCAGGATAGAGTAGAGTTTTCTATATGCTTTATGTCATACTCAGTCATATTAGTCAACTATATGGTGTAATTCTATGTTTCTTTGGTTGGTTTGTTTGTTTTATATGTCGATATATTTTGAAACTTTGATATACTCTGACCACCAGAGATAATTGACAAGTTTATTTCTCAGCTAGGTAAATTGTCTTTACTGTTAAGGTCACTGCTTTACTTTAAGTGCAGGTTAGCTGTTAGCCAAAATCCACACACAGTGATAACCACACCTACAGTGCAGACAGTCAGTCTGCCACTCACGTACTTATCCTCAGCTGAGACACTGCTGGCTAGGATCACCCCTCCCTGCACTGCTAATTGACGGATTGTTTACGTTGAGGTGTGTGGTTATAAAGAAAGTTCTACTCGCCTGCCACTGATAATTGAAGGCAGACTTTTCCAAATGAACACCATCTGTGCATGGATCACTCAACCAAGTCAAACACCCTTTTTTTTTTTCTCTGTTTCTCTTATCTATTTTGTCTTCAGGGAGGAGGTGAATGATAAGCTCAGAGACATGCCTGATGGGACTTTCCTGGTTCGGGACGCGTCTACTAAGATGCAAGGCGACTACACGCTAACGCTAAGGTAAAGCCACTACACACAGACCTTTATGTCTATATCAGAGCATCTGAATGATGTGTTTTAAACCGCACAAAGATTTCTACAAGCTCGAGAGTGGTACAGCACTTCTGATCCGCTTTAATGCCGTTTTCCTTTAGTTAACTGCAAGAATGTAGACTTGAGATGGTTCCTATAAGTGCTTTGTGGATAATAAAGAATAATAGAGCCTTACCTGCCTTCTGGACATATTTTAAACTCATACTGCCAGAGTCAGAGCGTGCTGCTGCTATTATTTTGTTTTTTGTTGTTTTTTAGCATTGCATAGTAATAGTGGACAATTTTAGGTTTGATTTTTGGGCAGGGTTGGTCATACACTGCTCTAAAAGAATGAAAGGAACACTCCTTAATCAGAGTACAGGGTCAAGGCAGTTAAACTTCTGGGAAATTGATTTGGTCATTTAAGTAGCAGAGGGGGTTGTTTGTCAATTTCAGCTGCTTTGATTTGAATGAAATTAACTACAGGTGCACTAGAGGGGCAAAAAGAAGAATGGGTTTATAGGCATATTTTCCACCTCATCTTTTCTGATCGTTGTTTTTGTTTGGCTAGTGTCAGTGTGACTACTGGTAGCATGAGATGATACCAAGTCCCCTATGGAGGGTTAGGGTCCAACTCCTCCAGGATGACACATCAGTGTGTACAGTTGCTAGGTTTCCTGTGTCTCCCAACATCTCAAGAACATGGAGGACATTAGTGTGAATGTCTCTGGCCCAACAATCAGAAATGGACTTCACTGCTTGCACCGTGGAGTCTGAGCTGGGCTTTTCATAGATAAGAGCAGGTTCACCCTGAGTGCCTGTAACATCAGCATGACTAGTTTAGTGGTGGGTCAGTGATGGTCTAAAGAGCCAAACCTAAGGAGAGATTGACAGGCCTCCACTGGGTGGGCAACAGCACACTGAGTGCCGTTTGGCATCAGGATGAAATCCTCGGACCGCTTGTACAAGCCCCCAGGACCCTACGCTGGTGCATTGGGTCCTGGGATCCTCCTGGTGCTTGACAATGCTCAGCCTCATGTGGCAAGAGCTTGGTGGCAATTCCTGAAGGATATCATTCAATTCAGTTTTAGTTATATAGGACGAAACCACAGCAGTAGCCACCTGAAGTCGTTTTATAGGATGAAGGAATTGATACCATGGTCATGCTTGCCTGACCTAAATCCAACGTGGCTGGGTCGCACCTCAGACTGTCCAGGAGCTTAATGATGCCCTGCTCCAGATCTGGGAGGAGAGTTCCCATCCAACACCATCTGTCAACTGATTTAGGAGCATGCCCCAATGTTATCAGGCATGCATAGAAGCACGCGTAAGCCATAAAAACTGGGTATCATTTTTAGTTGCTGCAATAAAACTGACTTGCCGACTGCGTCATTTTGTTACTTTGAATTCATCCTCTGAAAGCTGAGAATTTTCATTTTCATCAAAGCGCATGGTATCCTTTTGTTCCCAGCAGATTACCCAGTCTATATCAGTATAGAAATTAGCGTGATTTTTTTCCCCCCACTGAGATCTGATGTGTGTTTTGATGGAATAGAATACATACTTAAAATGAATTCTTTTCTACCTCTGTGTAGTTTTTGTTTTGTTTTGTTTCACTGTGTGTCCCATGATAACTCAGACTGAACGTAATCTTAATGACTAGTTCATTTTATGACTTTCAGACAGAGATGAATAAAACCTATCAATGATGTCAACTGACAGCAGAACAATTCAGTACACTAGCATAGGATAAGTATGTTTGTTTAGGAAATACATTTTTAACTTGAATTATTTAGTATAATTCTCTGTTTAATCTTTGTATGATTATTTCTTTTCAAACCTGGTGACATATTTTAGCCTTGTGTTTCAGTTCTACCTTCTTTCTGCTTTACCATCAGCTAAACTTTAACATTTCAGGGTAATGGTCAATAATAAGACTAAAATGGACTCTGTTGAAGTGTTTTTTTGTTGTTGTTTTTTAGGGGCAGGGCAGGAAATAGGAAGCCATTCTCTGATGCATAGTTTAGCAAAGAGTGTTTGGTGGCTAAGATGTGATTTTTTTTTTTTTTTTTTTTTTTTTTTTTTTTTTTTTTTATTTTGGAGGGTCATTAATCTCAAACGGGCAGGTCAGGAAAAACCAAAGATCCTGCCTGGGAGTCATACCATGCCCAGGTGTCATAGAAGCTATGGTGTATAAATATTTGTACACCACATGTTCAAATGTTTGAAGACGTGTATATAAATTGAGAACCTGTCTGTTTTAGAATGCATTGCCTGTCTCTTTAAGCCTTTGTTTGTTATTCTGTTATTCAGGAAAGGGGGCAATAACAAGCTGATAAAGATCTACCACAGAGATGGGAAGTACGGCTTTTCTGACCCCCTGACTTTCAGCTCAGTGGTGGAGCTCATCAGCCATTACAGACATGAGTCACTGGCTCAATACAACACCAAGCTGGATGTCAAGCTCATGTACCCCATCTCCCGCTTCCAGCAGGTACACTCCCTCCTCATGATCTTTTGATAGTTTTCCTAACAGTATCCTCTTGAACACCACCAACAAACGTTCCCTGTATACCCACTGACTTGCTCTTAGTGTTTCCACTTTAAACTGCAGCAGCAGCTACATGATACCTGCTCACTGAAATGTTGCCCTTTTGGCTGGCTCCTATGACACACTCAATTGCACGCACCAGTGATGAAAGGGCAGGTTTAGCCAGTCATTACTCAGAACTATGCAAGATTAGCCAGAATGCACACCTGGGCTTACACCTGGGGCATTGTGGGTGGTTTATTAACGAGCCTGTTCAGGAGTCACCCTTGGTAAGGAGAACAGGGGTAATGGGAATAAGTGTGTGTGCATGCATTTGTTTTTCCCTTTGGCCTTTTATTACAAATGGCTTTTTATTTTACTCTCCAGCTTTTTCCTTGTCAGTTTCTGCAAGTCACTGTCTCTAATGCTCCTTTCTCCGACTCACTCTCAGGACCAGCTGGTGAAGGAGGACAACATCGATGCAGTGGGGAAGAAGTTGCAGGAATACCATAATCAGTACCAGGAGAAAAGCAAAGAATATGACAGACTGTATGAAGAGTACACCAAGACATCACAGGTATATTCATACTCATGTCTAACAAATGCGTTGCTTTTTTTGCACGTCTGTTTTTGGTTTGTTTGTTTTTGGGGCTTTTTTGGTGTGTCAACTACTCATCTTGTCCTGCAGGAGATCCAGATGAAGCGAACCGCTATTGAAGCCTTCAATGAAACCATCAAGATTTTCGAGGAGCAATGCCACACGCAGGAGCGCTACAGCAAGGACTACATTGAGCGTTTTAGGCGTGAGAGCAATGATAAAGAGATTGAGCGCATCATGATGAACTATGAAAAGCTTAAATCTCGCCTCGGAGAGATCCACGACAGCAAGATGCGGCTGGAGCAGGACCTAAAGACGCAAGCCATGGACAACCGGGAGACGGACAAAAAGATGAACAGCCTAAAGCCTGATCTCATACAGCTCCGCAAAATCAGGGATCAGTATCTAGTGTAAGTATAAAAAGACGAGAGAAAAACACGAGCAATGGCATTAGTACAGAAAGCAGGTCAAAGCAGGTCAGCATTAAAAACCTACTGACCTGGAACAGGATCCTGGTTTTCATGTGTTTATATTGTTCATGCTGTACATCTATGGGATGGCTACACACACTTGAAAGTCAAATGGGGAGTTATTAGATGTGGTTGAAAAAACTCAAACGTCAGAGGAATCATTTCCACTGAAATAATTGTTTTTTTATTATTTTTCTGTTATTGTCATATGGACATAAAAGAAAATCTGACTCATCGTTGTTCTAGAGCCAAAAGCACATCAAGTGGCTCAATCAGAAACTTGTTTTAGTTTAGGGAAGGTCCAGTTCAACTCAATACCAGAGTGCCTGCTTTATTTCCAGGAACAAGTTAAGCAGTGTTTCAGCAGAACATCCTAAATTATTCTGTGAGGACATTTTGCCAATTTCAGTCTTGTGCCTGTTCACTATAACGTAAACAAATTTCAAACAGATTCCTAGCAGTAACAATGCTTCTCTCTCTCTACTTCTCTTTAGCTGGCTCAATCATAAAGGAGTTCGCCAGAAACGAATTAATGATTGGCTGGGAATCAAGAATGAGAACACAGACGAGTGAGTCTCTACTTGCTTCGCTGCAACCCAAACACTGTTACTTTACTTACATAGAGCAACTGTTCATTTAAAGAGCAGAAAATATTATTTCTTTGGTGCAATTTCTCAATGTATTGCATATGTATGTGGTTGCAGAGGTTACTTTGTGAGTGAGGAAGATGAGAACTTGCCTCACTATGATGAGAAGAACTGGTTTGTGGGGGATCTGAACAGGACACAGGCAGAGGAGCTGCTCCTGGGGAAGCCAGATGGAGCTTTTCTTATCCGAGAAAGCAGCAAAAAAGGGTGCTATGCCTGCTCTGTAGTGTGAGTACATGCAACACATGACTGAAGTGATGTGCGTTTTACTTTACATACCCATACCTTCTGAAGTCAAGAGTGACATTTTTGTCTTCCTTTGTTTGTACACAAGGAGAAAATGTTGGGACACCTTTCAAAATATTGCACATCGAGACAAACACCAGTGCCAACAACAACATTAGGCATTCGTATTATATACATAAGAAGTTGTTAAAATAGAATCAGAAGTTGCAATAAAGCTACAACTTTTACTTTTATTCACTCTCAGGCTTTTGCAGCACATCTTTAAGACACGAAATATTTGAATGCTTCAGAAAAGAAGCTGATTATTTTATTGCAGATGATGATAGGGCTTTTTAAAGTCTGCAGCACACTGTGATTCTACACTGTGCGTTTGAGGGAACCAAAAAAACAGTTTTGGACACAAAACTGTGGTGGAGGTGGGCGATATGAGGAAAATGTAATGCGCAATATTTTTTAGCTATATCGTGATACACGATATACATCGTGATATGTCTTGACCCCCATTGGTACTGTGGGCAAAGTGTGCCGCATAGAAAATCTTCCAGTTCAGACAGGGGATTAATGATGCGTTCACAGCATGTGGGAGGAAAAACACTCACAGTGAATTACATGCTGATTGCTTTCTATTTCCATGGCAACCTGTAGTCGATGGTTACGATAAAGCCACTTATATGTCCATGTCTATATATTTAGACTGAACCCAATAACATGGTAACTTTGTAAAAGTCAGTTTAAAAGCATGCTATAACAAGATAATAGAAGAGCCAGAGGCAGAAGCATGTTAAAGTACAAAATATGTTTTAAAATGCAGAGATTTGATCTTTTAAAGTAGTGTTGTTGTTAGCTGTTGTCTTCCCCCAACCCACACTTTTGTTAGATACTGAGTGAACTCTGAGAACAGGAGGGTTTGATTCCAAAATGTTTATTTTTCTTATTGTCAGTATTGACTAAGAGGCTTCCTCTTGGGAGGGAGTAGTTTGAGAGAATTAATGGAAAAGGTCATTTTTCATGGAACCAACTACTGAAACCACCAACAAGTCCACTGAGTCAAAACTCTTAAATCACTACACTAAATTAACATTTGAAAAAATACTGAATGTAACCAAAATAATGAAACTGATATGATTTCCATAATTTTATTTTATTTTTTTATCCCTGGGAGTTTAGTAGTAGAACAAAGCTAGTTGGAAGAAACTGAAAATGCAGAAAGAAAGCACTGAATGACAAATAAGTAACCTCAAAAAGGTCTTAACTAAAGTACCTCTCCTGTGTGTCTCCTAAGTGTGGAAGGGGAGGTGAAGCACTGTGTCATCTACAGTACACCACGTGGCTTTGGCTTTGCTGAGCCATACAACCTCTACAGCAGCCTGAAGGACCTGGTGCTCCACTACCACCAGACCTCCCTGGTGCAGCACAATGACTCACTCAATGTGCGCCTAGCCTACCCTGTCTACGCACAGATGCCCTCTGGACGAAGATGAACCCCAACCAACGATGCTAAACAACTACCCCCAGAAGGACGACACATTTTACCGTCTTCAGGATAAAGGAGAAAAGGGAGTGTTATGAAGCTTGGTGGTGGTGGTGGTATTGGTTGAATTACAAAACAACCCTGTATCCAGACCTGATGAACATCGATACAATTTTAACATTTGCTGCAACACACACATCAGCCACCTTGGAGTTATATATTTTTACAAGAACAATTTTGGAGGGCATTCTTTCTAAAGACTGCTTGATTTGCACAAGGAAGTTTTAAATGTTTGTGAATGTGAAAACAAAAGTGACCGAAGGAAGGAAATGAAGTAGGAGACGTCAGAGTTTCAGGTTGATCCCGCTGCTACCTAAACTCCAGCTCAGACTTTATACCAGAAACTCAAAACTACAAGAATGACAACAAAACATTCCCATCAGACTTTTTCTTTGTTCCCATCATTTTTTCCTCCCTTTTCTTTTCATCAGATGGTGTAACTTTGAAATATATTTTTGGAGATTTTTTTTAAGAGGTTTCCTTTTGTTTTCACTTACTTTGAAATGATGTCAAGAGTCTGTTCTCTGTCCCTCTCCATACAAAAAGATAAAACGATGTAGCATAAAAGACAAAGCATTAGGTGTTCCTTTATAGAGAGAGTAGACTGCTGCTGCTGAGGGATTTGGGGGGAGGGGGGTGCACAAGTGACACAGAAGGTTTTTTTTGTTTTTCTTTTTAGTCTCAAAGACTAAAGCCTTGCTTGTATAAACTAATTGTTTTGTTTTTATTATTGTTTTTTAACATTGCTTTTTATTATAGTCCTGTGAAAAAGTATTTGTACCACCCTTTTTTTTTTTTTTTTTTTTTTTTTGTTTGGGGGGGGCATGTCACACTTAAATGTTTCAGATTATCAAACAAAAACTACTAAATATCCAAGTAAGTGCAAAATGTAGTTGTTAATTTATTAAAGGAAAAAAATATTCAAACCTACATGTCTCTATGTTTAAAAAAAAAAAAAAATAAAAAAAAAAATTGCCCTCCACCCTTGCTAATTCATGAGTTTACTGCCAGATATGGAAGTTTGTGAATTAAAGTGAATTAGAAAAAAAAAAAAAGCAAGACATCATGCTACGATCTAAAGGAACTTGAACAGATGAAAAACGAAGTCACTGACGTCTGTCTGTCTGGAAAGGGCTACAAAGACATTTCTAAGGGAATCCAGCGAACCATGGTGAAAGGTTGGAATAGTGAACCTTCTCATGAGTAGCCATCCTGCCAAAATTACTCCAAAAGCACATCAACGACTTAGTCAGGGGTTCTTAAAAGAACTGCATGTAAAGTACTACAGACGTCACTTGCTTCAGTTCAGGTCAGCATGTATGATTCACTAATAAAACAGGGCAAAAATGGCATCTATGGGCATGTTCCAGGCCAGGAAGGTTTGAATAACTGCTTTTTTTCCCTTGAACATTGAAGTATTTTAGAACCTGCATTTTGCATGTTCTAAGACACCCATTAGTCTAAGATTAAAACTTGCAGGCTCTGAAACATGAAAGCGTGACAAATGTGTTTTTGGAAAAAAAAAAAAAAATCAGGAATGGGAAGAATACTTTTTCACACCACAGTATGTGTAAATGGCAACAAATCACAACCAGAGACCAAAGTTGGTGTGAAGGGGAGGATAAAGCATCTGTTGGGTTTTTCTTTCTTTCTTTAATTTTCCCATCTTTGGTGAATGCAAATGGGTGAAGATAAGCAATGATGTGTTTAAGGCCACACATAAAAATGAGTTTCAGGCCGTGTGCTTCAGCGACAAATAGACTTTTTTTTTTTTTTTTATAAACCAAAGGGTACATGAACCCCACAACCTTCAAAGCACTTAAACAAGCTCCATTTGTAATCTCAGCGCTAACAAAGTTTTGGCTGTGTTACGCCAAAGGGGATGAGTCAAAGGAGGTGTAATTAGCAGCTAAAGCTACATGGCATCTTTTGGCTAATTTCTAAACCCCAAATTTTTTTTTCTTCTCCTGAGACAAACTGATAGCTGAAATAAATGGAAACATTTTTGCTTCGTTTTCTCCAAGCTCTTTCTTTTTTTCATGCTTCAGTGTAAAGGTAAAGCGTAATCATCCGGCCTAGCTGCTTACAAACTGTGATAATGGTGACACTGAATTTACCCTATGCAAAAATGATTTCATTTGCATTACCTGTGATAAATTTGTGCCAATTTGCTTCTTTGATATTATCTTTCTATATAATTGGGACGTGAAAATTTCACTTTGAATTTGGTCTGAAGACAGCATAAGGCACATTAAGGTTAACTGGTAAAGGGTTCCTTTCCCAGCCTTTGAAAGGCTAAGCTTGGTGAAAAATGTTGCCATTAAAGCTGAAACCCATTTTATGTGTGGTTTAAACAAAGAAAAGAGCAAATGCAATGTGACTGTAGGCTGAAAAACTGGGGTGTTTTTGTTTGAACACCTTCAGAAAAAAAAAATATAAGCTTTTACTAAATGTTTATGTATAAAGAGCACAGGCACACAAAGTCCATGTCCTGAGCTGAAGATACAGGCTTTAGAAGAAAATCTGAAAACTTGAAAGAATGTGCAATCTAGCTTTGTGTTTAATGTAGTTCAGCAGTTAGTGTGAGATGCACTAAAGTTGGAGATAATCACAGTTAAGCTGTTGGAGTGAAATTCCCTTTCTGTCTGATTGCTGATAGCGTTTGGCTTTTATTTAAACCCAAAACAACATGCTCTGTGCATGACTTTCTAACCAGTGGATCCACTTTCTGTCAATGACTTGATAAAAAGAAAAATATCTTCAAACACTGAGGAGAGCTACAATACACGACCAAGTTAGATTCTATTCCCCCAGAAAATGAATACACAGCACAGTAAAGCATCTTCTCATAGTGATCAAGTTGACTTATCACTGCCTGACTGATAATATGGAGCTTTTAAAAGGTCGTAATGGAAATCAAAGCAGAGATGTGATTCTCAATTCACTCTAATCTTAAAACTAATCACACTGGTTAGGCATTAGCTTCTTTTTTTTTTAAACTGGAAAGGGCATCTCATAAAAAAAAAAAAAGAAAAGGCTACAAAGTTAGACAAAGCACCCCTCTCTCTTATTGTCATCTTTAAGATTTTCCCAGTTTGATAAGCTTGGCCACAAACACACAGAGAGACCAAGAAAAGTGTCCCGTTTTAGAAAGAGTGCTATTGTTTGGAAAGTGCAAAGGAATTATTGTGATGAAATCATAGAGCCTTGTTTGTGCCCACTGTGTGTTTCTCCAGCCATCTCTGTCTTCTTCAAACTATTGGAGTCTGCTCACTGTTATCTACCATAACCCTCCCTCCATTACAGCCCACTAGTCTGCTGACAATAGGTAGATGAACTGGGAGAAGTGAGGTTTGTGGAGCTGAAAGCCATGGGTGGTGAAAGTTTCTCTTTCTTCTTTTTAAAACTACAGAATGAATCGTTTCAAATTTTTAAGTGTGGCAGTATTCAATCTAAATTGACCTGTTCTAAGGCTTATCAAGAAGGTGTAAACCTGCTTCAGTAAATCTCTTAAGACTGCAAGTCTGTTTAGTTTCCACACAAATTCACAAGTAGTCATAATAGAATAAAATGGAAGTGTATATAGAAATCACTTCTCACTGCTCAAAAGTTACACAAAAGCAAACTGGCTCAACTGCTAAATTGTATGTCATGTCTGACAGACCACTTCAAAAAATTGGTGCCAAATTTACTTGATCTATCAGCCCAAGTTTTTCAGTTCAGCTAAGAATAGCAGCCATAAGTAGAAACCCAACGTAACTTTTGCAGCATGAAGAATTTGGGGAGATTAGCTGTGTCCTGTTTCAGGGGGTTTTTGTAATATACAAGTTTTAAGACACTGCTGCAGTGGGAAGGAGTTTCTCAGGCTTATATGTGCGTTTCTGTAGATCTTTGGATTGTTGGGCTTCCAGTTCTATTGCAAACTATGTATTTTGCAGTTTTGCAACTGTATAAATTTAATGAGATTTTAGATTTTTTTTTTTTGATTTTTTTTTTTTTGCATCTTATTGTTTTAGTTTGGTATCAATGTTTTTGTTTACTGTCCGTAAGTATCTAATCTTATTATGGCCATATTGTGAGAATTTACAATTACACTGTGGTGAATCTTCTGCAAATGCTTTTTTGCAGAGGTGCAGGTTTAGCCTTCCCTTTTTCAAATCAGCCTCTGAACTGGACACGGCCTCAGAGTTTTGCTTTCTTGGATTAAGTCACAGGTTATCTTTGCTTTTTACATGGTGGTTGTCAGTATAATCTTGAACGTACAGCGAGGTTGGTCCAGTGTGTTTTCATTTGTTTTCTTAATCCGAAGCACCTCAGTCACGTTCATCTAAAATCAACACATACTATTGCTAACTCTCAAGGTGCTATCGGGAATGCAGGCACATTTGATTCGACAGACTTTTTCTATCATAGTTTCTGGTCATTAACCCTCAGGTCTTTTTTCCAAGTTTACCGTAGAAGCTACCACACAACAAAGCCAGCGTTTTGAGGGGAAAAAATCAGGTTAAATCAGGGTTTTTGTGCATGGATACTTCAGTCACTCATCAATTAATGTAGGCCCATGACTTTGACTTTTTAAATGTCCCACCTTTAACAGTCTTGTAGATCATCGGTTCCCATAATTAGATGCAGCATCATCACCAAATGGATGTCATGGTCTTTCTTTCCCCTCAGTCAACATACGGTCTAGGTTTTTGTTTGTTTAGGTTTTTTCCCTGTTACCAGACTTTTGTGTTTTGCATAGGGAACTCAAACATCCCTAAGTCTATTACTTGAACTGTATTGCATTGCTCACTGTTGAATGTCTTTATATAAAATGATACATTTATTAAAGAAAAAATTTAAAAAGCAAATAGTTCCCTTTTGTTTTCTGGTGAGCAGGGATGAGGTTTGTAGTGTATGTACAGTATTTGTTACAGGCAAATGTAGAGCTACTTTGGGAGGGAAGAAGGTGCCATTTGAAACTTTTCTCAGATGTGTTTCGATTGTCACATAGGGCTTGACTGAAATTGCACACATTTACTGGTGATGTCTGCGTATGCATCCAGAGTCACATTTACAGAGATGTCATATATATGATATATCTTTATATGTATATAGAGTTTAAAGGAGTAACAGTTTGAAGGGTTGTTTTAGTCGCCGTTTGACCATTCCCCCCCCCCTCAAAACACATTAACGCCAAAGATTTAAGTTCTTGATGTTTGTTGATGATTGGAAAAATGAATGTTTCAGTAATAGAAACAATTTTTTACGTCCATTGCATTGACGGTATCACGACTCACAAAATAAAATCATAGTGTGAATGACCATCCCATACTGCTTGGTAGGATTGTTGGATTGTCCATCAGTTCAGTTTTTGTGAGTTGAAACGTGTCTTTTTGTTTGTTTGTTCGTTTTTGTGGCATATCAGGAAAGATCCATCTTTAGTCCGTGTTCATTGATCTTCCGATTGTAAATGAATCAAAATTATTGTAATCTGCGTTTGCCAGTTTATGAAGTTCAGTCTTGTTTAAAGTTTTTTTTTTTCTTCATTTTGAAAGTGTCCTGCAGAAATCAAGAACAAATGTTCCTACTGGAATGTCAGATTCAGACACAAGAAATTGATCCCAAAAAGACAGAACTCATGAAATTTACTTTTTAGCACTACAAGCATTTGACTTAACTTAAGAGTGGGATGTCTTGTCTCGCTATAACCCCTCCCCCGGCCACCACCCAGATGGGTTTTTTTTTTTTTAAACATCACAAATAATTAAATTATTTCTGCAGGATTGTTCTCACTTTTTGTATCACTAAACAATTACATGCAATATTCCCTTTTTTGTCAGTCAGGGGTTCACGTTGCAGGAAAATGTATTTGTGCAGTTACAAACCCAAAATACAGGCCTTTCTGTACACCTGGGGTTACAGTGACAGAGGTTAAGAGGGTTAATGGGACAAACCAAAATATTGTCAAGTTTACTTTTAATGACTGTTTGGTTGAGTTTACTTCAGAAAACTCAGCATCAACTTATACAACTCCAGGGAACAGATTTTAGGTTCACCTCTCAGAAAATAAAGGTACATTTTGATTCTAACAAAGGTGCAGGCTCAGTAACAAAAAGGAACAATAACTCCACTGTTACCTTTTTTCTGAGTGTTTATACTCACTATCATTGCAGGACTGTTAAAACAGCAACTGTCTGTTATTCCTCTACTACTATTATTAATACCACTAGTACTGCTACTACTCATCCTTAAGCAGTTCTGCAAAGTTTTATTTGCAGCCAGGTTTTAATATGTTTTGTTCTTACAGAGGAGTTGTGTTGTGTTCTGACGAATGCTTATCTGATCACAGCGCCCAGCACAGCTTTGGGGAGTATCAGTTTCTTTACAAAGAAAAAAAAAACTTGAAAAAAACTTTTAAAAAAATCATTTTTAAAAAAAAGGTTATACAACATCCCCTCCTCCCTTCTATGCCTTTTACCCCTTTTTGGCATACGTACAGATCCAGCATGCATATTTGGTACTATTGACGGTTTTCTCTTGTGTATAAAAGAAAAATGGTTTAAAAAGATGTCTTTAAAATCAAATGTTATTTGTCTGTTTATGGTGTATTGAGATCTGAATTTAATATAGCAAATTTAACATCACTGCTTACAGCTGTAACAAGTTATAGTCCTTTTGTGTTGGTTGTTTAATGGTATAACAAAACTGAGAAAGAGAACCAAAAATGTGTGCCGACCATTGGTACATCACATGAATAAATAATGAGCTTTGAATATTTTCAGTCCAAATTACGGCATTAACTGTAGCCCAGTGTTCTTTTACAATAAATGATCAAAGATTTAAAACATCCAGTATGTGTCATTCATAAGACGTTTGCACAATAAAAGAAAAAATGACAAAGTGCTGATTTACATCATAACAGAGAACCACAAACTTGTACCTTGACTGAATGAAACCGTCCCATTCAGTTCGGTTGACTCAAACTGGTCTCTTTCTCAGCGTTACCCTCGGCCATACCTGCTTTTGGCTTCTCTTGGTATTCTCTTTGAAATGGTTTTTGGTCCTTCACCATTACACTACTTTCTTGTGTCCGTTGGAAGAGTTTGATTGTTTATGAGCCATTTGTTTTATGAGCAAAACCCACATATGATTATCAGTGGAGTTACAACATATTTGATTCTCTTGCAGAATAAAGGAAATATTTTGTTCACTTACAAATATGTGATTGTCTTTTTTGTAAATGTTTCCATTTCAGAGTGTACTCTCACTAGGTGGTTTGTAATGTGCCTGCGCATACCCCAAAATTCATTTGATTAGTGTGATCACTACATGCCATATCTAGTTCAGTTTGACCCTTGCACATAACACAAGCAATGCGGCCAGTATCATTGCTAGCCATGGATTTGCAACCCTTACTCAATAATAGCTACCTCTGTAAAAGTTGTTTTAAGTAATTAAGACAGAGACACCTTTCCTGATATATCATCCTGATGATACCGCAGCCACCCGAGCCGGGTTACCTAACAGTTCATATTGGCTTCATCAGGTCGTGGCATCCAGTTCGCACTGGAACAGTTTGCAGTCAAGTGTGAAGTGGCAGGAATGAGAATCAGCACCTCAAAATCTCCACCGGAAAAGGGTGGAGTGTCCACTCCGGGTGAGGGACGAGTTGCTCCCCCAAGTGGAGGAGTTAAAGTATCTCGGGGTCTTGTTCACGAGTGACAGAAGAGGGGAGCAGGACACTGACAGATGGATTAGGACTGCGGCTGCAGGTATGTTTATGCACAGTTTATGTTTTGGTGAAAAGGGACCTGAGCAAAAAAGTGAAGTTCTCAGTTTACCGTGTGATCTACGTCCCTTCCCTCACCTATGCTCATGAGCTCTGGGTAGTCATCGAAAGAACAAGATCACAGATGTAAATGGCGGACGTGAGCTTTCACTGAAGGGTGGCTGGCCTCTCCCTTTGAGATAGGGTGAGGGGCTCAGAGTAAAGCCGCTACTCCTCCGCATCAAAAGGAGCCACTTGATGTGGTTTGGGCATCTGACAAGGATGAGGTAGTCTGGACATGTTCCACCAGGAGGAGGCACAGGTCATGCTGGAGAAATTATAACTCCCTGCTGGCCAGAGAACATCTTGGTGTTCCCCCAGAAAAGCTGGAGGAGGTGGTTAGGGAGGAGGTCTGCGCTTCTCTGCTAAGGCTGCTGCCCCTGCAACCTGGACTCAGAGAAGCGAAATAAAATAAATGGATGGATGCCATGTTGCTCCTCCACGTAGGAAACCTACTCTGAAAAAGGACTAAACCTTCTCCAGCTTGAAAACTAATCAGTTACCATTCTTTCCATAACTTTACACAGTATAGCTTGGCCTGTAAGACCATGCAAGCAATGCAGCCTTCCCTGATTTTAGTGCTGGAATGACTATTGCTTGCTTCTATGAACTGGGGAGAAATCTCTTTTTCCATATATTATTCATAAGAACCAATATTTAGTCCAACACCGGTTCACTTATAGTCTTTTCCCGATAATAATTATTAATGTCATGTTATCATGCTGGCTTCCTCTCTTTTTTCAATAGCCCTTTTCAATCTTCTAGCAATATTACATTTGTGTTGCCTTCACCAGTTCCAAGTTTATATATGTGTTCTTTTAGTGTTTCTTTTCTTTTTCTTAGTTCTTCCTCACCCATGTTAGCACCTCTGAGAGCAGATTTAAATTTATTATTAAATAGTTTTGTACCCCCCAAGTATGGAATTGTGTGGACTACTCATAATTATTTCACAAAGACTCTCTAACACCAGCTGGTATTGGTTCTGCCCAGCAAAATACTGGGTAGAACCAAAAAATGGTAAATAAAGAACTAGGAACTGAGAGTTCCCAGTTCTTTAATTACCATTTAGCCTTTCCAGGCTATTACTGCCAGTGGTCTTCATAGCTGAAGATGCATGCTCACTCACAGCGTGCATCTTCTCTCTTCTCCCAGCATGCAACTGAAATAGAGGAGGCATGAATAGATGGTGGCTGCCAGTCGGGCCGGCCAGCCCCAACCCCCCCCAGACTATTGACTTGCTCAATATCCAGCAGCTTTTCAATTTTTTAATTCACCAGTAACTCAAAATCTAGACAAATCTTAAGCCAAGATTCTTGAATGACTCGTTAGCAGATCTTTAAATACATTAGTACATCTTTTAAATGCCTGTAAATTTGCAATCAAACCTTTGCATTCCATTGCAACAGGTAAAACAGAATCTGTCATCCTCGTGGATTTCCAGGCCAGCAATTTCAGTGTATTCTTCACTTCTCTCTGTAAACCTCCTTCCCCTCCTCCCTCTCTCATGAATCTTCACTTTTCGCTTCATCAACTTGTGTAACTGCTCTGGACCTAGATTAATTCCTTCAAGGAATCTTTCTGCAGCATCAGCTACTACTTTGATCATATCTGTCCTGTTGGATTGATTCCAAGCAGCTGACAGCACATCGACCATAAATGCAAAAAAATAATTGAGTTTCTATGACTTGCTGAGCTGCGAGTGGCTGTGAAGAGGAGAAGAAGGGTTAGACATTTCCCACTACTTACCCAGTTGCCTATTGCACTCCTTTAACTTTCCTCAGTTCATCTGCATATGTTATTTGACTTTTAGGTTGAAGCTTTTCCTCTTGAATAGCTCATATTCGCTTGATGAAGACATATGGTTTCTTCCACAGTTGCATCATCTAACTTCTTTAGTTTGAGATTCAATAAAAAAACACAATCTCGTAATCGCAATCAAGATCAAAAAGGGAAGAGTGCGAAATAATTGGCAATTTTTGACTTTATATTTCACCTTTTAAAAACTGTTTACCTTCCCTCCCACTGCACAAAGTCACATAGGATTAGCATCTTTTAGGTGCAGGTTTTCTCAGTTCTCAGTGCAGGTTTTTTCTTTGTTAAGAAAAAGGACAAAACTCTCCATCCCTGCACTGACTTCTGGGGATCAACAAAATCACTGTTAAGAATAAGTACCCCCTGCCCCTGCTTTCGTCGGCCTTTGAGTTATTGCAGGGAGCAACCATTTTCTCTAAACTCGACCTCCGCAATGCCTATCACTTGGTTCGCATCCAAGAGGGAAACGAATGGAAAACAGCATTCAATACTCATCTGGGTCACTTCGAGTATCTTGTAATGCCTAACACCAACACTCCCCCAGTGTTTCAGGCAATGGTGAAGCACGTGCTAAGAGACTTTATTAACCACTTTGTGATTGTCTACCTGGACGACATTCTCGTGTTTTCCAAAAGCTATGCTGATCGTGTGAAACAGGTCCGGCTCGTCCTGCAAAGACTGCTAGAGAATCGTTTGTTTGTAAAGGGAGAGAAATGAGAGTTCCACGTGCAGACTGTAACATAGACTGTAAAAACTGTAACATGATTACAGTAACGCATAACTTTGTAACCTGAGGTTGGTAGCTTGATTTATTGGAGCCATTTAAGCTTAAGTGTTTAGCTCACTTGACACTGTTATATGTGAGCCATAAAGCCTTTTTTAAATTATTATTTTTTCAGTCAACAGTTCAACATCCACTTCTGGAATCAGTTACCACTTTCACTTGTGGTAACTAACACATTTCAGTTCAATCTGTCATTTCAATTTTATTTATATAGAAACAAAT
This sequence comes from Oreochromis niloticus, assembly GCF_001858045.2. Lineage (NCBI taxonomy): Eukaryota > Metazoa > Chordata > Actinopteri > Cichliformes > Cichlidae > Oreochromis > Oreochromis niloticus. Next base: position 24,846,014 of record NC_031981.2, on the reverse strand, counting down.
CACAACAACAATTGCGAAGGGCAATTTGTATTGTAAGTTAAATACCGTAAAATAATACAAAGACAGTGAAAACCCCAACAATCATCAGACTGAGCATAACATGACTCACTAGTGCTTCTAAAGTGTGAATTAGCTCCTGTCTGTTTTCTGTTTCAGCCGCAGTTTCCTGAGCAAAGCTGACCTTTCAGTTTGTGTGAATCTTTCTCTGGAAAAATACTGAACAGTACAGTAGCAGAGTGCATGTTGTCCCGAAAAAGCCAGTGTCAATTTTATATCTATCCTGCTATTAAGTATGTTGTATTTAGCAACATTTATATATGCCTTATTTGGGAGTACACCTTACATGGTTACCAACTGAGTTAAATTAGAGGTTCAGATTTGGTCATACACAGTCAAGAATACATATTTATTGTCCTAATATAAAACTGAAAAAAACAAACATCTGATCTTATTTTTACAGGTACAACATTGTCACTGATTTTTTTGTTTTTTGTTTTTTTAAATTAATCAGTTATGTTATGGTTTATAATAGTATAAGGTGTGGCAACAGTCGCTATTTTCAAACTTTTTCCAAAATGTGACTAATTAGAGTGTGTGTTTATATTTGACTAAGGCAAATAGTCCTTGAGGTAGGTGAAGAGGTTGTAAGTAAATGACAGGATGTGTGGTCAGGCTGATTCATGAAATCTTAGTAACATTGGGAAAGAGAGCTGACCCAGTCATCACCATCAATGCCCCTCCTGTTAACCACCACACACACAAACACACACCTGAATGGACGCCAGTGTACTGCAGGGTGGAGATGTGCACCGTTGCACAACAAAGAGAGAGAGAGAGAAATGCAGAACGAGCAGGAGGCAGATTAAATGCGTTTATATCTACTGGAAATTCTATTTTATGACAGAACAACAAACAACAGTCTTTTGCTGACACACAGTGCTACACTGGTGAGCATTGTAAGCTGGTGCAACTTAAACAGACGTTTTCTGCAGCAGGAGAATGATGGCGTGCTGCACCAGATGGCCTGGCCTCCACAGTCACCTGACCTAAATCCAGTCGAGATAGTTTGGGATGAGATGGACCGCAGTGAAGGCCAAAGGGCCAACAAGTGCTCAGCATCTCTGGGAAAATGTTTTGGATTAAATGAGAAGGTGTGCCAAACTTTTGACTGGTAGTATACACTTGTTTTGAAAGTCCTCAGTGCAAGTTCATTTTTGTCTCTTGTAACTTAAGCAGAATACTTACTGACATGAGCTTTTTACATTTTCAGAATTGTAAAAAGAGAGACTATTGATATACACTACCGGTCAAACGTTTTCGAACACCCCAATTTTTCTAGTTTTTTTTTATTGAAAAGTATGCAGTTTAATGTCTCATTGCACTCTGAAATGAAAGCATAGTACAAATAAGCAATTGGAGTTAAAAAAAGAAATCATGGAATCAATTTATAGACCAAAATGTATTCTAAACTCTTGACTCATCAAAGTAGCCACCTTTGGGAGATATAACAGCTGAACACACCTGTGGAATTCTTTCTACATCTTCATCATTTATAAAGCACTTTAAAACAACCACAGCTGACACAAAGTGCTGTGCATTGTAACTAAATGATAAAATTACATAAGATATAATTAAAAGTCAAATAAAAGAAAAAAGTAAAATAATTAATTAATTAGTTCATTATAACTAATTTAGGTCAGGTGACTGTGGAGGCCAGGTCATCTGGTTCAGCACTCCATCACTCTCCTTCTTGGTCAAACAGCCCTTATACAGCCTGGAGGTGTGTTTGGGGTCATTGTCCCGTTGAAAATAAATGATGGTCCAACTAAACCTGATGGGATGGCATGTTGCTGCAGGATGCTTTGGGAGCCATGCTGATTCAGTGTGCCTTTAATTTTGAATAATTCCCCAACAACAAAGACACGGTGGGTGAAACCAAAGATCTCAAATCATCAGACCAAAGCACAGATTTCCATTGGACTAATGTTCATTCCTTGTGTTTCTCGGCCCAAACAAATCTCTTCTGCTTGTTGCTTTTTCCTTAGTCGTGGTTTCTTAGCAGCTATTTGACCATAAAGGCCTGATTCACGGAGTCTCTTCTGAACTGTTGAGCTAGAGATGTGTCTGTTACTGGCATTTATCTGGGCTCTAATCTGATGTGCTGTTAACTTGCGACTTCTGAGGCTGGTGACTTGAATGAATTTATCCTCAGCGGCAGAGGTGACTATTGGTGCTGATGGACGGTTGTTTCTCTTTACTTAGCTGATCTGTTCTTGCCATAATATGAGTTCAAACAGTTGTCAAATAGGGCTGTCAGCTGTGCACCAATCTGACTTTTGCACAACACAACTGATGGCCCCTCGTGTGCTGAGAGACAAAGAAGAAAACTGCAGAGAAATTGATTTTCTTTTATACAACATAGAACTGTGACCACTTGTCAGTTATGTTGAAAGTCAGTCAATAATTAAAGTGATCCTGGGAAGCAGGATCAAGATAACAGACAAAAAGCTAGAAATTGTGTCTGGCCAAACATTAGTTGCCCCTATGCATCCTTGCATCTCACTGACACCACAAATCTCAACACAAACATACCCAAAATGTTTGGGTGATAGCATCACCTGACAACAGAGACAAAGACAAAAACATCCTGAGAAATAACTGCACAAAGCCAAATGTCTTTCTTTTCGTACAAAGAAATATAACTATTCTGAGGGTGGTCAGGTGATTACATCCATTCTCTTTCGGTTATAGGCTGGAGCCTATCTCAGCTACCATAGGGTGAGAGGTGGGGTACCAACCACCAGCCTGTCACAGGGCTAACACAGAGACAGATGCTTACATTCACACCTATTGGTGGCAATTTAGAATTAACAATTAACCTAACCCCACTAACTAGGAAGCAAGAGTACCTAGAGAGCACAAACACAGGGAGAACATGCAAACTCCACACAGAAAGGCCCCGAGCAGGTGGTGGAATCGAACTCAGGACCTTTTTGCTGTGAGGTAACAGTGCTAATCACTGCATCGCCTGTTTTTTGTCTAGTTTGTGGATAGTTGATCATTTAGTTCGTTTATACATCATGGAACGTCATACAGGAGAAGAAAACTTGTTCTGATTTTTAATGTATAGCTGCTGCTCAAGCCTCTTATAGTGAAGTTAACATTGTATAACATCAGATGTGGCCTGAATCCTCTCCTCACTGACTCGCCTCCATCAACTTTTCACTTTACTTTTAGCTCATTAACTCTCTAACCGCTTGTATACTCCCACAACCTGGCTGCAAGATTCACACAGGCACACACTAACACATACATTCACACTGCTCATGATGAAATCTGCACACATGACAGTTCTTGCCCATATATGCCCACAGACTATCACAATCGGTCACAGATTAACTACATGAAATGTTTAAATAAAGATCTGCATCGTTAATATTTTGCTAATCAAACTGACACCTCAGTAAATTTATGGATTGATGGATAATATGGTTAATTACTCCTTAAGGATAAATTGAGGCAGCAGTTTGGGAAGGCCTCAGAGCGGATTGGTGACAGCTCCCAGGCCAGGCAGATCCTCATGTTCTGATGAGAAGTGAATTAATTGGAAAAAGGAGGGACATGAACAGAGAACAGGAAAGCGTGTGTACGGAGGTGTGCACCCACTCCTGAAATTCAGATATCCTATAAGTGCACATAATTGTGTGTCCTCATTTTCTTTTCTTGTTTTCTCTGTTTGATTTTTGGTCTTTGATTATGCTTATTTGAAGCAATCATTGTAAAAGATATAAAATAGCTTAGAGAACTAGAGAAAGGACCAAAGTTAAAAGCACTAAGGCTAAGTTTTAAACAAAGAATGACAGGCATGTACAAGAGACTGCTGTTTGACATTCACTTTCCTCTTTAAATTGCTTTAAATTCTACTTGGTAAACAAGAACCATGTACAGTATGTTGCAAAATCATATGTTGATAAAGGATGGGCATTGTTTTTATAACTAAAAATTTTAAAACAAAGTAAAGGTGTCTTAAACTTTCAAATTGACATTAGGGAGGTTTATATGCTTTAATGGAAAATGCTTAGATTGGGCGTAGGTATTTTGACACATATGCATATGACTATTATATAGACCAAAGTCTGAATCTGCCCCGATCTATTTCTTGTGTTTTCTAAGGAAGATAAGGGAAAACATAAAATGGGTAAAATGTTGTTTTCCTGGTATGTAAGCCCACCTCCATCTCATCAGAAATACCAAAACCACATGTTGTAAATTTAATGCACAGTGCATTAAAAACTTCACTATCAATTCCATTTATTGGACTTTTATTGAGAAAAAAATCAGTGTGCAGGTAGTTGATTTAAAACATAGACCAGATCCATAACTGCCTGTTGTGCCAACTTGACAAAGCACAGTAGCAGCAACACTAGTCTCTCCTTGTTGTAGAAAATAAAGCATGAATGTCTCAATTACGGATTATGTATGTGTGTGCACCAACACTGTGTTATGTGGCAAAGTTTACCACTGTCATTTTTGTTGACGTCTGCAGCTCCACTCAGTTTATGCCGTGTTGTTCCATGTCTTAGCTATATTAAACACAGGATTCATGTGTTTGCAGTTAAATGTAGGAACGTGCTAAAGGTCTGAATGTGTGGTTGTGATGCATTTGAATAAATGGTCTGCGCTGACAAGAATCCAATACAGTACAACCAGAAGTCACAGCATATAGAGCTGTGGTTTATTTTAATAATGTTGTTTTCAGTTATTAAAATACTCATATTGCAGCACATAGAGATACATAGAGAGTACATATTCTGAACATGTGTGTTACACAGAGAGGTGTGGAGTGGAAAACAGCAGACATCGCTCTGACTTGACTGAACAGTATGTCTCCACACCTCTCTGCATAACAATGTGGATGACCATAGTGTGTAAAAGCTGACCATTTATCATTTTAACAGCAGAGGGAGATATTTTATATCAAGCCAACATGAAAATAACCAGAGGAAAACAGAAGACATTATAAATACATTTACATATAAATACCTATTAGCTGCCTAGCTTAATTGTTTTTGGTGATTGAATTGTACTTCAAACGATTTTGCTCACTACTGACGTCTTGGCTTTAAATATATATAATCTCTCTCCTGCTGGTAATGCAACTTCTGCATCCACCACCATCTGTCAGCTGAAGAGAAATTCATTCACTCTAGTTAAAAACAAGCAAGTGTAATCTTTCAACATGAATAATCTGACCCTAATACAAGTTGATTTCGATTTTCCAATGAAAACCAACTTTCACAGTAAAATGTGTGCTATTGAATGGAACAGCTCTGAGTAAGGTCGCCTCAGTTGAATCACACTTACTAACAGGTAACACAGCATCTTCTCTCACTGTCACTCTGAATGCTGAAAGCTGATTGATTTTTGCCCTGCATTGGTCTAACTGCTGAAATTTTACTTAAATCTGTAGAAGCTGATGAATGCTTTCAATTGTACTGCAAGTATATTGTCATAAAACCTGAAAGCCAACGTTTATTTGCACAGAAGCAGAAAAGCAATTACATTTTATCTGCATTTGATGGAAAATCTCAGACATGTGTTGAAACATTTGAATTTCAAAATAACTGATATATTTTCAAAACCCTGTCACTCATACAAAGACAGCTAAACAGCTCTATACAGCAAAGACACAATAATCCAAAAAATCGAATGGAGAGTTATTTGAACTTCTGGAGTTTCATGAATCTGCAGTAAAATTTGTTCCACCTTTTAACTACAATCCGAACTGTTCTGGACGCTTTTGCTCCATTAAAAATCAGGTGGCCAAAACCCAGATCAAAGCCTTCAGACGAGAGTGTAGAAGAGCTAAATAGAGGTGGGAAAAAAACAGGTTGCAGGTTTCTTTTGAAATGTTAAGAGAGAGTTAGTGCTGTATCAGAAATGATGAAAGCTACTAGGTCAAAATGTTTCTGATATCACTGATTCAGTTTTTAATAATAATAATGTAATTCTGTTGACTTTATTGCAGGATTGCCTCCTGCAGACACTCAAGTGTGAAGGGGTGGAGGAAAAGGGCGGGAGGATTTACACCCCTACTCTCACCTATGATCACAAGCTTTTGAGTAGTAACTGAAATAGATGCATGGTGGCTGGCTTCTCCCTTACAGATAGGGTGAGGCATTCAGTCATTCGAGAGAGGCTCAGAGTAGAGCCACTGCTCCTCCACATTGAAAGGAGCTAGATCTGACCTGGATGTCTCATGGGCGTTTACTGGATAGGTGTTCCGGGCATGCCCCACAGGGAGGAGGCCCCAGGGCAGACCCAGGACACACTGGGTCTGCCAAACATCTCGTTTGGCTCTCAGCGAAGTCGGTCGCACTTTTCTCCTCTCCTCCTTTCCCCTATCTTCCCTGCTTAGCTGCTTATGTCCTTGTCTTGTCTCGTGTTTTTTTTTTCTCACTTCCCTGGAACACTCTCTCACAGTCTGTGTCTAAAACCTAAAGAGAACTATAGATTTGATCAACTGGTCTCTGAATGCTATTGACACCCTTTTCTCAACGAGAAGTCTGGGCTTGGGAGAGCCTGAGTGCCCTGGAGGGACTTTCCCTGCCGGATACACGATGGATGGGTGGCAGAAATGGAGGATCGTGTGCCTGGCGGGACTGTCGATCGAGGACGCTGAAGATATCTACCTATTCGGAACCATGATAACAGGGTTATTGCTGATCAGAGCTGGCTTGGCCCTGGCTTATCGGAGAATTAAGAAAGCGGAACCGGCCGTTCAAACCCCCACAAAGCTGCCCGCTGAGATTGAATTGACGGGACGACGTGCGGTTTTTCAGAAAGGGCTCACAGACAGGGACATGGTCAAGAGCTTGGAGGCAATTGTGGCTGCAGTGAATACTCAGAATAACATCTCTGAGGGGATATTGGGACACATCAGGGAAGAATCCGCTCAAATCAACACCTATGGGCGGAAGCTGGAATACATCACGGATCAGTTGGCTGCGGTCATGAGGTCTCAGAATCTGCTCTGTGAGCAAAAGAGTGATAAGACCACGGAATTGAGGGTAAATAACATCATGGAAAAACTCGCAGCTATCCAACGGGAGATGGAGAGACCAGTGTTGGAGTGCTAAAAAAACAGCTTGAAATTCTCATGAGTTGTTGGAAGAAAATCGCCATCATAATGCGGCTACCCCTCCAGCGCCAGCCGTGGGCTCAAGGCTGGAGCCGATCAAAACACTCCGATAACGACTATGTTGAGACTGTTCCTTCCCATCCCATGCAAAGCCACCTGGGTTGGCTGGTAGACTGTTTACTTAGCCTGGCAGTTGCGAAGGACACTGTCTCCGCTGAACTATGGACACGCACACACATACACTTACACTGATAAGCACACACTCATCCCCCTCCCTTTCCAAACGCCTTCGATGCTTGTTTCCTGTGGGGGAACACGCCGGGTCTACGTGCCGCGCTGGAAAGATAGCGCTGTGCGAGGCGGCTGCTGGGTTCGCTTCAGATTACTCCTCACCCCCCCACCCAACCCTGTGGCTTGTTATGTCTTCACAATGTTGTGCTGTGGACATTTATGTGCTTTTCTGTGCAGAGGAGTTTTTTTGTTTCCTGTTCTCATGCTGTCCTACCATGGAAGCACAGCATGAGAAGGGGTCTCTTTTTTTCCTCTTGTACTTTCCCATTGTAATGTACATTTCAATGTTTTTTTCCTCCAACGCTACCAATCTCCGACTTGTATCCCCATGTAACGTCTGTGTTGTGTATGTAAAGTCGGGGGGGGGGGGGGTCCCATTTCACTGCAGGGCAACCTGCATGTGACGAATAAAGCTTTGATTGATTGATTGATTGATTGATTGATTGATTGATTGGAGAAAATACATCTATTGGCTTTCCTGGAAACACTTTAGTGTTCACCTGGATAAGTTGGGCAAGGTTGCTGGGGAGAGGGAGGTCTGGGCATAATAATAAACATTAACTGTTGAGGAGTACTTGGGGAGGGCTAGTTCTTTTAGGTTCAGCAGCTAACAAGATGGTGTATCGGTCAGGATACAGGAAGGAGGACAAGAGGCTTCCATTTTGCTGGATTGTCACCGCCAGCTGTTTTATTGCCACTTAGATGCTCAGTGTTGCCAGCAGTTTCCAGTCATGAACTTAACACTCGGAGCATCACCGTGAAGGATGGCAACCAGGAACACAGCTCGCGTGACGAGGCAAAACAGAACTAACACAGAAAGAAACAATCTCCCCTTCTGGAGTAGCAGCGCGGTACCCCCAAACTTCTACCTACGTCATTTCCTACGACTCCACCCCTCACAATATTGCAGAACATAGACATAAAATCCCAGAGCCTTTTATACAGCCGCCCCCAAATGTGGTTACACATTTGCTCCGCTCCAATGCCAGGTTGGTAGGCAAACTGAAGTGGGTCCAGTGATGAGCTCACCAGGCGCCGAAGCTGAGCCAGGACCAGCCGTTCCAGGGTCTTCATCAGGTGGGATGTCAGAGCCACCGGCCTGTAGCTGTTGAGGTCCTTGGGGCGTGAAGTCTTTGGCACTGGAACAACACAGGAGGTTTTCCAGAGCTGTGGGACTCTTCCCAGCCTCAGGCTCAGGTTGAAGAGGTGCTCGATCACCCCACACAGTTGGTCCGCGCAGGACCTGACGACCCTTGAGCTGATGCCATCTGGGCCCGCTGCCTTCTTGCCATTAATCCTCCTCAGTTCCCTCCTAACCTGGGTGGTTGAGAGAGACAGGCTGGAGCCTTGTGTTGATTGTGTATTGGATGCTGTTGTTGGGGGTGGGGAGGAGTGAGCAGGGTGAATAGAGGAGATGTTCCTCCACCTCAAAAGAAGCGCGTATTCTCTGAATTTCCGGGAATACTTTTATTTTGACAGCGAATGCACACCTGCAGACCACTTATGTGCAGCCCTGACTATAAATCATGTATGTTACTGTGTAAAAATTAATTCTTTATCCATCAGAAGTGTAAGTGGGTCAGTCAGAGTTCCTAAGAATGAAAATTTCATAGAAGATTCCATAGGAACTGCTTGGGGTCATTTTTGACCCCACGTGTGGAAGAGTGGGGTAGTGATACAAAAACTGCATTTTTTTAAAAATTAATGAAAAAATAAATAAAAATGCAAATGGCCTCATGTTACAAACATATTTTATGAGGAATACCTGGAATATGAATATATTACAACTTTGCATTTTAAAGATTTTGAAGAAAAACAACCCGTGGGGTCATTTTTGACCCCACATGTGTATCTAAGGGTTAAGAGCCTCCTCGCTCTCCTCCGACCATCTCTATACTGTGCGGGTGGCTGGTGGCTCCCTGCGCACTAAGAGCTCATACACAGGGACAAGGTGCATCAGGTTGTGATCAGATCTGCCCAGGGGAGGGAGAGGTGATGAACTGTATGCCTCTTCAGCATTGGCATACAGTAAGTCCAGTATTTTATTGTCTCTGGTTGGGCAGGTCACATACTGGGTGAAGGTGGGCAGTGTGGAGTTCAGTGAGGCATGATTAAAGTCCCCTGATATTATGAGAAAGGCTCTCGGAGATTGTGTTTGCAGTCTGCTGACCACAGAGTGGAGAGAGTCACAGGCTGCATCCATGTTGGCTGAGGGGGGGACATACGCTGTTAACGCGATAACATGCGAGAATTCCCGGGGCAGGTAGTACGTACGCATGCTAACAGCTAACAGCTCAATGTCTCTGCTGCAGAGTTGTTCTTTCACAGTGATGTGCCCGGGGTTACACCATCTGTCATTCACAAACACTGCCAGTCCCCCTCCTTTCCTCTTACCGCTCTCTCTCGTCCTGTCCACTCGCAGCATCTGGAATCCCGGTAGTGTCACGCTCGTGTCCGGAGTTAGCGGTGTTAGCCACGACTCCGTTAGCATCATGATGCTACATTGCCGGTACTCCCTCTGTGACCAGGTTAGCGACGTGAGCTCATCCATCTTATTGGGCAAAGATCTTACGTTTCCAATAATTACAGAAGGAAGAGATGGTCGATAACGTCTCCTTCTCGGGCGACGGCGCTCCTTCCCAGCACGACACCCCCGTCTTTTCTTCCTCAGCTCGCTTGGAATGTCGAGTCTGTCCGCCGGCAGTACCGCTGTGGGACACATCGCTAACAGCTGATCCTTACTGTAAACAAAGGATCCCTGCTCTGGGTCCCCAGACACGGATGAAAAAAGTAGAAAAAAACTAAGAAAAATGACCAGAACTAGCACAAAACGGTAGAACATGGTTGCAGAGTCTAATTACTAATACGTTAGTTATAAAAATTACAAGAAGAAAAAAGATAAGAAAGAAAGAAACTCAGAATGAGCAGAGCTGCTGTAACAGGCTGCCACACACGGGGGGGCGCCGGCAGGTAAAACCACCAACCGAGCAACTGGTCTGGTGTAAACCCGTCCATTAATGTTCACATCAGCAGATCTGACAAGTCCATCATCACTATGATGAATCTTGATCACAGGCCCGAGGTAGCTGCGGATCTGCAACCATAACAACTGCCTTGTCCAGAAGTTCAGGAGGAGTTGACTGCCACTTCTGCCTTGCCTGTAAGCCAGGTAAGTATTCCTTGATGAATCTTGCCCAGAACTGATCAGCAAGAGTCTGTGATAGCCTCCAACGTCATCGACTGAGGTTCTCTGTCTCTGGGTAGACCACCTGGGGTAGTGATCCATCAGGCCGCCCCATGAGGAGACTATTAGGTGTCACAGGGTCCACATTGGCCACGTCGGTGGAAACGTAGCCTAAGGGCTTCACGTTAAGGATCAATTCCACCTTCAGCAGAACTGTAAGGAGTACCTCCTCGTGAAGAGGTTGGGAACCCACACAGGTGCGGAGAGCTGACTTCACTGAACGGATCTCTCTCTCCCATACACCTCCGAAATGTGGGGCTGCCGGGGGGGTGAACTGAAATCTGATCTTCTGACGGGCGAGCCTCCCTTGCAATGTCTCTGACATGTTGGCAAAGGCTTCTCTGAGTTCTCGTTCTCCCCCTTTGAAATTGGTCCCACAGTCAGACCATAACTCTGCCGGTGTCCCTCTTCTGGCTATGAATTGCCTCAGGGCCATGAGGAATGCATCTGCGTCTAAGCTACTTAAGAGATCCAGATGTACCGCCCTTGTCGTCATACACTTGAAAATGATTCCCCAGCGTTTCTCGTGCCGTCTTCCTACCTTCACAAACATAGGCCCGAAACAGTCAACACCGGTTGAGTAAAAGGCTGGTTTGTACAGTCTAAGCCGAGCAGCCGGAAGGTCAGCCATCTTGGGAACCGAGGGTTGTGCCCTCCAACGCTGGCACTCAGGACAGGTTCGCTGGTGCTTGCGAACTGCCTCTCTTCCACGCAGTATCCAATAAGACCTCCGCACCTCCGCGAAGACCCATTCAGGGCCTGGATGATGCAGATCAACGTCGTATTTCTGGATAAGCAGACGTGTGAAAGGGTGTGAAGGATCCAGGACAATCGGATGCAATATAGGTCCGTCAAGACCTTCTAGACGTCGCAAACGACCCCCTACTCTGATGAGGCCCGCTGAGGTATCCAGTTCAGGTGCCAGGGTAAGCAAGCGGCTTCTGGATGAGACAGGTTTCCTTTCTGAAAGCAATGTGCACTCCTCTGGAAATGACTCCTGTTGAGTCTGCCGAAGGATGGCCTGTTTGTAATGACGAACTTGAGCTCTTCCGGAGCTCAAGCTCGTCATTACTGGGCTCGGAGCTTGGGTTCTCTGGCCATGTATCAGGACTGTTGAGCAGAAAGGGGGGTCCATTAGACCACCGATTAGGCACTTTGAGCTTGGCCAGAGCCTTCCCTCTTGTCAGGTCATCCGCTGGATTACTCTCTGAGTCTATGTAGCACCAGGTACAGTGTTCCGTCAACTCCTGTATCTCAGCTACCCTGGCTCCAACAAAAACGTTGTAGCGGCAGGACTGTGAGCTCAACCAGGTGAGAACAGTGGTCGAATCAGACCACAGGACTGTTCTTTCAATCGTTGAGGTGAGTTCCCTATTCAGGGCAAAGCTCTGCAGAGCTCGAGGCGGGGAATAGAGAGAGCTCGTTTGGGGGCTACACGGGAGAGAGCTAGGATGAAGGTGAGGTGAACTTGCCCATCCTGTTCTACAGTCCTCATATAAGACACCGCTCCGGAAGCTCCGGAAGCATCCGCAAAAATGTGGACCTCACGGATGGCCCCCTTTGAGTTAGCACTGGCAGGAACATAGGCACGTGGGAAGGTAAGGTGAGGTAAAAACTGAAGCTCTGCCTCCCAGTCTGACCAAGCTTGCAGGAGGGTGGAGGGGAGATTCGAGTCGTCCCAACCATGTCTCCAAAAGTTGAATCTGTTCATCTGGACGTGGCGTTTTGTGGGAGAAACGTTTCGTCACTCATCCAAGTGACTTCTTCAGTCTCAGCTGACTGCAGGTTTCCTGAGTCAGGTTTCCTGCAGTCAGCTGAGTCAGCTGAGACTGAAGAAGTCACTTGGATGAGTGACGAAACGTTTCTCCCACAAAACGCCACGTCCAGATGAACAGATTCAACTTTTGGAGATTTACTTTCCTGGATGATTGAGAATGCATCAAGACGTCCCAACCATGCTTCTTATCCCATAGCTGCCTGAGGAGGAGCTTGGCCCGAGTGGTGAAGGGTAACAGATAGCCCAAAGGGTCGTACTGTGAGGCTAGGACTCTATAGATGTTTCTGAGGGTTGGCATCTCATAGGATACGGGCCTGTGCTTATAACCCAAGGAGTCAGTATTCCAGTCCCAGCTGAGCCCGAGCGTGGTCTCTAGCGGGTTGGATTTGTCCTCGGCTAACCACAGATCCAGACTCTGTGATCTAGCTTCTGGAGGCAAATGGCTCAGGACACTTGGATCATTACAAGCCCACTGATGTAGCTCGAAGCCAGCTGATTTCAGCAACTCTCTTAGCCGATCCACCAGATCTCGAGCTTCTTCCGGTGAGCCAACACTCTGTAGGCAGTTGTCTACGTAGAAACACCTCTCGATGGAGAATCTCAGGCTGTCATCAGGCTGTGTATGCTCCATCACATGACGCTGCAGGGCGAATGTGGCGCAGCAGGGGCTTGAAATTGTCCCAAATGGCAAGACCTGCCACTCGAAGATTTTAGGTGGTTCATTCACCTTTAAGTCCCACCAAAGGAACTTCAACAGGGGCCGGTCTTCAGGGAGGAGCAGTACCTGATGGAACATCCCCTTGATGTCTCCACTCACAGCTATGGGGTGTTCACGAAACCTGACCACCACCCCCAGCAGGGAAGCTCCAAGAGTAGGGCCAGGCAACAGGAACTGGTTCAGGGACTATCCAAGGTATTTATGGGAACAGTTAAACACCAGGCGATTCTTCTCATTATGACTGACAAGACACTGACACTACTTCTTCTAGTGTAGCTGACATTACTTTATACAAGTAACTTATACAGTTTAATATTCACATGCACCACTTTTGTAAGCTGCTTAAATCACAAAAATACATTTTACTATACGCATGAATAACATAGTGAACTCTCATTACAGTTTTATCTTGTTTTTACTAATGTTTTAATCTATTTATGAACCTGTCTTCTTAACTGTATTTATTAAACTAGATCTCTTTCAAATAAATGTTTTTCTTAACATATTTTTACAGCATTCACTTTTCATGAACTAAACATACATCAATTCACATTTTCTCTTATTGTGCAAAATATATATCTTGTGGCTTCAACCCAAAAATACACGTGCAATAAACTCACAAACTTTCGGTACAGTCTAACACTTGGATCGGCACAGGCTAACAACTGGACCAACTTGGAAATTAGATCTTTAGCTTAACATTCACCACAAACAAAACATTTATCATTAATCTCCACTGCTGTCTGTCACTTTTATAACATCTGTTTTATATTATCAACCACCCAGCTTACCTGTAAAGACAGAAAAATGTCTGATTAATCAGTTCTTTCGGTGCGCAGGCCGTACGCTGCCTCTTCACCACTGACACTACTTCTTCTAGTGTAGCGTCAGCTACCCATGCGTACAGGACTGAGCGCCCTCTGCTGGTGGAACTTATACAACAGTAAAATTGACATTACATTGGCCTTACTAAAAGAAAGTGTCTTTGAGTATAAAATAAAATGGGGGGCTACTATTTTCATGTCTCTGTCTTTAACATAGTGCCACACGTGCACTGAGCAGCTAAATGAGTTCAGGCACAGCGCCAGCATCGTTTGTTAACCTGTATCCAGTCCTTTATTTCCTCTTTGGAGAGCTTGACTACATCATCACATTGGCTAAAATAGTGTTCTGCGCTCTCACAGTACGCACAGTAGGCTTTGCTCTTGACCTTCCCTCTAGCTCGACTCTCCTTCGCTGGTGGAAAGGTGTGTTCTGATGGCCCCTTTAGGTTATGTAGGACTGTCACGGTTTGTCGGCCTGGGTGGGCCTCAGCCTTTACACTGGTCCTTTCTCTACTGTTTCTTACGCCTGCTTGGCCGTCAAATCCTTGACACCAGGACTCCTGACGAAGCCATGCAGACAGGGCTGGACTGGGACAAAAAATCGGCCCGGGCATTTTGACTAGAGACCGGCCCACCAGGATAGAGATTGAAAATGTGACGTCATTCAGGGGTAAAACCGCAAAGGATTCTGGGAACTTGTGGCAAGAGGTACTAGCGCACGCAGGCTTTCAATTGAACTCAGTTACACAGCAATAAAAAGAAACCCAAAAATGGCAAGAAGCTGTTGTATTATTAACTGCAATAGCCGGTCGCATGACAGCCACGGGAAGCCGAAGGGTAAAGAGATCGTTTTTTTTTATCGGATTACGTCGTTGAAGAGAAATTTTTTAAGCCATGTTTCCGAAGTAAGAGCAGACGGATGGTCTGGATATACCAAATATAACGTCCCAGAACACTCCAGCTCACATATTAGTCTGCTCCAAGCATTCCCACAAAGGTCAGTGTTTTGTAGTAGTTAATATGTCACTTTTCTTAACATAATTGGTGATATAGGTTACAAGTCTGGCACTGAACAGAAATTGTAGCGCTATGCTTCTTTATTTAATGTGCATAAATAGTGAATTGTCCTGACACAATATTGCGTTTCGCTTCTGTTATTACCACGGTACACTGACAAAAACATATACTTTTATTCACAGGATAAAACAGTTGTTTTGTATCACTAATTGTCCAGTGCGATTACAGCATACAATATTATTGTCACTGCTACATTTCTGTAATGCATACCAGAAATTATTTCCACTACTAATTAATTACCGTTGAGCTCAAAGGTTATATTAATAAACGGTTAACGAATGTGTATTCATGACAACGATTTGTGAGACTGATAAATTTACCTTTGTTTGTACGATGGTCTTTCATTCTACACGGTGCATTTCAAGGTCCTGTACCCATCCGTCGGTAAACTGTACCTGGGCTTGTTGCAGTGACCTGAAGTTACTAAAAACTTCAGTGTATGCACTCACTCCAAGAACCGTATAATTATAAATCTGAACGTGGTGAAAGTTGGGCAGCACGCTAATGTCTTTTGTCCACTCTGTGTGCTCCTAAGGGTCTGGCCCTTTCACTCCTTTGATTTTTTCCTCGTATCTTTTCTTTGCCTTTTCGTCGAGTCTGTCTTTGTACGGTCCGGCATTGTTCTCCTTAGTTTTGTACATTCCTTTTTTGTGCGGCAAAGAAAAACCAAGAAGGTATTGGAACCGGAGAATGAACGTTTTGCGGTGCTGCAAATGCTTGCATTTGATGCGGTACTTGTTTTGCCTCGAGTTCCCAGCATGCAATGCGCGAAAGTCACGTGATCTGTCAATCGCTATAGGAAAAACCTTAAATTAAGACCAAGAACACTAGAGGTGAGACATGATCATTAATTAATATTAAAATTAATAAATGACAGATTTAGTGATATTTTCATAAACACCTCCTTTCCTTTTTTTGTTCTCCATCTTCTTTAGTTCTTCTATAAGATTGCTAAACAAGGGGGAGGGTGCATCCGGCCTCCTCGGCTGTAATTGGTCCACCCCAGAGTCGATCATGACCAATTGGCCAATCCAACACCTTTCATTATATATATACCCTTCCTAAAAAAATAAAAAATAAATCCATCGGCCCATAAAAACAAAAAATCGCCAGCGGCCCACCGGGCAAATGCCCGCCCGGTATGCCCGATGGCCAGTCCAGCTCTGCATGCAGATAATTCATACAGAGTGTAGGTGCTCCCGAGCTGCTTGAACTGGTGTCGACGAAAAGCAGCTCCCTGTTCGGCAGGG
This sequence comes from Oreochromis niloticus, assembly GCF_001858045.2. Taxonomy (NCBI): domain Eukaryota; kingdom Metazoa; phylum Chordata; class Actinopteri; order Cichliformes; family Cichlidae; genus Oreochromis; species Oreochromis niloticus. The sequence goes on along the minus strand of NC_031981.2, from coordinate 24,829,692 downwards.
AGCTTACTTATTAGTCGGGCAACGTGGGAACCACAGTTCAACTCCACTTCTCCTTCCAATTCTAATGTTTGTAACAGCCCAACAAGTGACTGCACCTGAAGGGAAAACCTTTGGAAGGCTACTGTGTCACCTCGCCTTATTTCAGGACCATCCAGGACACTTGCTATCTTTCTCAAGGCGAGCTGATGAGGTTGTCCAAATTTGTCGTGGAGGGCTGCCATGGTGTCAGTATACGGCTTGGGTGAGTTCAGGTAAGCGTCGGCGATAAGTCGAGCTTCATCTAGCTTGAGGTGGTCCACAAGTATCTGATACTTGAAGAGCTCAGTAGCATTAGGAGGAGGGAGTAGGTTTTCTAGAGCCATGCGGAGCCTAGCAAACTCAGAGGGATCAGGATGAATGAACCTTGGAATGGTTGGGTTGGGCCCCCTGTACACTAGCTCAGCTGAAAGAGGAGCAGATGGGTTATTGCAGTGCCCACTGGTTACTCCAGTGACCGGAGAGGGGGGACTGGCTGGAACAGGCTTGGTTGGGAGCAAACCTGTCTTACTTGGTGCCCAGCAGGGGGGTGGCACAGAGTGTTGTGAAGGGGCATAAAACGTGTTTCCATCCTTAACCACAGGGTCCTGATATGGGGTGCAGCGTTGACTTGGCAGCGAAGGCTCACCAGCGAAATATGCTGTGTGGGGTAGAGGGTGGTACTGTACACCATCATCAGAGAATTGTTCATCAACCTTCATTTGGGAGAATCCTGTGTGCAACTCTTCCACCGGTTCAGGCCATGGTGGTGGGTCGGGCCACACCTCCTCATCGTCCTCCTGTGGCATTGTCTCAGGGGTGGTGTATACCTCTCCTGAACCGCGCTTGGGGGGCTGACTGGTGCTATACTGTGAGGCAGTCAGCTGAGCCATATCCTTCCTCAGCGGGTGAGCCACTTCAATCAGCTCTCTGAGGTCACTCTTTGCCTCCTTCAGTTCTCTGAGGCCCTCCTGTAAAACTTGCTGTGATTGGAGTGGCTTCTCTCTTTCGGCCTGCAAGGCTTTGAATTCTGTATGAAATGGGTGTATTGAAGAGCCTGGCCAATTGGAAGGTGCAACTTCAGGCGAGAGGCTCCTATTAAGGTCCACATCTTGTTCACTTCTTCCCAGTGGAGGGGGTGTATTGTAATAGGTCCCATCCCTGTCGCTGTAGAGGGGTGGCGTATGACTATACTGAGGCTGAACTCTCCCGCTTCCGGTGTGAGGCGGTGGGGTGTCCCACTGCAGCATTCCCCTAAAAGGGTGGCCTGTATAGTTAACATCAAAGTCCTCAAACCGGCTTGGTCGACGTGTGTGGCGTTTAGGCCTTACATCAGGACATGTCGCTCCATCTGGCTCCATCTTGATAACTGCATCCGGCTCGAAGGACCAATGTTGAGGAGTACTTGGGGAGGGCTAGTTCTTTTAGGTTCAGCAGCTAACAAGATGGTGTATCGGTCAGGATACAGGAAGGAGGACAAGAGGCTTCCACTTTGCTGGATTGTCACCGCCAGCTGTTTTATTGCCACTTAGATGCTCGGTGTTGCCAGCAGTTTCCAGTCATGAACTTAACACTCGGAGCATCACCGTGAAGGATGGCAACGAGGAACACAGCTCGCATGACGAGGCAAAACAGAACTAACACAGAAAGAAACAATCTCCCCTTCTGGAGTAGCAGCGCGGTACCCCCAAACTTCTACCTACGTCGTCTTGATGCATTCTCAGTCATCCAGGAAGGTAAATCTCCAAAAGTTGAATCTGTTCATCTGGACGTAGCGTTTTGTGGGAGAAACGGAGTCAAGGAGGCCATTTACGTGAAAAGGGAAAGACCATCTCTGAATCGAGGAGGGAGCCTAAGGGTACATCTTTTGCCATCTTACAATGTTGTGATTGCAGCCATTCCCCAACTCTCTGTGAATGGTACTCATGGCCATTGATCAGCGTTCTTTGATCAGTGGGTTTTGGTCAGTGATTGTTGATCAATGGTCATGGGAATTTGCATAATTATGATTAAGGAACTGACCTCACAGCCCATTGTTCCTTCAGTGGGCTGGTTTCAGTCATTATGCAAATGTACTGTTTATAAGGTTTGGGGAAACCTGCAGTCAGCTGAGACTGAAGAAGTCACTTGGATGAGTGACGAAACGTTTCTCCCACAAAACGCTACGTCCAGATGAACAGATTCAACTTTTGGAGTTCTACCTACGTCATTTCCTACGACTCCACCCCTCACAATATTGCAGAACATAGACATAAAATCCCAGAGCCTTTTATACATTAACAGCAAAACATGTATAATAAATCCCTGAACTCAATAGAGAAAGGTTTTAAGAACATAACCAATAGACATAAATTAGAATTCAACATGCCTTTTTTAAGTCAAACTTAAACCCAAAGCGGTTTATTGTTTTTTGTTCAATTCATCATTCTTTTTTTTGTATTATTTGTCACTGTTAAGGAATAAGGTAACACATTAAAGATAAAATTATGATAAAGACATATTCTTGTTTAAAGTGGCTCTTCATTGGTTATTTATATTCACGGTCAAGCACTTTGGCGACAGTGGGAAGGAAAACTCCCTTTTAACAGGAAGAAACCTCTGGCAGAACCAGGCTCAGGGAGGGCGGCCTGATAAATTCATAATTTGTTCAGTGATGACAGATATTAGTTTGACTTTCAGTGAGAGTATATGAACGATATATGAACCAAAACATGCCTTGTGCAAATAAACTATTTCGTGCTTCTTTATTTGTAAACTGTAACTGTAATGTCTGGCATGGATTTGGAGCGACATTAAATGGGGGAGGGAGGGATGTAATTTTTACAGATTTTAAATATGTGAAATACAATTACAAATATCAGTCTACACATTTCTTAATATATTTTTTTCCTGTAACTGTAAATATAAACCACAGTGTGTGAAAAAGAAATCAAGTCAAAATTTAAAACAAAAACCAACAACAACAACATTTTCTACACATTCTCACATTTTGCAACATAGTTACCTTCATACATTTCTCTCCTTTACATCATACCAACCCAACACCTCCTCATGACCCCAGTTAGTTAAATAGAACGGCAAAAGTAGAAATATAAAAGAGTTCAAATTCAGGTGAGTGCTGACACAAACACACGGACAAATTTGCATGTCAATCTTCCTTTAAGCTTCCAGCATAAAAAGATCTAAATATTCTATCCCTAACCCATCAGAACTTTAAACAACCCCCTGTGCTTAGAGTCGTGCACATTTGAGAACCCTACAGGAGAAGTACTTATAATTACCTGACTTCAACCCTGGGCCCTCTCACATGATGACTTGACAGTCATCCTCATTATGCAGATGCCCTGTCACTCACTGTGACAGATGAAGAGAGCTTCACTGCAACCGCCAGCACTGTCACTGCCGCAATGCATTCACTGCTGTCACATCCTGATGACACCAAAACATCAGAAATATTTTGCAGCAAGTGATGTGCCATGCAGCTTTTTAGCCACCTTTGCCTCAGATGTGCCTCATAGAGCTAAGAGTTGAATGCCTAGCCAGTATGTGTAGCATTTTTGTCACTGTGTGCTCTGAAGTCCTATTCAGAGTCTGGGTCTTTTGGTGAAGAGAAGGATGTTTTTTTCTGTTCACAGAAAAAGTAGAGCCAGTGGCCGAACACTGAGAGCCTCTTGCCTTAGAGAGCCCCCAAGCTTTGGTCTGGTCTTCTGTCTGTGAGGGGTTTATTGTCAAAGACTGAGGCCTTTCATGTCTCCATCTGTTCAAGGAGAACCAGCTTCAGCACTGCTCTGGTTTTATTTCCTGTGACAGGGGCGCAGCCTTGCACCCAGCTGATTAGGTCTGTCAGCAGGGAGGAGCAGTAACCTGCATTAACCCCTGCCATGTACGTTCCAAACTAGTGTCCTCATCCTTTCTATTCTAGCGCCCATCTCTGTCACTTGGCTCTCTCTCTTTCAGCATTCTCTGTCTTAGCCAACCATCTCAGGATTTCCCATTGTCACTCTCGAGATTCCAGCATTCACGGGCAGAGCTTGTGAAATAAGCCAAAAGAAACGAGGTTCTTGTGATGAAGCTATAGCCCCAAAATGTACATGTGTTGTTTTTGATGGAAGAAGTCAAAAAACTAGATACAGTTTCAATTCGACTTTTTTATGTGTTTTGATTATAATAAAGGACCTTTCTGTAAGTGTCAGGGATATCATAGTTATTTTAGGAATTAAATCATTTTGAGGTGATAGTTTGATTTGAGAAGTTTGAGAAGTCTGCTGTTTTGTGAATGTAGTTCAGATTTGTGGATTTCTTTTTTTGTAGAAAAGCTAAAATATTTTAGATCCTTCTATATATTCAATCTGTCTATAGAGTACCTTGTTTTCCTTGTGCATATGAAATATTAATTTTTCATTTTACAACATTATTGAAATCAAATGATAAAAAGATCACTGCTTTTTTTAAAAGTCACATTAATTATTTAGAATTGTAATTATCTGAAATAAAATGACTGGTATTCCAATCAGATTACTTCAAAAATTATTAGAAATAGAAAAAGACAGAAGAGCTTTTATTGTAATGAAATGTCTTGTACACTGTCTTGTTCTACAGCTCTCATCTTTTCCTTCTCTTTGTAAGAATCAGTTATTTTCAGGATCTGACAAGTGCAGAAGTCAAACTCCGGTCACCAGCTCCATGGCTGTGGGAGCCTGGGAGTGCTGCAAGAGCAAATCCAATTCACTGCGTTTCATTTCATCTCTCCACACACTGCGAGAAATTTTTGACACCAGGCAAGAAATAAAAAACCCTTTTCTTGGTGAATGCTGTGTATGTGGGTTCATCCTGAGGCCAGTGAGATAACGAGTGGAGAGAGACCGTTAGCGACTTGTTGATTATAAGCTCTCGCTGCTGCTCTGTTTTTTTTTCCTGATAGTCTCAAACTCTGAAGTCTGAGTAAAGTCTGACAGGGGAGAGTTTGAAATAGCAATTAGAGAGGAATCATTGCTGTTGTCAGCGATTCACAATAAAATAATACAATTTCTCAGGTTATTAAACAGGCCTTGCTTTTTATTGTAAAAACCCACTGGCGCCAGTCAATGCAGAGTGCTCCAGACATTGCTCTCCATGATTAAATTATTCTTCTATCAATCAATAGAAAACATTTTCTTTTTACCAAAGCCAATCATTAAGAAGAGATAACTGACAACAGAGATTGTTATCTGACCGACTATCAGATGTACTGAATGACAGATGCTATAATGAAAATGGCTGCATTTACCGGGATGCAGGACAAATTTTCCAAACATAGCCCTTTTCTAGTTTCTTTGATGCTTCTCTTTCCAGATAACCATCCTTAAATAAAACATCTCTTCTGTTTAAATTGATCCCTTGTTGTAGAAGATATAGGAGTAAATTTCACAATCATGGTCAGGCAAAAATCATTCACAGTGCACGTCTACTTCAATCCCTCTAACCCAGCAGTTTTTAAGCAGACCTCAAATTACCTTCAAACTCTACAAAGTCCACAAGATTTTGTGGGAGTGGCTTTTTTATTTTATTCACTACAGGTTCTGATCCACCAAGCTTTGTCTCAGCTAGGTACATGGCATGAATAATAAAGAGCCCTTTTAGTAAGGCTTGTTCCCGCAGGCAAACAACTTATTTGGTTCTTGAACTGAAGAAGTTTAAGAACTCTGGCATCAAATCCTCTCTGATATCACTGATACACATTTATAAAGTTATTTTACTTTTACAGGACAGCAGAAAAATACCTAAACTTTATTCACTATTTCTCTAGTTAAGGTCTCAACATTAATAAAATCCCCTTGACAGGTTCCCTTGTAAGGAAACTAATTACTATGAATTTTTATAGAAAATTCTGAGTATGTGTATTTGATCTCAGTATGAGCAAGTGTTGCTCCGAGGTAAAAGAGTCATTCAGGCTTGACATAAGAAAGTAAAGTAAAGTTCTGAGTAGTAGAAAAGAGTAGTTAAATTTCAGAAGAAGTCTAGCGTTTGGTTTCTCATTTGAGATACTCATTTACCACTTTCATGAAATTGAGCTGACAGCTGTAACTCAGAGAAATCCCTGATTTTCAGAAGAAATTTGACACTTGCTTCAGTGCAGACAGGATAGTGAAATAACTGCCAAAAGATACAAGATACTACCTGACCTGTTTCTCAGTGAATCTCCCTATCAGGTTATCCCCCAGTGTACATGACTCTGTGTGCTAAAGGCCTGCAGTTTATGCAAAAATACATTTCTGGATTATTTGAAAAAGAGCCAATTAACTGACTCATTGATTGGCAGATTCAAAAGATCTTAAATCCAGAAGTCTGTGAAGGGAGAATGGTGAATGTGCATTTTATCCTGTAAACTGCTAAAGTGAACAACAACTAAGTTGAGCTGAGTACTGCAGGTACACAGTGTATATATGTTGCGCTGTAAAATCCACTTCAATAAACAAAAACAATAAAACCATGACATTAATAAGTGATAGAACAATGTATGTTTAAAGCCAAGTGAGGTGAAGTCACTCGGTGAACACTGGAGGAGGTCATTCTTTGATCACCTGCTGAATATGTAAGGGACTTAAATCAAAATGCAAGCTCTAATTCTTATACTAGTTTCATTTTAATGGAGAGCAATAGTAAAGTCAAGTCAAGTGGCTTTATTGTCATTTGAACCATGTGCAGTGGTACAGTACACAGTGACAACGTTCCTCCAAGACCATGATGCTACATATAACAGACAATCAACACGGGACTACATAAATTGTACGTATGCAAAAACTGCACACAAAAAAACAGTGCAACAGCAGACAGAACAAAACGATACAGACACAAGACAGTGCAGACACAACAGTGCAATAGAAGTGCAACAATGACAGTGGATTGTGCAAAAAGACTGAGCATTGTGCAAAAAGTAACTTCATGTATGAGGGTGTGCGTGTGTGTGCGTGTGTGTGTGTGTGTCAGTCCAGTCACTGAGTGCTCAGCAATCTAACAGTTTGGGGGAAGATACTGTTTCACAGTCTGGCTGTGAGGGCCTGAATACTCCAGTACCTCTTGCCAGAAGGCAGCAGGGTCAAGAGTCTGTGTGATGGGTGCACTGGGTCCTCCACAATGCTGGTGGCTTTGCAGATGCAGCGGGTGCCATAAGTGTCTGTGATGGAAGGAAGAGTGATCTTCTCAGCTGTTCTCACTATCTGCTGTAGGGTATTGCGATCCTATGCGGCGCAGTTACCATACCAGACAGTGATGCAGCCGCTCTCAATAGTCCCTCTGTAGAAGGTAAGAGATGGGCTTTTTTCAACTTCCTCAGGAAGTAGAGATGCTGTTGGGGTTTCTTAGTTATGGAGCTGGTGTTAATGGACCAGGAGAGGTTCTCCGCCAGGTTGACACCAAGGAATTTGGTGCTCTTGACGACCTTCACAGAGGATCCATCGATGTTAAGTGGACAGTGATCTCTCCGTGCTCTTCTGAAGTCAGGAGATGCTGTTACATATTCAGGCTGTTAGAGGTCTTTCTGTCAGAAAGTCCAGTCCAGTCTGGTTGCAGAGGGAAGGTTTCAAGTCCAGCAGGCTCAGTTTTCCAATCAGGTGCTGAGGAATGATTGTGTTGAATGCTGAACTGAATGACAAGCCTTTTGAAGCACTTCGTCATGATGAGTGTGAGTGCAACAGGACGGTAGTCATTGAGGAAGGACACTGAGGACGTCTTTGGCACAGGAACAATGGTGGTGGCCTTGAGGCACGTTGGAACGACAGCAGTGCTCAGGGAAAGGTTGAAATGTCAGTGAGGACATCTGCCAGCTGGTCTGCACAGTCTCTGAGCACTCTCCCAGGGATGTTGAACCAGCAGCCTTCCATGGGTTAACTGTGCAAAGAGTTTTTTTCACATCAGCTGAGGTCAGACACAGAACCTGGTCGTTGTGTTTGGGTCCACTCCTTAATGAACCTCAAGTTCATGACAGATGCAGTGTCTTTTGCACAGGTTTCTTTGTGTTATTTCGAGAGAGTTGGGACTGAAAGAGATTGAAGTCCCTCCTTCTAACCTCTAATTACATCTAAAAACAGGGAAAACACAGACAACCACACTTCAGTGGCCCACAGGCTTACACGAGTATCCAGCAAACTGAATCCCCACTGGTCCCACAAGCAAAACTCCAAAACACACCAACAGGCTCTCCTTTTCCTTGACCTCAGTTTTACACAGTGAGCATGGTTCCCTTTTTGCTATTTCCACTGGTTATAATAAAACTATCTTTTAATAATTTTCTAAATAATTCCTAAAGTATAAAATTTGACTCTATAACTAAATGTGCAATTGCATTTGACAGTTTGCATAACTTACAGAATTTGTATTGTTAAAAGAAAATTCCAGTCCATCACAGGGGTAAGACCACGGAAACAGATGAGTTTTTGTCATATTATTTACAATTGTATTTATTTTATAATACATACATATATACACATATACATATATATATATACACATATATATATATATATACACATATATATATATATACACATATATATATATATATATACATATATATATATATATATATATATATAGCTGAACGGTAAGAACAAGATCCGGGCCATCAACACCTACGCCCTGCCCGTGATCAGGTACCCTGCTGGGGTAATAGGCTGGCCAAAGGAGGAGATAGAAGCCACTGACATCAAGACAAGAAAGCTCCTTACCATGCATGGAGGGTTTCACCCCAAGTCTAGCACCCTGAGGTTGTACGCTAAGCGGAAGGAAGGGGGCCGGGGACTGGTGAGTGTCAGCACCACAGTCCAGGATGAGACAAGAAACATCCACGAATACATCACGAAGATGGCCCCAACTGACAGCGTGCTCAGTGAATACCTCAGGCAGCAGAAACCCAAGAAAGAGGAGGAAGGCGAGGAACCATCATGGAAGGACAGGTCCCTGCACGGTATGTACCACCGGCAGATAGAGGAGGTGGCTGATATACAGAAATCCTACCAGTGGCTGGACAAAGCTGGACTGAAAGACAGCACAGAGGCACTAATCATGGCAGCACAAGAACAAGCTCTGAGTACAAGATCCATAGAGGCTGGGGTCTATCACACCAGGCAAGACCCCAGGTGCAGGCTGTGTAAAGATGCCCCAGAGACAATCCAGCACATAACAGCAGGGTGCAAAATGCTAGCAGGCAAGGCATACATGGAGCGCCATAACCAAGTGGCCAGCATAGTGTACAGGAACATCTGTGCCGAGTATAACCTGGAAGTCCCGAGGTCAAAATGGGAGATGCCCCCAAGGGTGGTGGAGAATGACCGAGCTAAGATCCTGTGGGACTTCCAGATGCAGACGGACAAAATGGTGGTGGCTAACCAACCGGACATAGTGGTGGTAGACAAACAGAAGAAGACGGCTGTAGTGATCGATGTAGCAGTTCCGAATGACAGCAATATCAGGAAGAAGGAACACGAGAAGCTGGAGAAATACCAAGGGCTCAGAGAAGAGCTCGAGAGGATGTGGAGGGTGAAGGTGACGGTGGTCCCCGTGGTAATCGGAGCACTAGGTGCGGTGACTCCCAAGCTAGGCGAGTGGCTCCAGCAGATCCCGGGAACAACATCGGAGATCTCTGTCCAGAAGAGCGCAGTCCTGGGAACAGCTAAGATACTGCGCAGGACCCTCAAGCTCCCAGGCCTCTGGTAGAGGACCCGAGCTTGAAGGATAAACCGCCCGCAGGGGCGCGCTGGGTGTTTTTTTTTTTTTTTATATATGTGTGTATATATATCTTGTGTAGATTTCTTTTCTCATGTATATGAACAAAATGAACTCGTTATGCACACTAGCAACAACAAAAATCTCTTGGTTTCAGATGTAGTCAGATCATCTCACAAGTTTTTTTCCATCTGATGATATGAACCATAACTGCAATACATAACTGCTGAGTATGTTGGGTTTAAATCCATAAGTAATGTAATTACCAAGAATGATTTAAAAACCTACTAACATGAATGATTCATATCAACCTCAATGATTAAAGAAAAACACAAAAAAAGAAAAGCAAGAGTCGTATAAATGACTCTTTTTTTTTTTTCTACAATATTTCTCGAACTAGGAAACTGTGGTTAATGGTTCTTATTTAGCACTTTTTTACTGTACATGAGCATGTGATACAGCTTGCTTCATTCACTGAAGCATTCTACACTTTTTATATGTAAATTAGGGCTGTCACCGTTAACACACCATAACAATTAACGCAATTAAAATTTTTTAACGCATTTAACCCATATGGCGCACAGAATAGACAAACTTTAGACAGACTGCCCGAAATACGTTGACAGAGACATTTCAAGGATTTTGAGTCATTCTGCGCTCCAGATGGGTTAATTGTGTTAAAAAATTTAATAGCGTTAATTGTGATGACGTATTAATCCGTGTTAACGTGTTAAAGTTGACAGCCCTAATGGACAGGCCTACGGTATGATGGATGCATCAAAGATCAACTTGGGGTTAGTATCTTGTCTAAGGATAATGATTAGCATACAGACTGGGAGCAGCCAGAGATCAAACCACCAACTGTCCGATTAGCAGATGGCGTGCTCTACCTTCTCAGCTCCAGCCACCCTACTAGCTTGGTAGATACTCCATGTTGGAAAAACTTGGCCGAGTGGTGCAGAGTGGTGGAAAAACACCACTTCTCCGGTAACAGGCAGTGGAGTGAGATTAGGTTAGTGACTGGGATAAAACTAGGAATAAAGAGATCACTAAAAAGATTCAAAGTTCTCAGTAGCATGAGCGTTGATAACTGTGATCATCAGACCATTGGTGGAGCACGACTCTAGACTGGTTTTAACATGGATTTGGTTTTAATCCAAGAATGAGCTAAGGACTCATTGAATCACCAAGTTATTGACCCTGAAACATTTTCCCTGTCTGTCTGGTTATTTTAAATAACACTCGACCTATGGTCTTCTAACTTAATGTTAATGTTACATGGGATGTTGTAGGGTTTAAGCTTGCAAAGACATAAGTTGTTCTGATGAAGCTCCTTAAGATCTGGAGAAAACTTCTTGACAAAAGCCATTTAAATAAGCATGGCAATGTAAACCTACCAAGGTTAAAATTGAGGTCATGAAAGATTGAGTCCTTTACTTTACAGCAGGGGTAGGCAACTCCAGGCCTCAAGGGCCGGTGTCCTGCAGATGTAGCCTTGATCCAACACAGCTGATTTAAATGACCTCCTCAACATGTCTTGAACTTCTCCACAGGCTGGTAATGAACTAATCATTTGAATCAGGTGTGTTGACCCAGGGTGAGATCTAAAACCTGCAGGACACTTGAGGCCTGGAGTTGCCTAACCCTGCTTTACTGCATAGCAACCATTTATGCTTTTACTTAAAGCTTTTTCATTTACTACATCATCTAAACCAAAGACTTACTTAGAATAAACAATCTCTTTCTTTTAAGACATGTGGATGGTTTTTATTTTAATGACAGTTCCCAAAACCCAAAGATGTATTCAAATTAAAGTAAAAAAGTAGGTTCACAATCTTTTTTCAAAAACAAGAACATTTCTAAGAGCCCCCAAAATGTTGTGCAGTAGTGTCTGTATCCCAACAATAAATATAAAAGAATTTAATGATATATATCAGACCTGCTATGCCTTTTGGTTACATTGGTAAACATGACCCAACAGACAGATTTTATAATAAATCTGTAACTCATATGATCTTATCTTGAATAATTAAACTCCTGATACCCTAACAACAGTCTTGCCTATGTAGTTCTGATTGATTCAACATGAGCAGAACATAACTGGGCAGGAATGTTCGCTCTTTTCTGTGCTGCTGTAAGGAAGGTCATAGTGGTAAAAAGCATCTTCAATGTATTTGTGCTGTGGAGCAGGGATGCACTCAAGGACTCCATACACACTGTTAACAATAGAAATATTTTCAGGCACACATCAAACAATACAGAACAATCATGCACAGAGCACCTTTTATATAACACAAAGCACTGAAGTTATCATAGAATCCAGTTTTGCAGACTTCTGTTCAACATGTGAAGGAAAATAAGAGCTGAAAACATGTCTCACGGTCTTATGATGTAACACAAATAATTGGTAAACACTTGTTACCTTTGAAATGCAGCACAATAATAGCTGCTGGAGTTTACCGCACTCTGTCCATCCGAGACATAGTATTAAATAATAAAGACAGCTTTTATCTGTACTGCACTTTCAAAGGATTTCAAAGGAGTAAAATACAAGGACGGCACATCTCGCATCACAGACGAGCTGACCAGAGAGTGAGCAAGTACTTGTGAACTCTCAGAGTTCAGCACATCAAAATCAACTCCACAGCCAAGCACCTAGAAGAACAACACCTCCACACACACACCTACACAAAGACACATACACAGACAAGTATCGACAAGTGCAACCTCAATCTCACTGCCTCCACACCGGCACCGCAGAGATCCAACCTCCCTCACATGCCCTCAATCTACAGATTAACTGTGTTAAGTACGTGTGAGAACATTTTGGTCTTCTTTTTAAAGTGTGGAAAGTTGCTTTAAAAACCCTGCTAATGGCTTGAAAAACTGTGTGTCAGTATGCTGATGAGAACTAACACAATTTGAAATTATTTTTCTGTCAACTGCACAAAACTGTTCTTGGCATTACACCTAAAAGCAGTTTACTTTCCTTTTAGAGCGGAGGAATGTACATCACCAGCGTTTTAGCATTTCAACTTCCTACTTATTAACTGTGAGACGATTTCTAAAATATTAAATACATATATAAATCCTTCACAGACTCCTTGAGTTATGCTGCAAGGCCTATGATAGGCCTAGGCTACTGGGGGCTTCCCATGATGCAATGAGTGTTTCTTCTTCACTCACTCTTTTCCCCTTTTTTTAACAGATTGTTGGGGTTTTCTCTGTATTATTGATGGCTCTTTCCTTTTACCTGACTCATTAAAACATGAGGTGACTGTTGTTGTTGTTGTACTATAAATAAAACTGAATACACACAGGTGTAGTTTCATATGTACGTATTGATGGTAAATGGAGTGGTTCTTATATAACGCTTTTATACTCTGAGCACTTTATACAGCTTGCCTTATTCATTCAATCACTTTTTTCCTATGCAAGTGCTTTCTATCTAACATTCAGACAACGGACACATCAGAGAGCAACTTGGGGTTAGTATTTTTCATGCAGACAGGAGCAACCAGGGATGAGCCACCAACCTTCCAATTAGCTGATTACTTGCTCTACCTTATGAGCTACAGCCACCCCATCTAGCCATTCATAAATCAGTCAGTACCGACAGGTAGTGGCCATAAACGAGTGTGTAAATGCAGATAAAACACTAAATTAACAGCTTTGTTTTCATACTCAGCTTTCTCTCAATCTAATTTAATTCAGTTTAATTTATATTATTTTATTCTATAGCATCAAATCACAACAACAGTTGACTTCTCCACTTGGGACAGCAACTTGTCCTGTACCCAAGGCTTGCATTACACACTTTCCTGGCTGAGAACCATGGCCTTGGACTTATTTATTAACATAACGCAGTGGGATGGGAGAAAACACAGGACTAGAAAGGGTTGCATTAGAAAGAGGATCCAGCGTGAAATCTCTAAAAAACAAACAAATAATTCAGATCCATCCACTGTGGAGACGTTTTTAGAGAGAAAAGGAGTAACTGAAAATAATTACCTGCCAAAACTTGCTCCTAGAACAACTTTGGTCAGTTTCAGCTCCAGTCCTGCCAGAGCAGGTGATCGCAGAGCCGAGTCACATTGGCTGATTGCTGAGATTGTAACTTTTCTCAGGGATCCAATTGGTAAATCCCACATCACATAGTATGCACAGTTTAAGCTGCACCTCTACAAGTTGCATGCAAACCACTTCACACAAGCTCTTTCTTTCCATAAGTGTGAAAGGAGCAGTAAGATGAAATCAGAATAGAGTTATATTGCCAAATAAAAATGACCGCTTATAGAAATGCTTTTAGGACCATAGCAGTCATGACTGAATTATAGTAACTCATATGTGGGATGGTTTCTGGGTTCCGGTTCCTGTTTCATCACTCATTTTAGCTGTGCGCCTAAAGTGTTGATGGAAAGTGCTCATTGGCGAGGTATGTGATATCACTTTAATTAGGAAACAAAAGTGAGGTGTTTTCAAACTGAATAGGTTGGATTTGGCTTGTTCAGCTGCTAAAGTATTTCCGTAAAAAATCTGTAGAGTATTGCAATGCTTGCGTGGGCTGACTGGGCTCGAGTTTAATAAGCATAAAAAGGCAGAAACAAAGAACAAAAGCTGAAGTTAAAAGCAGAGTGTGTATATATTCTTTTCTGAATGTACAGAGGACAAAACAAACCATCATTTGGGACAACAGGAGTAGAGAAGGGGCTGTTTCATTTTGGCTGCCAAAGAGCCGGCAAGTTTTCCTGCTGATCAGAGCTCATCTCTCCCCTGCTCTCTCTTTATCACTCCTTTCAGCTCCTCACATCTTTTTGACAGTATAACCAACTCCCCAGAGCTCCAGTTGGCGAAGCAAATAAGATATTCTGTATAATGTGCTGATAACAAGAGTGAGAAAAGTTCTCATGAACTGACATCCAAATAGATATTTTTGACATCCCAGAGTCTGTATTTTACAGTCATTAACTATAACTAGCACTGTACCACCACTGTAAGCCTTTTTTGTGCTGGGCAGGAGTCACCACAGGCACTCTTGTTGGTTTGCAACTATGCAAGGTTTTTATGTTTTAAGTTTAGAACTAATTAATTCTAAATGCCAATTTAATCAATGAAGTGCAACTAGAAAAGGATACGTAAACCACACAGGGATCTGTTTGCTTCACTGTGCATATCCAGGCAAATGCCAGGATTTTAAGTCTGAGACATTTTGTCACTCTGGCATTTGCTCTCTGTTGAATGCCGTTTCAAATATTTCATATATTTTTGCTTTAAGAGGATGTCTCGTCATTTCATCCATGAGTTACACGCTCTTTCTCTGTAGCTGGCTGAAACTTTTCAGGTGTCCTGACTTGATATTGTTCTCATATTCAGATGAATGTATGAAATAAATAAATAGAGAGTCACTATAGCCCCAAAGAGGAAAATGTAAAACATGCAAACATATAAAATGAGATTTAGAGTAGACTAAAATAGTTGTGGGTGTTGTTATTAAATAAATATGACTAATCCACATTTTTGTCACAAGCACCTTCTATATCAGGGGTTCTCAAAGCATCCCCAGCATCTTACTGAGGGCTGCACAGGGAAAGAAGCACAAATGAAAAACTTTTTGTGACTCCCTGAATCTGGACCAGAATGACATTTACATAATACTAAATAAAGTTTCACTGACCTTTCAATGAGCTTCAAAAGACAAGCCGCATTCGGCACTTTATTATCCTTTGATAAATTATTTATCTGGCTCTCAACAACACTGTTAAATCACCCAATAGGCTAAAATGCATATCTTTGAACTACGTAACCCAGAGGAAACCCGCACACGTACAGGGAGAACATGGGGAGCCCAGACTATTGTGTTTCATTTTCACTATATAATTAAAATTGAATTGATAATGATGGTTTATTTGAACCATCATCATTCTCGTTATTTGAAATGATGGTGATGATGGCTTATTTCAAATAAACCATCATCACCATCATTTCGATTCAATTCAATTTTGTGCTACAAGAATACGATGAACATGTTTGTGATAGATCAGCTGCCCCAATATCATCTCTGTTCAGATTCTTTCTTTGGTCGAGCTCCCGATTACTGTAATTGTGATTCCTCAGTTCACGATGTACTGCAACGAGGCCACCTAGTGAATCTAATCTGCACATGAATAGCCTTTACTCTGACATTTTAATGTAACCAGCGTAATTTTTCGCTGGGGAGTTGCAGCCTGAGTTTTGAATAAGCTACATCACGATAAATGTGCCTCGTTCAGTGACAGTGAATCTCAACATGCACTACCTTTAATATTCTCTTTACTTATGGGTAGGGGAAAAAATCTAATTGTCTTTGTTGTATACGTGTCTCTGTAGGGATAAAAAAGGAAGACTTTAAGAATACAACAATATGAAGATGATGAAGGTAATAAGATGTTAAACTGTGTTCAAGTTCATTTTGTCATCTTCAGGTCTTTATCAAGAACAAGCCTCAAAGTACTAAATATATATAATATATATATATATATATATACATACATACATATATATATATATATATATATGTGTGTGTGTGTGTGTGTGTGTGTGTGTGTGTGTGTGTGTGTGTATATATATCTATATATATATATATATATAGATATAGATATTGAGAGAGAGGGGGGCGGGGGGGGACTATATAGACTGACTGTAAATAACGACAAGTAAGTGTGTGGATCCTAAAGATCCTGTCTATTTTTAATGTGAATGTCTAATCATTTGTGTAGCACTTTTTAAATAGCCATCAGAGATTTAGCAAGTAAAAGTAAAATAGGTAAATCTCAAAGTGTTAAATCACAGAATCCAGAGAAAGCAGACACGTGAGCTGACATGATAACATGTCTATGACTGCACCTGCAGGTTTTTGCAGGAAATTACCCAATAAATCATATTTAATCAAAAGTTAGGCTGATGAATTAGGTTTTCAGTTTAGGTTTAAGAGCTTCTATATATAAAAGTGTTTCAGTTTCTCTGTGTCACTTAAAGAAAGAAATAAAAGGCGAATTTGGCCACAGAGCATATCAGAGTCAAAGACCACTCCTGTGTCTCTTGCTTTATGGCTTATTTCTCTTGGAGTTTTAGAACCTCTTACAGTGTCCTGATAATTGTTGTATATTTACAATTTTGCATGCATGTCTATGTATGCAGCTTACTAAGCAAGCTTTAGCTTAGGTTGGGACTAGCATTAGCTGTTTAAACCCTTGTACAAAAATGTTCACTTTTGGCTTCAAAAATCTCACATGGTGTCACTCAGAATACTAACACTGAGTCCAGAATGCACCGAATGAACATGTGATTTGAATGTGATTTCCAAATATTAGTATTAATCATTAGTACCTTGATGCACTTTACATATTAGAAGATCATTAATTTACTCCAAAATGAACCGAAATGCCTTCACTCCCTTGGGAGGGGTTCTTTTTTATTCATTCTAAGCACAACTGGTGCAGTAAATTTGAATATATCACCAAAATAAACTAGTTAACAGTTTAGAGCTTGAAAAGTATTACAGAATATTTAAAAAACAAAAAAAAACACTTGTGCAGTGGTGTGTGCTCAGCTCTTTTTTGTAATAATTTTGAGAAGTATAATCTATAATCTTTATGAAGATCTGTGTGGCACCTAATGTAATCTAACAGTGCCCTCCTATGGCTTCATTTGGCAATCTACATTTTAATTCTTTTTTTCCACCAAAACCCTGCTGGTAATTTAATATCTACTTGTTTTATTGCTCAGTGAGTGACACTGATGAAGCACTAAGGGTGAGATTTGAGATTTGCCACACACTGTTACAGTCAGAGGACAGCAGCAAGCATGGATGTAATGACTGGACTGCCAGCTCAGCTGAGGAAAAACACAGATCTGAGCTGGGGGGGTTACAGGGAGACAGAATAAAGATGCTGATGTGCTGTTCTGATCCTGGTGTGTTTGTCTTGCTGTTTATCTGATGACACTCTCTGACATCAAGAGAAGGATGGTGAAGAGAAGTGACCAAAAAAGCAGGTGGAGAGATTGACGGAGTGGAGAATAATTAAGTTTTTTGTTACTTATTAATATATTTAAAACATTTTGACATTTGAAGCCAAAGTGAGGTCCACACAACCCCACAGGATTAATGATTAGTGTGTAGATGGTCCTGCCAGAAAGGTTTGCAAGCCTTCAGTAATTCCAACAGAAATTCCTACAGCATATTGTACACAGTGTTGCAACATTCCTGGAAGCCTTGCAGTATTCACAATGCAGCACATTGTTGTAAATATGTATCTACAACTGACGCAAGTAGTATAAGATGTAACAAAACTTCTTTATTAACCCAAAACCAGAAAACTGACAGTGAAAACCGTCAGTCTAACTTTGGCTGGACGAGCCATGGCATCGTCATCCGCAATATGTTTGGGTCAAAAAAATGTGCTTCTCCCATTAACAACGTCAGGGTAACTGTAGCCTAATCAGCATAATGTGGCATGTGTAGCCATGACACATACCAATTTAAACAAACCTCTCTTCCCCCAGTGAACATGTTTTATTCATGTGGTTTTGCTGTGGGTTTGTTCACAGATAGCTTTGATAGAATTAATTTTTCTTTTTTTTCTGTTAAATACTCTTTAAGATGTGTCTGGATCAGATATCACCAAAATATTTACTTTTTATTGTGAAAGGAAAATATCTCTAATAGCGGGCACTACTTTGTTTCTTCATGCACTCTCAATGTCCCTGTGAGTCAGATATGATTAAAATGTTTAATTTTCCATTTTTAAAGTGGGAAAAAGGTAATGCTACTGCTGCACAGACTCGTTAGTCATGGCTCATTTTCAAACTGATCACACCCTGCTGTAACTGACTGACTGATAACATTGCTGGTCCAGCTGATTTCTTGTTTTGAAAATCCGGCCCAACACACTTTATAATTGAATAGCTCCGCCCTAAACCGACAGCAAAGTCAGATCTTTGCACTGTGTTTTGTGAGGAATGAGCTTTGTCATTATGCTTCCAGTGAGGTATATACAGCACGTCCTGGCGGACGTTCTTTTGTTTCCTTCACACCACCAGCTCACCCTCCACCTCTTCTTTTTGTGTTTATGCTGCTTTTCTATGGATGCATGTTGTTTCTGCAAACATTTATAAACGTTTTTAAAGAGTAACTGGCAATCAACTTATTCTATCATTCTGGTATGTGAATGTGTTGGTCTATCGGTAGCTAGTTGGCTGCACTAACACGAAAATCTTTAGTTTTCATTAAAAGTATGACGAACCATGCTTTTTGGTAATATGCATAAATGTTCTTAATTTTAACAGATGATTTCACTTCAAACTTTCATAAAAACTTACTTTTATAGAATATTAATTGCATATTTCAAAGTCATAGAAAGAAAGCAGAGTTCAAACACATGACACTAGAAACACATGAGGCAACCACTCAAGCAGACAAACAGTAGGACGCAGCAGAGAGCTAAGGAAAACTGAGGGCTTAAAAATCCACGAGGTAATCAGGGAAAGAGAACACAGCTGGGGAAAACAAGACACAGGTGAAGAGAATCTGGCTAATGAGACAAGGGAACACAAAACTAAATGCACAACAAGATTAATGCGCTAACAAATTAGAACAGGAAGTAACTAAACACGGAACACTGGAACATGAACTTTACATGGAGAACACAGATGGGCAGGAAACAACCTCAGTGAATAAACATTAACAAAACTACAAAACTAAATTTAAAAAATGTAAACCTAAAATGTAATAAAAAACAGAATTTGAAGAAAATATAATAATGAAAAAACTGAAACATAAACTTGCAGACTCAAAGACCCCACATCATGACACCTCCGTGTTGTTCCAGTTATGGACTTTGTCACTACCTAGACTTAGAGGCTTTTCACTATGTTGGAACACACTATATCCAAACCTTTAGATGGTCCTGTGTATATACTGGCATATAAATTTAATTGTACAATCTTAAGCATGTGTGAAACCTTCTGATGTATGTATACTATCTCTGCAGATGAGACTCTCATTGCTGTCTGATAGAGATGTCAAAGACATCAAACAGCTTCTCCTCTACACGATCACACAGAGATGAGGGAGGGAGTTTAAAAATGAATGGAGCAATGAACAGAAGTCAGAAAGACTGAGTGGGAAGAGGAGGGGGCAGATGTGAGAGTGGGAGACACAAGTGCGAATCAGTGAAAGCTCTGCTGTGAGACTTCAACAAGCAAAGCAGGAGTTCAAAAACTGAGAGAAAAAGAGAATGATAAAGTAGGTCTGAGAAAAGAAGGATTAGATGTTTGGATTTTGGAAATGTAGATAAGGAGAAAGCTGAAAATACAGATACAGCAGCAGCATCCCCTACAGGTCAAACAATGAATTAAAACGTGTGTGTGTGTGTGTGTGTGTGTGTGTGTGTGTGTGTGTGTGTGGAGACAAGTTTACACTAGCTGATGATTTGTAATCATAAATTTGCACTTCGTTAGTGTTTGTGTTTATACACATGTACAATGTTAAGCACATATGCTGCTCACATATGTAGATGAGGTTATGCTTACAAACTGAATACATGTTATAATACTTATAACAATACTATTATTATTTAAATATATTTAAATATATTTATATATATACCACACTAACAGATATTTTACATGGACTTATTTAAACAACCATGAGACTGCTTACACAATTTATTTATCAGTTTTCATAAGGAAAGCTACAAGTCTTCTGTCATAAAATCATTATCATTGGAGGGAGCTGTTAAGAAATGGGTGATTTTATACACGTGATTAAAAAAAATACTGAAATAAAAAACATTTACTAACAAAAATGATTTTTATGCTTTACAATCCGATTAATAATTAATAAACATATCCCTGAATCAAATTGAAATCTTCACAGAGAATATGGCCACAGAAGTGTAAACACAGCCAGGAGAGCAGGAGGCAGATCTGTATTCATTACAGGTATTCAAATCTGTGTGTGTCTGTGTGCTACTCTCTCCCCAAGGCATTGTGTGGCCGTGTAGAGAGGATGAGATCTTTTATCTCGGTTGACGTCCCAATCAATCAGCCAGACACTGATGGAGACCATTGTGCCCTCACACTCTCTCTCTCACACACACACACACACACACACACACACACACACACACACAGTAGTTCCTAACCCCTTCCTGTTAGTCCTTTGTTTAAAAGCATCCTTGTTCTTCACAGAATCAGGAGGATGTTCTTTGTTAAGCCCTGATTGTGGGTCTGTGGTGCCCCTCAACGCACACATCTTAGAGTATCACACACCTGATGAGGTAATTAGGTAAATCTTCAGTGAGGTCTTTGTGATATCTGCAATAGTGATCACATTTTGTAAATTTAATCTTAAAAGAATAGACAAGAGCAGGAAATACAAAATTTAGATCTGAAAAGATCTCAAAATTCTGAGTGTAATGGAAGAGACCAAATTGCCTGCACCTGTTTGAAAAAAGAATTACACAAGTTAAAGCTTTGTCCCAAATATTATTGTTAAAAAATATATGCAAATGTTATTTTACCTGTCATCATGTAAAAAGTGGCTACATGAGCTGACAAGCAAATATTTGCATCCCGCTAAAATGTGAAATGCTATGAGAGCTCAAAGGTAATCATACTGACGCCAGTTTCAATGCTTGTGTCCATAAAATGTGGGAAATGTACACTGTAAAACCTAATAAGTTCACAGAACTCAAAAATTGTTGTGTAACAGATTACACAACAATTTTTTAGTGATGTTTTTAAAAGTTTTAAGTTTACCTAAAATAAAAATTACAGTTGCAGTTGCCTTAAATTACCTCAATGTTAACTTATAAATGTTGATATTCCTCAACTTATAATTAGGGAGTAATAAACTCAAAATGTTCAATATTTTTCAACTTAATTAAGGTGGAAAATACACTCAAAATATTTTACATATTGCAACTCATACGATGTGGGAAATAAACTCAAACTTTTTCATATTTTGTAACTTATAATATGGGAAATAACACTTAAAATCTAATAAATATTTTTAAAATACTGTGGGAAATACATTTACGAATAATTCTAAACTGTTTGCCCAGTAAATTATAATCAGCTAAAAGTGTTAGAAAACATGAAAGTAACAACACTAACAATTTAACAACTTTTTTTATTAAACACAATGTGCTTTTAAAAAGGCACGGATAACGGAGCTTACTCATAAAAAAGTGCTTCATAAATAAAACAAAAGAAAGACTCCAAGGGTCTCCATCTCAATTCTAAAATTAAATAACATTTTCAGTATTAACAGCAATTGCAGCTATTAGAACATTGAGGCATTTAACACTTACTGTACCTTGACAGCTGCAGCTCACTTATTTTAAAAATACACAAAAAAATGTACTGGTTTCCACTACTGTACTTCATAGGTAACAAACATCAAGGCAGTGCATTAAGGTATTAGGCAGCAGAACGTTAAACATGAATAGTCCACAAAATGAGCAGTCATTCACTTTAAATTTAAAGTAGAAGAGCCAAATGATTAGGGAAAAAAAAAAAAGCTTCCTCAATACTCAGCTCAACAAGTAGTCCATTCTGAGTGATTCACTCAT